>NW_027363169.1:77500-1277500 GCF_046119375.1 Phyllobates terribilis | reverse complement strand
CTCCTGAACCCTGCTGCTTTTCTGCCGTTTTGCACTGCGTCGCTCCATTGCAGAGATACTCACATTTGTTGCTTTCGGAGTGCAGTATGTGAAATCTCTGCTTTGCAGTACAACTTTGCATTTTTTTAGTCTTATTTTGGAGTGCGCACTTTCACCCCTCCCTCCAAGACGCTGCCAATGATCACATGCTTGACTACTAGATCTTCTCCTGATCTGTGGAAGCAGAGAAGAAACAGCCCGTTGCACTACAAGCAGAGATTTCACATGCAGCGCTCCAAAAAACGCAAATGTGAATATCTCTGCAATGGAGCGACGCAGCAAAAAACGGAAAAGAGCTGCAGAATCGGAGGAGCTCAGGGACTTTTACAAGGTATTTAAGGAATCACCCTGTAAGAATTTAATTTTATCGTTCTGGGTCCAATTACTGGAAAGTGGATTGTATTATGTGTTGTGCACAGATATTACTCAGTATTGCAGGGTCTGATTACTGCACACTGGGGTCAGGTGGCTTTAGTGGTCCTATCACTGTCTTATTACAGTTTTTGTGGAGCATTATATGGCGGCACACGCAGTTTGGTACATGTGATGGGTCTCCTAACCATTTTCCTTCTGTATTTTTTTACAGAGAAGGACGGGAAGGCTTTCCATCCAACCTACGAGGAGAAGCTGAGGCTGGTGGCTCTGCACAAACAAGTCCTCCTGGGACCGTACAACCCCGACACGTGCCCCGAAGTCGGCTTCTTCGATGTCCTGGGCAACGATAGGAGGTAACGAACGTCGTGTGCTTTGTTTGTGTATCACATTCCTATAAAAAAAGTAGCCACTTTGTAAATAGCCTAACGCTTTCTTATCGTTTTGTATACACAGCACTGATGCAGATCTGTGTGTCTCCATGGTTACAGACTACACTACATATGTAGTCTGATCCTGCCATTGTATATTTTTCACCACTAAAGTAGCAGTCAGGGACTGCAGGGTGAACCTCATTACCATGAGCATTTATGGGAGCTGTGTACGCAAAACGGCAACAGATTTTCCATCATGGGCATGCATCGATCGGATGTGTCCAAAAAAAAAAATAGGAATTGAAATGCAAAGTTTAATAGAAAACTGCAGACTGTTTCTTGCATAAAACTGAGCGACGATGCGTTTTTAACCTCTTCATAGAAGCCTTTGCTCCCTCTGAGCGTCGTTCACACACTGTCGTCTTTCTCACAGGAAAGAATGGACGGCCCTGGGCAACCTAAGCAAGCAGGAAGCCATGACGGAGTTTGTCACCCTCCTGAACAGATGCTGCCACCTCTTCTCCACATACGTCACATCCCATAAAATAGAGAAAGAAGAGCAGGAGAGAAAAAGGTACTAATCCCTACAATCCGTACATCCGGCATCGGTGCTGCACGGTAACTGCTGGTTTCCTCCCGAAACAGCGCCACACGTGTCCACAGGCTGTGCCTGGTATTGCAGCTCAGTTCTATTAAAGTGAATGGGGCTGAGCAGCAAGGTGACGCACAACCTGCAGACAGGTACCTGAAAACAACTCCAGCACTAATAGTTACTGGAGACGTTCTTAAAGGGACCGCTCTGCAGATTGTGCAGTGAACCCACCCAACTCTACCAGAAGAGGCGCTGGTGATGCTGATAGATAGGAGATGGTTTGCAGCGGTTTTCTATGGATGCCGGACCAGGGTCCTGCAAATCTTTCCGCTCCAGTCTATAGCAGAGGTTAACAGCAGTCGCTATCTCACAAGATAGATGATGATCGACATCTGGGTCACGTTTTTCCACACTTAAAGGGGTTGTCTGTTAGTTTAAAGGAGCTTTCTGTTTCCTGCAGCCAATCACTGGCAAGTACAGCATGAGACCGTAGAAACCAGTGATCGACTGCAGCAGTCACATGGATTATATACAACATCATCGCTGCAGGAAAAAAAGTGATGGCCGCCAGAGTGTGAGCACGGGAGAAGTGAAGGAGTCATCAGGCGAGAAATATTTGTTTTTTATGGGTCAATTTTGTAAAATTTCCAACTGCCTTAAGTGGTATCAAATCCCTATCATATCACTAACTTAAAGCCGCAGGAGTTCTTAAACTTTGACTAAGTTCAATACATAGAATCCAACCTGCAGTGTAAAGCATGGGGGACAAAACAGCAGTATGAGACTGATAGGACATGAGGCATCTTTCAGGTTACCTTCTACTCCAGTACAAATTGCAGTATACAGTGGTGGCCAAAAGTATTGGCACCCCTGCAATTCTGTCAGAGTGCCATGGGCTTTAAACTTCTTGATGACACTGCGCACGGAAGACACAGGAACATTCAGGTCTTTGGAGATGGACTTGTAGCCTTGAGATTGCTCATGCTTCCTCACAACTTGGTTTCTCAAGTCCTCAGACAGTTCTTTGGTCTTCTTTCTTTTCTCCATGCTCAATGTGGTACACACAAGGACACAGGACAGAGGTTGAGTCAACTTTAATCCATGTTAACTGGCTGCAAGTGTGATTTAGTTATTGCCAACACCTGTTAGGTGCCACAGGTAAGTTACAGGTGCTGTTAATTACACGTATTAGAGAAGCATCACATGATTTTTCAAACAGTGCCAATACTTTTGTCCACCCCCTTTTTTAGGTTGGGTGTGGAATTGTATCCAATTTGGCTTTAGGACAATTCTTTTTGTGTTTTTTCATTGAAGACAAATTAAATGAAGATAATAATACCAAAGAATTTGTGATTGCAATCATTTTCAGGAAGAAACGGAGTATTATCTGACAGAATTGCAGGGGTGCCAATACTTTTGGCCACCACTGTAGCTGGAGTCGGTGATTATGGATTTACGGAGCAGTCGGTATGTAAGACCGGAGGCATCATGGACCGGACTTCTGCTTTAAGTCCCAGGAAGTGAGAACGGTTGACGCTGCTGCAAAAATCATGTCCGACATAGTTCAGTGTAAAGCGTCATCTGCTGACTTTACAGGAGAGAAGAGGAGGAGCGGAGACGGCCGGAAGAGGAGGAGCGGCAGCGGCTGCTGCGAGAGGAGGAGAAGCGGAGGAAAGAAGAGGAGCAGAGGCTGCGGAGAGAGGAGGAAGAGAGGATGCGAGCGGAGGATGAACGGTGTAGAATGGAACAGCAGAAGTAAGTACTCCCATCGGAAGTCACTCATCCTTCTTAAAGGATATTTTTGGGTGGGTCACTCATTCAGGACCCTCGTAGTATGAGCCATAGTGCAAGGAGCAGTCTGTTGTATGCAATGCTGGTGACCGGTTGGAGGGTACATGCGCTGGGGTCACCAACAATGGGGTCCACGGAGCCCTGTCACATTCATTTTAATGGAAAATTACTAAAGCTCTGCCGGCCACAGGCAATGGTGGGTGCAGCAGTCATTAGGGCAGGACCGTGCATTTGTGTTTCAAATCTTAATTCTATTTTTTTTTTGCAGGCAGCAGATCATGGCCGCCCTGAACTCGCAGACAGCGGTGCAGTTTCAGCAGTACGCAGCGCAGCAGTACCCGGGGAACTTCGAGCAACAGCAGCTCCTGATCCGGCAGCTGCAGGAACAGCACTACCAGCAGTACATGCAGCAGCTGTACCAAGTGCAGCTCGCTCAGCAACAGGTAGACGCAGCGCACAGACCCCCGAGCCTCGCTGCTCTGAGCTGCATTTACCTGTCGGACCATGCTCCCACGTAGCATAAATGCTGCAGGGTTTGTTTTTTTTTGCAGAAAATCCCCTGTGTTTAAAACGGTGTTTCCCAAACTCCAGTCCTCACGGCCCCCATAGGTCATGTTTTCAGGATTTCCTTAGTATTTCCATCACCTGTGTAATACTATCAAGGCATCAGGAATTCTCTCACCTGTGTAATACGAAGGAGATCCTGAAACATGACCTGTGGGGGCCGTGAGGACTGGAGTTTTGGAAACACTGGTTTAAAAGTTAGAGCAAACTTCTTGTGCTTCCCGGAAAACTCCTGGCCGCTGTGCATCTAAAGACGTTGCTGAAATTTGTGTTTTTTTGGTTTGTTTATTTTTTCCTGTGGAGTCGAAAAAAATGCATGAAAAAATGCCCTCGCTTCTTGTACAGAATTAATAAAACCTTCAGATCTTCAACAATAAATGGGGTAAAAACAGCTGTAAAAATACGATAATCAGAGTAGATTGCTATTGCGGGTTTTGATGTAGAAAATAAACCCTGCACTTTACGCTCCCTGGAACCTGAACTAATTAACTAATTGTTTTTAGTAAGAAAAAAATTGCGCGGCTGAGTTTTGCTCTTGATGATGGCGGTGCGCTGAGTAGCTGGTTGATTAGATGCAGCGTTTATAAGTGGAAGACAGTGGGATTTGTGTGCAGCGTCTATTGGAGCCTGTGGTTGTCTGAAACGCTGCCTCATTAGAAGTTAAGCTTCTTTGTTCTTCCCCTCATGCTTTACACTGCAGTTTTGCTTCGCAGCATACAAGAAATGAAGAATGCTCATAAATGACGTGGTGTTACCCTCTCCTTACCCTCTCGGCCTTACAGAAACAGCAGGAGGCACTTTCGGCTGGAACCAGCTCCCCTGTCAGTTCTCCATCCAAGATGAACATGGGAAGCATCACCGGCTCCGGAGAAGCCCCCTCGGTCAATGGACAAACCCACCCACACATAGACAATGCTGAGAAAGAACTGGAGGCCGACCCCGCTGGAAGACCTGCTGGAGAACGGGCCTAAAGGTGCGTCCTATTGACCTCAGTGGGGTTGGGGTCTGTTGGGTGGACAATCAGACGATACCTGGACATTGGCTAATGGTTTATGTTTGCTCATTATTTTTCCACTTCCTTCTCTCTACAGAGTCCACGCCGGTCATTGCTGCCCCATCCACGTGGACAAGACCCCAAATTAAAGACTTCAAAGAGAAGATCCGGCAGGACGCGGACTCAGTCATCACCGTCGGAAGAGGAGAGATGGTCACAGTCCGGGTCCCCACATACGAGGAAGGCTCCTATCTTTTCTGGGAGTTTGCCACAGATAACTTTGACATTGGTTTTGGGGTTTACTTTGAATGGACAGACTCCCCAAACACGGCTGTGAGCGTGCACGTCAGCGAGTCCAGCGAGGACGAGGACGAAGGTACTTTGTACAATTTTCATACTTCATTCTTGTACAATAAATACTGTAGCAGGTCTTCACTGCGTCTCACCCCCTCTTCCTGAAGTGGTCGGGGGTCTCTCGAGAAGCAGCATCTTACCCCCTCGTCTTAAGGAGGTTGGGGCTCGAGAAGCAGTGTCTTACCCCCTCGTCTTAAGGAGGTTGGGGCCTCTCGAGAAGCAGCATCTCACCCCCTCGTCTTGAGGAGGTCAGGGCCTCTCGAGAAGCAGCGTCTCACCCCCTCGTCTTGAGGAGGTCAGGGCCTCTCGAGAAGCAGCGTCTCACCCCTTGGTCCTGAGGAGGCCCCCTTATCCCCAATCCTGGTACGCATGGCCCCCTCATCCCCAATCCTGGTATGTATGGCACCCCTCATCCCCCAATTCTGGTATGTATGGCACCCCTCATCCCCCAATTCTGGTATGTATGGCACCCCTCATCCCCCAATTCTGGTATGTATGGCACCCCTCATCCCCCAATTCTGGTATGTATGGCACCCCTCATCCCCCAATTCTGGTATGTATGGCACCCCTCATCCCCCAATTCTGGTATGTATGGCACCCCTCATCCCCCAATTCTGATATGCATGCCCCCTCATCCCCAATCCTGGTATGAATGGCAGCCCTCATCCCCCAATCCTGGTATATATGGCACCCCTCATCCCCAATCCTGGTATGTATGGCACCCCTCATCCCCCAATTCTGGTATGTATGGCACCCCTCATCCCCCAATTCTGGTATGTATGGCACCCCTCATCCCCCAATTCTGGTATGCATGCCCCCTCATCCCCAATCCCCAATAAAGTACACAGCGTTCAAAGCGCTGCCAATAACGCCCATGTGCACATACCCTTATACTCACCTTCCTTCCTCACCTCTGCTCTGCTTCCTTTTCTGCTGCAGCAGCTCATGTCAGCATCTGAGCAGCGCATGACGTCACTGCCATGCGCTCTCAGACGCTGAGCTGCTGGCACATTCACTCCTCTCCACGCCGGGACTATGGGCGTGGAGAAGAGTGAATATGCACTCTCTTTAGTAGCGGGCACTGTCAGCAGGAACTGCGGCTCAACGCTTCTCTGTGCCCGCTACTAAAGAGAATGAATATTCATCCTTCTCCATGGGAGTGGAGAAGAGGGAATATTAATTTCTCTTTAGCAGCGGGCACACGTGGTAGCTGCAGCAGCGGCTACAGCGTGTGCCCCGCTCCTCCACCGTCACAACCTGCCCCACCACTACACACCACCAGAATTTCTATATACTCGAGTATATACCAGAGTATAAGCAGAGAGGGGCTTTATCAGAACAAAAAATGTGCTGAAAAACTCGGCTTATACTCGAGTATATACGGTATATTAAAAATCTGGTGAATTAGATGATGATTGGAAGAGACGAGATCAATCATAACGTATGCAGCGGATACCACCACTGGCGCCCTCAGTATTCCTGTAGCCAGAAGACCACCACCAGGAGGAGTTAACAGAGCGGCCGGTCATACATGCACCCTGCCTCTGCCAGGAGGAGTTAACAGAGGGGCCGGTCACATATGCCCCCTGCCTAAGTCAGGAGGAGTTAACAGAGCGGCCGGTCATACATGCACCCTGCCTCCGCCAGGAGGAGTTAACAGAGGGGCCGGTCACATATGCCCCCAGCCTAAGTCAGGAGGAGTTAACAGAGCAGTCAGCCACACATGCACCCTGCCTCCGCCAGGAGGAGTTAACAGAGGGGCCAGTCGCACATGCCCTTTGCCCTTCAATGGCTGCAAGACCACCGCCAGGAGGAGCATACTGGTCACACATGCACTCCGACACTACATACCAAGTCCACGGCACGGACAAAGATCGCCGATCCATAGATTCAGAAAGGAGCAGCAGGGTGCACTCGTGATCGTTCAGCTCCTCCTGGCGGTGGGGAAAACATAAGAATGGATCCTGCACCGAGACGGACTTACCCATACCAGACATACTCACTGGGCCAGAGTTTGTGCTGGGCTCTGCAGATGCAGCTTTAGGGGCAGACACATCCATCTTTAGAACCTCAGTCCTTCCTTATGGTGTCTTCCATCAGGGTCCTTTTATACAGGAACTGAGATCCAGCGCTGTCCTCATCCAATAGGATGAGGCCCCCCCCTCTCCTGATATCAGGTCCACCAATCCTGATTATTGCACTTTTTTAATTGAAATTTCAAATTTCCAAAATGGCAGTGCATTCCACCCTGGAACGCAACCAGAAGTGACGACGCGGCCATTGAATGGACCGGCGCGCGTCACTTCCTATGAGCTCTCCATGCGGCCAGCTATACACCGGAGGAGAGTGTTGCGCTCAGGGAGAGGGGGAGACATCGCAACTGGCTGGGGAGCTACAGGAGGCCCCCAGCCAATATCTTCTCACCATCCAGCATTGAATGAGCTCTGGAGGAAGGTGCTGTCCCGCCGGGAGGAAAGAGCAGCGGACATGGAAGGAAGGCACAGGGCGATCGATCCACGGCTACCCGGCTGAAAGGTACTGATTTTTGGGGAAGTAGATTGCCGGCCACAGCCGCACCAGAAGGAAACCTCTTCATCCCTTAGGGACAAGAAAAACACTGAGGTTAGAGGGAAGGGAAGGGCTATTTAACCTCTTGGTTCCTGTCCCTAATTAGGATGGGGAGGCAACCTCCTGTTGGTGCTGTCCTGGAGGGGATTAGAGAAAGCAGCATGTGAGTGCAGCCTAAGGCTATGTTCACACATTGTGTTTTTATGCAAATTAAAAGCTGCTTTTTACAATGTCGGCAAAAGCTAGGAGATTTCAGAAATCTCAGGTTCACGCTTATTTTTTGTTTTACTCTTCCTGACTGAATTGGAAAACTGATGCATGTTAATTCTTTCACTCATAGAAAGTTACAAGTAAGAGCAAAAAAGCAGCAGAAATGCAGCAGAAAACGTTGCCAACAGTTCTTGCAGCGCTTTTAGTGAAAAAAAAAACAAAAAACAAAAAAAACACAGGTATGGCTGGACGTGAAACCCATTTATTTCTGTGATTTTCCCGCATTTAAACCTAAATGTCTTGGTTTCATCACCCGAGATGGCAGATAGGATTAGTACATTTTAATTAAATTAGTGATATGTGTAAAAGGAAACAATACCTGATATCTCAATGCACCGCCAAGTCTTGGGTAAACTATGACTGACCAATTCCCCTAGCTGTTTTTACACTTCCAATTGTGTATTTTTTCATGAATAGTCACTAGTTTTTCAGACATAAAAATCTTGTTCCACTAAATAATTGTATCAAATTGCCCCTTTTCCCCAAAATGTTTTCTGGTGTCACATCCGTCTGTTGTTGGTGGCCTAACACCTTGCATTGCTCATGCTTGTATGGTGGAAGCAAAGCTGAACTTTGGGATCCTGAAGAACGCAGCAAAAAGACGCAATAAAAAACTGTTTTTTGTCTGCAGCTTTTTTACTATCAAGACATCAAGTTTTGGCTGCAGAAAAAAACAGCAGCAAAAACGCAACGTGTGAACATACTGTAAAAACATGACGCCTTTAACAAGTTCAATTGCAAACCTTTCTGGTAAAACTACATGTAACATGGGTCATATTGTGCACTTACTCTTTACAGCAAGTGCCATAAACCACCAATACCCCCCTATTGCAATCTCTATATACGTCGGTGGAGATTTGGCTACACACAGACGCACCTCCTCATTCCAATATATGGAGAATGCGGCTGAAAATGTGTGAACAAGGGTTAGAAAATAACTGCATGTAGCTGTAGAGTCACCATCAATCTTACTGGGGAGCCCTTAGCAGCTGGGCCTGGAGCTGTGAGGTCATCATCTACATGGCGGTGATGTCACGATCTACATGGAACTCTGGTGTCATCATCGGCTCTATGACATCACAATGGGAGTAAAGTGTATAGAATGCCTGAGCGCAGAGCCGGGGCTGTCTTTTGTGTGACTCTTTATTGGATACACAAAGCTAAAGGAATAAAAGGAGAAAGAAGGAGAAAGAAAGCGACGCCATCATGAGGATTCATGGACGTCCCCGTTATGGCCAGCGGCTGCTGGTCAAGGCTCTCTCTTCCTGCAAGTCAATTGGCTTTAGCCTTCTGACCCGATTCAGGAAATCCCATCGCAATTGGAGAACACTGCTGCAGGATTCCTTCCTGGCCACGAAATCTGCCACCATTACAGCAGTCAGGCGCTTCAGGTCAGTTGCTATAACCAGACGTAAAGACCAAGTCATCAGCCAAGACAGCGGTGAGAAGAGCCCAACCTACATAGTAGGTGATACTGAATCCACTGCCAGCATTGCAGAAAGTGGAGAGGATCTTGCCGATCCAGAATGTGCACAAGGTGCACACGAGGGGCTGCTACAAACAAGACCCCGGGACAATCTAAAAAGAAAAGCACCAACCTCCGAGGACAGTCAGCCCAAGATGCTGCCACCGGCCAAGAGAGCTGCTACAGAAAACCTTTCTGATCTACTGAGAGAGGTAACCCCGGAGATGGAGACCCCACAAGTGGAGATGCCCGATATCGGGAAACAGGAGGACATCCTGTCTCCAGAGCAGTTAACCATCCTGCTGAGCAAAGGGGAGGAAGGCTTCCTGGATGATGAGATCGTCATGATGGCCCAGGACCTGCTGCAGAGTCAGTTTGAGGGTTTTGATGGCCTGCAGCCCCCCTGCGCTCTTCTAGTGCCAGGGTACAGTGTACTGAAGAATGCTGTACAAATCCACTATGATGAGGAGAGGGTGCACTGGCTGACCACCTGCTACAAAAATGGCCAAATCTTTGTGGCCGACAGCATCAACTCCGGAAATCTGACTCCGTCCATCTGTGAGCAGATTATCAACCTGTACAGTGAAGTGGTCGAAGAGCCCCTGAAACATCTGACATTTATCGATGTGGATCAGCAGAGGAACAGCTATGACTGTGGCTTATTCGCCATAGCGTTTGCCTACGAGCTTATAGCAGATGGCGGTGAACCCAGAGCAGAGTTCCGGCATCGGTTGATGAGGACTCATCTGATATCCTGCCTGCAGACCGGCAGGATCAGCGCATTTCCCAAAAAGGTCAGGAAGTGACTCCATGCCTATAAACGGCATGTAGAGTCAATGACGGTCCACAAGATCGCCCTGACCTTCAACCGGACACGACCCTGGACCACAGACCAGCCTGCACCAGTAAGTAACCATGGACTTTCCATAATACCCTCAATGTAGTGAATGTATAAATATGATGGGGGGGGGGGGGCGCTGCCATTATTGGAGCCGTTTATCATTAAAGCTTAGCTCCAGCCCCTATAAAGATGTATTAAGAGATTAATTATAGCAGGATTATAAGGGGTTTTCTGTTATTTTGTACACAGAGGTGTGAACCAGAACAAGAATGGCCCCCGCAGCTATAACAAGTGTCGGTGTTTCTGTCATCACCATGGACCAAATATAATCCAGGTAAGAGGAGTGTACTGAGCAGCAGTGACCGGGAGTAAATCGTGTGAACGTCTCGGATATTAAATATTCGGCTGCTCCATGATCAGTTCTGTTCCCTCTTTCTACAGATCACTATAAGCGAGCTGGGGTCCCACTAAGAAGACGGGGTACAGCTGGAGGTGACGGCTATAAGAAGTAAATGATGTGGCGGCCGCCATGTCAGGAGCAGAGGAGCCGCACTTCAGGACGAGGCAGATTCCGGGCTCGGTCTCTGTTCTCATTACTTTCTGCAGTCAGATGTAATCACTGAATAAGTGAATTTTCTGCTGCATCAACCCCGATCTACAACACAAGCTGCCATCATCCAGCACCGCCCAAGGGAAGGGCAGGCCCTCAGACATGGTTCCCTAGAGGTTTCCTCCACCGGGGGTTTTTCCTCTCCTGAGTTCTGACGGACGACTCTCCGTGAGCCCATCATCATCAGGGCCACATGACTATTGCCCCACACGACTGGTGGGAAATTCTACATTTGATATCTTGTATGAAGCCAATAAAGAATTCAATTAATATCTAGCAGCCGTGTATCTGAATTTATTATGTTTCGTCTACTATGTATAGTACAGAATTTGGTGAACTCCAGGGGGAATATACAGGGGTGCAGTATTGCAATAGTGTTATAATACTCGCATTTACAGGTGCTTCTCACACAATTAGAATATCATCAAAAAGTTAATTTATTTCAATTCTTCAATACAAAAAGTGAAACTCATATTATATAGAGTCATTACAGAGTGATCTATTTCAAGCGTTTATTCCTGTTAATGTTGATGATTATGGGTTACATCCAATGAAAACACAAAAATCATTATCTCAGTAAATTAGAATAATTAACAAAAAACACCTGCAAAGGCTTCTGAAGCATTTAAAAAGGCACCTTAGTCTGTTTCAGTAGGCTCCAGAATCATAGGGAAGACTGCTGACTTGACAGATGTCCAGAAGGCAGTCATCTGAGCCTAAACCACATTTAGCGTCCACATGTTTGGCCTTTCTGTAGTGATGACAGCCGGCCTAAATTACAGGTGTGTGTCTCCAGAAGCATGGGCTGGACACAATGTACTGGTCACTACAATGTATTGGGGGCTACAGCGTACTGAGGACTACAACGTACTGGTCACTACAATGCAGATTTGCAATTTTCACTCAGCAACATCCACTGCTGCTTGTATCTGGAAAACTCACTACACTTGCAGATAAATTCCCAAAGGGGTATAATTTCTAAAATGGTGTCACTTCTGAGGGGGTTTCCACTGTTTAGGCACATCAGGGGCTCTCCAAACCCAACATGGCGTCGGCTAATGATCCAGCTAATTTTGCATTTAAAAAGTCAAATGGCACTCCTTTTCTACCGAGCCTTGCCGTGCGCCCAAACAGTAGTTTTCATCCACATATGGGGTATTGGCGTTCTCAGGAGAAATTGCACAATACATTTTACAGTGCATTTTCTCCTGTTACCATTGTGAAAATGCAAAATTTGGGGCTAAATGAACATTTTTGTGGGAAAAATGTAACTTTTTATTTTCACGGCTCTACATTATAAGCTTCTGTGAAGCACCTGGGAGCACAAGGTGCACCCCGCACAGCTAACATTCCTTGGGGGATCTAGTTTCCAAAACGGCGTCACTTGTGGAAGGTTTCCACTGTTTACGCACATCGGGGATCTCCAAAAGTGACATGGCGGCAGCTCTCGATTCCAGCCATTTTTGTGTTTGAAAAGTCAAACTGTGCTCCTTCCCTTCCGAGCCCTGCCGTGCGCCCAAACAGTGGTTTTCTTCCACAAATGGGGTAGCGGTGTACTGAGGAGAAATTGCGCAACACAATTTAGGGTCCATTTTCTCCTGTAACCCTTGTGAAAATAAAACAAATTGGGGATAAAGTAAAATTTTTGTGAAAAAAAAAGTAAAATGTTCATTTTTTCCATCCACGTTCCATTAATTCCTGTGAAGCACCTGAAGGGTTAATAAACTTCTTGAATGTGGTTTTAAGCACCTTGAGGGGTGCAGTTTTTAGAACTATGTCACTTTTGGGCATTTTCTGTCATATAGGACCCCCAAAGTCACTTCAAATGTGATCTGTTCCCTAAAAAAAATGGTTTTGTAAATTTTGTTGGAAAAATGAGAAATTGCTGGTCAACTTTTAATCCTTATAACTTCCTAACAAAAATAAAATTATGTTTCCAAAATGATGCAGATGTAAAGTAGACATGTGGGAAATGTTATTAACTATTTTGTGTGACATCTCTCTGATTTAAGGTCATAAGAATTAAAACTTGGAAAATTGCTAAATTTTCACCAAATTTCCGTTTTTTTCACAAATAAATGCAAGTCATATTGAACAACTTTTATCACTATCATGAAGTACAATATGTCAGGAAAAAACAGTCTCAGAATCAGGGGGATCCGTGGAAGCGTTCCAGAGTTATTACCTCAGAGGGACACTGGGCAGAAGGGTAAAAATTGGCCGGGTCATGAAGGTGAAAACAGGTTTGGAGGGTGAAGGCGTTAGCACTTCTCTTTCTGAAAGCATTCTTTACTCTACAGCATTTATTCCAACTAAAACTTTTGCCCTGTGCCGTAGAGAAAAATATCTTTATTTATATACACAAACCTACATATTGAGGCAACTAAAGATGGCACCCCAACACCTTACTACTTTAGATCTAACCTATAATATAAGGGACAATAAAAGGGTTGGTCCATCTCAGATATTTAAAGAGATTTCTAGCTTTGGAAAACTCCTGTTCCCCCTCTGCAATTTTTTTTTGTTGAAGAAACTGTGCTGTACTCATCCTCACTGGGTCCGGTACTGAGTCTCCGCTGCGCCTTTTAGTGTGTCATTATCAGTAGTGCTGCCATCACAGCCAGTAGCGGCACAATACGCTCAGGGCCAAGCACTATTGACGTGACGTCAGAGCTGCAGGCAATAACAGACATCTGGAGCAGCGGCGGAGACTCAGTGCTGGACCTGGGGCTGGCGAGTAAAGCGCTTTTTTTTTTTTTTTTTTTAACAAACTGCAACCAAAAGAAAAGGGAGTTTCCAAAACTGGAAAACCCCTTTAAGGTATATCCATAGAATATCCCATTGGGAGAACACCTTTTAAAGGGCTTATTAAAAGAACTTCAGCATTGCTTACCAACGCCCTGGAAGTGAGCGGTGCTGCTGACGTTATGACCCGTGTGTTCAGATATTGGGCACATGTCCTATTCTAATGAACTGGACGGGTGCACGATACCTGCCCATCATGCTAGCGTCTCGGTAGGTCTGCGGATCGCAACGTCATCAGCACCGCTAGTATCCGATGTGGAAGTGAACGGCTCTGGACAACCCCTTTAAGTGAAAGAAGAATACAACTTACCTTTGCCTGTGGGAGAGGTTGGGCTTCTTCTGGCTCAAAAAATAGATTCTCTTTAAAAAACTGTCCGTCCTGCAAGAATGGAGACAGCGGATATAATACAGGACAGGAAAGGTGACTGGTATGATGGAAGGCTCACAGGGGGAAAGGTATAAAGCTGGGGTACATGGGGTAGCGCACCATGCAACAGATTGAACTATCCTTTTAAAGGCAAAGATACAGCCTATTTCCAAGATCCTACCGCAATATGTAGTAGATCTAATAATAGTAATATTCGAAAATACCTCCAATTAGAAAACAGTATAGTTCTTCTGATTCACTATGTCACTTACCCTTTGTGCAGGGCATTGTAGTAGCTTGGGTATCTATGGTCACGACCACTCATAGCGACAGTTGTTAGTGGTCATAATCATGGATACCTAAACTACTACAATGCAGTGCACATGGGGTAAGCGACATAGCTAATCAGAAGAACAATACTACAATTTTAATTGGAGGTATTTGCTAATATTATTATTACACCTACTACATAGTGGGATAGGATCTTGGAGATGGGAATACCCCTTTTTTTAAGATACAGTTGATGCTTTACAGTCTTCCTAGGTGTATACTTACTAGTTTTTCAATGGTGGGAAAATAAGTTACCAATCTGTGCAACACAAAAAAAGAAAAATAAAAGCATTGAATCGGTGATTTGCATTTGTATAATAATGTGATAGCAGAGAGGTGCGGGCACCTGTAGCAGGCGGAGAAGCTTTCCACCGCCCCGTGCAGAGGGTTTCCCTCCAGCCACAGCTCTCTCAGCTCCAGGTTGTGGATCAGATCCAGCTCTTCAACTCTGCAAAGCGAAAAAAGAACATGTTCCCGTCACCAGCTACCACCAGAAAACACAGAGATTTGTTTGTTTCTCGCCTTCTTCCAAGAGCCACAAACCATTTTATTGTTCCGTCTATATGGCCTGGGGTTTTTTTTTCCCAGGATGAGTATGGGCTTTCTATTCCTCCATTTTTGGGACTTGTAACTTTTTCTGTTGCTGGGGCTGGGTGAGGGTCTTTTTGTATTTTTATTCATACCATTTTGATCGATTGCTTTTTATTCCATTTTTGAGAAGTGCAGCAATCGAAAAATCAATTATTTTGATTTTAATTTTTTTAAAAGGTTTACAATTTGGGTTCTTTATATTTTCATAGGATGGAGTTTTACGGATTCGATTTACCAATTTTTCTGTTTATTTATTTTTTTTTATTTCTTTAGTTTTTAATTGGGAAAAGCGAGACAAATGAAAATTATGGGTTTTAGTTTATTTATTCATTTTTAAATAAATTTTTACTTATTTTTGCCCTGGACTCTGCGACTGTTTGATTTCTTGTACTATACTGGGAACACAGATGTACAGAGATGGCAGGACGGGGGTCTTCAGGAGGCCACTGACTGCCACTGTTACCCACCGGTACCCCACGATCGATGGCATATACGGGGTAATCGGAAAAGACGTCACGACGGCAGCAGACCCGATCCCTGCGCAAGGAGGCGACGTACCTCGTTATAGGAGAGGTTCAGACTCTGCAGGTGCCGGGTCAGGTAGAAGAGATGAGCAAAACCAGTCAGCTTGGAGAGACGACGACAACTCAGGTCCAAAGACTGAAGCTACAAAAATATATATAGAGAATTTCACAAACACCCTATGGACAGGGGGGCGCTGGTTCTTACCCCATGTATCATTAGCCCAAGAGTGACAAAAAAGATTGTGGGGGTCCCAGCAGGGTCCCCAAGGATCTCCAGTGGCATAGCCTAGTGTGGATCTGCTCAGATCACAGATGGGGCTGTAATTAATAGTATTTATTATTACCTGGGGGTAACACTCCGAGATGATCTGCAAGACGACCTCTGCGGCTGCAGCGTGGGTCAGCGAAAGCACAATGTTGTCAGAAAGCAAATCTAAGGAAAGCAAATAACATTAGTGAGGAAGGGGCACGGCGCCGGCAGAGGAGAGAAGGCGACGGGGCGCCGGCAGAGGAGAGAAGGCGACGGGGCGCCGGCAGAGGAGAGAAGGCGACGGGGCGCCGGCAGAGGAGAGAAGGCGACGGGGCGCCGGCAGAGGAGAGAAGGCGACGGGGCCGTGAGCAAAAAGCAAAGCAGGATGCCAATATTTATTTGTATAAGTATACAAAATGCCGTCATATAGTGCCCACACATTACCGCTATACAGTACAACATATATAATATAGTGCCGACACATTACCGCTATACAGTACCTACAACACGCATCATATAGCGCCCACACATTATCGCTATACAGTACCTACAACACGCATCATATAGAACCCACATTACCGCTATACAGTACCTACAACACGCATCATATAGCGCCCACACATTACCGCTATACAGTACCTACAACACACATCATAAAGCGCCCACACATTACCGCTATACAGTACCTACAACACACATCATATAGATCCCACACATTACCGCTATACAGTACCTACAACACGCATCATATAGTGCCCACGCATTACCGCTATACAGTGCCTACAGCACGCATCACACAGAGCCCACGCATTACCGCTATACAGTGCCTACAACACACATCATATAGCGTCCACATATTTCCGCTATACAGTGCCTACAACACGCATCATATAGCGCCCACACATTACCGCTATACAGTACCTACAACATACCTCATATAGCGCCCACACATTACTGCTATACAGTACCTACAACACACATCATATAGCGCCCACACATTACTGCTATACAGTACCTACAACATGCATCACACAGTGCCCAAGCATTACCGCTATACAGTACCTACAACATACATCATATAGCGACCACACATTACCGCTATACAGTACCTACAGCACGCATCATATAGCGCCCACACATTACCGCTATACAGTACCTACAACACACATCATATAGCGCCCACACATTACCGCTATACAGTACCTACAACACACATCATATAGCGTCCACACATTACCGCTATACAGTACCTACAACACACATCATATAGCGTCCACACATTACCGCTATACAGTACCTACAACACACATCATATAGCGTCCACACATTACCACTATACAGTACCTACAACACACATCATATAGCGTCCACACATTACCGCTATACAGTACCTACAACAAACATCATATAGCGTCCACACATTACCTCTATACAGTACCTACAACACACATCATATAGCGCCCACACATTACCGCTATACAGTACCTACAACACACATCATATAGCGCCCACACATTACCGCTATACAGTACCTACAACACACATCATATAGCGTCCACACATTACCGCTATACAGTACCTACAACAAACATCATATAGCGTCCACACATTACCTCTATACAGTACCTACAACACACATCATATAGCGCCCACACATTACCGCTATACAGTACCTACAACACACATCATATAGCGCCCACACATTACCGCTATACAGTACCTACAACACACATCATATAGTGCCCACACATTACCTCTATACAGTACCTACAACACACATCATATAGCGTCCACACATTACCTCTATACAGTACCTACAACACACATCATATAGCGCCCACACATTACCGCTATACAGTACCTACAACACACATCATATAGCGCCCACACATTACCGCTATACAGTACCTACAACACACATCATATAGCGCCCACACATTACCGCTATACAGTACCTACAACATACATCATATAGTGCCCACACATTACCGCTATACAGTACCTACAACACACATCATATAATGCCCACACATTACCGCTATACAGTACCTACAACATACATCATATAGTGCCCACACATTACCGCTATACAGTACCTACAACACACATCATATAGCGCCCACACATTACCGCTATACAGCGCCTACAACACACATCATATAGTGCCCACACATTACCGCTATACAGTACCTACAACACACATCATATAGCGCCCACACATTACCGCTATACAGTGCCTACAACACACATCATATAGTGCCCACATAACCGCTATACAGTACCTACAACATACATCATATAGCGCCCACACATTACCGCTATACAGTACCTACAACACACATCATATAGTGCCCACATAACCGCTATACAGTGCCTACAACACACATCATATAGTGCCCACATAACCGCTATACAGTACCTACAACACACATCATATAGCGCCCACACATTACCGCTATACAGTACCTACAACATACATCATATAGCGCCCACACATTACCGCTATACAGTACCTACAACACACATCATATAGTGCCCACACATTACCGCTATACAGTACCTACAACACACATCATATAGCGCCCACACATTACCGCTATACAGTACCTACAACACACATCATATAGTGCCCACACATTACCGCTATACAGCACCTACAACACACATCATATAGCGCCCACACAAGTTCTCAGTGTGGATTGTCACTGCTAATTTCACTTAATGGTTTGCAAAGAGTGAAATCTGTGGCCAAATCTGCAGTTAAGTTTTGCACAGATTTTGGTGCAGATTTTCTGTCCCATTTACAGAGGCTTTATGACAGTTATTGCTTCAGTTATAAACTGTGGACACAGCTCAGGTGTGAACAGAGGGCAATGTGATGAGAGCTGCTGGGCGCTGATGTCATTCCTGTCCTGCAGCCAGATATTATCCGCCTCTGATTGGTAGAATTAGAAGCCCCCCTCATTCCTTTCCTCTGCTGAATGCGGCCCTTGTCCCCCTCATTACCGCGCTCGTCCCCCTCATTACCGCGCTCGTCTCTCCGGCCCGTCCCGCTCCTTCGCTTATTGTGCTGATGACTCCCGCGCTCTGGATTTCTGCCAGCACTAATGTTGTATCTTCTCCATCCCCCTCATCTGCAGGTGGAAGACCCCAGCCAGCCCAACGACGAGGGTCTCACAGCCCCCCACACCGCCGTGTGCGCCCCCCACACCGAGATCGTCCAGTTCCTCGTCCAGTTCGGAGTGAAGGTAAACGCAGCAGACAGCGCCGGCTGCTGCCCCGAATATCGGCTCGCATTAAAGGGGTCGGCAGAAAACCCCCCATCCCTTGTTAGAGGCCTGAGAGCACTTATTAAGCACTACCCCGCCCCCCCGGCCAGCACGTGACTCAGCCCCCGGCCAGATTGCATCAATGGGAGAAAAAGAAAAAAAAATCTTGGCCCAAGAAATAGAAAAGTTGAGCCCCCGAGGGTCTGGGTGATTTAGGACAGACGGTCTAGTTTCTGAGGGGGTTTTCTGTGGCGGTTTCTGTCGTTTTCTCCGCTTGGTGTCGCTGTCAGGACCCCGCTGCACTGCGCCGCCTCCTGCAACAACGTCCAGGTGTGTAAGTTCCTGGTGGAGTCCGGAGCCGCCGTGTGCGCCATGACCTACAGCGACCGCCAGAGGGCGGCAGACAAGTGCGAGGAGATGGAGGAGGCTACAGCCAGTGCTCCCAGCTCCTGTACGCAGTGGCGTACCGCCAATGGCGGCAGACCACGCGACTGCTATGGGGCCCGTGAGCCGGGGGACCCCATAGCAGTCCAGGGGTGGACATACCGCCGCCGGTGCAGCAGCGCCGGGTCTCCACCATGCAGCTGCTCCCTGCACGCGGCGGTCAGGGAGCGATCCCTGCAGCTCCGCTGCTGTCAGGAGGAGAATAGCCGCGGAGCTGGAGGGTTCGTCCTCTGCTTCCTCCCTGACCCAGGCGCGCGCAGCTTGATGACGTCATCATGCAGTGCGCGCCTGGGTCAGGAAGAAAGCTGCCGGCAACCAGGAGGATGCTGCAGGCGAGCGAGCTGAGGTAAGTTGTTCTTTTTTTTTTTTTTTTTTTTTTTGTACTGAAATGCTGGGGAGGGGAGGTGGGTGGAGGAATGATGGGGCTGGGGAGAGGAATAGTGGGGTTGATGGGGCTGGGGAGAGGAATAATGGGGTTGATGGGGCTGGGGAGAGGAATAATGGGGTTGATGGGGCTGGGGAGAGCAATAATGGGGATGGGAAGAGGAATGATGGGATTGATGGGGCTGGGGATGGCTACGGAGAGGAATGATGGGGCTTTGGGGAGCAATGATGGGGATGGTGGGGCTGGGGAGAGCAATGATGGGATGGTGGGGCTGGGGTGAGCAATAATGGAGTTGATGGGGCTGGGGAGAGGAATAATGGAGTTGATGGAGCTGGGGAGAGGAATGATGGGATGATGGGGCTGGGGAGAGCAATAATGGGGCTGATGGGGCTAGGGAGAGGAATGATGGGGCTGGGAAGAGCAATAATGGGGCTGATGGGGCTGGGAAGAGCAATAATGGGGCTGGGGAGAGGAATGATGCGGCTGGGAAGAGCAATAATGGGGCTGATAGGGCTGGGGAGAGCAATGATGGGGATGGTAGGGAAGGGGAGAGCAATGACGTGTTGCTGGGAGCAAGCAATGATGAGGGTGCTGGGACAAAGCAATGGTGGGGGCCTGGGAGAGAGCAATTATGCGGGGCTGGGAGAGAGCAATGATAGGGGTGCTGGGAGAGCGCAATGATGGGGGTGCTGGGAGAGAGCAATGATGGGGGGGGCTGGGAGAGAGCATTGATGGAGGTGCTGGGACAGAGCAATGATGGGAGTGCTGGGAGAGAGCAATGATGGGGGTGGTGGGACAGAGCAATGATGCGGGTGCTGAGAGAGCGCAATGATGGGAGTGCTGGGAGAGCGAATTGATGGGGGTGCTGGAAGAGCGCAACGATGAGGGTGCTGGGACAGAGCAATGACGGGGGTGCTGGGAGACAGTAATGATGGGGGTGCTGAGAGAGAGCAATGATGGAGGTGGTGGGAGAGAGCAATGATGGGGGTGCTGGGAGACAGTAATGATGGGGGTGCTGAGAGAGAGCAATGATGGAGGTGGTGGGAGAGAGCAATTGCGAGGGTGCTGGGAGAGAGTAATGATGGGGTGCTGGTAGAGAGCAATGATGGGGGTTTCACTTTGCTTGTACTGTAAAGCCTTGTATGTTTTCCGTGTGCACATAGCCTTACAGTTAATTGGGGAGAGTCACAGAGACTGAATAATTTATTTTATTGGCCGGTGCAGATTATAGTTAATGGGGGGCACAGTGCTGCTTATCACTTTATATTTTGATTACTAAGTGGCTAATAGTATATTAATGGGGGGGGGGTTACATATGTGTATTCGAGGACGCAGAGCGGGGGAGACACATGTATGCCGACAATATCTGACCTTGTTATTTTTAGGGCTGTACTGGTCATCGTGGCTGGGAGATGTCGACATGAAGGTCTGACCAGATGGAGAAGAAGCAGCAGAAACCGGCTCTGATCAGATGAGACGTCAGCGGTAAGTGCCTGGATGTAAATATTATTCTGTATCTGCACTGTGTGACTTGCAGTGATGATGTTATCTGTAAAATCCCTTAGGCTGCATTCTCACATTTGTGTGAAATGTCCGTGTGCTGCCAGATCTTTTTATCGGATGGTCCACGGACTCGTACAGTTTTATAGATCCATTCACACATCCATGAAAATCACGGATCTGAGAATGAGATCTAAGAGGGCAGAGAATGTCCTGTTCTGATCCGATTTTGAGGATTAGAATAGGACATGCTCAATGCGTCAGTAAAACAGGCCAGCACACCGACACTGCGCACAGATGCAGGAATGTAGCCTTATTATGTACAGCACAGTCCCTTAGTATATAGTGTACTCATTATGTATAGAGCCGTCCCTTATTATGTACCATCCTCTCTAGCGGCTCACAGTTGGGGGATCATACTGTGTTGGGGTCAGCATACTTTACCCTGGGAGTTGAGTTGGGGTACAGTAGGGTCATTATACTGTGCATATGGAGGAATTCACCATGGGGGTTTCATACTGTGTTTGGGGGGCCCTTTTTTTGGCATCACACTTTATGGGGCAATGAAAGAGAGATCTAGGACGTCAGCAGGAGGAAAATTACTATGTAAAGGATAGAAAGTTGTGAGATCTGATCTTTGGTGACCCCGACAATTATTTACATTTTTTTTTGGGGGGGGGGGGCCCAATTAGAGCTTCTGCTATGGGGCCCCATGATTCCTATGTACGCCCCTGCCTGTACAGTAAGTACAGACAATCCACCTAGCCACGTACAAGACATCGTTCACACTTACCTGGCATTTTTTACATTTTCTTAAATGCATATATTTTAATTTTATTAAAAATGGGATTTATTAAATTTTTTGCGTCTGACATCTGCGGAATGAGTTAACTGAGAATTTATCAGTGAGCTTGCAGCTTTTTTTTTTAAGCTGTCATTTTACTGAGCCTACATGAAAGCTGAGCAGAACTTTGTGTCAGTGAGAGGAGCTCACTGACAGGTCCTCAGTTGACTCATTCCACAGCCACTTAAAAGGCCTGTAAAAGCCAAACTGTGAAAAATTTTAATGGAACCAATTTGCAAAAAATATTTGGCTCAAAAATAAATGCATTTAAATACAAAAGAAAGTCCCCAAAGGTGACCATAACATTTAAAGGGGAAATGCCCGCTCAAACCAGATCCCTATGGTTAGAGACTTCCTGGACACAGCCCTGCTCAGAGTGGAAAAACATGGCTGCTCTGGTACAGAAACAGCGCCACATCTGCTCACAGCCAGTATTGCAGGACCCTGAGCTGTAATACCAAATACAACCCATGGGTCAGGGTGGCGCTGTTTTCCGTAACAATTATTTAAATGTTTTTATTTCCTGACGAAGTAAATGGTGAAGAATAAAAACGCAAGGTATATAAGAAAGCGAGTGCAGTTTATTCCGGGCGGGATGCTGAAGCTTCGATCCCCATGGTGCGAGCCTCCATGTGAGGCCGGTGTGGGGACTCGCCTCCTCTCCTGCCTGGAGGGCGCACATTAGCGGCCGCTGTAGGCGGATTAGGATGAACGGCTGGAATGTGCCGGATTATAGGGCCCCGGCTCTCACCGCTCCGGGCTGAGACAATAATCGTCTGCGCGCTGATTCCATCACTCAGAGGCGAACGCCCAGTAACCCTGTACGGCCGGGTCTGCCAGTCACTATAGCGGCAGGATGGGCCCTGAACACTGTCAGGAGTCAGTCATAGCCGGGGTCCTCCAAGTCACACCTGCTACCTACAGGGCACCAGGTCCAAGCCCAGAGTCCGGTAACTGACCTCCTCCCAGCGAGTGAGGCCGCACCCAGCGGAGGCCATACAGGAACAGAAGTGAGGCCATTGTAGAGCAAGTGCCCGGAAATGTGGCATCCAGAGAAGTCACCGCATACAAGCGCCCAGAGCTGAGCCCTCATCTAAGCCCAAAACAGGTTTAAGACGAGGAGGGGTTAATGCAGTAGAAAAACAGCTCAAATAATGATGGCAATACCGCCACTCATACCAGTATCATAGCAGTTATATTCTTACACAGGGGCAGTATCATAGCAGTTATATTCTTATACAGGGGCAGTATCATAGCAGTTATATTCTTATACATAGTAGCAGTATTATAGCAGTTATATTCTTATACTGGAGCAGTATTATAGCAGTTATATTCTTATACATAGTAGCAGTATTATAGTAGTTGTATTCTTATACAGGGGCAGTATTATACCAGTTATATTCTTGTACATAGTAGCAGTATTATAGTAGTTATATTCTTGTACATAAGAGCTGTATTATAGTAGTTATATTCTTATACAGGGGCAATATCATAGCAGTTATATTCTTGTACATAGGAGCAGTATTATAGTAGTTATATTCTTGTATATAGGGGCAGTATTATAGTAGTTATATTCTTGTACATAGGGAGCAGTATTATAGTAGTTATATTCTTGTACATAGGGGGCAGTATTATAGTAGTTATATTCTTGTACATAGGAACAGTATTATAGTAGTTGTATTCTTGTACATAGAGGGCAGTATTATAGTAGTTGTATTCTTGTACATAGGGAGCAGTATTATCGCAGTTATATTCTTGTACATAGGGGGCAGTATTATAGTCGTTGTATTCTTTTACATATGAATTTTCTTCTGTTGGGCAAATTGTATGAAATTCTGCTAGGTAGTCCTCGGTATTCATGTGCTCTGTATAACCCCATCCCCACCACTGACTGGAGGAAAGCTGCCGATCAGTGGTGTGAGTGGGGTTATACAAAGCTCAGCATTCAGAGAACTACTAGAGCTGCAGCAGATAAAACACTGATTTTATCAAAATAGCAGTAAGCAGCAAAAAGCGTGAGATATCACTGTAATCAGGGTCTCACCCCTTATATCATGCTGCTCTCAGATGGGGCATCTAAAACCGGGTGGCAGATTCCCTTACGATTTAACAGCACTTTCTGATGACTTTTTAGAATAAGGAGTACTATATAAGGAATAATTGCCACTCATTATACACTCCTGAGTGTACATGAATGTATGGGGAGTGTACATTATATGATGGGTCTCCTGCATTTTTTCTCTACATTATAAGCCTCAGCATTTACCTTTTCTGTGCTCTGCTTTTTCTCCCTCCATCTCCCCCTTCCATAGGTTTATAGGGGCATCGCAGACATTTTTGTTGAAATGAACCTGTCGCGTTCCTCCCGGTAGCGTTCGACTTCCAGTCACTGGGGCGGCACTGCTCTGTGTATAGAAAGTGGCGCCTGTAACTGCGACCCCTGTAGTGACTGATGGCAGCTCAGCATTAGGGCCGGCTGTCAATCAGGGCTGGGGGCACGGTGACAGCCGTCACTCTCTATACACAGAGCGGTGACTGAACCAGTGCCGCCCCCATGACTGATACCCAAACGCTACCAGGTACGATAAAGTTCATTTCCTCCTGGCAGAGGGAGTCTAAATGCCGGCACCGGGCAGGTTCAGAATGCTATTAACCTGCAGAGTAACCCCATATCTACAGGTTGATAACGTTTTTTCACGTGACAGGTTCCCTTCCCTTCTCCCACAGATTTAGCCGATATTGAGAGTGAATGATTAGTGCAGGAGACCAAAAAATGTGTTTTAAGTGACAAAAGAAGAAGGTTTATCTGATAATGTATATTACAAAGTGTCTTATCTTTACTTGCACTATTGATTAATGAAATCAGGTTAGGCTGGAGCAGGAGCACAGTGATAGGACAATCAGAGGGAGACACGGGCAGATCGTGCTGCAGCTTATTCTAGTAAGGAGTTTATCTCTACACAACCATATCACTGCCACTGCTTCTGAACATGTGCTGAATGGAAAGCGGGAATCCCTCCCGCCTGTGTGCGATGTGTACGTGAGCAGTCAGTGCAGCATTCTCTACCCACTAGCTGAGAGATAACTGAAGCTTAGCGCTAGAGCCTGCAGAGGGGAGAACTGGTGACAATTGCAGGACACACAGGGGCCAGAATAGAATATACACATAGCAGTAGCCATCTGACATGACTGTTATGCCCTCAATATAACATTCATTGTGTACGCTGTCCATCAGTGTACAAGCTGTGGGGATCTGGCCGAGGCCGGCAGTACCAGGCACACACACTTATATGGATCTTGCTGTGAAGGGGCGTCAGCACCCCAGTGAGCACCATGGACCATTTGTTCTGTTAATTGGGAGGACCAATAACGTAATGCAGTAAAGTACCTGTACATTATCTGATAATGCCCTGTATATTATGTACTTACATTATTATTGCTATTATTACATACAGTTTTTACAGTACAGACTCATTTCTTGTTACATCATTTAGATGAAAAAGCGAGGTCTGGTTGCCACAGATGCCACATATACTGCCCTGTTCAACGCCTGCGCGGAGTCGCCATGGAAAGACTCGGGTCTGCAGCACGCACTGAAGCTGCGGAAAGAATTGATGGACAAGAACATTGAGCTTAATCCCATCACTTACCGGAGCTCGCTGAAGGTCTGCACGCTGAGCTCAGGACTGCAGGGGAGCTGTGATCTATTTAAGGTAAGTCAAGGTCACAGTCCTGGTCACCCACAATGGAGTCCTTATAAGATGCCCGTATCGTAGATTAACCGGGAGGGAACAGCATCATTGTAATCATTCCACGGGGAATCACCAGTGCACCATGTCTGGCCGGGGACTTAGCCGCCATCAGAAGGCACCACCAGAGTTCAGTTCTTCTGTGGGGACCAGGGGGTCACTTACTAAATTCGAGAAAGGTGGACAGCTTTGAACTATCTGCTACTGCGACGCCCTCCCTGAGCGGTGGGGTTACTCGGTGCCGGACAATATATGGTGGGGGTATGTGGGTGTCGTCGTGGCCGCGACCCAGTCCGTGCCCAGGGCTGTCACATAAAAAGAATGGGCTATTGGATGAGTGGATGTTCGACTACGCCACCTGTGGTTTCTGGTGATGGCCACCAGCGCTGCAGCAGTCCTCTGAGGCTGATGTTCTGACAGCTTGGTTGGTACTACTCCCCACAGGTGGAGTAAGCCTCAGGGCAGTTTGGAGGATCTGGGGAGTTGTGGTGGGTGCAGTGCCGCGCAGGAATGAGCAAACGGAGGCAGTATGTGAAGTCATCCAAGATTTACTCACTTTGATGAAGTAGCAGCTGCAAAGCTTCTCTCTGCTTCTCGTGGCGCGCTGCGGCCACCAGGAAGGGGTTCAGCACTTCCTAGGTAGATCAGGAGCACCTGTCAAGACCCCGCTGGGGTGTTCCTTTCTTTCCTAGATTCTCCCACTGAGTCCTCTCCTGACGGTATGTGATGTAAACGTGGAGTAAGGCCGGGTCCCACTAGATATACACAGGTTGAGAGATACAGGTGGCGACTCCGCTGCGTCCGTATCCCCCTGGGATCCACTAAGCCTCCGGGCTTTTCTAACGATGACGTGAAGTACACTGTCAGATATCGGGGGCCGGTCCCCTCTTGCGGCAGGAGTCCCTCAGGCTAGGCCAGAGTGAAGAATACAGGTGGCGACTCCGCTCCATCCGTACCCTCCTGGGATCCTTTCGTCTGTGGAGCCTATCTCCTCTGCTCCCCTCCTGGGCCTTCTTGATTGGACTCTGACCGGGGACAGAGCTAGCTATAACTCAACTCTGCCCCAACCCCCCGTCTCGAGGCCTGAGACCGGGAACCGTGACCCCTGAGCCGGCCCCAGCTTTGTGCTGACTGACCTTCCCAAGGAACCACGACAAAAGACTAGGTTATAAAGATGGCCGCTGTATATATATGATGCTAAAGTAAAGTGCTTCCTCCACCCTCACCCACTACATGGTTCCCACCATCTTTGGTTCCTCCCCATCTCCTCTATCGCGGGCCGGGGCAGCACCCTGGTGCATTTAGGCCCCCTACAGCAGAGGTCCCCAACCGCCGGTCCGCGGACCAGGACCGGGCCGTTGGGGTTTTTCAGCCGGTCCGCGGCGCCGCTGACCAGGGCCGGCGTCAGCACCCGGGCAAATGCCGGGGCTCTGAGCAGGCAGAGGGGCCCACTGGCGGTCGCGCACCCCGCTGGGCTATGGGCGGAGGAGAGGAGAGCGGTGTGAGCGCCCGCCCTTCTCCGCCGCTTGCTCAGGGCCCCGGCAGCCCGATACTTACCTCTCCCCGTGCCTCCGCAGATCAGCTGTCTTCCTGCTCTGCGCTCCCTGTGACGTCTCAGGTCAGAGGGCGCGGTGACGTCTTTACACCGCGCCCTCCCCTGAGCCGTCACAGGGAGCGCTGAGTGGGAAGAAACGACAACGCTGGAGTTCGGAGCCGAGCAGCGAGCGGCGGGCAGCAGGTAGCAGGTGAGGAGAAGGGAGGTGAGTATTTGATTTTTTTTTTTAATGTATGGAGGCATGGGGCAGTATAAAGAGGGGAGGGGGGGCATCCTGCTTGGGGCATTATAAAGAGGAGGGGTGACAGCCTGCATGGGGCATTATAAGGTGGGGAACAGCCTGCATGGGGCATTATAAAGAGGGGGGGATTCCTGCTTGGGGCATTATAATGAGGAGGGGTGACAGCCTGCATGGGGCATTATAAGGTGGGGACCAGCCTGCATGGGACATTATAAGGTGGGGAACAGCCTGCATGGGGCATTATAAGGTGGGGAACAGCCTGCACGGGGCATTATAAAGAGAGGGGGGGACATCCTGCATGGGGCAGTATAAAGAGGAGGGGTGACAGCCTACATGGGGCAGTATAAAGAGGAGGGGTGACAGCCTACATGGGGCAGTATAAAGAGGAGGGGTGACAGCCTACATGGGGCAGTATAAAGAGGAGGGGTGACAGCCTGCATGGAGCATTATAAAGAGGAGGGGTGACAGCCTGCATGGGGCATTATAAAGAGGAGGGGTGACAGCCTGCATGGGGCAGTATAAAGAGGAGGGGTGACAGCCTGCATGGGGCAGTATAAAGAGGAGGGGTGACAGCCTACATGGGGCAGTATAAAGAGGAGGGGTGACAGCCTGCATGGAGCATTATAAAGAGGAGGGGTGACAGCCTGCATGGGGCATTATAAAGAGGGGGGGTGACAGCCTGCATGGGGCAGTATAAAGAGGAGGGGTGACAGCCTGCATGGGGCAGTATAAAGAGGAGGGGTGACAGCCTGCATGGGGCAGTATAAAGAGGAGGGGTGACAGCCTGCATGGGGCATTATAAAGAGGGGGGGCAGCCTGTATGGGGCATTATGTGGGGGGTAACAGCCTGCATGGAGCATTAAAAGGGGGGGGCCTGTATGGGGCATTATGTGGGGGGGAACAGCCTGCATGGAGCATTATAAGGGGGGGGGCAGCCTGTATGGGGCATTATGTGGGGGTAACAGCCTGCATGGAGCATTAAAAGGGAGGGGCCTGTATGGGGCATTATGTGGGGGGTAACAGCCTGCATGGAGCATTATAAGGGGGGGACAGCCTGTATGGGGCATTATGTGGGGGGTAACAGCCTGCATGCAGCATTATATGGGGACCGGTATCCTGTATGGAGCGTTATATGGGGGCCAGTATTCCGTATGGGGTCTTATATGGGGGCCAGTATTCCGTATGGGGCCTTATATGGGGGCAAGTATTCCGTATGGGGCCTTATATGGGGGCAAGTATTCCGTATGGGGCCTTATATGGGGGCAAGTATTCCGTATGGGGCCTTATATGGGGGCAAGTATTCCGTATGGGGCCTTATATGGGGGCCAGTATTCCGTATGAAGCGTTATATGGGGGCCAGTATTCCGTATGGGCGTTATATGGGGACCAGTATTCCGTATGGAGCCTTATATGGGGGCCACTATTCTGTGTGGAGCGATTCACCGGTTTCTGAGCTATTGTAGAATTTACAATAGATATCACTCATGAAGTGAAATCTTTGCATTGTACTATATATATATCTTTCTCCGCCGTATCTCTGCATCATGAATCGTGGTATGTGTTAAAGGGGCCCACTGAGACTCTTTCGCCCGGGGCCCAGAAAAACCTGGAGCCGGCCCTGCCGCTGACAGCTAGCTCCGCGGCCCTGCGCCTGGTCAGAACTCGCTCTGTGTGGATTTATAATGTTTTCTGCCATAGCCGTGACAGCTCGCAGCTCCCGGCAGAGAACATTATGCAGGACGGGGTGGGGCGTCGGGCGGGTCTTAGTGACGCAGCCCTCCACAGCACAGCATGGTACCTGTTGTACGTCACGGGGCGGGTCTTAGTGACGCGGCCCTCCTGCACAGCATGGTCTGTTCCTGACGGGGTGGGGCGGCAGGCTCTCCTCACTGACACGCCCCCGGCAGAACATGTTATGTGGGGCGTGCTGGGGCAGCAGACTGGCTTCAGTGACGCGGCTCCCGGTACCGGTGTTCAGTGTGTAGCGCTGCTAAACAGCAGCGCTGTATACACTGACGCTCAATGTACAATGCTGCTACTTAGCAGCGCTGTACACCGAGGTCCCGCCAGCATCCTCCCCATACAGCTCCACCCCTCCATAACCCCACCCCCATATGACCAAAGCCCCGCCCCCACCCCCACCGGGCCATGGAAAACTGGTCTTGCTTAAAGCCGGTCCCTGGTGCAAAAAAGGTTGGGGACCTCTGCCCTACAGGACAGGAGTGGTGTAGTGTTGAGTGTGAAGTAGGGTCTTGTGTGATGCTCCATCCTTACCTGAGAGAAGAGATACCACACCTCTTTCTGAGGTGCAGTACCCCTGTGGCAACTGAACCCTCAGGGGCGCCACACTACCAACACATTCACTGTCAGCTTAAGAGATAGAAAGATGGTGCTGGGGTGTAAATTTTCAGCTAGTTAGTATGTCACCTGTTAGGGGGGCACAGGGACCCCACCAGGGGCGTTCTGGCCCACCGGAGGATCAGGAAATCCCCCGGTGGGCCCTGGGTCCCATTGGCCACGCCCCCAAGCCCCGCCCCCTACCCCCCCTGGGCCCTGTACAGAGAACAGAGGGCCCCCCTGGTTCGCTTATCATATTGGCAGCACTGTATGGGCCTTTTCAGGTATATATTATTGGAGGCAGCAGAATGTATGGGCTCCTGACAGGTATATATTATTGGAGCCAGCAGAATCTAAGGGCTCCTGTCAGGTATATATTATTGGAGGCAGGAGAATGTATGGGCTCCTGTCAGGTATATATTATTGAAGGCAGCAGAATGTATGGGCTCCTGACAGGTATATATTATTGGAGGCTGCAGAATATATGGGCTCCTGTCAGGTATATATTATTGGAGGCAGGAGAATGTATGGGCTCCTGTCAGGTATATATTATTGGAGGCAGGAGAATGTATGGGCTCCTGTCAGGTATATATTATTGGAGGCAGCAGAATGTATGGGCTCCTGTCAGGTATATATTATTGGAGGCAGCAGAATGTATGGGCTCCTGTCAGGTATATATTATTGGAGGCAGCAGAATCTATGGGATCCTGTCAAGTATATATTATTGGAGTCAGGAGAATGTATGGGCTCCTGTCAGGTATATATTATTGGAGCCAGCAGAATGTATGGGCTCCTGTCAGGTATATATTATTGGAGGCAGGAGAATGTATGGGCTCCTGTCAGGTATATATTATTGAAGGCAGCAGAATCTATGGGCCCTTTCAGGTATATATTATTGAAGGCAGCAGAATGTATGGGCTCCTGACAGGTATATATTATTTTAGCCAGCAGAATCTAAGGGCTCCTGTCAGGTATATATTATTGGAGGCAGGAGAATGTATGGGCTCCTGTCAGGTATATATTATTGGAGGCAGGAGAATGTATGGGCTCCTGTCAGGTATATATTATTGGAGGCAGCAGAATGTATGGGCCCCTGTCAGGTATATATTATTGGAGCCAGCAGAATCTATGGGCTCCTGTCAGGTATATATTATTGAAGGCAGCAGAATGTATGGGCTCCTGTCAGGTATATATTATTGGAGGCAGGAGAATGTATGGGCTCCTGTCAGGTATATATTATTGGAGGCAGGAGAATGTATGGGCTCCTGTCAGGTATATATTATTGGAGGCAGCAGAATGTATGGGCTCCTGACAGGTATATATTATTGGAGGCAGGAGAATGTATGGGCTCCTGACAGGTATATATTATTGGAGGCAGGAGAATGTATGGGCCCTTTCAGGTATATATTATTGAAGGCAGCAGAATGTATGGGCTCCTGACAGGTATATATTATTGGAGGCTGCAGAATGTATGGGCTCCTGTCAGGTATATATTATTGGAGGCAGGAGAATGTATGGGCTCCTGTCAGGTATATATTATTGGAGGCAGCAGAATGTATGAGCTCCTGTCAGGTATATATTATTGGAGGCAGGAAAATGTATGGGCTCCTCTCAGGTATATATTATTGAAGGCAGGAGAATGTATGGGCTCCTGTCAGGTATATATTATTGGAGGCAGGAGAATGTATGGGCTTCGGTCAGGTATATATTATTGGAGGCAGGAGAATGTATGGGCTCCTGTCAGGTATATATTATTGGAGGCAGCAGAATCTATGGGCTCCTGTCAGGTATATATTATTGGAGGCAGGAGAATGTATGGGCTCCTGTCAGGTATATATTATTGGAGGCAGCAGAGTGTATGGGCTCCTGTCAGGTATATATTATTGGAGGCAGCAGAATGTATGGGCTCCTGTCAGGTATATATTATTGGAGGCAGCATAATGTATGGGCTCCTGTCAGGTATATATTATTGGAGGCAGCAGAATGTATGGGCTCCTGTCAGGTATATATTATTGGAGGCAGCAGAATCTATGGGCTCCTGTCAGGTATATATTATTGGAGGCAGCAGAATCTATGGGCTCCTGTCAGGTATATATTATTGGAGGCAGCAGAATGTATGGGCTCCTGTCAGGTATATATTATTGGAGGCAGCAGAATCTATGGGCTCCTGTCAGGTATATATTATTGGAGGCAGCAGAATCTATGGGCTCCTGTCAGGTATATATTATTGGAGGCAGCAGAATGTATGGGCTCCTGTCAGGTATATATTATTGGAGGCAGCAGAATGTATGGGCTCCTGTCAGGTATATATTATTGGAGGCCGCAGAATGTATGGGCTCCTGTCAGGTATATATTATTGGAGGCCACAGAATGTATGGGCTCCTGTCAGGTATATATTATTGGAGGCCGCAGAATGTATGGGCTCCTGTCAGGTATATATTATTGGAGGCTGCAGAATGTATGGGCTCCTGTCAGGTATATATTATTGGAGGCTGCAGAATGTATGGGCTCCTGTCAGGTATATATTATTGGAGGCAGCAGAATGTATGGGCTCCTGTCAGGTATATATTATTGGAGGCAGCCGAATGTATGGGCTCCTGTCAGGTATATATTATTGGAGGCAGCAGAATGTATGGGCTCCTGTCAGGTATATATTATTGGAGGCAGCAGAATGTATGGGCTCCTGTCAGGTATATATTATTGGAGGCCACAGAATGTATGGGCTCCTGTCAGGTATATATTATTGGAGGCCACAGAATGTATGGGCTCCTGTCAGGTATATATTATTGGAGGCTGCAGAATGTATGGGCTCCTGTCAGGTATATATTATTGGAGGCTGCAGAATGTATGGGCTCCTGTCAGGTATATATTATTGGAGGCTGCAGAATGTATGGGCTCCTGTCAGGTATATATTATTGGAGGCAGCAGAATGTATGGGCTCCTGTCAGGTATATATTATTGGAGACAGCAGAATGTATGGGCTCCTGTCAGGTATATAGTATTGGAGGCAGCAGAATGTATGGGCTCCTGCCAGGTATATATTATTGGAGGCAGCAGAATGTATGGGCTCCTGCCAGGTATATATTATTGGAGGCAGGAGAATGTATGGGCTCCTGTCAGGTGTATATTATTGGAGCCAGCAGAATCTATGGGCCCCTGTCAAGTATATATTATTGGAGGCATGAGAATGTATGGGCTCCTGTCAGGTATATATTATTGGAGGCAGCAGAATCTATGGGCCCCTGTCAGGTATATATTATTGGAGGCAGCAGAATCTATGGGCCCCTGTCAGGTATATATTATTGGAGGCAGGAGAATGTATGGGCTCCTGTCAGGTATATATTATTGGAGGCAGGAGAATGTATGGGCTCCTGTCAGGTATATATTATTGGAGGCAGGAGAATGTATGGGCTCCTGTCAGGTATATATTATTGAAGGCAGCAGAATGTATGGGCTCCTGACAGGTATACATTATTGGAGGCAGCAGAATGTATGGGCTCCTGACAGGTATACATTATTGGAGGCAGCAGAATCTATGGGCTCCTGTCAGGTATATATTATTGGAGGCCACAGAATGTATGGGCTCCTGTCAGGTATATATTATTGGAGGCAGCAGAATGTATGGGCTCCTGTCAGGTATATATTATTGGAGCCAGCAGAATCTAAGGGCTCCTGTCAGGTATATATTATTGGAGGCAGGAGAATGTATGGGCTCCTGTCAGGTATATATTATTGGAGGCAGGAGAATGTATGGGCTCCTGTCAGGTATATATTATTGGAGGCAGCAGAATGTATGGGCCCCTGTCAGGTATATATTATTGGAGCCAGCAGAATCTATGGGCTCCTGTCAGGTATATATTATTGAAGGCAGCAGAATGTATGGGCTCCTGTCAGGTATATATTATTGGAGGCAGGAGAATGTATGGGCTCCTGTCAGGTATATATTATTGGAGGCAGGAGAATGTATGGGCTCCTGACAGGTATATATTATTGGAGGCAGGAGAATGTATGGGCCCTTTCAGGTATATATTATTGAAGGCAGCAGAATGTATGGGCTCCTGTCAGGTATATATTATTGGAGGCTGCAGAATGTATGGGCTCCTGACAGCTATATATTATTGAAGGCAGCAGAATGTATGGGCTCCTGACAGGTATATATTATTGGAGGCTGCAGAATATATGGGCTCCTGTCAGGTATATATTATTGGAGGCAGCAGAATCTATGGGATCCTGTCAAGTATATATTATTGGAGTCAGGAGAATGTATGGGCTCCTGTCAGGTATATATTATTGGAGCCAGCAGAATGTATGGGCTCCTGTCAGGTATATATTATTGGAGGCAGGAGAATGTATGGGCTCCTGTCAGGTATATATTATTGAAGGCAGCAGAATGTATGGGCCCTTTCAGGTATATATTATTGAAGGCAGCAGAATGTATGGGCTCCTGACAGGTATATATTATTTTAGCCAGCAGAATCTAAGGGCTCCTGTCAGGTATATATTATTGGAGGCAGGAGAATGTATGGGCTCCTGTCAGGTATATATTATTGGAGGCAGCAGAATGTATGGGCCCCTGTCAGTTATATATTATTGGAGCCAGCAGAATCTATGGGCTCCTGTCAGGTATATATTATTGAAGGCAGCAGAATGTATGGGCTCCTGTCAGGTATATATTATTGGAGGCAGGAGAATGTATGGGCTCCTGTCAGGTATATATTATTGGAGGCAGGAGAATGTATGGGCTCCTGACAGGTATATATTATTGGAGGCAGGAGAATGTATGGGCCCTTTCAGGTATATATTATTGAAGGCAGCAGAATGTATGGGCTCCTGACAGGTATATATTATTGGAGGCTGCAGAATGTATGGGCTCCTGTCAGGTATATATTATTGGAGGCAGGAGAATGTATGGGCTCCTGTCAGGTATATATTATTGGAGGCAGCAGAATGTATGAGCTCCTGTCAGGTATATATTATTGGAGGCAGGAAAATGTATGGGCTCCTCTCAGGTATATATTATTGAAGGCAGGAGAATGTATGGGCTCCTGTCAGGTATATATTATTGGAGGCAGGAGAATGTATGGGCTCCTGTCAGGTATATATTATTGGAGGCAGCAGAATCTATGGGCTCCTGTCAGGTATATATTATTGGAGGCAGGAGAATGTATGGGCTCCTGTCAGGTATATATTATTGGAGGCAGCAGAGTGTATGGGCTCCTGTCAGGTATATATTATTGGAGGCAGCAGAATGTATGGGCTCCTGTCAGGTATATATTATTGGAGGCAGCATAATGTATGGGCTCCTGTCAGGTATATATTATTGGAGGCAGCAGAATGTATGGGCTCCTGTCAGGTATATATTATTGGAGGCAGCAGAATCTATGGGCTCCTGTCAGGTATATATTATTGGAGGCAGCAGAATCTATGGGCTCCTGTCAGGTATATATTATTGGAGGCAGCAGAATCTATGGGCTCCTGTCAGGTATATATTATTGGAGGCAGCAGAATCTATGGGCTCCTGTCAGGTATATATTATTGGAGGCAGCAGAATGTATGGGCTCCTGTCAGGTATATATTATTGGAGGCAGCAGAATGTATGGGCTCCTGTCAGGTATATATTATTGGAGGCCGCAGAATGTATGGGCTCCTGTCAGGTATATATTATTGGAGGCCACAGAATGTATGGGCTCCTGTCAGGTATATATTATTGGAGGCTGCAGAATGTATGGGCTCCTGTCAGGTATATATTATTGGAGGCTGCAGAATGTATGGGCTCCTGTCAGGTATATATTATTGGAGGCAGCAGAATGTATGGGCTCCTGTCAGGTATATATTATTGGAGGCAGCAGAATGTATGGGCTCCTGTCAGGTATATATTATTGGAGGCAGCAGAATGTATGGGCTCCTGTCAGGTATATATTATTGGAGGCAGCAGAATGTATGGGCTCCTGTCAGGTATATGTTATTGGAGGCAGCAGAATGTATGGGCTCCTGTCAGGTATATATTATTGGAGGCCACAGAATGTATGGGCTCCTGTCAGGTATATATTATTGGAGGCCACAGAATGTATGGGCTCCTGTCAGGTATATATTATTGGAGGCTGCAGAATGTATGGGCTCCTGTCAGGTATATATTATTGGAGGCTGCAGAATGTATGGGCTCCTGTCAGGTATATATTATTGGAGGCTGCAGAATGTATGGGCTCCTGTCAGGTATATATTATTGGAGGCAGCAGAATGTATGGGCTCCTGTCAGGTATATATTATTGGAGACAGCAGAATGTATGGGTTCCTGTCAGGTATATAGTATTGGAGGCAGCAGAATGTATGGGCTCCTGCCAGGTATATATTATTGGAGGCAGGAGAATGTATGGGCTCCTGTCAGGTATATATTATTGGAGCCAGCAGAATCTATGGGCCCCTGTCAAGTATATATTATTGGAGGCATGAGAATGTATGGGCTCCTGTCAGGTATATATTATTGGAGGCAGCAGAATCTATGGGCCCCTGTCAGGTATATATTATTGGAGGCAGCAGAATCTATGGGCCCCTGTCAGGTATATATTATTGGAGGCAGGAGAATGTATGGGCTCCTGTCAGGTATATATTATTGGAGGCAGGAGAATGTATGGGCTCCTGTCAGGTATATATTATTGGAGGCAGGAGAATGTATGGGCTCCTGTCAGGTATATATTATTGAAGGCAGCAGAATGTATGGGCTCCTGACAGGTATACATTATTGGAGGCAGCAGAATCTATGGGCTCCTGTCAGGTATATATTATTGGAGGCCACAGAATGTATGGGCTCCTGTCAGGTATATATTATTGGAGGCAGCAGAATGTATGGGCTCCTGTCAGGTATATATTATTGGAGCCAGCAGAATCTAAGGGCTCCTGTCAGGTATATATTATTGGAGGCAGGAGAATGTATGGGCTCCTGTCAGGTATATATTATTGGAGGCAGGAGAATGTATGGGCTCCTGTCAGGTATATATTATTGGAGGCAGCAGAATGTATGGGCCCCTGTCAGGTATATATTATTGGAGCCAGCAGAATCTATGGGCTCCTGTCAGGTATATATTATTGAAGGCAGCAGAATGTATGGGCTCCTGTCAGGTATATATTATTGGAGGCAGGAGAATGTATGGGCTCCTGTCAGGTATATATTATTGGAGGCAGGAGAATGTATGGGCTCCTGACAGGTATATATTATTGGAGGCAGGAGAATGTATGGGCCCTTTCAGGTATATATTATTGAAGGCAGCAGAATGTATGGGCTCCTGACAGGTATATATTATTGGAGGCTGCAGAATGTATGGTCTCCTGTCAGGTATATATTATTGGATGCAGGAGAATGTATGGGCTCCTGTCAGGTATATATTATTGGAGGCAGCAGAATGTATGGGCTCCTGTCAGGTATATATTATTGGAGGCAGGAAAATGTATGGGCTCCTCTCAGGTATATATTATTGAAGGCAGGAGAATGTATGGGCTCCTCTCAGGTATATATTATTGGAGGCAGGAGAATGTATGGGCTCCTGTCAGGTATATATTATTGGAGGCAGCAGAATCTATGGGCTCCTGTCAGGTATATATTATTGGAGGCAGCAGAATCTATGGGCTCCTGTCAGGTATATATTATTGGAGGCAGCAGAGTGTATGGGCTCCTGTCAGGTATATATTATTGGAGGCAGCAGAATGTATGGGCTCCTGTCAGGTATATATTATTGGAGGCAGCATAATGTTTGGGCTCCTGTCAGGTATATATTATTGGAGGCAGCAGAATGTACGGGCTCCTGTCAGGTATATATTATTGGAGGCAGCAGAATGTATGGGCTCCTGTCAGGTATATATTATTGGAGGCAGCAGAATCTATGGGCTCCTGTCAGGTATATATTATTGGAGGCAGCAGAATCTATGGGCTCCTGTCAGGTATATATTATTGGAGGCAGCAGAATGTATGGGCTCCTGTCAGGTATATATTATTGGAGGCAGCAGAATCTATGGGCTCCTGTCAGGTATATATTATTGGAGGCAGCAGAATGTATGGGCTCCTGTCAGGTATATATTATTGGAGGCAGCAGAATGTATGGGCTCCTGTCAGGTATATATTATTGGAGGCCACAGAATGTATGGGCTCCTGTCAGGTATATATTATTGGAGGCCACAGAATGTATGGGCTCCTGTCAGGTATATATTATTGGAGGCAGCAGAGTGTATGGGCTCCTGTCAGGTATATATTATTGGAGGCAGCAGAATGTATGGGCTCCTGTCAGGTATATATTATTGGAGGCAGCATAATGTATGGGCTCCTGTCAGGTATATATTATTGGAGGCAGCAGAATGTACGGGCTCCTGTCAGGTATATATTATTGGAGGCAGCAGAATGTATGGGCTCCTGTCAGGTATATATTATTGGAGGCAGCAGAATCTATGGGCTCCTGTCAGGTATATATTATTGGAGGCAGCAGAATCTATGGGCTCCTGTCAGGTATATATTATTGGAGGCAGCAGAATGTATGGGCTCCTGTCAGGTATATATTATTGGAGGCAGCAGAATCTATGGGCTCCTGTCAGGTATATATTATTGGAGGCAGCAGAATGTATGGGCTCCTGTCAGGTATATATTATTGGAGGCAGCAGAATGTATGGGCTCCTGTCAGGTATATATTATTGGAGGCCGCAGAATGTATGGGCTCCTGTCAGGTATATATTATTGGAGGCCACAGAATGTATGGGCTCCTGTCAGGTATATATTATTGGAGGCTGCAGAATGTATGGGCTCCTGTCAGGTATATATTATTGGAGGCTGCAGAATGTATGGGCTCCTGTCAGGTATATATTATTGGAGGCAGCAGAATGTATGGGCTCCTGTCAGGTATATATTATTGGAGGCAGCAGAATGTATGGGCTACTGTCAGGTATATATTATTGGAGGCAGCAGAATGTATGGGCTCCTGTCAGGTATATATTATTGGAGGCAGCAGAATGTATGGGCTCCTGTCAGGTATATATTATTGGAGGCCACAGAATGTATGGGCTCCTGTCAGGTATATATTATTGGAGGCCACAGAATGTATGGGCTCCTGTCAGGTATATATTATTGGAGGCAGCAGAATGTATGGGCTCCTGCCAGGTATATATTATTGGAGGCAGGAGAATGTATGGGCTCCTGTCAGGTGTATATTATTGGAGCCAGCAGAATCTATGGGCCCCTGTCAAGTATATATTATTGGAGGCATGAGAATGTATGGGCTCCTGTCAGGTATATATTATTGGAGGCAGCAGAATCTATGGGCCCCTGTCAGGTATATATTATTGGAGGCAGCAGAATCTATGGGCCCCTGTCAGGTATATATTATTGGAGGCAGGAGAATGTATGGGCTCCTGTCAGGTATATATTATTGGAGGCAGGAGAATGTATGGGCTCCTGTCAGGTATATATTATTGGAGGCAGGAGAATGTATGGGCTCCTGTCAGGTATATATTATTGGAGGCAGGAGAATGTATGGGCTCCTGTCAGGTATATATTATTGAAGGCAGCAGAATGTATGGGCTCCTGACAGGTATACATTATTGGAGGCAGCAGAATCTATGGGCTCCTGTCAGGTATATATTATTGGAGGCCGCAGAATGTATGGGCTCCTGTCAGGTATATATTATTGGAGGCAGCAGAATGTATGGGCTCCTGTCAGGTATATATTATTGGAGGCAGCAGAATGTATGGGCTCCTGTCAGGTATATATTATTGGAGCCAGCAGAATGTATGGGCTCCTGTCAGGTATATATTATTGGAGGCAGCAGAATCTATGGGATCCTGTCAGGTATATATTATTGGAGGCAGCAGAATCTATGGGATCCTGTCAGGTATATATTATTGGAGGCAGCAGAATCTATGGGCTCCTGTCAGGTATATATTATTGGAGGCAGCAGAATCTATGGGCTCCTGTCAGGTATATATTATTGGAGGCAGCAGAATGTATGGGCTCCTGTCAGGTATATATTATTGGAGGCAGCAGAATGTATGGGCTCCTGTCAGGTATATATTATTGGAGGCAGCAGAATCTATGGGATCCTGTCAGGTATATATTATTGGAGGCAGCAGAATCTATGGGATCCTGTCAGGTATATATTATTGGAGGCAGCAGAATCTATGGGCCCCTGTCAGGTATATATTATTGGAGGCAGGAGAATGTATGGGCTCCAGTCAGGTATATATTATTGGAGGCAGGAGAATGTATGGGCTCCTGTCAGGTATATATTATTGGAGGCAGGAGAATGTATGGGCTCCTGTCAGGTATATATTATTGGAGGCAGGAGAATGTATGGGCTCCTGTCAGGTATATATTATTGGAGGCAGCAGAATCTATGGGATCCTGTCAGGTATATATTATTGGAGGCAGCAGAATGTATGGGCTCCTGTCAGGTATATATTATTGGAGGCAGCAGAATCTATGGGATCCTGTCAGGTATATATTATTGGAGGCAGCAGAATCTATGGGCCCCTGTCAGGTATATATTATTGGAGGCAGGAGAATGTATGGGCTCCTGTCAGGTATATATTATTGGAGGCAGCAGAATGTATGGGCTCCTGTCAGGTATATATTATTGGAGGCAGCAGAATGTATGGGCTCCTGTCAGGTATATATTATTGGAGGCAGCAGAATGTATGGGCTCCTGTCAGGTATATATTATTGGAGGCAGCAGAATGTATGGGCTCCTGTCAGGTACATATTATTGGAGGCAGCAGAATCTATGGGCTCCTGTCACGTATATATTATTGGAGGCAGCAGAATCTATGGGCTCCTGTCAGGTATATATTATTGGAGGCCACAGAATGTATGGGCTCCTGTCAGATATATATTCTTGGAGGCAGGAGAATGTATGGGCTCCTGTCAGGTATATATTATTGGAGGCAGCAGAATGTATGGGCTCCTGTCAGATATATATTATTGGAGGCCGCAGAATGTATGGGCTCCTGTCAGATATATATTATTGGAGGCAGGAGAATGTATGGGCTCCTGTCAGGTATATATTATTGGAGGCAGCAGAATGTATGGGCTCCTGTCAGATATATATTATTGGAGGCCGCAGAATGTATGGGCTCCTGTCAGATATATATTATTGGAGGCAGGAGAATGTATGGGCCCTTTCAGGTATATATTATTGAAGGCAGCAGAATGTATGGGCTCCTGACAGGTATACATTATTGGAGGCAGCAGAATCTATGGGCTCCTGTCAGGTATATATTATTGGAGGCCGCAGAATGTATGGGCTCCTGTCAGGTATATATTATTGGAGGCAGCAGAATCTATGGGCTCCTGTCAGGTATATATTATTGGAGGCAGGAGAATCTATGGGCTCCTGTCAGGTATATATTATTGAAGGCAGCAGAATGTATGGGCTCCTGTCAGGTATATATTATTGGAGGCCACAGAATCTATGGGCTCCTGTCAGGTATATATTATTGGAGGCAGGAGAATGTATGGGCTCCTGTCAGGTATATATTATTGGAGGCAGCAGAATCTATGGGCTCCTGTCAGGTATATATTATTGGAGGCAGGAGAATGTATGGGCTCATGTCAGGTATATATTATTGGAGGCAGGAGAATGTATGGGCTCATGTCAGGTATATATTATTGAAGGCAGCAGAATGTATGGGCTCCTGTCAGGTATATATTATTGGAGGCCACAGAATCTATGGGCTCCTGTCAGGTATATATTATTGGAGGCAGGAGAATGTATGGGCTCATGTCAGGTATATATTATTGGAGGCAGGAGAATGTATGGGCTCCTGTCAGGTATATATTATTGGAGGCAGGAGAATGTATGGGCTCCTGTCAGGTATATACTATTGGAGGAAGGATAATGTATGGGCTCCTGTCAGGTATATATTATTGGAGGCAGGAGAATGTATGGGCTCCTGTCAGGTATATATTATTGGAGGCAGCAGAATCTATGGGCTCCTGTCAGGTATATATTATTGGAGGCCACAGAATCTATGGGCTCCTGTCAGGTATATATTATTGGAGGCAGGAGAATGTATGGGCTCCTGTCAGGTATATATTATTGGAGGCAGCAGAATCTATGGGCTCCTGTCAGGTATATATTATTGGAGGCAGGAGAATGTATGGGCTCCTGTCAGGTATATATTATTGGGGGCAGCAGAATGTATGGGCTCCTGTCAGGTATATATTATTGGAGGCAGCAGAATGTATGAGCTCCTGTCAGGTATATATTATTGGAGGCAGCAGAATGTATGAGCTCCTGTCAGGTATATATTATTGGAGGCAGCAGAATGTATGGGCTCCTGTCAGGTATATATTATTGGAGGCAGCAGAATGTATGGGCTCCTGTCAGGTATATATTATTGGAGGCAGCAGAATCTATGGGCTCCTGTCAGGTATATATTATTGGAGGCAGCAGAATGTATGGGCTCCTGTCAGGTATATATTATTGGAGGCAGCAGAATGTATGAGCTCCTGTCAGGTATATATTATTGGAGGCAGCAGAATGTATGGGCTCCTGTCAGGTATATATTATTGGAGGCAGCAGAATGTATGGGCTCCTGTCAGGTATATATTATTGGAGGCAGCAGAATGTATGAGCTCCTGTCAGGTATATATTATTGGAGGCAGCAGAATGTATGGGCTCCTGTCAGGTATATATTATTGGAGGCAGCAGAATCTATGGGATCCTGTCAGGTATATATTATTGGAGGCAGCAGAATCTATGGGCTCCTGTCAGGTATATATTATTGGAGGCAGCAGAATCTATGGGCCCCTGTCAGGTATATATTATTGGAGGCAGGAGAATGTATGGGCTCCAGTCAGGTATATATTATTGGAGGCAGCAGAATGTATGGGCTCCTGTCAGGTATATATTATTGGAGGCAGCAGAATCTATGGGATCCTGTCAGGTATATATTATTGTAGGCAGCAGAATCTATGGGCTCCTGTCAGGTATATATTATTGGAGGCAGCAGAATGTATGGGCTCCTGTCAGGTATATATTATTGGAGGCAGCAGAATGTATGGGCTCCTGTCAGGTATATATTATTGGAGGCAGCAGAATCTATGGGCTCCTGTCAGGTATATATTATTGGAGGCCACAGAATGTATGGGCTCCTGTCAGATATATATTATTGAAGACAGCAGAATGTATGGACTCCTGTCAGGTATATATTATTGGAGGCAGCAGAATCTATGGGCTCCTGTCAGGTATATATTATTGGAGGCCACAGAATGTATGGGCTCCTGTCAGATATATATTATTGGAGGCAGGAGAATGTATGGGCTCCTGTCAGGTATATATTATTGGAGGCAGGAGAATGTATGGGCTCCTGACAGGTATACATTATTGGATGCAGCAGAATCTATGGGCTCCTGTCAGGTATATATTATTGAAGGCAGCAGAATGTATGGGCTCCTGTCAGGTATATATTATTGGAGGCAGGAGAATGTATGGGCTCCTGTCAGGTATATATTATTGGAGGCAGGAGAATGTATGGGCTCCTGTCAGGTATATATTATTGGAGGCAGGAGAATGTATGGGCTCCTGTCAGGTATATATTATTGGAGGCAGGAGAATGTATGGGCTCCTGTCAGGTATATACTATTGGAGGCAGGAGAATGTATGGGCTCCTGTCAGGTATATATTATTGGAGGCAGGAGAATGTATGGGCTCCTGTCAGGTATATATTATTGGAGGCAGCAGAATCTATGGGCTCCTGTCAGGTATATATTATTGGAGGCCACAGAATCTATGGGCTCCTGTCAGGTATATATTATTGGAGGCAGCAGAATGTATGGGCTCCTGTCAGGTATATATTATTGGAGGCCACAGAATCTATGGGCTCCTGTCAGGTATATATTATTGGAGGCAGCACAATCTATGGGCTCCTGTCAGGTATTTATTATTGGAGGCAGCAGAATGTATGGGCTCCTGTCAGGTATATATTATTGGAGGCAGCAGAATCTATGGGCCCCTGTCAGGTATATATTATTGGAGCCAGCAGAATGTATGGGCCCCTGTCAGGTATATATTATTTGATAATCATGCCCATTGCCCAGCTCCCGCCATATGTTGATCGCCAGCCAGATAAAACAAGGCAGCTGGGGGCTGGGATTCGCAGCATGGTAAGGCCCAAGCGTTCTTGGCCCCCCACGCTGAAAATCTCAGCCCGCAGCCACCCCTGAAAATGGCGCATTCCTCATAGCACCATTTCCAGGTGCTTTACCCGGCTCTTCCAGCGGCCCTGGTGGTGAGTGGCACCCTGGGTAATAATAGGGTTAGTACCAGGCCAGCTTTGTATTATCAGCTGGTACTAAGCCCGAAATTCATGGTGTCACGCCAAATTAGACATAGCCACCATGAATTTCTAGTAAACCGAAAAAAAAGACAGAAATTTTTTTTTTTTATTAAAAATAAAACTCATTTAGGGACTCCATCTTTAATAAAGAAAAATCCTCACTCCAACCTAATCCATAGGTCTTCTGTCTTCAGCTCTGCTACATCTTTGTCATCAGACAATATGTCTACTGACAGAGATGAGCCGGCACAGAATGACACCGGAGCAATGTTACTGTGTAGTGCGGCACTAGATTTCTTTTTTTGTCATTTCATGCAGTGTAGAAATCTTGGGAAAAGTGTAGATTGTGCTCTGGAAGTGATCAGTTATAGCAAACTATGTTATTTTCTGCAGAGATAAGTCCTGCATAGAAGATGTGATATATCGGTCTGCGGCAGATAAAGAACTTCACCTAGAGACATCACTGGTGAGTATGTGTGTTACCTATACACACACACTGACACTATATACAGAGCTCCTGTGTGTAATGTCACTGGTGATCACTGTATTACCTATACACACACACTGACACTATATACAGAGCTCCTGTGTGTAATGTCACTGGTGATCACTGTATTACCTATACACACACACTGACACTATATACAGAGCTCCTGTGTGTAATGTCACTGGTGATCTCTGTACTACCTATACACACACACTGACACTATATACAGAGCTCCTGTGTGTAATGTCACTGGTGAGTATGTGTGTTACCTATACACACACACTGACACTATATACAGAGCTCCTGTGTGTAATGTCACTGATGATCACTGTATTACCTATACACACACACACTGACACTATATACAGAGCTCCTGTGTGTAATGTCACTGGTGATCACTGTATTACCTGTACACTGACACTATATACAGAGCTCCTGTGTGTAATGTCACTGGTGATCTATGTACTACCTATACACACACACTGACACTATATACAGAGCTCCTGTGTGTAATATCACTGGTGATTTCTGTATTACCTATACACACACACTGACACTATATACAGAGCTCCTGTGTGTAATGTCACTGGTAATCACTGTATTACCTATACACACACACTGACACTATATACAGAGCTCCAATGTGTAATGTCACTGGTAATCTCTGTACAACCTATACACACACACTGACACTATACACGGAGCTCCTGTGTGTAATGTCACTGGTGATCACTGTATTACCTGTACTCTGTCACTGTATACAGAGCTCCTGTGCATAATGTCACTGGTGATCACTGTGTTACCTATACACACACACTGACACTATATACTGAGCTCCTGTGTGTAATGTCGCTGGTGATCACTGTATTACCTATACACACACACTGACACTATATACAAAGTTCCTGTGTGTAATGTCACTGGTGATCTCTGTACATCCTATACAAACACACTGACACTATATACGGAGCTGCCTTGTGTAATGTCACTGGTGATCACTGTATTACCTGTACTCTGACACTGTATACAGAGCTCCTGTGCATAATGTCACTGGTGATCACTGTATTACCTATACACACACACTGACACTATATACAGAGCTCCTGTGTGTAATGTCACTGGTGATCTCTGTACATCCTATACAGACACACTGACACTATATACGGAGCTGCCTTGTGTAATGTCACTGGTGATCACTGTATTACCTGTACTCTGACACTGTATACAGATCTCCTGTGTGTAATGTCACTGGTGATTGCTGTATTGCCTGTACACACACACTGACACTATATACAGAGCTCCTGTGTGTAATGTCACTGGTGATCACTGTATTACCTATACACACACACTGACACTATACACAGAGATCCTGTGTGTAATGTCACTGGTGATCACTATATTACCTATACACACACACACTGACACTATATACAGAGCTCCTGTGTGTAATGTCACTGGTGATCACTGTATTACCTATACACACACACTGACACTATATACAGAGCTCCTGTGTGTAATGTCACTGGTGATCACTGTATTACCTATACACACACACTGACACTGTATACAGAGCTCCTGTGTGTAATGTCACTGGTGATCACTGTATTACCTGTACACACACACTGACATTGTATACAGATCTCCTGTGTGTAATGTCACTGGTGATCACTGTATTACCTGTACACACACACTGACACTATATACAGAGCTCCTGTGTGTAATGTCACTTGTGATCACTGTATTACCTATACACACACACTGACACTATACACAGAGATCCTGTGTGTAATGTCACTGGTGATCACTATATTACCTATACACACACACTGACACTATATACAGAGCTCTTGTGTGTAATGTCACTGGTTATCACTGTATTACCTATACACACACACTGACACTGTATACAGATCTCCTGTGTGTAATGTCACTGGTGATCACTGTATTACCTATACACACACACTGACACTATATACAGAGCTCCTGTGTGTAATGTCACTGGTGATCTCTGTACTACCTATACACACACACTGACACTGTATACAGAGCTCCTGTGTGTAATGTCACTGGTGATCACTGTATTACCTATACACACACACACACACTGACACTATATACAGAGCTCCTGTGTGTAATGTCACTGGTGATCACTATATTACCTATACACACACACTGACACTATATACAGAGCTCCTGTGTGTAATGTCACTGGTGATCACTGTATTACCTATACACACACACTGACACTGTATACAGAGCTCCTGTGTGTAATGTCACTGGTGATCACTGTATTACCTATACACACACACTGACACTGTATACAGAGCTCCTGTGTGTAATGTCACTGGTGATCACTGTATTACCTCTACACTGACCCTATACACAGGACTCCTGTGCATAATGTCACTGATAATCTCTACATTATCTGTACACTGACTCTATATACAGAGCTTTTTTACATCTTCATTATCAGTCACTATCTGGTGCCATTATGTGCCATGGTCATGGCGTGGCGGAATTTGTCCCTTGTATGTGGTATTATTCGGACAGTCACTATGTGGTGGTAATATGTGGTCTTCTCATGGTGTGGCAGTATATATACCTTGTACTTGGTAGTATTTCATCACTATGTGGTGGTATGTGTTCTGGTCATGGTGTGGCGGTATTTCTCTCTTCTATATGGTATTATTAGTCTAGGGATAGTTGTCAGTCATTTGTTTTTTCTGATATTAAGAATGGGAACATTCTTTATTTGCAATACATATTAAATACTTGGATGGTTAACCTCTCCCTGTGTTGTGACTAGTACAGAGCAGCAGAGATGCACGTCAGCTCAAGACGCAAAAAATAAGCCGTCACAAATCCCCAGATCCAAAAAAATGAGAACACTACGGTGCGCAGAACATGGCGTGAAAAGTGTGATTTTTCAAACTTATGAATTTGTTTTCACCACTTAGATACCAGTAAAGGTATACATGTTTGGTATCTACAAACTCGTACTGACCCGAGGCATCACCCTGTCACGTCGGTTTTTCCATATAGTGAACATGGTGACTAAAAAACCCAATAAACAAACGTGCAATTGCACTTCTTTTGCAATTTTACTGCACTTGGAATTTTTGTTGCCATTTCCCTGTACACTATATGGTAAAATAAATGATTGCATCTGAAAGTACAACTCGTCCCGCAAAAAAACTGTCTTTCCTGCTGCTACAGACTTTTATATGACTACAATTTACATTCTGCTGCTTATGGAAACATTTTTGCAGTTTACAAGACCCTTCTTACACTTGCTTGCACCCAGGTTTCATGTGAAAGAGTGTTCTCAAAGCTGAAAATTGTAAAAAATCGTCTGAGGGCTTCGATTGGACAGGAGCTTTTAGAGTCCCTCCTTCTGTTGAACATTGAGTGTGACATTTCAAGGAACTTAGACTATGATGACATTATTAATACGTATGCAATGTCATCTTCTGTTCTGAAAAAAAACGTTTGTAATTTTGCTGCTGATTGACTGTTAGTGTGAGTTTATTTGTTGTTTTGGGCCTTTCACTAACAATTGAATGGTATTGTATTATAGAGGAGAGGAAATCGTGCAATACAAACTTCCAAAATGCTTACAGAATTCTTTTACTTTTCCCAGCGGCCAAGTTTGGTGCTGCTACAATGATGCCGGCTGCTGGGATGCCAGATGGATGCAGGTTCAATTTGTGGCACTTACACTTTAAGAGAATGTACCTTGAAAGTATTTCTTGTTATTGTTCTGTTATGGCACTTTATCACACACTGGTGTGAATAAGATAACAGTGTTCCTCTTTCGCCAGGAGTGTTTCTTTAGTTTGTTATTTATTCGTTATATTGGTTATTTATTGGTTAATAAAGTTGATTCATTTTGAATGAGTTTGTGGACTTATGTTATTCCTATATACGGTATCTGCATGGTGCTGGTGGGCCCCAAGATTGATTGTTTCCTGGTGGGCCCCAGGTACTCCAGTCCGGCGCTGGACCCCACTGATCCTGGGCACTGGTGCAGCACTGCGCCCCCTTCACTGTGTTTTTCACTGGCCACCCGGCTGTTCTGGGAACGGCAAAGTGACGCTTTCCCTGAGATTTTGATTTTGGTTAGATTTCTCTTGCAATACTCAAGCAGTGATGTCGCGAGCTGGATAATAACAAGCTAATATGGTCTTCTTGGGTTTATAGGAAATTGCACAAAAATTCCGTGTCGTTGGCCCTGAAACATTCACCGTCCTGTTTATGGGATGCATAAAGGATGAAGAGCTGGGCTTCCTACAAGCTCTGCAGGTATGGCTTGCTGCACACATCCTACATCCTATATCCGTACAGTGCACACTTACCTGGGAATTATGTCTCACACTTCCGACATGATGAGAGACGCAAAAACATTGAGGAATCATGGAGCAACTGTTCATTTTACTAATACAGATATTTCTTGCTGCAGTATTTCTGCTGAAGTGACGATGGGGCATGCCGGCTGAGGGTGGGACTCTTGGAGTCTCTGATGACTCTGTTGGGCTCGGTGCACATTACGTTTGTGGCCATTGTTGGGCGCATACACATAGAAGGTGTGTGCCCCCTAGTGGCCACTGTCAGGATGGATGATGAGGCATCCGTCCACTATTGGGACCCATTGTAAAGAAATGTATACCGCATTGCAGAGGTCGCTCTACATTTTTTACAGAAGAGTAAAAATCCTCCTCATAGTATTTTTCAGGAGTATTTTTAGCCAGTCTTTGAATATTAGAGAAGAGGCTGCAACCTGTGCTTTGCTCTACCGCTTCACCATCTTTGACGTATATTTACGTCAAAGGTCGTGTCCCTGCCTTTGATGTGATCTCGCACACCGAGTCCACATATTTCCCTGCACATGATGACTGATTTAATCAACCATCATCTGCCTTTAATAGCTGCTGATGTACTGTTGCTCCGCCTGCTGCTATTAACCCGTTAAATCCAGCTGTCAATCGCTGACAGCGGGATATAGCGCACGTCGGCTGGAAGCGCGTCATACATCCTGCCACGTGATTGTGGGGCACCGATGGGTTGTCATGACAGCTGGGGGTCTGCTGATGACCTCCCATACATGTCATTATGACCCTCCTATGGGCCGGCGTTCATAGAAGATGGTGATTTCTGCTATAGATAGCAGTGTATGTACAGCACAAGCGATCAGACGATCGCCGCTCCAAGTCTCCTAATTAATCTGATCAGTAAACATTGTAATGGGGGAAAAAATCAAAATGCCAGAATGACGTTTTTTTTGGCTGCCACAGCATTGCAGTAAAGTGCAACATCAAAGTGGTTGCAGGGAGTATATAAGGATATGTAGCTCACAAACTCCTAAATATATGATGTTTTCATTTACAATGTATCTAATTTATACATGTATATAGAGAGTACTGAGCATGGATTTGTAAGGTTTCATAACTTCCATGCTAGACAAAATTCTATAAAATAAATAATGTGACAATTCTTTCATGGCCGGAGGTGATAATAAACTGATATAACAGTGTACACTAGTAATTAGAATTCCCTGGGCTCGGGGGTAAGAGGCAATATTCCTGATGATCAGGGTCCCGTGTAGGGACGGTCACTGCTGTATACCATCTAGTACAGAGGTACAGAAGCTGGCCGCGCTCCCATAACCTCCGGGCTGCTGGATTCTATCAAACATCTCCATGTTATTCTGTATACAGTTATATTCTTCTTTCCATCACAATGCGGTGGGATATCACTACAATATGCCAACATGCTGTGATTAGTGGAGGGCGGCTGTCAGTATCCCCCGACTTTAGAATTAGATTGAATAAACCTTCAAAGGGGGTGTACAAAGTTTAAAAGATATCTCCTATCCATAGGATAACTTCCCGATGGATGGGGTCTGACTGCTGGGAGCCTCACCAATCCTGAAAACTGGGGATTTGAAGAGTCCTTTGTGACTGATGTGATGGTCGATCATTGCTGCACCATACATTCTCTATGGGACGACTGAAGCTCTGTGCTCGGCTGGTCTTCAGCACTCCCATTAAGAATGAACAGAGCAGTGAGTATACTCAACCACCACTCCATTTGCGGCACCCTGCTACAACAGGTACCACAGGACCCAGGGTGCATGGATGGACTTCTCCACAAGAGGCCCTCACTACATACAAACACCTCCACCCTTCCTCCTCATACCACCAGAGGGAGCCCGTTAGGGATATATATATATGGAGGGTGGAGCCAGGCAGTTCAGTCAGAGTTAGTAGTCAGACAGAGAGAGTCTGAGAGCGTGCTGACGCTGAGAGCAGCGAAGACGCAGCGCGTCTGCTGCTGGGTTCTGAGGGCCACGAGTGTGGCCGACGGTAAGGAGGAGAGATGAGAGGAGTTGAGGGGGCAGAGGAGCATCACAAGGCTCACACCGAAGATACAAACCGGACACCGGGTCCGCGCCTACAGGGTCCTTTATACCCAGTAGGGACAACCGGCATTCCAGGAGGACTACAAGTCCCTGGCAGACCTGAAGCTAGACCCATTACAGGACCAGGAACCACGATGGCCCCGACTACCAGGGATAGTGGTTGCCAGCAGAAGGTCCTACTACCGAGCGACAGGTGAAGGAACAGCACGACACATAAACTAGGCCCAGTTGCAGGCTGGCCAGGAGCATCCAGAGAGGCAGACACGGACCAGGAGGCCTTATACCCGCTCACTGGGGAGAAGTCCTGAAGTGCACCCATCCTACTGAGTACCCTGGACCGTACCTGACATCCGCACCAGTAAAGATATTGAAGCGAATCCCCTGTCTCTGTCAGTTACTCCTGCTGCGCCATCCCGCCTGCACTACAAGTCCCAGCATCACCTCCCACCAAATTCCACACTGCCCCGGGGGCCCGCTCCACCTGTGGGGAGCAGAAACACCTCAGCTGCCATCCCATCACCCCCCCGGAGGTCTGAAGCAGCGCTGGTAATCATTACCAAGTACCACAGGTGGCGTCACAAACTGTTTATTTATTTTATCCAAGTTTCAATCCCCTTTTTCAAGAGTGACCCCAGGGTACGGGCCCGGGAGCCGACCACCGCGACATCCCCAAAACCAGGCAAAGGCCCGGGTACCGAGTCGTCCCCATCCCCTGGGCGCGTCGTACTCATCGTCTGTGGGACTGCCTGAACTAGTGGAGCGCTGCTCTTGGCTATTTTGGGCAGTCCTATAGACAGTGAATGGAGGGGAGGCTGAGCATGCTGCCTGTTCTTGGGTTTGCTAGGGGTTCCAGCAGTCAGACCCTCAGTGATCAGTAAGTTATCCCCTAACCTTTGGATAAGAGATGATTTTCTATTTTGGCAATAACCCTTTAATTGCATCCATGTGGTTATTTTCCCCTATCCTGTCCACCTTTATTATGTCCGTTATTCTCTCTGGTGGTCAGTGCAGCCATGTAGTGTATGTCTGTACTACTCAGGCTCTGGGGGGCCGGAGCGTGCAGCTACAGAGCAACCTGCTCCACATCACTGCCAGGAGGGGAGATTTATTGCTGTGTAGTTAGTCCAGGTGGTGCCGACAAGTAGAGGGAACAAGTTCTGGCAATCCTGCCAAAGGAGCACAGTTATTCCTGCACCGGACCTGCATCTCCGGTGTGCGGCGGCCGGGAAGGTGCCCGCTCTCCTCAGGGAAGATGCTGACGGCCCGCAGGCACATACCCGTCCTTGTGCCAATGCACAGGAGATAAAGCAGGACATTTATCTAAGTAGAGATGTGGCGTCTCCCACCCGCCTGTCATATTTGTAGATGACGCGTGGCGGAGGGCAGAAGCCGGGGTAGGACTCCTGTCCGGCTGCAGAAGTCTCATGTGTAGTGATACTCATGTGACTTTTCTAAAAGCATAAATCGGCTCGCAGAGGTGTCAGCGACGCTGGCTCAGACGTTACTGTGAGCGGAATAACAAGGCTTTGGTAACAGTTTCACCTCTTTATATTGTATTAGCTCCTTTACTTAGTCCTAGTTCAGACTGGTCTAAGAGATCGCCTGCTGATTCCTTTCTTGCGATTCTGATAGGAGATTTCTGTCAGAAGTTTGGCGCAAGGCTAGTGATTAGACTGGCTAGTGATTAGACTGGCTAGTGATTAGACTGGCTAGTGATTAGACTGGCTAGTGATTAGACTGGCTAGTGATTAGACTGGCTAGTGATTAGACTGGCCAGTGATTAGACTGGCCAGTGATTAGACTGGCTAGTGATTAGACTGGCTAGTGATTAGACTGGCCAGTGATTAGACTGGCCAGTGATTAGACTGGCCAGTGATTAGACTGGCCAGTGATTAGACTGGCCAGTGATTAGACTGGCCAGTGATTAGACTGGCTAGTGATTAGACTGGCTAGTGATTAGACTGGCTAGTAGATAAGGATTTTGTGCCAGATTTTTAGTAACAAAGGGAATACCGCGGTCGGCCACTTTAGGTGGACTGTTACAGTAGGCAGCATGCTGATAAGTTATTTTTTGACGTTTTGCATGATTTTCGCTGTCTTCGGTTGGCATACCCCCCCCCCCCCCCAACGGCACTTCCATCTGCAACCTGTAATGGCCAGTCGGAGTACCCGTGCTGGCATCAGGGTCTTATTGCATGGGTAGGCGCACTGGCATCGGGGTCTTATTACACTGGTAGGCGCACTGGCATCGGGGTCTTATTACACGGGTAGGCGTGCTGACATCGGGGTCTTATTACATGGGTAGGCGCTGTGGCATTGGGGTCTTATTACAGGGGTAGGCATGCTGGCATCAGGGTCTTATTACATGGGTAGGCGCACTGGCATCGGGGTCTTATTACACTGGTAGGCGCACTGGCATCGGGGTCTTATTACACGGGTAGGCGCGCTGACATCGGGGTCTTATTACATGGGTAGGCGCTCTGGCATCGGGTCTTATTACACGGGTAGGCGCGCTGGCATCGGGTCTTATTACACGGGTAGGCGCACTGGCATCGGGGTCTTATTACACTGGTAGGCGCACTGGCATCGGGGTCTTATTACACGGGTAGGCGCGCTGACATCGGGGTCTTATTAGATGGGTAGGCGCGCTGGCATCGGGGTCTTATTACACGGGTAGGGTTGCTGGCATCGGGGTCTTATTACATGGGTAGGCGCGCTGGCATCGGGGTCTTATTACACGGGTAGGCGCGCTGGCATCGGGTCTTATTACACGGGTAGGCTTGCTGGCATCGGGGTCTTATTACACGGGTAGGCTTGCTGGCATCGGGGTCTTATTACACGGGTAGGCGCGCTGGCATCGGGGTCTTATTACACAGGTAGGCGCGCTGGCATCGGGGTCTTATTACACGGGTAGGTGCGCTGGCATCGGGGCCTTATTACACGGGTAGGCGCGCTGGCATCAGGTCTTATTACACGGGTAGGCGCGCTGGCATCAGGTCTTTATTACACGGGTAGGCGTGCTGGCATCGGGGTCTTATTACACTGGTAGGCGCGCTGGCATCGGGGTCTTATTACACGGGTAGGCGCGCTGGCATCGGGGTCTTATTACACGGGTAGGCGCGCTGTTCGGAGACAATGGGAAAACCAGTGGGCAAGGCTTCACAGATACAGAAAATAGCACAGAATTTACTAGTAGAAGTTGCCTATTTATTATGTAGACACACGTTTGGAAATGATATAAGTAGATGGCCCAAGCCCTCCACAAAGCTTTTCATCCTGGAGGGCACCGGCTTTACCAATGTGACCCTCTGACATATGGGAGCATCATTATAATAGGGTACTGCCTTTACATGCCAGCTAGTCCGTGTCCAGTTACTGTTTTCTCTGTGACGGGGTGTACATATTTGCGTGAATGTAATGGGGATAATGACTGTATACGCCATCTTGTGCTTCAGGTCTGGAGGCAGATGCGGCACATGGGGGTAAAGCCGGATGTAATCACCTATAACCTGCTTCTTTGTGCCCCCCGAGACTGTGGGATTGGAGACACCGCTGACGCTCTACATTTACTCACGTACTCTAAGGAACTGGCAGCCCTGACTTTAAGTGCAGGCAAAGAGAAGCAAGACAGGAAAAGCCAGCAAGTGAAGAAAGGAAAGGATAGTCCTGAAGAGGTGGGCAGCCCATGCTCCTGGGCCATTCCTCAATTCCAAGTGGCAACTATGGCACAGCTGAGGACTTGGCAGGCTCACAGGCACTGGTCGTGGTGAGTACGGCTGACCATTTTCCCAGCGTGCCCTCTTTTGATGCCAGTAATGTGCCAAACCTCCTGGACCTGTCTGTAAATACGGGAAAAATTGTGTCACTTGCAAATGTCAATACCCCATCTGACCGATTGGCAGTGATTGGCGACTTAGGGGGCGTTCTTCAGAAGATGAAAGAAGACAACGTCTGTCCTACAATAAAGACCTTCACCCTCCTAGCGGCAGTCATGAGAGCAGAAGTGGGGTCAGAATCTGCCGTCCGGGCCACTATGGACGCCTACGGAGTACAGCCAGATCTCACCTTTTTTAACACTTTGGTGTTGAAGAGGAGTAAAACTCTGAAGCTGCAGTTGGCTTTGGTAAGGGAATGGTTTTTATTTTATCATTTAAATGTTAAAAAGCCATCATAAAATAATTAACACGGCTTGTGAGAAGATCCACGCTATCTGACAGTAAAGAGGCTGAGATACAGTAGGTGAATGATGTTACCGCATTGTGGGATTATATTTGCTGCATGAAATCATTTGTAAAGCGTGTGACAGATCTGCCTGACTTTTCATATATATTTTTTTCTTAAAAGTGAATACCTTTTTTTTTTTTACTATTGCTTAATAACGATCCAAAGCAAATGGTTCTGTGTGACCCACTACTACTCAGGTAGCGTTAGCCCTCCCTGGGAAAGGTGTACTTGGACGATGGGCCGGTGGAAGAGGGGGATGCAGTCGCGGCCTTGACCCGGTCCGTGCCCAGGGCGCACACATTAAAAATATGGGCTAGCAGATGAGTGGTTATTTGTCGACTACGCCACATGTGGTTCCCGGTGATTACCACCAGCGCTGCGGCAGTCCTCTGAGGCGGGTGTCGTGGCAGCTCAGCTGGTACTACTCCCCACAGGCGGAGCAGGGCCTCAGGGCAGAGAGAGAGGAAAGTCTGGAGGTTGGTGGTGTGTGTGCGGTGCCGCGCAGGACAGGATAACAGAGGCAAGGGGTGAAGTCTTCCAAGCTTTACTCATGTTGTTTCAGTAGTAAGCACAAAGCTTCTCCTTGCTCCTCACGGCGCGCTGCGACCACCAGGAAGGGGTTCAGCACACTCCGGGTAGTTTAGGTGCACTTAACGAGACCCCTGGACCAGAATGTTCCTCTCCTTGGTGAGTTCTCCCATTAAGTCTCCTCCTGACTGTGTGTGTGGTATGAACTTGGTGAAAGGCCGGTTCCCGCTGCATCAGCGCAGTTTAAGAGATACGGGTGGCGTACGCCGCTCCGTCCATATCCCCCTTAGGGATCCAGAAGGCCTCTGGGCTTTTCCGACTGAGACGTGAAGTAACAGAGTCAGATATCGGGGGCCGGTACCCCTCTTGCAGCAGGAATCCCTCTGACTAGGCCAGAGTAAGAAATACAGGTGGTGTATGCTGCTCCGTCCGTATCCCCTGGGATCCTTTTGCCTGTGGAGCTTTACTCCTCCGCTCCCCTCCAGGCCTTCTTAGGTAGGGACCTTGACCGGGTAGAGACAGCGGTTAACTCTAACCCACTCCTCACCTCAAGGAGTACGAGGACCGTGTATCTTCAACAAGCTGCAGGTTCCAGCAGAAAGCCACTATCAGCGATAAAGATCACAATCAAAGACCTTGAACCTAAGATGGCCGTGTATTAAATATGTATCAGTAAGTGTAACCTAAAAGTGTGTCCTCCACCCTCACCCACTACATGGTTCCCCCTATCTTTGGTCGTCCCCCCATCTCCTCTATCCCGGCTGGTTTGCACCCTGGTGCATATAAGCCCCCCACAGGACAGGAGTGGTGTAGTGTTGAGTGCTGAGGCTGGGTCCCGTGTGGTGCTCCATCCTTACCTCGGAGAGGAGATACCACACCTCGATCTGAGGTGCAGTACCCCTGTGGCGACTGAACCCTCAGGGACGCCACAGTTCCAACCGATTCATATAGAAACTACACTTTTAGATATCTGCCTAATTGTTTCTAAGCATGGCTTTGAAAGAAGGGGCATGGCTTTGAATTAAGGGGCATGGCTCTGAAGGAAGGGGCATTGCTTTGAAAGAAGGGGCATTGCTTTGAAAGAAGGGGCATTGCTTTGAAAGAAGGGGCATGGCTTTGAAAGAAGGGGCATGGCTTTGAACAAGGGGCATGGCTGTGAAAGAAGGGGCATGGCTGTGAAAGAAGGGGCATGGCTTTGAAAGATGGGGCATGGCTTTGACAGAAGGGACATTGCTTTGAAAGAAGGGGCATGGCTTTGAAGAAGGGGCATGGCTTTGAAAGAAGGGGCATGGCTGTGAAAGAAGGGGCATGGCTTTGAAAGAAGGGGCATGGCTTTGAGGAAGGTGCATGGCTTTGACAGAAGGGGCATGGCTTTAAATACAACAGCATGCACTAAATTGCTTGAAAATTGGGGGGCAAAAAAAGTGATGCAAGGCAAGCCAGCAAAAGAGTCTAAAGTATGACACATTTTCTCATTTACATGTCCATATTTAACCACGTACATGGAAAAAATGGCCCTGGTGTCAGCAGTGTTTGTTCCGTGTGTCATCAGTGTTCGGTCTGTGTGTCCGTTTTTCCCATCAATGTTTGACGGATGGATAAATAAATCCTTGAATTACAGAGCTTCTCCTATTCTTTGCCATCCGGGTGCTGAATGTTTTTGCACAGACCCATAGACTTGTATCGGCTCTTTTCATCTGTCATATCGGAAAAAGACAGACAGACGGACATGTGAATAGCACCATAGATTATACTGGGTATGTGATGTATCCATGAAAAAAGGGATAAACCTCCACGTGCAACATGATGTGTGAATGAGGCCTTTTGCTTTTTCTGGCCGCACCATCAAGGAAGATTTCCTCCATTTGTGTTTTTGGTCTGTGTGATGTCCATGTCACCCAGTGTAATATTCCACATGAATGGATTGACCACCAGACTGTGGGGGAATAATGGCTACAGGCGCTTATCTCATCCATCCGTTTTTTAAATGAGATATAACCGTAGATTTCAAAGGCTGCACAACAATCAGACACAATCCGTGTGGCAGGTATGTTTTACCGGACGCACTGCATAGATTACATAGGAAAGTGTGTCTGGCCTTCTATTAGGTTTTTTTTTTAGTTATGGATGACAAATGGACGCTGTACGGATCAAAAATGGCCTTTTTTTCCCCTGAACACAAAGCATTGTGCTTGTGTGAATTTGCTCTTCGGCAGGGAATTGTGCACTGAGCCTATATGAAGGCGTTTTGTGCGCTGCCGCCAAAATGCAACATTCAGTTGGACGCAGCAATATTTTATGTGTGAATACTGTTTAATACAGATTTTAGCATTTCCCTTTTTCTGAAAATGTGTCGGGCCTCATGCAGAAACAAACTTTTTGTCGAAACGGACAGTGATACCCATAACAACCAATCAGAGCTCTTCTTTTATTGCCCTGGTAAAATGAAACGTGGCATCTGGTTGGCTGTCATGGAGAACACTGACACATGCTGAAACTTAGTGCAGATTCTTCCACACTTCATGCCACACGTACAGTGTAAAAACTGATCGTCTGAATGGTGTCTTTACAGCAGCTGTTGCCTATGATGGCACAGAGAGGCATTGCACCAAACATCCATACCTTTTGCAATCTCGCTAGGGCATGCCTTAAAGAAAAAGATGGTTTACAGCTCCTGGAAGACATGGCGGTAATGACATTGCTACTTTGCATAGTTTATTTAGTGTCTTTTTTTTTTTTACTCTAAGGCTATGTGCACACGATGCAGAAATGAAGCAGAAAATTTCTGCATCATTTCTGCATCTCCCTGGCAGAAAAAATGCATGCAGATTGTGCATGCGTTTTTCCTGCAGAATACATGCGGATCCACATGCAGATTCACATACGTTTCCGCATGCAGATTGACAAGCGCTTTCCAGGCGATTTTAGCATCACCTGGAAAGTGCTTGACAACTAGGTCACAGTATATAAATCCATGCAAACAGCATGAATTTATATAGTGTGACCCGAGAGAGTGTATATACTTACTTCCGATGGCCCGCGCTCTCCTGCTTTACACTCCGTTCTCCCGGCAACTTTGAATTGAAAGACCTGCCGACGTCAGCGTCACGTGACCCGTCACATGACTCTGACGTCACCGCAGGTCCTACAACTCACTGCAAGTGCCGGGAAGCAAGCAGGAGCGCTGCGCGGGCCGACAGATGGTAAGTATATATATATATTTTATTTTATTCTTGTTTTACAGCTTTTTTAATGGTACCTGGGTGTGGAGGAGACTCTCCTCTCCTCCACACCCGGGTACCATCCGCACATTAGAACGCACCAATTACGCAAGTGACGCGCCCCTGGGCCTGTGTCGTGCGGCATCGCGCGCACGGGGGCTTACCCGGAGCCGGATCAGATGGGGGTAGTAGTCTCGTGGCGGTGACCCGGTCCGTGCCCAGGTAGTCAAACTGAGTGGCAGTATTTAGCAGTAGATGTTAGAATGTTCGACTACGCCACCCGTGGATTGCGGTTACGAAACCGCCGCTGCACGGCAGACCGCTGAGGCCGGTGTTGTTTGTGCAGCTGAGAATGAGATGACTCCCCACGGGAGGAGTATGGCCTCAGGGCAGATATGCTAGAGATGATGATGGGAGTGATGGTGCGGGCGTCCCAGTGCCGATGGTGCAGGTGTGACGACGGAACACGGAGGCGGGAAGTGCAGTTTCAAAAGCTTTACTCACAGTTCTTTATCAGGTCCTTGTGCACAGTAGGACCACCCGAGTCATGCTGCGTCCACCAGGTCAGGGACTCGGCCAACTCCCAGGCAATTCCAGAGCGTGGTCCAGAGCTCCCCTCTCTTCCTTCCTACTGGCCGTCCCCACCAGGGACCCACCTTTGTCCGGCTTCCTCGGGCCTTATGGGGGTAAAACCTCTCTCCGGTTTCCCTGACCCTATGTGGCGTGCCTTCCTGGTGGATGTGGTGAGGGGTCGTGCCAAAACTTGACCACGACCTCCGGTTCCTGGCTAAGGATAATTGGCCTCCACCAGTTTGGGATCCGGTACCCTTCTCTGCCAACCCTTCACCCGTTTTGGTTCTCTCGTGGGATCTCAGGGTTCCCTCTATGCTTGCGTCTCTGGGCCTTTCTCTCTGTTCCTCTTCTTCCTTCTCTCTCTCTCTCTCGGCTTCAGGCCTGGCTCTGGAGCTGGGCCCAGACGGAGCCACAGCTCCCTGTCAGCCCTCTCTGGCTGAGCTCCTCTCACAACTCCTCCAGGCTGAACTGAACCCTGTCTTAAGATGGTGCCCACCTTATATACTCCCTCTGACACCCGAGCCCAGGTGACTAGCACCCAATGGGCTCCTACCTATGCCCAGAGTCCCTCCCCTATCTGCTCCTACACCACTAGGATGTTCCTCCCCCCTCCCCACTCCAGCCAGGGACAGACGCTGTCGTACCTGCACATCTACCTGGTGGGAGTACCGTTGTTCTGTCCCCCGGAAATGGGGTGAGTGTAGTGCATGCAGCTATCTGATCTCTGTTCCACACTCCATCCTTACCCGGGAGTGGAATACCACACCTCTGGTTTGAGGTGCAATACCCCTGTAGCAGCCGAGTCCTCGGGGTGCTACATTCCCCCCCGGTAAACCACAGCACGTCCTCGGGCTGGAAAAGAGCAAAACATAATAAAACATACAAAATTTTAAAATATATACTAACATATAAAACATTAATTAAACTCATCCCTTTATGGGAGTTACTTTTCTCTTAGAACGTTACAGGTATAAACATTACGAAAACATTATTATTTTAGCAGCGTAAACTTGCAATATAAAACTTTTTCCATATAAAACGTTCTTGATCCTCTGGCCACGGTGCAACTTGTGACCAGGTAAGGTGCAACAGTCACTAGAGAAAAACAGTTTCTTATAAAACCAGAAGGGGACGCTTAAGGAAGCGCAACTATTTACAGGGTATGGCCGCTCTCAGTCCTCGGCCAGTGGTAACAGGGGAATGGCTGCTCACAGTCCTCAGCCTGGTAAGGGATTAGGGGCACACAGGTAACAGTTCTTTAATAGTTCCATACTAGTCCCAACGGGGACCACACTCCGATTAGCAGCAACTTAGGTACCCCGACGGGTAACTATATACAGTTCTTTGTTCATGCTACTTCCCTTCAGTAGCTATGTCCTCTCTGTGCTCCCTCCTGAGGGTAGTCTTCAGACCCGTCCGGGTCCTCTTGGCTTTCCTCGTACTGCAGCTCCTCCTCGGTTAACCGGTGTACGTGAAGGGCGTACGGTCCCTTGGCACACTGGTGCCGGGTGAAGGTGACCACGTCACCCGGGTAGAGATCACGTCCACGGTGTCCCTCCGGTAGGTGGCTCTCGACATCCCTGCGGGTAACAAAGATGTCGCCGGGGGTTCGGTGATCCCGGATAAAGCCCCAGCCGTTCTCTAGTTGAAACTTTATCACAGTCCCGGTGGCGCGGGGACCGTGGGCCGTACGGGGGTTTCGTCGGGCCCGGCGTTTCTGCTCCGCGCTTTGGACCTGCAGCTGTTCCTCGCGGATCCGCCTCTCTCGCCGTTCTCTCCCAAAGACCTCCAGCTGTTGACGGCAACACTCCTCACGCTGGGCTGCGGCCGCCCGGGTCTCTTGGGTGAACCCCATGAGGTTTTCACCGGTGGGGTCCCATGCAAATTGGGCCTCTTTCAATGGGAGCGGGACAATGTTGGCGGGTGCCGGAGCCGGGATCAGAGGCTCACACAGGGGCCATTCCTTCCGGAGTCGGGGGTTTACGTACTCCGGTGGCCACACGAAGGGCTGTCCATCCGGGCAAGTATGCTGCGCAAACAGATCTTCACCCAGGGGCAGCACTGTGGAAATTGAGGACGCTGTGGGGGCAGCGGCGCCCGGAGGTACTCGGCCTTGCGTCCAGGCCGTGGGCATCCTCTTTGGATCCAGGTATGGCACCTTTGGGAATGAGGGCGCTGGAGGGGCTGCGGCGCCCGGATTCCCTAGGCCTTGCGACCAGGCCGGTGGCACTGTGGAGGTAGAGGGCGCTGTGGAGACTGCGGCGCCCGGGGTTACTCGGCCCTGCGACCAGGCCGGGGGTACTTCCTCTTTTGCCGCGCTTTGGGTCAAGGGGCGTGGCGTAACAGAGGGCGCGACCGCGGCTCCTGCCGCTTGAGGCCTAGTCGGGAGCAGCGGCGGTGCAGCAACGGGCGCGGTGAGTGGAACTTCGGGCTCTGCGACGGGGAACTGGGGCAGGCTTGCGGCTACTGGGCACGGGGTGATGACGTCCCCATTACCTGCTTCCATCCCTGCGGCTCCCTCCGCGGCGTCGTCTCCGGCCTTCGTCCCTCCTGCACCATCCTCAGGGGTAGACATACTCCACGTTGCGGGTGGCGTCCTCTGCTGGCGGGTTCCAGCCTGCTGGACCATCTCTCTTCTCCACTCGGCCAGCGCTTCTTACTGTACCCGGGCCATCTTCCGGGCCAAGGCCTCCAGCGCGGTCTGTGCACGCTCCCGATCTCTGGGGAGCTGTGCCAGGATCTCCACCAGGCCTTCTGGGGTGGCAGCCTGCAACAGGTTCCGGACCACAGGGTCGGTGCTGATCGACTCTTCCTCCATCTCCGGGTGCAATCTGTCCAGACTCCTCCAGGCCGCACCCATCTTCTCTCTTTTGTTCGGTATCCGCCCCCATTGAGGGTGGTCCCGGGGCAACTTGGTGACAGTCAGTTCCAGGGGCAGCCCCCTCACGCTGATGGACATTTCTATCATTGCAGTCTCTGCTGGCGGGGGCGGTTTCCGCTTTTGGCGCCATTCTTGGACCTGGCCCACGATGGGAGGTGGCTTCTTGCCACCCTCTGGCACGCCCATAATGGAGTCCGCTCTGCCAGGGTGGGGAATCGTCTCAGATGGCGGGAATCGTCTCCTTATGGCGGGAAACTCCGTGGATGGCGGGAAAAGGCTGCAGATGGCGGGCAAACGGCGGGAAACGATCCGAGATGGCGTCCGATGGCGGGAACCCTCCGGAATTGGCGGGAGACTCCTTTTTGAGGTAAATGTGAACTTTTCTTCAGGCACGCAGTACCCGGTGGTTGCGGGCACGTAATCCTGCCGACTACGCCAAAGTTGACGCGCCCCTGGGCCTGTGTCGTGCGGCATCGCGCGCACGGGGGCTTACCCGGAGCCGGATCAGATGGGGGTAGTAGTCTCGTGGCGGTGACCCGGTCCGTGCCCAGGTAGTCAAACTGAGTGGCAGTATTTAGCAGTAGATGTTAGAATGTTCGACTACGCCACCCGTGGATTGCGGTTACGAAACCGCCGCTGCACGGCAGACCGCTGAGGCCGGTGTTGTTTGTGCAGCTGAGAATGAGATGACTCCCCACGGGAGGAGTATGGCCTCAGGGCAGATATGCTAGAGATGATGATGGGAGTGATGGTGCGGGCGTCCCAGTGCCGATGGTGCAGGTGTGACGACGGAACACGGAGGCGGGAAGTGCAGTTTCAAAAGCTTTACTCACAGTTCTTTATCAGGTCCTTGTGCACAGTAGGACCACCCGAGTCATGCTGCGTCCACCAGGTCAGGGACTCGGCCAACTCCCAGGCAATTCCAGAGCGTGGTCCAGAGCTCCCCTCTCTTCCTTCCTACTGGCCGTCCCCACCAGGGACCCACCTTTGTCCGGCTTCCTCGGGCCTTATGGGGGTAAAACCTCTCTCCGGTTTCCCTGACCCTATGTGGCGTGCCTTCCTGGTGGATGTGGTGAGGGGTCGTGCCAAAACTTGACCACGACCTCCGGTTCCTGGCTAAGGATAATTGGCCTCCACCAGTTTGGGATCCGGTACCCTTCTCTGCCAACCCTTCACCCGTTTTGGTTCTCTCGCGGGATCTCAGGGTTCCCTCTATGCTTGCGTCTCTGGGCCTTTCTCTCTGTTCCTCTTCTTCCTTCTCTCTCTCTCTCTCGGCTTCAGGCCTGGCTCTGGAGCTGGGCCCAGACGGAGCCACAGCTCCCTGTCAGCCCTCTCTGGCTGAGCTCCTCTCACAACTCCTCCAGGCTGAACTGAACCCTGTCTTAAGATAGTGCCCACCTTATATACTCCCTCTGACACCCGAGCCCAGGTGACTAGCACCCAATGGGCTCCTACCTATGCCCAGAGTCCCTCCCCTATCTGCTCCTACACCACTAGGATGTTCCTCCCCACTCCAGCCAGGGACAGACGCTGTCGTACCTGCACATCTACCTGGTGGGAGTACCATTGTTCTGTCCCCCGGAAATGGGGTGAGTGTAGTGCATGCAGCTATCTGAGCTCTGTTCCACACTCCATCCTTACCCGGGAGTGGAATACCACACCTCTGGTTTGAGGTGCAATACCCCTGTAGCAGCCGAGTCCTCGGGGTGCTACACAAGTACAGATGCAGTCTTGCGGTATTGGCGCGTTCTAATGCAAGTCAATGGCGGCGAAAACGCCGCGTTTACGCAAGATTAAATGACATGCTGCGGATTTTTGAGCGCAGCGTTTACGCTGCGGAAAAATCCGCATCATGGGCACAGCACATGCGGATTTCCATTGGGGAACATTGCTTCCCTTCTACCATGCTTTTTTCATGCGTTTCCGTGGCGTTTACGCAACTGCAAAAACGCGGAAACGCATGAAATACGCATCGTGTGAACTCAGCCTTACTTGATAAAGTCTAGAAAATAAGTAAATAAAGTAATTTTCAATAAACATTATATTTTATTTTCCATTCACATCTTTTCCTCTTTTCCCTTCCCAGTCTATACTCGATATAATTATGGTGGTGTACACCAGTGAATGGTAGTCTAATGAGATATGATCCTCTTTTCTTTCTCTTTCTCATTCACGCTTAAACCTTCATTATGCTTACATACGCCCTTAGTTTCTTGGCACCACTAAACCTTACTCTCCTTTGCTGTCCTCAAACCCCAGCACCCTCTAACCAAATAATCATCTCTCCTTCCCTCTTACCTCCCCACCTGACCTCATCTGCAGACCTGCTCCTCAAACTCAGAGCTATCCTACCAAAACATAAAACAAGCCGGACACTCTCCTTCTCCCACCTGCTCTCCCTTTCTCTGCTTCTCCTCACTGCTGGCGACAGTCCTATCCAGTCCTATCCTGGACCCAAACAGCTCACACCTCCCACCAATACCCCCTCCTATTGCTTCCAACCAACTGCAAACTACAGCAACCTCTCCTATGTAAAACCCGTGCCGCTGATGACCACCCACCCTGCTCCCTCTCTTTGGAGCACTCTGGAACGCCTGCTATGTCTGCAACAAGCTCCATTTTGTCCACGACCTCTTTACCTCTCGTCATCTCTTTTTCCTGGGCATCACAGAGACATGGTTGACACCCTCCGACACTGCCTCCCCTGCTGCGCTGTGTTACGGTGGCCACCACTTCACACACACGCTCACTCCTCGCCCTGGTAACAGACATGGTGAAGGAGTGGGTCTTCTCCTTTCTACCAACTGCTCCTTTAGCCCTATCCCACCTCTACCCTCCCTTACTCTCCCTTCTTTTGAAGTCCACTCTGTCCTCATCTACTCTCCTTCCAAGTAGCTGTCATATACCGACCTCCAGGCCCAGTCACTGCCTATATTGACCAATTCTCCACCTGGCTTCTTTACTTTCTCTCTGCTGACGTTGCACAATCATCATGGGCGATTTCAACATCCCCACTGACACTCGCCAGTCAACAGCATCCAAATTCCTGTCACTTACTTCATCCTTTGGACTTACTCAGTGGTCCTCCTCAGCCACCCACACAGACCGACACATACTAGACCTCATCTTCTTCACCCAACTCTGCTCCCTATCTAACCTTACAACCTCCCCCCTACCCCTATCCTCCTCACCTGTCACACATGTCCAGCAACTAGCACACCCCCTCAGAAACCTTGCATATCTAGACACTCACACACTCTCTGACTCTGTTCTACCACTGACATCTTTACTCCACGACACTGACAGCACCACTGCTTTCTACAATACCACTCTCGCATCAGCTATTGACTCGGTCGCCCCTCTTGTGCATGGCAGAGCGCGACGAGTCAATAGGCAACCCTGGCACAACACCCTCACTAAACCGCTTCAGCAAGCGTCCAGGGTTGCGGAACGGCGTTGGAGGAAAACACATTCGCAAGATGTCTTCACTGCATTCAAACAACAACATTCGCATTCAAATCAACCCTCGCCTCTGTTAAGCTGGCCTACTTCACAACCGTCATATCTTTCTTATCCTACAACCCCAAACCGTTATTCAACATTTTTAACTCTCTCCTCCACCCACCACTGCCCCCTCCAAACTCCGTCATCCCTGCTGAGGAGTTTGCCACACAATTCAAAAACAAGATTGACCAAACACGGCAAATCTTTACTGTCCGACCACCACAACCCCTTTGTTTCCCAGACCATTGCTCTTCCCCCATAACCTCCCTTTCCAACATCATGGAAGGAGAACTCACTCGTCTCCTTTCCAAATTACACCTCACCACTTGTGCACTCAACCCCATCCCCCCTAACCCATCTTTTCAACCTATCACTAACTTCTGGTACTTTCCCCTCTGCCTTCAAACATGCCACAATCACTCCCATCCTCAAAAAGCCATCCCTCAACCCAACCGCCTTGTCCAGCTACCGACCCATATCGCTTCTCCCATTTGCCTCCAAACTCCTTGAGCAACACGTTCACGCTGAACTTTCCTCTCACTTTTCATCTATCTCTCTCTTCAATAACCAACAATCTGGTTTCCGCCCCCACCATTCCACCAAAACTGCCCTTACCAAAATTACTAATGACTTACTTACCAACAAAGTTAACAGACAATTCACTGTACTCCTTCTTCTTGACCTGTCCTCTGCCTTCGACACAGTTGACCACTGCCTCCTACTGCAGATCCTGTCTTCCTTTGGAGTCAAAGACCCTGCCCTATCCTGGATCTCCTCATACCTTTCCAACCGCACATTTAGCCTCCCCCCTCCCACACTACCTCCTCATCCCGCCACCTCTCTGTTGGAGTCCCTCAAGGTTCTGTCCTAGGACTAGGACCCCTACTCTTCTCAATCTATACCCTTGGCCTGGGACAGCTCATAAAATCCCATGGCTTCCAGTCATGAAGAGCATGGTCAGTCATCCTCTTGGTGAGGACACAGAAGTCTTGCCTGTCAGCAATCTGGCACGCATGGCTGAGTTTATGTTACGCAGCCTTTCCCCTGATCCTTGCATTGTCCAAACTTTGGGTGACAGTCCTTACTGGTTGGTGACACTTCTAGACCCACGCTACAAGGAGAACTTTCTGTCTCTTATTCCCTTGCAGGACAGGCCTCTAAAATGGTGCCGTACGAGAAGGCTTTTGTTGCGGAATTATTTAAAAAATTCCCATCTGAAAATGCTGGCGACAGAGGTCACAGTTCGTTGAACAACCAAGGAGTACAGGCGAGAGAGACACAAATTCAATCCAGCAGAGGCAGGGGAACACTGTCAAAGTTCTGGGACAGTTTTCTCAGACCCTCCCATCGCACAGGTCCTGAGGCGCGGGGTACTCTCCCAAAGAGGGGAAAGTTTCGGAAGATGGTGAGGGAGTACCTTGCCAACTGTGCCAACGTAGTCCTTGATTCCTCTGTGCCTTATAATTATTGAGTATCCAAGCTGTACACGTGGCATGAACTGGCTCTCTACACCTTGGAGGTCCTGGCCTGCCCTGCCGCTGTCAACTGAAAATGCTGACAGGCTGACTCATACAAAATTGATCAAAGGCTGGTTTGGGCAAGACTTCTCAACACCACTGAATGATAGGAGCGTAACATAAACTCAAATACAGTGTCTTTTTTTTGGGAGGTCTAACTGTATTCCCATGCACCTCTGTCTTCACACCCAGACATGGGTATACGCTTCCTGATTTTGTCTATTTGCTCTTGTCCTCCTCCTCCTCATCCTTCACATCCTCCTCCATATCACTACCATATCTACCATATCACCATATCTACTTCTCTTGCAAGGGGCATTGGAGTTTCTCCAAATTTTTGGCAGCCGTTGCATTCACTGCATAGGCAAAGAGTATGGGAGACCCACTTCCTAATAATGGGAACATTGTTTTCAGGAGGCCCTCCGACCTCTATGTCTCTTGCAAGGGGCATTGGAGTGCCCCCAAATTTTTGGCAGCCGTTGCATTCACTGCATAGGCAAAGAGTATGGGAGACCCACTTCCTAATAATGGGAACATTATTTTCAGGAGGCCCTCCGACCTCTATGTCTCTTGCAAGGGGCATTGGAGTGCCCCCAAATTTTTGGCAGCCGTTGCATTCACTGCATAGGCAAACAGTATGGGAGACCCACTTCCTAAATATGGGAACATTGTTTTCAGGAGGCCCTCCAACCTCTACATCTCTTGCAAGGGGCATTGGAGTGCCTCGTAATTTTTGGCAGCTGTTGCATTCACTGCATACGCAAATAGTATTGGAGACCAACTCCTTTTTAATGGGAGCATGTCGTACTCCTTACTGTAGCCCAGCTCCATGTGTCTTTAAATTGTTAATAGGGTTTTTTCTAAATTTTGGCAGCCGTTGGACTCACTGCATACCCTATAACTGGATAGGAGACCCTCTCCTTTCTAATGGGAACATGTTGTTACTGTGCCCAGCTCTATGTGTCTTTAAATTGTTAGTGGGGTTTTTCCTAAATTTTTACAGCTATTGGGCTCACTGCATACCCTATAACTGTATAGCAGATCCTTATCCTTTATAGTGGGAACATGTCATTACTGTGGCCCAGCTCTATGTGTCTTTAAATTGTTAGTGGGGTTTTTCCCAAATTTTGGCAGCCCTTGCAGTCACAGCATGGGCATTACCACTATAGGAGACCCACTCCTTTATAATGGGAATATTTTTTTTTACGGAGACCCTCCTCTATGTCTCTTCAAAGAGGTATTGGGTTGCGTCCAAATTTTTGGCAGCCCTTGCAGTCACTGCATATGCAATAACAGTATAGGAGACCCACTCTTTAATAATGGGAACAACAAAGCATAGCCGACTGCTGGCCCTTTAAGAATAGTAAGGCAGTAAAAACAGTGTTTGTGACTTTCACAATCCCTCCTTCATAAATGAAACAGGATGTGTCTGATGATGTTTCACACACCACATGGCCAGATAAGGTTGTAAAATGTTAAAATGCCATTTCCCGGTGAATACATTTGTCACGGTTGAAAGCAATGCAAAAATGCATCAAAAACGCTATGTGTGAACATAGCCCAAGGTGTGAAGGAGCATTTTTGTTTTTGGTTATTTATTTTGCCTTGTATACAATTCATTACCCTGGAAAGGATGTTCCTGAACATAATTCCCAGGAAAATCTATTTTAGTTTAGTTTTTGTATGTTTTATTGTGAGTCCGTAAAAGTGGCGTAATACCTCTGACAACATTGTTGACATCATTGACCTGGGAGTCAGAAATGCTTCCAGGAGTCTTCCCCATGATGTTCCCCTGTCATTTGAGTTCTGTTCCCATCGATTTGGGCAATTTTTAGGCCCTCTGCAGACCGCCGGGGGGGGGGGGGGGGCGCTGAAAGAATGCTGGAGTTTCCCATAGACTTACATTGGGCTCGTTACTTGGACCGAGCACCCGAGTATTCCGATTTGCTCGACTCGAGCAGCGAGCACCCGAGCATTTTAGCGCTCGCTCGTCGCTAGTTTTCAGCTATACCATTTTTATTTCCATTAGACTTTTTGATCGTGTTTTATTCCACTCTTTGTTTGGTGGTAAGATGAAAAAGAATAGTTTTTTTTTCAATGTTCACTGAAGGCGTTAAGTAGTGTGACCGTTTTATAGGCCGTGGAAGTGATGATAACAAATATGTGGACCTTTTTGGTTTATTTTAGTTTTTGTATGAATTTACCCATTTATTGATATAACATTATTTTCATTTTCTTTTCAGTTTATTTTTTGATTAGGTTTTTTTTTTTAAATATTTTTTCACGTTCTTTTTTTTACTTTTTCATTTAGTCCCTCTATGGGACTAGCTTTTATTAGTATAATCGCTGTTATAAAGCATTGTAATGAATTCTACCTGTCAGTGTTACAGTGATAGAAGCCTCTGAGACCATGCTCCTAGCTTGGTCTAAGCAGGCCTCCGTCGCTGGGATACCTGGAGGCGCGGGTTGTCATGACAACAGGATCACTGACTAAGGGCGTAACCAGAAACGCGTCGAGATTGCATCTCCACTATCATGGACTTTTATATATTTTAATATTTTGCACCAATAAAGTGAGAATTATTTTTTATTGGAGACTTTTCCCACTTTCTCCTTATGTACACTGGCCGAGAGTCACGGCATTGTGGGTCTGAGCCCAGAAGATATGAGCAGCAGGATGGATTAAATGCATGGTGAGGCATATATTGTTTTTTGTAAAGAATTGTCCAATCAGTCAGTAAGGATTTAGGGCCCTTTTACATGGCGATATTTTGCACCAGTATTTGTTAACAGACGCCAGGAGTGGATCCAAAACACAGAAGAGGTGAGAGTGGTTCAGATATTATTTTTCTCTGTGTTTGTTCCCCTCTGGTTTTTAGCTTACAAATACTAATGTAAATTACTGCCCAAAATACTCCCTGTGTGAATGAGGCGAGGAAGCTGCTTGTAATCCTGTAATATAAGTCCTTATTCTGGGGATGAGCGCTCACTTGCAGGTGCTGTGCTGTAATGCTTATCTTCTCTGCTCCATCATACTCCCCAGAGCAGGGGCGACCCCTGGGGCAAAACTGCGGCCGGCAGATGTCAGACGTGTCACTCAGTGATATGTGATGGAGCCCGACTCCCAAACAAAATCAGACAGAAGCATACAAAATAAATACATGAAGCATTGCAATTAGGTGTCAAACGTTCTCAACTTTATTTAAATTTACATAACACAAACCATCACCTATCAGGATAAAGAAGATTCTGTGTAGCCTCTGTTCCTATAGACCATCTTGCTTGCAGCCTTCTCCATTGAAGACTACGGAAATTACAGGAATAGATGAGTAATCTGCTTATACTGCTGTAATACAATTCTTTTATCCAATGATGAGAGCATGCGTCCAGGAGTTGTGCTGTAATGTTTGTCTCCTCTTCACCATCATCATCGGAGCAGGGGCGACCCCTGGGGCAAAATGTGCTTACTGGGTTCTGTGCAGCTGGCACATGTCCAGCCGTATGTGATAGACCCCGACCCCCAAACAAAATTAATCAGACAGAAGCACACAAAATAAATACACGAAGCATTGCAATTAGGTGTCAAATGGTCAAAATTTTATTTAAATTTACATGACACCGAAAATAGCACAACCCCCGACTCACGAAGAGTCACCCTCCAGCACTCAGGAGAGGAAAACCCCCTGTGGAGGAAACCTCTATGGAACCATGGATGGAGGGCTGCCCTTCCATTGGGCTTAGAGAGTTTGTGCCAATATATAACAGATGTAACTGCAGAATTGTACAATTTGTACATTTTACCAGATTTACAGAGAATGACATAACAAATACAGACTATAAATGTGATAAAGCGGATGTGGGAGAGATCTGGCTGCGATATCTGTCACCACATTGATTGATGGAGCGAATTTGGTTGATCTGATTGGCCAGGTGGATGTATAATTTCTCCCTTACAGATCCAGGTCCGCCTCTCAAAAAATTGGACATTTGGTTACAGTTCGTTATGCCTAATCCCTAATAGGATAAATAATCCCTCCCAATTTATCACCCATTAGAGTCATAGATCAGTCCATGAACTCCCAAAGGAGAGCTGCTCTATATAGAGGGTAACAGAAGGGGATCCTGGTCTAGGGACCCCCCTTTGTTACCTTCCCATGCCCTAGGGGTGTCTAAAGCAGACAACCCCTTTCCCTGCTAGAACCTCCAAATTACACCAAGTTTGGCACATTACGTGGGTGGTCAAGCTCAAGGTCCTCAGGCGCATCAGTAATGGCGCTGATCGTGGCAGCGCGGAATTCTTTTATGGAATCTTCTTTATGACACTGGTTTATGACCTCATAACAGTTGTCATGGTGACTACAGGGTCTATTACTGATGCAGGGCACAAGTATTAACCCTTTCATCATTGGTAATTTGCTATTGTTATAGAGGCAGATAACTGCACTTGTTACCAAGCAGGGGCCTTATCATTATGGCTTCCCTTAGGCACCATAAGAAATACAGATATTAAATGTGCAAGTTTGTCATAAGTGTTTTGCACTTTCTAGATCCAGAGATTGGGTTTATTACTAGCACTTTACAAAGAAAAAAAAAAAAGAGGAAATTACTTGTAAAATAATATTATTGGGAATTGCATTTCAAGCATTTTCCTAATGTGCATTCTACATAGTTACATAGGTTGAAAAAAGTAGGGGTGGACATTAACAGCTTGGGGCCCAAGTGCAAGAAATGTGTCCGAGCCCCCATCTTTTTATGGCGACAAAGCTACAGATATATATACACATACACAGTGGGGGAAATAAATATTTGATCCCCTGCTGTTTTTCTAAGTTTGGCCACTGACAAAGACATGAACAGTCTATAATTTTAAGGGTAATTTTAACATTGAGAGAGAGAATATCCCTGCCCAAAAGAATCAAGAAAATCACATTGTATAGATTAGATATTTGTTTTTGCATTTTGCAGTGAGAAATAAGTATTTCATCCCCTACAAACCATTATGAGTTCTGGCTGCTACAGACCAGTTAGAAGCTCCTAATCAACTCGTTACCTGCAGTAAAGACAGCTGTCTTACATAGTCACCTGTATAAAAGACTCTTGTCCACAGACTCCATTAATCAGTCAGACTCTAACCTCTACCACATGGGCAAGACCAAAGAGCTTTCTAAGGATGTCGGGGACCAGATCATAGACCTGCACAAAGCTGGAATGGGCTACAAAACCATAAGTAAGACTCTGGGTGAGAAGGAGACAACTGTTGGTGCAATTGTAAGAAAATTAAAGAAATACAAAATGACTGTCAATTGACATCGATCGGGGCACCATGCAAAATCTCACCTCGTGGGGTATCCTTGATCATGAGGAAGGTGAAAGATCAGCCTAAAACTACACGGGGGGAACTTGCTAATGATCTCCAGGCAGCTGGGACCACAGTCACCAAGCAAACCATTGGTAACACATTACACTTTAAAGGTTAAAATCCTGCAGTGCCCGCGAGGTCCCCCTGCTCAAGAAGGCACATGTGCAGGCCCATCTGAAGTTTGGCAATGAATACCTGGATGATTCTGTGAGTTATTGGGAGAAGGTGCTGTGGTCAGATGAGACAAAAATTGAGCTCTTTAGCATTAACTCAATTGGCCGTGTTTGGAGGAAGAAGAAGGAAGTACAACCCTAAGAACATCGTTCCAACCGTGAAGCATGGTGGGGGAAACATACTTTGGGGGTGCTTTTCTGCTAAGGGGACATGACGACTGCACCGTATTGAAGGGAAGATGGATGGCGTCATGTATCGCGAGATTTTGGCCAACAACCTCCTTCCCTCAGTAAGAGCATTGAAGATGGGTCGTGGCTAGGTCTTTGCAGCAAGGCAATGACCCAAAACATACAGCCAAAGCAACAAAGGAGTGGATCTAAAAGAACTACAGTAAGGTCATGGAGTGGCCTAGCCAGTCTCCAGACCTTAATCCCATAGAAAACTTATGGAGGGAGTTAAAGCTCCGATTTGCTAAGCAACAGCCTCAAAATCTTAATGATTTAGAGATGATCTGCAAAGAGGAGTGGACCAAAATTCCTCCCGACATGTGCACAACCCTCATCATCAGCTACAAACAACGTCTGACTGCTGTGCTGCCAACATGTGTTTTACCACCTAGTATTAAGTGTTGTTTTCCAGAGGGATCAAATACTTATTTCTCACTGCAAAATGCAAAAAAATTATCTAGTTTATACAATGTGATTTTCTTGATTTTTTTTTGGATATTCTATCTCTCAATGTTAAAATTAACCTACCCTTAAAATTATAGACTGTTCCTGTCTTTGTCAGTGGGCAAACTAAGAAAGACAGCAGGGGATCAAATAATTATTTCCCCCACTGTGTATATAATTATATATATACAGTATGTAGATTGTATGTATCTACCTCCTTCTAGGTTGTGCCTGGATATGTACACCCACTATATACTGTGTATGTCTGCACCACTTCAGTGCAGTAAGGCGACATTACTGACCACGGAGCAGCCGTGCTCTTTAGAGCTGATGTATTTTTATTTTTGTGAATTGTTTCAGCTGCCTGAAGACCATTGCTCGCCATCTACCATGGGCATGCTGCAGATCCTCGCTAAGTTGCCATCTTACTCCCTGGCATCAGGATGGTTAATAACAGTACAACCCATGTGCAGACAGATTTGTCTGACTCCTTACCGGACTCCAGCAACCATCGGCTGTGATCCCAGCAGAGAGTACTGCGATTCAGGACTATCTCCGACCATGCCGGTGCTGGTCATAATTCACCGGTACCAGAGGAGGACAACTTTGGGACATTGTCCAAGACATACTCCTCAAGAACTGTGTTTAAGAAATAGTCTCCAGAGGTCCAGGACTTGAAATATGAAGAGGGTGAGGACATTACTGGGGCACACAACCCGCTCATAATAGGTACAGGGGAAGAAGAAACACTCCGTACTGGTACTTCCTCCAGTGTAAGGCCAAAATAAAGGAGGGCAAGGTAAGAATGTCTATATTGTTATTCTACTGGGGATCCGCAGGGGAGGGATCGCACATCACAATGCTAGTTTACAATGAAGCATACCAGACAATATATGTCCTTCTATAATATATCCTCATATAATTTCCTATTGTGGCAAATATTATGCAATTACATTGTCCTAAATGATTGTATTTGCTGATCGTAACCTTAACGGTATGATGGTAGCGTCACTGACGCGCCCCCTGGGCCTGTGTTGTGCAGGGGAACCCGGAACCGGGCCTGTTGTAGAATGCTGGGGGTTATAGTCTCCGTGTGGCGGTGACCCGGTCCGTGCCCAGGGTGGTGAAACCAGTGGCAGTTTTAATGTATAGCAAATGTCCGACTACGCCACCCGTGGATTGCGGTCAGTGGGGACCGCCGCTGCACTGCCGACCGCTGAGGCTGATGTTGTTTGCGCAGCCGAGTATGGGATAACTCCCCACGGGAGAAGTATTGCCTCAGGGCAGCTAATGTGAGAGATGATGGGAGTGATGGTGTGAGGGTCCCAGTGCTAATGGTGCTGGTGCGGCAAGGAATCACAGAGGCGTGAGGTGCAGTTCAGGGTCTTTACTGATGGTACAAGGCAGACCCTCCCGGGAGTACTGGCTAGTATAAGGGGCCTGGTCAGTCTGCGAGCAAGCAGGAGTTCCCCTGGCCAGGTGGAGTTGTAGGCCTCCCTGTTTATCTGCACTCTTCCTGGCTACCTTGCTGTCAGCGGTTACAAGTAGCCCACGTCCCTGAGTATACCGTGTGGTGCTTACCCGTATGGCTGGTGACTTGGGGCCTTCTGTTAGCCTCCGCTCCTGGATGGCGGCGCTGGTCCCTTCTTTGTGACTGAGCCTCCGGGCTTCTATGGCCAGAGGACCTGGAATCCCCTGCCGGTTGGTTTCTGCTGCTGGGTATATATCAGTCCCCACAGCCTCGGACTTCTGTGTCCGGTTTTAGTAACTTCAGCCAGGGCGAGCTATATCTCTGCTCACAGCCCCTGGCCTTCAGCTGCTGCTCCTACAGAGCTCCTGTTCTCACTTTCCCTCTCCAGGCTCTGACTGCTCTGCTTGTTCTGCAGGCTCTGTCTCTAGCTTCACTCACTAATCCCGCCCCAGACCCAGTTTATAAGGGCAGATTCCTCCCCTCCCAGGTCTGGGCGGACCGTGTTGCATGCTTAGGGCTCCTGGCCAGAGAAACCTCCCACTTGCTCTCAGACATAATATCTCTATTACTGTGGTAACCAGACCCCTGGGGTGCCACATTCCCCCCTAGTAAATTTTAGTACTCCGGGACTAAACACATTTTTAAAGAAACATAATAACAGGGTATAAACAATAATACGATAACATATTTACAAGAAGCTTTAGTTCTTTAAAGGTCACGGCGTGTCCGCAACCGGGTGTCCATATCACCCAAGGTGAAGCTTTAAGCGAAGTAGGGGACCTGTCCAAAGCAAACCCCTTGCGTTGTCCTTTGGTGTGGCTGCAAGGGTAGACTAACTACTTTGGGCCGCAAGGAGGCCACGCCAGACAGGTTTTCTCTTCCGCGGCCGTCTTCGCAAGAGGCACCAAGGTGCAACTATCTACAAAACTGTTCCGGTTATCCAGCGTCCATAACCTGTTAGTCCATAAAAATCTGCAGGGTAACTGAGAAACATAATTAGTAACAGGCAACAAACATAAACCATAAACAGTTAACAGATAAATTCACAGTGCATTAGTTTAGATTCTCCAGCGAGCGGGCATCTGACCTCTAGTGACTCTAGTTGACCTACGGAGCTCACTAACTGGTTCTGCACTACAGGGTGTAGGAGGTGTTATGGGTAAGCTGGGCAGTTGTCTGCGCACTCTTTGGCTCACTAGGGGCACGGCAGGCTCACTACTAGCAGAGGGTTGATCCTCCTGTACTGCTGGTGTGGACTCTTCTGCCTCTTGGGCCGGCTGCTCTTCCAGCTCTACTGGTTCCTCTGTAGGCACTTGCGGGGCTGGCTGGAGAAAGGTGAGGACGGGTACCACGACAGCGCCGTTTACTTGTGTCCAAGACCGGGGGAAGTCTCCGAGTACGGTACTGATCATTTCTTCCCTTTCCTCTGCGGGTTGAGGGTTTCCTTGATCTTCTTCAGGGCTTTGCAGCTGCTCGGGACACTTCTTCAGGTGGTCTCTGGAGACAATGGCTGTGGTTTCTCCTCCATCCTTACTGATTACGCAGATTTTTGGGTTCTCATGGCTTGATGGCAGTACGGTGTACGGGTCCTTCTCCCACTGGTCGTCCAACTTGTGGAGCCGCCTCTTCCTCTTCAAGACCTGATCTCAAGGTACCAGGGGAACAGCGGGAGCATACTGGTTATAAGCCTTCTCTTGCCTTTCTCTAGCTTGAGACAGACTTCGCTCGACGCTCTCCTGTACTTTCCGATACTGCTGCTGCCGTTCTGTATCCCAGTCTGCCTCTGGCGAGGTGTCCTCAGGCGTCAGGACTCCCATATCCAGGTCAATAGGCAGCTTACCAGGTCTTGCTCTCATTAGGTAAGCCGGGGTACAGTTGGTGGAACCTACAGGGATGTGGTTATACAGGTCCACCAGATCGGGCAGTTTCTCAGGCCACAGACTGCGTTCTTCCAGGGGCAATGTTTTTAGCAGATCTATCACCACCTGGTTCATCTTCTCGCAGAGTCCATTGGTTTGAGGGTGATAGGGCGTTGTTCTTATCTTCTTGCAGCCATACAGGTTGCAGAACTCCTGGAAGACCTCCGCTTCGAAGGCTGGTCCTTGGTCTGTCAACACTTGGTCCGGGTACCCGTGTGGACGGCAGAAGTGCTGCTGGAAGGCTCTAGCTGCTGTTTGAGCCGTTAAGTCCTTGACCGGGACCACCACCAGGAACCGGGAGTAATGATCTACGATTGTGAGGGCGTAGACATACCCAGATCTGCTTGGAGCCAGTTTCACATGGTCCAGGGCTACCAGTTCCAGTGGCTGTCTGGTGATGATGGGCTGCAGGGGAGTCTTCTGGCTGGCTCGGTCTTTTCTTCTCAGGTGGCACGGGCCACAGTCTCTGCACCACCTCTCGATGGCTCCTCTCATGCCTACCCAGTAGAACCGTTCACGCAACAAGAACTCCAGCTTCTTCCATCCGAAATGCCCTGCTCCGTTGTGGTATGCCTCCAGAACCATAGCCGCGTCTCGTCTTGGGACCACTACCTGCCAGGTCAACTCATGTGTTCGAGAGTTAACCATTCTCCGGCACAGCTTCTCCCTGTAGAGGAACAGCTTACTTTTCTCCTTCCACAGTTGCTTGGTCTCCTCCGGAGCATCTGGGTCAAGACGAGCATCGGCCTGGGTCAGCATTTCCTTCACCAAATGGACTGCGGGATCACTGTCTTGCGTCTCTGCCCAGTTGTAGTGGGGCAAGGGATTGAACGTCACGGAGCGCCTGTCCTTCACACGGTGGGAATACAGGGTAATCCCATGACGGTGGAACGCAGGGAGCTCAACTTCTTCTGGATCTTCCCCTACGTCCGGTAAGTTCGGCATTCTAGACAGGGCATCCGCGTTGGCATTTGAGCGTCCTGCCCGGTATTTGATGGTGAATTCAAAGTTGGACAGGCGGGCCATCCATCTCTGTTCCAGGGCACCGAGCCTTGCAGTGTCCAGGTGTGTCAACGGGTTGTTATCCGTGTACACGGTGAATTTGGAGGAGGCAAGGTAATGCTTGAAACGTTCGGTCACTGCCCACACTACTGCCAGGAACTCCAGCTTGAATGAGCTATAATTCTCAGGGTTCCTCTCCGTGGGCCGTAGCTTTCGGCTGGCTTAAGCGATTACCCGTTCTTTCCCTTGCTGGATCTGGGACAGTACGGCTCCTAGCCCGATGTTGCTTGCGTCCGTGTGGAGGATAAAGGGCTGGCTGTAGTCTGGATATGCCAGGATTTCATCCCCCGTGAGGGCCATCTTCAGCTGGCAGAAGGACTCCTCTTCCAGCTTTTCCCACCTAAAGGGCGGCTTCTGGTTTTTAGCTTTCCGCGATTGACCTATCAGGAGGTCCTGCTATGGCTGCCATTTTGGTGAAACCGGGAATGAATCTTCGGTAGTAGCCTACCAACCCGAGGAACTGCCGCACTTCCTTTATGCTGGAGGGTCTTGGCCAGTCCTTAATCACGGTGATCTTATCAGGGTCAGGAGCCACTCTGTCAGCACTCACCACGTGTCCCAGGTATTGCACCTTTTGGTTTCAGGAGGTGACACTTGGAGGGTTTCACTTTTAGGCCGTAGTTTGCCAGAGCTTCAAACACTTCTGCCAGGTGTTTCAGGTGGTCCTCGTAGGTCTTGGAATAGACGATGACATCGTCCAGGTACAACAGGACCGTCTCGAAGTTCCGGTGTCCCAGACAGCATTCCATCAACCGTTGGAAGGTTCCTGGTGCGTTGCAGAGCCCGAACGGCATACAGTTAAATTCGCTGAGACCCATCGGGGTGGTGAATGCGGTCTTCTCCCGGTCTGCCTCTGCTACAGAAACCTGCCAGTACCCGCTAGTGAGATCCAAAGTAGAGAAGAAGTTAGCAGATTTTAATGCAGCTAAGGACTCTTCTATCCTTGGTAACGGGTACGCATCTTTGTGTGTGATACGGTTGACCTTCCTGTAGTCTACACACATTCTCATAGTGTTGTCTTTCTTTTTCACTAAGACTAGTGGAGCTGCCCAGGGGCTACAGCTGTCCCTAATTACCCTAGCCTCCTTCATGTCTTTTAGCATCCCCTTGGCGTGTTGGTAGTGTGCAGGGGGTACGGGTCGGTATCTCTCCTTTATGGGAGGATGGTCTCCCGTGGGGATGTGATGTTCTACCCCCGTTACTCGCCCGAAGTCCAGCGGGTGTTTACTAAACACTCTCTCGTACTCTTGAACCACCCGATAGACTCCCTGTTTCTGGTGTGAGGGAGTGGAGTCAGTACCCAAATGCAGTTGCTGACTCCAGTCCTCCATTGGTTTCTTAGAGCCGTTACCTTCCTCTGGTTGAGATGGAGGCAAGGGTTCCACGGCCTGTACAGAATTCTGCTTTATGGTGAACAATTTGGCTAGCGTGGCATACCGGGGCAGGTGTACTTCTCTCTCCCCGATATTTATGATGCGAACGGGCTCCCTCCCATGGCGTACATCGACCACCCCTCGTGCCGTCAAAATGGTGGGCCTACTGTCTGAGTAGACTTGTTCTACCATTGCTTGGTAGTCTCTACCTCTTAGACCAATAGCTGCCCGGCACCAAATCATCATCTCACTTTTTGGGGGCATGGCAATAGGGAACGGGTCACACATTCTCACGCTACCTATCTCACCACCAGATAGTTCCACCTGTTGCCGCTTCATCAGTGCCCGGATCTCTTTTTGGAGCACACGCTGCTGGCCGGAACTGGCGTTCTTGGCAACCTGCTGTAAAATGAGAATCACCTCTGCAAGACAATTTTCAATCACATTAGTTCCCAAGGTTATTCTAGGGTGACTCTCATGACGGTCTATGTCCACTATAATCAGTCCTTGTACCGCCAGTTCGACTTTACCGATCTTAATGGTCACCTCTTTGAATCCCAATTGCGGCACGGGCTGACCATTGCTGGCGATGATACTCAGGTCGTCATCTGGGTAGCGGGTTATGTCCGAGTCATTCCAGTACTGTTTAAAGAGCACGTACGGGATTGTGATCACCTGTGACCCAGTGTCTAGTAGGGCACTCATAGGAATGCCATCCAGTACCACAGGCAAGATTGGACGTCCCCCTATGTATTTATCACGCCAGTTTGATGGGCCTGATGGTCTTATGCCTGGGGGTTGGCCCTCTACCCCAGGTTGTGCCCGTTTAAATGACAGTACCTTGCCACATGTCCGGGTTGATTGCAGCGGCGGCAGATGGGTCGTCCGTCCTCGTTGTATCTGTCGCTGGGTCTTCCTCTGGCCGGTGGGGTCCTCCTCAGTCGGCGCCACGGGACGTCCTCCAGTCCGGATGCCAGCTGGATCTTTCCTGGAGAAGAGACCTGTAAAGACTGCACAGTTCTGGTTAGCGCGGCAACGCTCTTAGTCAGCTCTTGGACCTGATGGTGCAGGTCTGTAGCCGGGTCACTGTTTAAAGCCTGCGCATCAGCTCCCACAGGCCCTGCAGACAAGGGCGCCGTCTCCTGGTGGTAAGTGATAGCAGGGGGCCTGTGGGTCACAGCGCCACCTGGTGCCGGTTCTCGGAGCACCCGGATGGCTCTGTCCTTGAACTGTGCAAAGTCCAGGTCAGGGTCCTGTAAGGCCATTGCCCGCAACTGGGTTCGGTGGGCATTGCACAGTAGACCCTCAATAAATTGTTCAGTCAACAGCTTATCTTCATTTCCCACGCTGTCAGGGTCTGCCTGCTTAATGGCTCTCAGGGCCTCTTGTAGGTTTAGAGCATAGTCTCTTATACTCTCATGTGCCCGTTGTTTACACCCGTAAAATCTGAGCTTTATTTCGGCTGAGGTGCGGGTATCAAATGTGTCTTTCAGCCGGGCTAGTATTTCCCTGACAGTCCTCTTCCTCCCAGGTGACCAGGACTTTACCTCCCTTTGGGCTGCCCCGATTAATTGGGCCACCAGGATGCTCACTTTTTGCTCTTCTGTGAGGGGGTACACCTGGAAGAGGCTATCCAGTCTTTCTCTAAAGTCATTTAGAGTATGTGACTCCCCTGAGTACTGGGGTAGCCAGGTTGCCCCCGGGATATAAGGCATGGTGAATGGCATGACTGCTGCAGCGGTTGCACTGGCGGTGGCTGTGGCAGTGGAGCTCCCCTCGGTATCCGGCATCCTCCTCCCCCCCTAGTGGACCGTGGCCTACCTTGCGATGCTCTTCTTCCGTAGGCCGCGGCTCCGCAGTCGATCGTCGGGGTTGAGGACCTGGCGTCGCGCTCCGATGACGTCAGCGTCGCTCTTCCTCCCTTCCAGGACCTTGCGCAGCGTCAGAGCGTGGGGCGGAGCTTCGGATCTCGCGCGCTTTCGGCGTCCACGCCCCTCTTCTTCCCGTGCGGCTTCCCGAAGATGGCGTCCGAAGGCGGGAAGCAGCTGCGGATGGCGGGAAAAAGGCAGAAGACAGCGGGAAACGATCCAAGATGGCGTCTGATGGCGGGAATCGGCTCCGGATGGCGGGAAACGACTCCAGACGGCGGGAAACTTCACCACAGGTAAGTATAAAAGTCTCTTTTTCAGGCACGCAGTACCCGGTGGTTGCGGGCACGAAATCCTGCCGACTACGCCAAAGTTGACGCGCCCCCTGGGCCTGTGTTGTGCAGGGGAACCCGGAACCGGGCCTATTGTAGAATGCTGGGGGTTGTAGTCTCCGTGTGGCGGTGACCCGGTCCGTGCCCAGGGTGGTCAAACCAGTGGCAGTCTTAATGTATAGCAAATGTCCGACTACGCCACCCGTGGATTGCGGTCAGTGGGGACCGCCGCTGCGCTGCCGACCGCTGAGGCTGATGTTGTTTGCGCAGCCGAGTATGGGATAACTCCCCACGGGAGAAGTATTGCCTCAGGGCAGCTAATGTGAGAGATGATGGGAGTGATGATGTGAGGGTCCCAGTGCTAATGGTGCTGGTGCGGCAAGGAATCACAGAGACGTGAGGTGCAGTTCAGGGTCTTTACTGATGGTACAAGGCAGACCCTCCCGGGAGTACTGGCTAGTATAAGGGGCCTGGTCAGTCTGCGAGCAAGCAGGAGTTCCCCTGGCCAGGTGGAGTTGTAGGCCTCCCCGTTTATCTGCACTCTTCCTGGCTACCTTGATGTCAGCGGTTACAAGTAGCCCACGTCCCTGAGTATACCGTGTGGTGCTCACCCGTATGGCTGGTGACTTGGGGCCTTCTGTTAGCCTCCGCTCCTGGATGGCGGCGCTGGTCCCTTCTTTGTGACTGAGCCTCCGGGCTTCTATGGCCAGAGGACCTGGAATCCCCTGCCGGTTGGTTTCTGCTGCTGGGTATATATCAGTCCCCACAGCCTCGGACTCCTGTGTCCGGTTTTAGTAACTTCAGCCAGGGCGAGCTATATCTCTGCTCACAGCCCCTGGCCTTCAGCTGCTGCTCCTACAGAGCTCCTGTTCTCACTTTCCCTCTCCAGGCTCTGACTGCTCTGCTTGTTCTGCAGGCTCTGTCTCTAGCTTCACTCACTAATCCCGCACCAGACCCAGTTTATAAGGGCAGATTCCTCCCCTCCCAGGTCTGGGCGGACCGTGTTGCATGCTTAGGGCTCCTGGCCAGAGAAACCTCCCACTTGCTCTCAGACATAATATCTCTATTACTGTGGTAACCAGACCCCTGGGGTGCCACATCACCACTAGCACCTAAGAAACACAGTGAAGCCTGGTAAGTGTCCGGACGGAGGAGATAGCCATTGATGAGAAGCATTATTTTTTAGGATCATAGCCATGACTGTTATAGCATTTGCATAAGTCGCCCTTGTGCCATGTTGTTCTCCTTTTTTCAAGCAATGTCTGTAATCACAGTAAAACTATTGCAGTCTTCACAACACAGCCCGGCTCTGCTACGATTATGGAAGTCATGTCCAAGAGCAATAAAGAAAAATATTCACATGTGTTTTTAAGAAATTGCTACTGTTTTTTTTTGTTTGGATTATTTATTTCTTTTTTTATGTTTGCATTATTTTGCATTATTTTGTCTTTTTGCTACTTTTGTTGCATCTGTGCATTTTTACGTTTTTTCTTTTGTTGCTAATCACAGCATGTTCTAAGTTTCGTGATTTACTTATTTTTTTTCTTTCTTTGCTTTTTCTATAAATTTTACCATTAGAAAATTTACCTAAAAAATCATACACCTGTCTGTATGTGTCAGAGTTGTCTTGGGGTCTCATCTGTTTATTTAGTAGAGTAAAGAGGGAGGAGGTGAGTGAGGACATAAGTGTGAAGTGCTGGGTCCTGATTGCTTGTATATCCTGCACTGCTTCTAGCACTTCTATTGCTCTCCTCTGAAGACATGTCCCTCTTGTGTGCCGCTGGCCGAAGCCCTGGACCTCTTCCAGGAACAGATGCTGAAAGAGGAGCGGCTGCAGCCGGAGGAAAGTAACTACACTGTTCTCATCGGAGGCTGCGGAAGAGTTGGATATATCGTATATATAACGTATTGACGGCTCTGTCTGACAGTCTAATATGTATGGGGTCCCGGACAATTTTTTGGGGGAGTTAATGATCCAGCATAACTGATCATTTAATTTGGCTGATCATTATGTTCTGGAGATAAGGTGCCAGTAGACATGTCTGGTGGTGACTCTCATAGAGAACACAGGAGTGTATGGGAGAGATGGCTGCCAGACAACTGTTAAGCACGGGCCGTCTTTCATCCAAGAGCCATCTAATGTGTGTGGCGGGCTTTATAAGGTTGATCTGTGACCCCTTGATAATGAGCCATGATAAAGCAGCATTGGGTAAGATACAAGGAGTGGCCAGTAAAGTCCTTCTGCCTGTGTTCACATGGATGGGATTAGCCGGGGTCCATGCCGTGGTGGCTGTGCTCATCAGGCCCTGGACACATTAGTCAGATCTGTACAGCATGTTGCAGCTTATTCTGAAATATTTATAACAAAGCCCAGATAATGGTCACATTAACTGTGGCATGTTTGTAGCTTTTTAATGATTTAATACTAAAATGATCTTATTTACTCTGTGAAACAACCTTTAAAGGGACTTTCTTGTTTCACAAAACCGCTGTTCCTGGCTGCAGTTTGTTTAAAGAAATTACAAAAACCGTCTGTTCTCTATTCATCCTCCCCAGGTCCAGCGCAAAGTTTCTCCTGCTGCTCCCGCTGTCTGTTATTGTCTGCAGCGCTGACAACACATCTACAGCTCTGCAGCCTGTAGCTACGCTCAGCGGCTCGTGCCGTTAACTCGGGCCGACCTTCAGAGCTCACTGACTGACTGCAGTGCTTTCACCGTCACGTCAGCGCTGCAGACAATGACTGACACCAAAGCATTATTATTATTACTATTTATTATTATAGCGCCATTTATTCCATGGAGCTTAACATGTGAAAAAGGGGATATACATAACAAACAACAAGTACAATAATCCTGAACAAAAACGCAACGGCAAACTGTTACAGAAGGAGAGAGGGCCTCCCCGCGAGGGCTCACAGTCTACCAGGGATAGGTGAGGGTACAGCGGGTGAGGGTAGAGCTAGTCATGCAGCGGTGTGGTGGAGCGGTGGTTACTGCAGGTTGTAGGCTTGTCGGAAGATGTGGGTCTTCAGGTTCCTTTTGATGGTTTCCACGGTAGGCGAGAGTCTGACATGTTGGGGTAGAGAGTTCCAGAGTAGGGGGGAAGCACAGGAGAAATCTTGTATGCAATTGTGGGCAGAGGAGATAAGAGGGGAGTAGAGAAGGAGATCTTGTGAGGATCGGAGGCTGCGTGCAGGTAAGTACTGGGAGACTAGGTCAGAGATGTATGAAGGTTTATAAAAAAAAAATTAATAAAAAACATTGAAACACAGATATATGGGGGAGACAGGTTGTGAATGGCTTTGTATGCCATGGTTAGGGTTTTGAACTGGAGTCTCTGGGTACATGGGAGCCAGTGCAGGGATTGACAGAGAGGAGAGGCCGGGGAACAGCGGGGGGACAGGGGGATTAGTGAGGTAGCCGAGTTTAGGATAGATTGGAGGGGTGCAAGAGTGTTGGAAGGGAGGCCACAAAGCAGGAGGTTGCAGTAGTCGAGGCGGGAGATGATGAGGGCGTGCACTAGTGTTTTTGCAGATTCGTGGTTGAGGAATGTGCGGATCCGGGAGATGTTTTTGAGTTGACGTTGGCAGGAAGTGGAAAGGGCTTGGATATGTGGCTTGAAGCACGGTTTGTTTCGTAAAAAAAAAAAATGCTGTGTTGGAATAGGGGTTGTCTGAAATAGGATAACCCCCTTAAAGTGAATCTGTCACCAGGTTTTTGTTATCTAATCTGACAGCAACATAATGTATGGGCAGAGACCCTGATTCCAGCGATGTGTCATTTACTGGGCTGCTTGCTGTAGTTTTTATAAAATCACAGTTTTATCAGCAGGAGATTATCACTAGAGGACTAGTAAGCCTCGGTATTCATGTGCTCTGTATAACCCCATCCCCACCACTGACTGGAGGAAAGCTGCCGATCAGTGGTGTGAGTGGGGTTATACAAAGCTCAGCATTCAGAGAACTACTAGAGCTGCAGCAGATAAAACACTGATTTTATCAAAATAGCAGTAAGCAGCAAAAAGCGTGAGATATCACTGTAATCAGGGTCTCACCCCTTATATCATGCTGCTCTCAGATGGGGCATCTAAAACCGGGTGGCAGATTCCCTTACGATTTAACAGCACTTTCAGATGACTTTTTATAATAAGGAGTACTATATAAGGAATAATTGCCACTCATTATACACTCCTGAGTGTACATGAATGTATGGGGATTGTACATTATATGATGGGTATCCTGCAGTTTTTCTCTACATTATAAGCCTCAGCATTTACCTTTTCTGTGCTCTGCTTTTCCTCCCTCCAGCTCCCTCTTCCATAGGTTTATAGGGGCATCGCAGACATTTTTGTTGAAATGAACCTGTCGCGTTCCTCCCGGTAGCGTTCGACTTCCAGTCACTGGGGCGGCACTGCTCTGTGTATAGAAAGTGGCGCCTGTAACTGCGACCCCTGTAGTGACTGATGGCAGCTCAGCATTAGGGCCGGCTGTCAATCAGGGCTGGGGGCACGGTGACAGCCGTCACTCTCTATACACAGAGCGGTGACTGAACCAGTGCCGCCCCCATGACTGATACCCAAACGCTACCAGATACAATAAAGTTCATTTCCTCCTGGCAGAGGGCGTCTAAATTCCGGCACCGGGCAGGTTCAGAATGCTATTAACCTGCAGTATAACCCCATATCTACAGGTTGATAGCGTTTTTTCACGTGACCGGTTCCCTTCCCTTCTCCCACAGATTTAGCAGATATTGAGAGTGAATGATTAGTGCAGGAGACCAAAAAATGTCTTTTAAGTGACAAAAGAAGAAGGTTTATCTGATAATGTATATTACAAAGTGTCTTATCTTTACTTGCACTATTGATGAATGAAATCAGGTTAGGCTGGAGCAGGAGCACAGTGATAGGACAATCAGAGGGAGACACGGGCAGATCGTGCTGCAGCTTATTCTAGTAAGGAGTTTATCTCCCTTCAGTGCTGAGCACTTCTACACAACCATATCACTGCCACTGCTTCTGAACATGTGCTGAATGGAAAGCGGGAATCCCTCCCGCCTGTGTGCGATGTGTACGTGAGCAGACAGTGCAGCATTCTCTACCCACTAGCTGAGAGATAACTGAAGCTTAGCGCTAGAGCCTGCAGAGGGGAGAACTGGTGACAATTGCAGGACACACAGGGGCCAGAATAGAATATACACATAGCAGTAGCCATCTGACATGACTGTTATGCCCTCAATATAACATTCATTGTGTACGCTGTCCATCAGTGTACAAGCTGTGGGGATCTGGCCGAGGCCGGCAGTACCAGGCACACACACTTATATGGATCTTGCTGTGAAGGGGCGTCAGCGCCCCAGTGAGCACCATGGACCATTTGTTCTGTTAATTGGGAGGACCAATAACGTAATGCAGTAAAGTACCTGTACATTATCTGATAATGCCCTGTATATTATGTACTTAGATTATTATTGCTATTATTACATACAGTTTTTACAGTACAGACTCATTTCTTGTTACATCATTTAGATGAAAAAGCGAGGTCTGGTTGCCACAGATGCCACATATACTGCCCTGTTCAACGCCTGCGCGGAGTCGCCATGGAAAGACTCGGGTCTGCAGCACGCACTGAAGCTGCGGAAAGAATTGATGGACAAGAACATTGCGCTTAATCCCATCACTTACCGGAGCTCGCTGAAGGTCTGCACACTGAGCTCAGGACTGCAAGGGAGCTGTGAGCTATTTAAGGTAAGTCAAGGTCACAGTCCTGGTCTCCCACAATGGAGTCCTTATAAGATGCCCCTATCGTAGATTAACCGGGAGGGAACAGCATCATTGTAATCATTCCACGGGGAATCACCAGTGCACCATGTCTGGCCGGGGACTTAGCAGCCATCAGAAGGCACCACCAGAGTTCAGTTCTTCTGTGGGGACCAGGGGGTCACTTACTAAATTCGAGAAAGGTGGACAGCTTTGTACTATCTGCTACTGCGGCGCCCTCCCTGAGCGGTGGGGTTACTCGGTGCCGGACAATATATGGTGGGGGTATGGGAGTGTCGTCGCGGCCGCGACTCGGTCCGTGCCCAGGGCTGTCACATAAAAAGAATGGGCTATTGGATGAGTGGATGTTCGACTACGCCACCTATGGTTTCTGGTCATGGCCACCAGCGCTGCAGCAGTCCTCTGAGGCTGATGTTCTGACAGCTTGGTTGGTACTACTCCCCACAGGCGGAGTAAGCCTCAGGGCAGTATGGAGGATCTGGGGAGTTGTGGTGGGTGCAGTGCCGCGCAGGAATGAGCAAACGGAGGCAGTATGTGAAGTCATCCAAGATTTACTCACTTTGATGAAGTAGCAGCTGCAAAGCTTCTCTCTGCTTCTCGTGGCGCGCTGCGGCCACCAGGAAGGGGTTCAGCACTTCCTAGGTAGATCAGGAGCACCTGTCAAGACCCCGCTGGGGTTTTCCTCTCTTTCCTAGATTCTCCCACTGAGTCCTCTCCTGACGGTATGTGATGTGAACGTGGAGTAAGGCCGGGTCCCACTAGATTTACACAGGTTGAGAGATACAGGTGGCGACTCCGCTGCGTCCGTATCCCCCTGGGATCCACTAAGCCTCCGGGCTTTTCTAGCGGTGACGTAAAGTACACTGTCAGATATCGGGGGCCGGTCCCCTCTTGCGGCAGGAGTCCCTCTGGCTAGGCCAGAGTGAAGAATACAGGTGGCGACTCCGCTCCGTCCGTACCCTCCTGGGATCCTTTCGCCTGTGGAGCCTATCTCCTCTGCTCCCCTCCTGGGCTTTCTTGATTGGACTCTGACCGGGGACAGAGCTAGCTATAACTCAACTCTGCCCCAACCCCCGTCTCGAGGCCTGAGACCCGGAACCCTGACCCCTGAGCCGGCCGCAGCTTTGTGCTGACTGACCTTCCCAAGGAACCACGACTAAAGACCAGGTTATAAAGATGGTCACTGTATATATATGATGCTTAAGGTGCTAAAGTAAAGTGCTTCCTCCACCCTCACCCACTACATGGTTCCCACTATCTTTGGTTCCCCCCCATCTCCTCTATCCTGGGCCGGGGAAGCACCCTGGTGCATTTAGGCCCCTTACAGGACAGAAGTGGTGTAGTGTTGAGTGTGAAGTAGGGTCTTGTGTGATGCTCCATCCTTACCTGAGAGAGGAGATACCACACCTCTTTCTGAGGTGCAGTACCCCTGTGGCGACTGAACCCTCAGGGGCGCCACATTCTCCCCTGGTGAAACACAGCACGTCCGCGGGCTGCAATAGAGCAAAAGATTGGTACAGACATTCAAACTTTTTAAATGCTTTTTAAACAAATAACTATCTTCCCTTTATGGGAGGCTCAAATACTTTTAACGTTGCAGGTTATATAGATATAGTATAAACATATAAAACATTAGGAAGACATTATAGATATAGAATACTTGTACAAAAGTGTCAGTTCAGCAGCATGAGGGACCTGCCCAAAACCCTCAACGTAGGCCCTGGGGTGGCTGCAGGGCATGGAGATCCTGAGTTGGACCTCCAGGAGAGCCACTCCAGACAGGTTTTACTTCTGAGGTCAGAGGTAGAAATGGCTTTGTATAAAACCAATAGTGATCACCTAAACAGGTGCAAACCATCCACAATCCAGTCTGTAGACTGCTCATCATCCGCAGGCACAATGTCATCCTAAATAAACCGGGTGCAAACAAAGCATAAAGAGAAAGGATTACCAGCTTCATGAATAGTTCAAAAATTAGGTTACTTTATTGTGAAAAAAGCTCTTTAAAAACAGATTCCATAGTCACATAGTGTAGCCAGGGCAACGCGTTTCGAACGCTAAAGATGCGTTCTTTGTCAAGACTGGCTTGCAAATGGCATACCCATGGTATATAAACCATTGTTCACCAATCACATACAAAATGGAAGTCACATGATGCATAAATTAGCATACAGAAATATAAAACCAATTTCCAAAGTATATGCATAGTAAAAACAATCACATGACAAAGAAGAAATCACATATGCATAGAAAAGTTACTCGCTGTAATGGAACAGCAGTTCCCTCCGTAAATTTAGTCCATTTGGTTGGCAAGTGTTCAGATGATACATCCAAAATGCTTCTCGATCAAGTAGGCGTCTCCTATTATCCCTGCCTCGAGGATCAAAGGTAAGTTTTTCAATGCCAAAGACCTGAAATGAGGATGTCTCTCTATTATGCTGCTCAATAAAATGTCTGGAGGCGCAAGAAATGTTCTGATTAGTGACATTAAAAATATCAGAAAGATGTTCTGCCACTCGCTGTTTTAGTTTTCTTATGGTGCATCCCACATATAACAGATCACAACTGGCACATCTTATGATGTAAACCACAGAATTACTGTTGCAATTCAGACAGCTTTTTATATTGTGTTTCACTAGAATCAGCATTAGGAAGTTTTTAGTGATTTTTACATAGCGACAAATGCCGCATCTGGTGTAACCACACTTGTAAAACCCTTTACAATTAAGCCAGGTATGCCGTTTTTGTAGATTATTTGGGCGACTAGATGCCAATAGCCCCCCTATTGTTTGTGCTTTTTTTGCCACCACCAAAACTCCAGAATCAAGAATTTTAGATAATACAGTATCCTCATATAAAATAGGAAGAGGTTTCAGTATTATATTTTTGATCAGTTGAAATTGTGAACTATATCTAAAGGAAATAACATTTCGATTTTTATGTGCTGTAATATCATTGCGATTAATCCTTGTCCTAGACAGATCAATCAGATCCAGTCTATTTTTACTGTCCACAATTTTTTCTGCTCTCTTTAGAGACCAATCCGGATAACCCCTAGATTTCAATTTATTTTTACACCTGATGAATTCTTCATCCAATTTGTTGGCATTGTTACAATTACGTTTGATTCTTGTCAGTTCCCCCACAGGTATAGCTTTTATAGTATGGCGCGGATGTCCGCTTTTGGCATGTAGAATGGTATTCCCAGATATGGGTTTGGAAAATGTGGAAGTAGTGATGGAACCGTCAAGAATCTCCAATTTTAGATCAAGAAATGATATACACTTAGAATCAGAGGTGTAAGTGAAAGAAAGATTAAATTCATTGTTATTTAAATACTTGATGAATTCCGGTATGGCAGACACATCCCCACGCCAGATAAAGATCAAATCATCTATGTATCTGCCATACCAGAAAACATCACGGGCCCATGGATTAGCGAAAGTGTACAGTGCAACATATTCCGAATGGGACATTACCATATTTGCTAGCGATGGAGAATAGCTAGATCCCATGGATACTCCTCTACATTGGAGATAAAATTCCTGATTGTACATAAAAAAATTATTAGTGGCCCTGCTCCAGCCGCGGCTCAACGTCCCGCCGGTTGACAAAGACGTCCCAGTGGAACTGTGGGCTGCGAATGAAGCCCCATCCGGCCTCCTGGTGGAAGCGCACAATAAGGCCTTCTTCCCGGGGGCTTGAACGGGCGGCCTCTGCCTGGCGGGCCTGCGACTTTGCGGCCTTGGCGCGCACCTCCAGGTGCTCGCAGCGGATCTCCCTCTGTCGATGCTCCTTCTCGAGCTGGAGAAGCTCCCTGCGGCAGAACTCCTCCCGCCTCCGCGTTTCAGACCGGGTCTCCCGAGGGAAGCCCATCAGGTCACCCTCCTGGTTGTCCCAGGCAAACTCTTCTGCCGCCGGGCAGGCGACCGGAGGCGCGGGCAGCGGCGACAGGAGGGGTGGCCCTCTGCTGGTGCGGACCAGTCCGGGTTGGGGCAGGTGGACACCCCAGAAAGTGCAGGGATCTCTGGACCGGGAGTCGTGTGGCATATAAGGCCTCCAGTGATGGCGGTGGCTTGGGTCTCAGCCTTCGGAGCCAAGAGTTGCTCCCAAACGATGGCACCCAGGGAGAGGGGTGCCGGCAGGAGATCGAGGAGGGCTTTGGTGCGTCCCGCGCCCGGGAGAGGGGTTTCCTCCTTACCCGTTCTTGTGCTGCACAAGGCCTCCGGGGCTTCCTCCGCCTGGGCCGAGGCCTTTGTAGACAGGCATGACAAGCTCTGGCGGCAGGCCTGGATCTTTTGCAGCACCTCCTCTCTCCACTCCGCAGCGGCCAGTCGCTTGGCCTCTTCGACCCTCCGGGTCAGGTCCTGGATTTCACCGCGGAGGAACTCTGCCTCCTCCTGGGTCAGGTACATTCCCTCCATACCGAGGGAGGTGGCAGCTGGTGGGCCAGCGTCGGAGGACATCTCCTTGGCTGCGTCCATCTCTGCTGCAAGGTGCGGCCTTTTTTGCCTCCTCCTTTTTGGGAGGCTCCCGGGCGGCTGGCTGACGGGCACTCCTTGGGAAGTCCCATCCGTTTTGACGGACACAACTATGCGGACAGTTTCTAATGCAAGGAGCGGTCTTAGCTCTTCGCACCATTGGGAAACCTGGCCCACGATAGGAGGTCTTAAGTTGCTGTTGTTTTGGCACCTAATGGTGTCCATTCTTCTTGGGCGGGCACCACATTGAGTGTGTAACGACAGTCTTTTGTGAAAGGCGCACAGTACCCGGCGGCAATGGGATTATCTTCTTCCGTTGCTGCGGGCACGCGATCCTGCCGACTACGCCACGTTGCGACACCCTCCTTGAGCGGTGGGGTTACTCGGTGCTGGGTCAATATATGGTGGGGGTATGTGGGTGTCGTCGTGGCCGCGACCCAGTCCGTGCCCAGGGCTGTCACATAAAAAGAATGGGCTATTGGATGAGTGGATGTTCGACTACGCCACCTGTGGTTTCTGGTGATGGCCACCAGCGCTGCAGCAGTCCTCTGAGGCTGATGTTCTGACAGCTTGGTTGGTACTACTCCCCACAGGTGGAGTAAGCCTCAGGGCAGTTTGGAGGATCTGGGGAGTTGTGGTGGGTGCAGTGCCGCGCAGGAATGAGCAAACGGAGGCAGTATGTGAAGTCATCCAAGATTTACTCACTTTGATGAAGTAGCAGCTGCAAAGCTTCTCTCTGCTTCTCGCGGCGCGCTGCGTCCACCAGGAAGGGGGTTCAGCTCTTCCTAGGTAGATCAGGAGCACCTGTCAAGACCCCGCTGGGGTGTTCTTCTCTTTCCTAGATTCTCCCACTGAGTCCTCTCCTGACGGTATGTGATGTGAACGTGGAGTAAGGCCGGGTCCCACTAGATATACACAGGTTGAGAGATACAGGTGGCGACTCCGCTGCGTCCGTATCCCCCTGGGATCCACTAAGCCTCCAGGCTTTTCTAACGATGACGTGAAGTACACTGTCAGATATCAGGGGCCGGTCCCCTCTTGCGGCAGGAGTCCCTCTTGCTAGGCCAGAGTGAAGAATACAGGTGGCGACTCCGCTCCGTCCGTACCCTCCTGGGATCCTTTCGCCTCCTGTCAGGTATATATTATTGGAGGCATGATAATGTATCGGCTCCTGTCAGGTATATATTATTGTAGACAGGAGAATGTATGGGCTCCTGTCAGGTATATATTATTGGAGGCAGGAGAATGTATGGGCTCCTGTCAGGTATATATTATTGGAGCCAGCAGAATGTATGGGCTCCTGTCAGGTATATATTATTGGGGGCAGGAGAATGTATGGGCTCCTGTCAGGTATATATTATTGGAGGCAGGAGAATGTATGGGCTCCTGACAGGTATATATTATTGGAGGCAGCAGAATCTATAGTCTCCTGTCAGGTATATATTATTGGAGCCAGCAGAATGTATGGGCTCCTGTCAGGTATATATTATTGGAGGCAGGAGAATGTATGGGCTCCTGTCAGGTATATATTATTGGAGGCAGGAGAATGTATGGGCTCCTGTCAGGTATATATTATTGGAGGCAGGAGAATGTATGGGCTCCTGTCAGGTATATATTATTGGAGCCAGCAGAATGTATGGGCTCCTGTCAGGTATATATTATTGGAGGCAGGAGAATGTATGGGCTCCTGTCAGGTATATATTATTGGAGGCAGCAGAATGTATGGGCTCCTGTCAGGTATATATTATTGGAGGCAGCAGAATCTATGGGCTCCTGTCAGGTATATATTATTGGAGGCAGGAGAATGTATGGGCTCCTGTCAGGTATATATTATTGGAGGCAGCAGAATGTATGGGCTCCTGTCAGGTATATATTATTGGAGGCAGCAGAATCTATGGGCTCCTGCCAGGTATATATTATTGGAGGCAGCAGAATCTATGGGCTCCTGTCAGGTATATATTATTGGAGGCAGCAGAATGTATGGGCTCCTGTCAGGTATATATTATTGGAGGCAGCAGAATGTATGGACTGCTGTCAGGTATATATTATTGGAGGCAGGAGAATGTATGGGCTCCTGTCAGGTATATATTATTGGAGGCAGCAGAATCTATGGGCTCCTGTCAGGTATATATTATTGGAGGCAGCAGAATGTATGGACTGCTGTCAGGTATATATTATTGGAGGCAGGAGAATGTATGAGCTCCTGTCAGGTATATATTATTGGAGGCAGCAGAATCTATGGTCTCCTGTCAGGTATATATTATTGGAGGCAGCAGAATGTATGAGCTCCTGTCAGGTATATATTATTGGAGGCAGCAGAATCTATGGGCTCCTGTCAGGTATATATTATTGGAGGCAGCAGAATCTATGGGCTCCTGTCGGGTATATATTATTGGAGGCAGCAGAATGTATGGACTGCTGTCAGGTATATATTATTGGAGGCAGGAGAATGTATGGGCTCCTGTCAGGTATATATTATTGGAGTCAGCAGAATCTATGGTCTCCTGTCAGGTATATATTATTGGAGGCAGCAGAATGTATGAGCTCCTGTCAGGTATATATTATTGGAGGCAGCAGAATCTATGGGCTCCTGTCAGCTATATATTATTGGAGGCAGCAGAATCTATGGGCTCCTGTCGGGTATATATTATTGGAGGCAGCAGAATGTATGGGCTCCTGTCAGGTATATATTATTGGAGGCAGGAGAATGTATGGGCTCCTGTCAGGTATATATTATTGGAGGCAGGAGAATGTATGGGCTCCTGTCAGGTATATATTATTGGAGGCTGCAGAATCTATGGGCTCCTGTCAGGTATATATTATTGGAGGCAGGAGAATGTATGGGCTCCTGTCAGGTATATATTATTGGAGGCAGCAGAATGTATGGGCTCCTGTCAGGTATATATTATTGGAGGCAGCAGAATGTATGGGCTCCTGTCAGGTATATATTATTGGAGGCAGCAGAATGTATGGGCTCCTGTCAGGTATATATTATTGGAGGCAGGAGAATGTATGGGCTCCTGTCAGGTATATATTATTGGAGGCGGGAGAATGTATGGGCTCCTGTCAGGTATATAGTATTGGAGGCAGGAGAATGTATGGGCTCCTGTCAGGTATATATTATTGGAGGCAGCAGAATCTATGGGCTCCTGTCAGGTATATAGTATTGGAGGCAGGAGAATGTATGGGCTCCTGTCAGGTATATATTATTGGAGGCAGGAGAATGTATGGGCTCCTGTCAGGTATATATTATTGGAGGCAGGAGAATGTATGGGCTCCTGTCAGGTATATATTATTGGAGGCAGCAGAATGTATGGGCTCCTGTCAGGTATATATTATTGGAGGCAGCAGAATGTATTGGCTCCTGTCAGGTATATATTATTGGAGGCAGCAGAATGTATGGGCTCCTGTCAGGTATATATTATTGGAGGCAGGAGAATGTATGGGCTCCTGTCAGGTATATATTATTGGAGGCAGCAGAATCTATGGGCTCCTGTCAGGTATATATTATTGGAGGCAGGAGAATGTATGGGCTCCTGTCAGGTATATATTATTGGAGGCAGCAGAATGTATGGGCTCCTGTCAGGTATATATTATTGGAGGCAGCAGAATCTATGGGCTCCTGTCAGGTATATATTATTGGAGGCAGGAGAATGTATGGGCTCCTGTCAGGTATATATTATTGGAGGCAGGAGAATGTATGGGCTCCTGTCAGGTATATATTATTGGAGGCAGGAGAATGTATGGGCTCCTGTCAGGTATATATTATTGGAGGCAGGAGAATCTATGGGCTCCTGTCAGGTATATATTATTGGAGGCAGCAGAATCTATGGTCTCCTGTCAGGTATATATTATTGGAGGCAGGAGAATGTATGGGCTCCTGTCAGGTATATATTATTGGAGGCAGGAGAATGTATGGGCTCCTGTCAGGTATATATTATTGGAGGCAGCAGAATGTATGGGCTCCTGTCAGGTTTATATTATTGGAGGCTGCAGAATCTATGGGCTCCTGTCAGGTATATATTATTGGAGGCAGGAGAATGTATGGGCTCCTGTCAGGTATATGTTATTGGAGGCTGCAGAATCTCTGGGCTCCTGTCAGGTATATATTATTGGAGGCATGATAATGTATCGGCTCCTGTCAGGTATATATTATTGTAGACAGGAGAATGTATGGGCTCCTGTCAGGTATATATTATTGGAGGCAGGAGAATGTATGGGCTCCTGTCAGGTATATATTATTGGAGCCAGCAGAATGTATGGGCTCCTGTCAGGTATATATTATTGGAGGCAGGAGAATGTATGGGCTCCTGTCAGGTATATATTATTGGAGGCAGGAGAATGTATGGGCTCCTGACAGGTATATATTATTGGAGGCAGCAGAATCTATAGTCTCCTGTCAGGTATATATTATTGGAGCCAGCAGAATGTATGGGCTCCTGTCAGGTATATATTATTGGAGGCAGGAGAATGTATGGGCTCTTGTCAGGTATATATTATTGGAGGCAGGAGAATGTATGGGCTCCTGTCAGGTATATATTATTGGAGCCAGCAGAATGTATGGGCTCCTGTCAGGTATATATTATTGGAGGCAGGAGAATGTATGGGCTCCTGTCAGGTATATATTATTGGAGGCAGCAGAATGTATGGGCTCCTGTCAGGTATATATTATTGGAGGCAGCAGAATCTATGGGCTCCTGCCAGGTATATATTATTGGAGGCAGCAGAATCTATGGGCACCTGTCAGGTATATATTATTGGAGGCAGCAGAATGTATGGGCTCCTGTCAGGTATATATTATTGGAGGCAGCAGAATGTATGGACTGCTGTCAGGTATATATTATTGGAGGCAGGAGAATGTATGGGCTCCTGTCAGGTATATATTATTGGAGGCAGCAGAATCTATGGGCTCCTGTCAGGTATATATTATTGGAGGCAGCGGAATGTATGGACTGCTGTCAGGTATATATTATTGGAGGCAGGAGAATGTATGAGCTCCTGTCAGGTATATATTATTGGAGTCAGCAGAATCTATGTTCTCCTGTCAGGTATATATTATTGGAGGCAGCAGAATTTATGAGCTCCTGTCAGGTATATATTATTGGAGGCAGCAGAATCTATGGGCTCCTGTCAGGTATATATTATTGGAGGCAGCAGAATCTATGGGCTCCTGTCGGGTATATATTATTGGAGGCAGCAGAATGTATGGACTGCTGTCAGGTATATATTATTGGAGGCAGGAGAATGTATGGGCTCCTGTCAGGTATATATTATTGGAGTCAGCAGAATCTATGGTCTCCTGTCAGGTATATATTATTGGAGGCAGCAGAATGTATGAGCTCCTGTCAGGTATATATTATTGGAGGCAGCAGAATCTATGGGCTCCTGTCAGCTATATATTATTGGAGGCAGCAGAATCTATGGGCTCCTGTCGGGTATATATTATTGGAGGCAGCAGAATGTATGGGCTCCTGTCAGGTATATATTATTGGAGGCAGGAGAATGTATGGGCTCCTGTCAGGTATATATTATTGGAGGCAGGAGAATGTATGGGCTCCTGTCAGGTATATTTTATTGGAGGCTGCAGAATCTATGGGCTCCTGTCAGGTATATATTATTGGAGGCAGGAGAATGCATGGGCTCCTGTCAGGTATATATTATTGGAGGCAGCAGAATGTATGGGCTCCTGTCAGGTATATATTATTGGAGGCATGATAATGTATGAGCTCCTGTCAGGTATATATTATTGGAGGCTGCAGAATGTATGGACTCTTGTCAGGTATATATTATTGGAGGCTGCAGAATGTATGGGCTCTTGTCAGGTATATATTATTGGAGGCTGCAGAATGTATGGGCTCCTGTCAGGTATATATTATTGGAGGCAGAAGAATGTATGGGCTCCTCTCAGGTATATATTATTGGAGGCAGGAGAATGTATGGGCTCCTGTCAGGTATATATTATTGGAGGCAGGAGAATGTATGGGCTCCTGTCAGGTATATATTATTGGAGGCTGCAGAATCTATGGGCTCCTGTCAGGTATATATTATTGGAGGCAGGAGAATGTATGGGCTCCTGTCAGGTATATATTATTGGAGGCTGCAGAATGTATGGGCTCCTGTCAGGTATATATTATTGGAGGCTGCAGAATGTATGGGCTCTTGTCAGGTATATATTATTGGAGGCAGGAGAATGTATGGGCTCCTGTCAGGTATATATTATTGGAGGCAGGAGAATGTATGGGCTCCTGTCAGGTATATATTATTGGAGGCAGGAGAATGTATGGGCTCCTGTCAGGTATATATTATTGGAGGCAGGAGAATGTATGGGCTCCTGTCAGGTATATATTATTGGAGGCAGGAGAATCTATGGGCTCCTGTCAGGTATATATTATTGGAGGCAGGAGAATGTATGGGCTCCTGTCAGGTATATATTATTGGAGGCAGGAGAATGTATGGGCTCCTGTCAGGTATATATTATTGGAGGCAGCAGAATGTATGGGCTCCTGACAGGTATATATTATTGGAGGCAGCAGAATGTATGGGCTCCTGACAGGTATATATTATTGGAGGCAGGAGAATGTATGGGCTCCTGTCAGGTATATATTATTGGAGGCAGCAGAATGTATGGGCTCCTGTCAGGTATATATTATTGGAGGCAGCAGAATGTATGGGCTCCTGACAGGTATATATTATTGGAGGCAGGAGAATGTATGGGCTCCTGTCAGGTATATATTATTGGAGGCAGGAGAATGTATGGGCTCCTGTCAGGTATATATTATTGGAGGCAGGAGAATGTATGGGCTCCTGTCAGGTATATATTATTGGAGGCAGGAGAATCTATGGGCTCCTGTCAGGTATATGTTATTGGAGGCAGCAGAATGTATGGGCTCCTGCCAGGTATATATTATTGGAGGCAGCAGAATGTATGGGCTCCTGCCAGGTATATATTATTGGAGGCAGCAGAATGTATGGGCTCCTGTCAGGTATATATTATTGGAGGCAGCAGAATCTATGGGCTCCTGTCAGGTATATATTATTGGAGGCAGGAGAATGTATGGGCTCCTGTCAGGTATATATTATTGGAGGCAGCAGAATGTATGGGCTCCTGTCAGGTATATATTATTGGAGCCAGCAGAATCTATGGGCTCCTGTCAGGTATATATTATTGGAGGCAGGAGAATGTATTGGCTCCTGTCAGGTATATATTATTGGAGCCAGCAGAATATATGGGCTCCTGTCAGGTATATATTATTGGAGCCAGCAGAATGTATGGGCCCCTGTCAGGTATATATTATTGGAGGCAGGAGAATGTATGGGCTCCTGTCAGGTATATATTATTGGAGGCAGCAGAATGTATGGGCTCCTGTCAGGTATATATTATTGGAGCCAGCAGAATCTATGGGCTCCTGTCAGGTATATATTATTGGAGCCAGCAGAATGTATGGGCCCCTGTCAGGTATATATTATTGGAGGCAGGAGAATGTATGGGCTCCTGTCAGGTATATATTATTGGAGGCAGGAGAATGTATGGGCTCCTGTCAGGTATATATTATTGGAGGCAGGAGAATCTATGGGCTCCTGTCAGGTATATGTTATTGGAGGCAGCAGAATGTATGGGCTCCTGCCAGGTATATATTATTGGAGGCAGCAGAATGTATGGGCTCCTGCCAGGTATATATTATTGGAGGCAGCAGAATGTATGGGCTCCTGTCAGGTATATATTATTGGAGGCAGCAGAATCTATGGGCTCCTGTCAGGTATATATTATTGGAGGCAGGAGAATGTATGGGCTCCTGCCAGGTATATATTATTGGAGGCAGGAGAATGTATGGGCTCCTGACAGGTATATATTATTGGAGGCAGCAGAATCTATGGGCTCCTGTCAGGTATATATTATTGGAGGCAGGAGAATGTATGGGCTCCTGTCAGGTATATATTATTGGAGGCAGCAGAATGTATGGGCTCCTGTCAGGTATATATTATTGGAGCCAGCAGAATGTATGGGCTCCTGTTAGTTATATATTATTGGAGGCAGGAGAATGTATGGGCTCCTGTCAGGTATATATTATTGGAGGCAGCAGAATGTATGGGCCCCTGTCAGGTATATATTATTGGAGCCAGCAGAATGTATGGGCCCCTGTCAGGTATATATTATTGGAGGCAGGAGAATGTATGGGCTCCTGTCAGGTATATATTATTGGAGGCAGCAGAATGTATGGGCTCCTGTCAGGTATATATTATTGGAGGCAGGAGAATGTATGGGCTCCTGTCAGGTATATATTATTGGAGGCAGCAGAATGTATGGGCTCCTGTCAGGTATATATTATTGGAGGCAGGAGAATGTATGGGCTCCTGTCATGTATATATTATTGGAGGCAGGAGAATCTATGGGCTCCTGTCAGGTATATATTATTGGAGGCAGCAGAATGTATGGGCCCCTGTCAGGTATATATTATTGGAGGCAGGAGAATGTATGGGCTCCTGTCAGGTATATATTATTGGAGGCAGGAGAATCTATGGGCTCCTGTCAGGTATATACAGTCATATGAAAAAGTTTGGGCACCCCTATTAATCTTAAGCTAAATGTTTTATAAAAATTGGTGTTTTTGCAACAGCTATTTCAGTTTGATATATGTAATAACTGTTGGACACAGTAATGTTTCTGCCTTGAAATGAGGTTTATTGTGCTAACAGAAAATGTGCAATCTGCATTCAAACAAAATTTGACCGGTGCATAAGTATGGGCACCCTTATCATTTTCTTGTTTTAAATACTCCTGCCTACTTTTCACTGACTTACTAAAGCACTTTTTTTGGTTTTGTAACCTCATTGAGCTTTGAACTTTATAGACAGGTGTATGCAATCATGAGAAAAGCTACTTAAAGTGGCCACTTGCAAGTTGTTCTCCTGTTTGAATCTCCTCTGAAGAGTGGCATCATGGGCTCCTCAAAACAACTGTCAAATGATCTGAAAACAAAGATTATTCAACATAGTTGTTCAGGGGAAGGATACAAAAAGCTGTCTCAGAGATTTAACCTGTCAGTTTCCACTGTGAGGAACATAGTAAGGAAATGGAAGAACATAGGGACAGTTCTTGTTAAGGCCAGAAGTGTCAGGACAAGAAAAACATCAGAAAGGCAGAGAAGAAGAATGGTGAGATCAGTCAAGGACAATCCTCAGACCACCTCCAGAGAGCTGCAGCATCAACTTGCTGCAGATGGTGTCACTGTGCATCGGTCAACTATACAACGCACTTTGCACAAGGAGAAGATGTATGGGAGAGTGATGCGAAAGAAGCCGTTTCTGCAAGTACGCACAAACAGAGTCGGCTGAGGTATGCAAAAGCACATTGGAAGAAGCCTATTTCTTTTTGGAAGAAGGTCCTGTGGACTGATGAAACCAAGATTGAGTTGTTTGGTCATACAAAAAGGCGTTATGCATGGTGGCAAAAAAACACAGCATTCCAAGAAAAACACTTGCTACCCACAGTAAAATTTGGTGGAGGTTCCAGCATGCTTTGGGGCTGTGTGGTCAATGCCGGCACTGGGAATCTTGTTAAAGTTGAGGGACGCATGGATTCCACTCAGTATCAGCAGATTCTTGGCAATAGTGTTCAAGAATCAGTGATAAAGTTGAAGTTACGCAGTGGATGGATCTTTCAGCAAGACAATGATCCAAAACACCGCTCCAAATCTACTCAGGCATTCATGCAGAGGAACAATTACAATGTTCTGGAATGGCCATCCCAGTCCCCAGACCTGAATATCATTGAACATCTGTGGGATCATTTGAAGAGGCTGTCCATCCTCGGCGACCATCAAACTTAACTGAACTGGAATTGTTTTGTAAAGAGGAATGGTCAAAAATACCTTCATCCAGGATCCAGGAACTCATTAAAAGCTACAGGAAGCGACTAGAGGCTGTTATTTTTGCAAAAGGAGGATCTACTAAATATTAATGTCACTTTTCTGGTGAGGTGCCCATACTTATGCACCTGTCAAATTTTGTTTGAATGCGGATTGCACATTTTCTGTTAGTACAATAAACCTCATTTCAAGGCAGAAACATTACTGTGTCCAACAGTTATTACATATATCAAACTGAAATAGCTGTTGCAAAAACACCAATTTTTATAAAACATTAAGCTTAAGATTAATAGGGGTGCCCAAACTTTTTCATATGACTGTATTATTGGAGCCAGCAGAATGTATGGGCTCCTGTCAGGTATATATTATTGGAGGCAGGAGAATGTATGGGCTCCTGTCAGGTATATATTATTGGAGGCAGGAGAATGTATGGGCTCCTGACAGGTATATATTATTGGAGGCAGCAGAATCTATAGTCTCCTGTCAGGTATATATTATTGGAGCCAGCAGAATGTATGGGCTCCTGTCAGGTATATATTATTGGAGGCAGGAGAATGTATGGGCTCCTGTCAGGTATATATTATTGGAGGCAGGAGAATGTATGGGCTCCTGTCAGGTATATATTATTGGAGCCAGCAGAATGTATGGGCTCCTGTCAGGTATATATTATTGGAGGCAGGAGAATGTATGGGCTCCTGTCAGGTATATATTATTGGAGGCAGCAGAATGTATGGGCTCCTGTCAGGTATATATTATTGGAGGCAGCAGAATCTATGGGCTCCTGCCAGGTATATATTATTGGAGGCAGCAGAATCTATGGGCACCTGTCAGGTATATATTATTGGAGGCAGCAGAATGTATGGGCTCCTGTCAGGTATATATTATTGGAGGCAGCAGAATGTATGGACTGCTGTCAGGTATATATTATTGGAGGCAGGAGAATGTATGGGCTCCTGTCAGGTATATATTATTGGAGGCAGCAGAATCTATGGGCTCCTGTCAGGTATATATTATTGGAGGCAGCAGAATGTATGGACTGCTGTCAGGTATATATTATTGGAGGCAGGAGAATGTATGAGCTCCTGTCAGGTATATATTATTGGAGTCAGCAGAATCTATGTTCTCCTGTCAGGTATATATTATTGGAGGCAGCAGAATTTATGAGCTCCTGTCAGGTATATATTATTGGAGGCAGCAGAATCTATGGGCTCCTGTCAGGTATATATTATTGGAGGCAGCAGAATCTATGGGCTCCTGTCGGGTATATATTATTGGAGGCAGCAGAATGTATGGACTGCTGTCAGGTATATATTATTGGAGGCAGGAGAATGTATGGGCTCCTGTCAGGTATATATTATTGGAGTCAGCAGAATCTATGGTCTCCTGTCAGGTATATATTATTGGAGGCAGCAGAATGTATGAGCTCCTGTCAGGTATATATTAATGGAGGCAGCAGAATCTATGGGCTCCTGTCAGCTATATATTATTGGAGGCAGCAGAATCTATGGGCTCCTGTCGGGTTTATATTATTGGAGGCAGCAGAATGTATGGGCTCCTGTCAGGTATATATTATTGGAGGCAGGAGAATGTATGGGCTCCTGTCAGGTATATATTATTGGAGGCAGGAGAATGTATGGGCTCCTGTCAGGTATATTTTATTGGAGGCTGCAGAATCTATGGGCTCCTGTCAGGTATATATTATTGGAGGCAGGAGAATGCATGGGCTCCTGTCAGGTATATATTATTGGAGGCAGCAGAATGTATGGGCTCCTGTCAGGTATATATTATTGGAGGCATGATAATGTATGAGCTCCTGTCAGGTATATATTATTGGAGGCTGCAGAATGTATGGACTCTTGTCAGGTATATATTATTGGAGGCTGCAGAATGTATGGACTCTTGTCAGGTATATATTATTGGAGGCTGCAGAATGTATGGGCTCCTGTCAGGTATATATTATTGGAGGCAGAAGAATGTATGGGCTCCTCTCAGGTATATATTATTGGAGGCAGGAGAATGTATGGGCTCCTGTCAGGTATATATTATTGGAGGCAGGAGAATGTATGGGCTCCTGTCAGGTATATATTATTGGAGGCAGGAGAATGTATGGGCTCCTGTCAGGTATATATTATTGGAGGCAGGAGAATCTATGGGCTCCTGTCAGGTATATATTATTGGAGGCTGCAGAATGTATGGGCTCCTGTCAGGTATATATTATTGGAGGCTGCAGAATGTATGGGCTCTTGTCAGGTATATATTATTGGAGGCAGGAGAATGTATGGGCTCCTGTCAGGTATATATTATTGGAGGCAGGAGAATGTATGGGCTCCTGTCAGGTATATATTATTGGAGGCAGGAGAATGTATGGGCTCCTGTCAGGTATATATTATTGGAGGCAGCAGAATCTATGGGCTCCTGTCAGGTATATATTATTGGAGGCAGGAGAATGTATGGGCTCCTGTCAGGTATATATTATTGGAGGCAGGAGAATGTATGGGCTCCTGTCAGGTATATATTATTGGAGGCAGGAGAATCTATGGGCTCCTGTCAGGTATATATTATTGGAGGCAGGAGAATGTATGGGCTCCTGTCAGGTATATATTATTGGAGGCAGGAGAATGTATGGGCTCCTGTCAGGTATATATTATTGGAGGCAGCAGAATGTATGGGCTCCTGACAGGTATATATTATTGGAGGCAGGAGAATGTATGGGCTCCTGACAGGTATATATTATTGGAGGCAGGAGAATGTATGGGCTCCTGTCAGGTATATATTATTGGAGGCAGCAGAATGTATGGGCTCCTGTCAGGTATATATTATTGGAGGCAGCAGAATGTATGGGCTCCTGACAGGTATATATTATTGGAGGCAGGAGAATGTATGGGCTCCTGTCAGGTATATATTATTGGAGGCAGGAGAATGTATGGGCTCCTGTCAGGTATATATTATTGGAGGCAGGAGAATGTATGGGCTCCTGTCAGGTATATATTATTGGAGGCAGGAGAATCTATGGGCTCCTGTCAGGTATATGTTATTGGAGGCAGCAGAATGTATGGGCTCCTGCCAGGTATATATTATTGGAGGCAGCAGAATGTATGGGCTCCTGCCAGGTATATATTATTGGAGGCAGCAGAATGTATGGGCTCCTGTCAGGTATATATTATTGGAGGCAGCAGAATCTATGGGCTCCTGTCAGGTATATATTATTGGAGGCAGGAGAATGTATGGGCTCCTGTCAGGTATATATTATTGGAGGCAGCAGAATGTATGGGCTCCTGTCAGGTATATATTATTGGAGGCAGCAGAATCTATGGGCTCCTGTCAGGTATATATTATTGGAGGCAGGAGAATGTATTGGCTCCTGTCAGGTATATATTATTGGAGCCAGCAGAATGTATGGGCTCCTGTCAGGTATATATTATTGGAGCCAGCAGAATGTATGGGCCCCTGTCAGGTATATATTATTGGAGGCAGGAGAATGTATGGGCTCCTGTCAGGTATATATTATTGGAGGCAGCAGAATGTATGGGCTCCTGTCAGGTATATATTATTGGAGCCAGCAGAATCTATGGGCTCCTGTCAGGTATATATTATTGGAGGCAGGAGAATGTATGAGCTCCTGTCAGGTATATATTATTGGAGCCAGCAGAATGTATGGGCCCCTGTCAGGTATATATTATTGGAGCCAGCAGAATGTATGGGCCCCTGTCAGGTATATATTATTGGAGGCAGGAGAATGTATGGGCTCCTGTCAGGTATATATTATTGGAGGCAGGAGAATGTATGGGCTCCTGTCAGGTATATATTATTGGAGGCAGGAGAATTTATGGGCTCCTGTCAGGTATATGTTATTGGAGGCAGCAGAATGTATGGGCTCCTGCCAGGTATATATTATTGGAGGCAGCAGAATGTATGGGCTCCTGCCAGGTATATATTATTGGAGGCAGCAGAATGTATGGGCTCCTGTCAGGTATATATTATTGGAGGCAGCAGAATCTATGGGCTCCTGTCAGGTATATATTATTGGAGGCAGGAGAATGTATGGGCCCCTGTCAGGTATATATTATTGGAGGCAGGAGAATCTATGGGCTCCTGTCAGGTATATACAGTCATATGAAAAAGTTTGGGCACCCCTATTAATCTTAAGCTAAATGTTTTATAAAAATTGGTGTTTTTGCAACAGCTATTTCAGTTTGATATATGTAATAACTGTTGGACACAGTAATGTTTCTGCCTTGAAATGAGGTTTATTGTGCTAACAGAAAATGTGCAATCTGCATTCAAACAAAATTTGACCGGTGCATAAGTATGGGCACCCTTATCATTTTCTTGTTTTAAATACTCCTGCCTACTTTTCACTGACTTACTAAAGCACTTTTTTTGGTTTTGTAACCTCATTGAGCTTTGAACTTTATAGACAGGTGTATGCAATCATGAGAAAAGCTACTTAAAGTGGCCACTTGCAAGTTGTTCTCCTGTTTGAATCTCCTCTGAAGAGTGGCATCATGGGCTCCTCAAAACAACTGTCAAATGATCTGAAAACAAAGATTATTCAACATAGTTGTTCAGGGGAAGGATACAAAAAGCTGTCTCAGAGATTTAACCTGTCAGTTTCCACTGTGAGGAACATAGTAAGGAAATGGAAGAACATAGGGACAGTTCTTGTTAAGGCCAGAAGTGTCAGGACAAGAAAAACATCAGAAAGGCAGAGAAGAAGAATGGTGAGATCAGTCAAGGACAATCCTCAGACCACCTCCAGAGAGCTGCAGCATCAACTTGCTGCAGATGGTGTCACTGTGCATCGGTCAACTATACAACGCACTTTGCACAAGGAGAAGATGTATGGGAGAGTGATGCGAAAGAAGCCGTTTCTGCAAGTACGCACAAACAGAGTCGGCTGAGGTATGCAAAAGCACATTGGAAGAAGCCTATTTCTTTTTGGAAGAAGGTCCTGTGGACTGATGAAACCAAGATTGAGTTGTTTGGTCATACAAAAAGGCGTTATGCATGGTGGCAAAAAAACACAGCATTCCAAGAAAAACACTTGCTACCCACAGTAAAATTTGGTGGAGGTTCCAGCATGCTTTGGGGCTGTGTGGTCAATGCCGGCACTGGGAATCTTGTTAAAGTTGAGGGACGCATGGATTCCACTCAGTATCAGCAGATTCTTGGCAATAGTGTTCAAGAATCAGTGATAAAGTTGAAGTTACGCAGTGGATGGATCTTTCAGCAAGACAATGATCCAAAACACCGCTCCAAATCTACTCAGGCATTCATGCAGAGGAACAATTACAATGTTCTGGAATGGCCATCCCAGTCCCCAGACCTGAATATCATTGAACATCTGTGGGATCATTTGAAGAGGCTGTCCATCCTCGGCGACCATCAAACTTAACTGAACTGGAATTGTTTTGTAAAGAGGAATGGTCAAAAATACCTTCATCCAGGATCCAGGAACTCATTAAAAGCTACAGGAAGCGACTAGAGGCTGTTATTTTTGCAAAAGGAGGATCTACTAAATATTAATGTCACTTTTCTGGTGAGGTGCCCATACTTATGCACCTGTCAAATTTTGTTTGAATGCGGATTGCACATTTTCTGTTAGTACAATAAACCTCATTTCAAGGCAGAAACATTACTGTGTCCAACAGTTATTACATATATCAAACTGAAATAGCTGTTGCAAAAACACCAATTTTTATAAAACATTAAGCTTAAGATTAATAGGGGTGCCCAAACTTTTTCATATGACTGTATTATTGGAGCCAGCAGAATGTATGGGCTCCTGTCAGGTATATATTATTGGAGGCAGGAGAATGTATGGGCTCCTGTCAGATATATATTATTGGAGGCAGCAGAATCTATGGGCTCCTGTCAGGTATATATTATTGGAGGCAGCAGAATGTATGGGCTCCTGACAGGTATATATTATTGGAGGCAGGAGAATGTATGGGCTTCTGTCAGATATATATTATTGGAGGCAGCAGAATGTATGGGCTCTTGTCAGGTATATATTATTGGAGCCAGCAGAATCTATGGGCCCCTGTCAGGTATATATTATTTGATAATCATGCCCATTGCCCAGCTCCCGCCATATGTTGATCGCCAGCCAGATAAAACAAGGCAGCTGGGGGCTGGGATTCGCAGCATGGTAAGGCCCAAGCGTTCTTGGCCCCCCACGCTGAAAATCGCAGCCCGCAGCCACCCCTGAAAGTGGCGCATTCCTCATAGCACCATTTCCAGGTGCTTTACCCGGCTCTTCCAGCGGCCCTGGTGGTGAGTGGCACCCTGGGTAAGAATAGGGTTAGTACCAGGCCAGCTTTGTATTATCAGCTGGTACTAAGCCCGAAATTCATGGTGTCACGCCAAATTAGACATAGCCACCATGAATTTCTAGTAAACAGAAAAAAAAGACAGAATTTTTTTTTTTCTATTAAAAATAAAACACATTTAGGGACTCCATCTTTAATAAAGAAAAATCCTCAATCCAACGTAATCCATAGGTCTTCTGTCTTCAGCTCTGCTGCATCTTTGCCATCTGACAATATGTCTGCTGACAGAGATGAGCCGGCACAGAATGACACCGGAGCAATGTTACTGTGTAGTGCGGCACTAGATTTCTTTTTTTGTCATTTCATGCAGTGTAGAAATCTTGGGAAAAGTGTAGATTGTGCTCCGGAAGTGATCAGTTATAGCGAACTATGTTATTTTCTGCAGAGATAAGTCCTGCATAGAAGATGAGATATATCGGTCTGCGGCAGATAAAGAACTTCACCTAGAGACATCACTGGTGAGTATGTGTGTTACCTATACACACACACTGACACTATATACAGAGCTCCTGTGTGTAATGTCACTGGTCATCACTGTATTACCTATACATACACACTGACACTATATACAGAGCTCCTGTGTGTAATGTCACTGGTGATCACTGTATTACCTATACACACACACTGACACTATATACAGAGCTCCTGTGTGTAATGTCACTGGTGATCTCTGTACAACCTATACACACACACTGACACTATACACGGAGCTCCTGTGAGTAATGTCACTGGTGATCACTGTATTACCTGTACACACACACTGACACTATATATAGAGCTCCTGTGTGTAATGTCACTGGTGATCACTGTATTACCTATACACACACACACTGACACTATATACAGAGTTCCTGTGTGTAATGTCACTGGTGATCACTGTATTACCTATACACACACACTGACACTATATACAGAGCTCCAATGTGTAATGTCACTGGTGATCACTGTATTACCTATACACACACACTGACACTATATACAGAGCTCCTGTGTGTAATGTCACTGGTGATCACTGTATTACCTATACACACACACTGACACTATATACAGAGGTCCTGTGTGTAATGTCACTGGTGATCACTGTATTACCTATACACACACACTGACACTATATACAGATCTCCTGTGTGTAATGTCACTGGTGATCACTGTATTACCTGTACACACACACTGACACTATATACAGAGCTCCTGTGTGTAATGTCACTGGTGATTGCTGTATTACCTATACACACATACTGACACTATATACAGAGCTCCTGTGAGTAATGTCACTGGTGATCACTGTATTACCTATACACACACACTGACACTATATACAGAGCTCCTGTGTGTAATGTCACTGGTGATCACTGTATTACCTATACACACACACTGACACTGTATACAGAGCTCCTGTGTGTAATGTCACTGGTGATCACTGTATTACCTCTACACTGACCCTATACACAGGAGTCCTGTGCATAATGTCACTGATAATCTCTACATTATCTGTACACTGACTCTATATACAGAGCTTTTTTACATTTTCATTATCAGTCACTATCTGGTGCCATTATGTGCCATGGTCATGGTGTGGCGGAATTTGTCCCTTGTATGTGGTATTATTCGGACAGTCACTATGTGGTGGTAATATGTCGTCTTCTCATGGTGTGGCAGTATATATACCTTGTACTTGGTAGTATTTGATCACCATGTGGTGGTATGTGTTCTGGTCATGGTGTGGCGGTATTTCTCTCTTCTATATGGTATTATTAGTCTAGGGATAGTTGTCAGTCATTTCTTTTTTCGGATATTAAGAATGGGAACATTCTTTATTTGCAATACATATTAAATACTTGGATGGTTAACCTCTCCCTGTGTTGTGACTACTACAGAGCAGCAGAGATGCACGTCAGCTCAAGATGCAAAAAATAAGCCGTCACAAAGCCCCAGACCCAAAAAAATGAGAACACTACGGTGCGCAGAACATGGCGTGAAAAGTGTGATTTTTCAAACTTATGAATTTGTTTTCACCACTTAGATACCAGTAAAGGTATACATGTTTGGTATCTACAAACTTGTACTGACCCGAGGCATCACCCTGTCACATCGGTTTTTCCATATAGTGAACATGGTGACTAAAAAACCCAATAAACAAACGTGCAATTGCACTTTTTTTGCAATTTTACTGCACTTGGAATTTTTGTTGCCATTTCCCTGTACACTATATGGTAAAATAAATGATTGCATCTGAAAGTACAACTCGTCCCGCAAAAAAACTGTCTTTCCTGCTGCTACAGACTTTTATATGACTACAATTTACATTCTGCTGCTTATGGAAACATTTTTGCAGTTTACAAGACCCTTCTTACACTTGCTTGCACCCAGGTTTCATGTGAAAGAGTGTTCTCAAAGCTGAAAATTGTAAAAAATCGTCTGAGGGCTTCGATTGGACAGGAGCTTTTAGAGTCCCTCCTTCTGTTGAACATTGAGTGTGACATTTCAAGGAACTTAGACTATGATGACATTATTAATACGTATGCAATGTCATCTTCTGTTCTGAAAAAAAACGTTTGTAACTTTGCTGCTGATTGACTGTTAGTGTGAGTTTATTTGTTGCTTTGGGCCTTTCACTAACAATTGAATGGTATTGTATTATAGAGGAGAGGAAATCGTGCAATACAAACTTCCAAAATGCTTACAGAATTCTTTTACTTTTCCCAGCGGCCAAGTTTGGTGCTGCTACAATGATGCCGGCTGCTGGGATGCCAGATGGATGCAGGTTCAATTTGTGGCACTTATACTTTAAGAGAATGTACCTTGAAAGTATTTCTTGTTATTGTTCTGTTATGGCACTTTATCACACACTGGTGTGAATAAGATAACAGTGTTCCTCTTTCGCCAGGAGTGTTTCTTTAGTTTGTTATTTATTCGTTATATTGGTTATTTATTGGTTAATAAAGTTGATTCATTTTGAAAGAGTTTGTGGACTTATGTTATTCCTATATACGGTATCTGCATGGTGCTGGTGGGCCCCAAGATTGATTGTTTCCTGGTGGGCCCCAGGTACTCCAGTCCGGCGCTGGACCCCACTGATCCTGGGCACTGGTGCAGCACTGCGCCCCCTTCACTGTGTTTTTCACTGGCCACCCGGCTGTTCTGGGAACGGCAAAGTGACGCTTTTCCTGAGATTTTGATTTTGGTTAGATTTCTCTTGCAATACTCAAGCAGTGATGTCGCGAGCTGGATAATAACAAGCTAATATGGTCTTCTTGGGTTTATAGGAAATTGCACAAAAATTCCGTGTCGTTGGCCCTGAAACATTCACCGTCCTGTTTATGGGATGCATAAAGGATGAAGAGCTGGGCTTCCTACAAGCTCTGCAGGTATGGCTTGCTGCACACATCCTACATCCTATATCCGTACAGTGCACACTTACCTGGGAATTATGTCTCACACTTCCGACATGATGAGATACGCAAAAACATTGAGGAATCATGGAGCAACTGTTCATTTTACTAATACAGATATTTCTTGCTGCAGTATTTCTGCTGAAGTGACGATGGGGCATGCCGGCTGAGGGTGGGACTCTTGGATTCTCTGATGACTCTGTTGGGCTAGGTGCACATTACGTTTGTGGCCATTGTTGGGCGCATACACATAGAAGGTGTGTGGCCCCTAGTGGCCACTGTCAGGATGGATGATGAGGCATCCGTCCACTATTGGGACCCATTGTAAAGAAATGTATACCGCATTGCAGAGGTCGCTCTACATTTTTTACAGAAGAGTAAAAATCCTCCTCATAGTATTTTTCAGGAGTATTTTTAGCCAGTCTTTGAATATTAGAGAAGAGGCTGCAACCTGTGATTTGCTCTACCGCTTCACCATCTTTGACGTATATTTACGTCAAAGGTCGTGTCCCTGCCTTTGATGTGATCTTGCACACCGAGCCCACATATTTCCCTGCACATGATGACTGATTTAATCAACCATCATCTGCCTTTAATAGCTGCTGATGTACTGTTGCTCCGCCTGCTGCTATTAACCCGTTAAATCCAGCTGTCAATCACTGACAGCGGGATTTAACGCACATCGGCTGGAAGCGCGTCATACATCCTGCCACGTGATTGTGGGGCACCGATGGTTTGTCATGACAGCTGGGGGTCTGCTGATGACCTCCCATACATGTCATTATGACCCTCCTATGGGCCGGCGTTCATAGAAGATGGTGATTTCTGCTATAGATAGCAGTGTATGTACAGCACAAGCGATCAGACGATCGCCGCTTCAAGTCTCCTAATTAATCTGATCAGTAAACATTGTAATGGGGAAAAAATCAAAATGCCAGAATGACGTTTTTTTGGCTGCCACAGCATTGCAGTAAAGTGCAACATCAAAGTGGTTGCAGGGAGTATCTATATATATAATCGTCTTATCCCGTCTGTCTGTCTGTCCAGGAAATCCCGCATTGCTCATTGGTCCGCCAGCGGCCAATCAGCGCCGCGGGATTTCTGAAAAAAGATGGCGGCCGTTAGCAGCTCATCTGCGGGACGGAGCTCAGCGGCGATGCAGCCGGGAGATGACCGGCGCGAGGTGCTCATCTCCCGGCCGGTACCAGCAGAATGACCCCGACCGCCGGACCCATCTGCGGGACGGAGATGCAGCCGGGAGATGAGCGGCGCGAGGCGCTCATCTCCCGGCCAGTATCAGCGGAAGGACCGCCGGCGCCTCTGACCTCCATGCGGAACGGAGGACAGGGGAGCGGCGCTGCGGGTCGGGATACTTCTCCTGCGAGCGCCCGCTATGTCCCGGGTTCTCGCAGCGGAAGTAGCCGCAGAGGCAGCGCCGGTCCTCACCAAGACGATTCGATGATTGGTCGCGGTCTTCGGACCCGACCAATCACTGATCTTAGCGCAAAAGTTAAACATCGCTGTGCTGATTGGTCGCCGACGCTGCCCGCGACCAATCACCGATTTTTAACACAAATGTCTGGACCTCTGTAACACCATGCGGATACTGTGGGGACATCAGCGGCTAGGGTGTGAAGAGAGGACCGGGGAGCTGCGCTGCGGGTCGGGATACTTCTGCTCCGAGCGCCCACTCATGTCCACCGGTCCTCACTAATACGATTACGCTCCCTGCTCCTCACCAATACGATTTGCGGATTGGTCGCGTGCGGAGAGCGCGACCAATCAGTGATCTTGGCGCTAAAGTTAAACACCGCTCTGCTGATTGGTCGCGGCCGCTGCCCGCGGCCAATCACCAATTTGGGCGCTACATTTAAATAGCCGCCACGACCAATCACCGATCTTACCGCCACTTTTAAACACTGCTGTGCTAATTGGTCGCGGACACCAGCCGTGACCAATCAGCGAGCTTGGCGCAAAATTTAAACAACGCTCTGCTGATTGGTCGCGGACACCATCCGCGACCAATTAGTGAGATTGGCGCCAAATTTAAACAGCGCTCTGCTGATTGATTGCGGTCGCTGGCCGAGATCAATCAGCAGTATTGGCGCAAAATGTAAACAACGCTCTGCTGATTGGTCGCGGACGCCGGACGCGTCCAATCAGCGAGATTGGCCCCAAATTTAAACAACGCTCTGCTGATTGGTCGCGGACTCCAGCTGCGACCAATCAGCGATTTTGCCGCCAAATTTAAACACCGCTCTGCTGATCGATCGCGGTCGCTGGCCGAGATCAATCAGCAGTATTGGCGCCAAATTTAAACCTCACTCTGCTGATTGGTCGCAACCACTGGCCGCGACCAATCTGCGTTTTTTTGTGCCAAATTTAAACAACGCTCTGCTGATTGGTCGCGGTAGCCGGCCGCGACCCATCAGCATTATTGGCGCCAAATTTAAACCCCGCTCTGCTGATTGGTCGCGGCCGCCAGCCTCGAACAATCAGCGAAATTGGCGCCAAATTTAAACCCCGCTCTGCATCTTTCTGCTGTTTGGTCGCGGAAGCCGGCCGCGACCAATCAGCAGTATTCTCGCCAAATTTAAACACCTCTATGCTGATTGGTCGCGGTCGCGACTAATCAACGATTTTGGTGTCAAATTTAAACACGCTCTCCAGTCCTCACTAACATGGCTTGCTGATTGGTCACGGCCGCCGCCCGCGACCCATCAGCGATTTTGGCGCAAAATTCAAACACCGCTCTGCTGATTGGTCGCGGCCGCCATCCGCGACCAATCAGCGAGATTGGCGCCAAATTTAAACAACGCTCTGCTGATTGGTCGAGACCGGCGACCGCGACCAATGAGCAGAGCGATGCAGAGCGTTGTTTAAATTTTGCGCCAAAATCGCTGATTGGTCGCGACCGGCGGCCTCGACCAATCAACGATTTTGGCGCCATATTTAAGCAACGCTCTGCTGATTGGTCGAGGACGCCGGCCGAGATCAATCAGCAGAGCGTTGCTTAAATTTGGCGCCAAAATCGTTGATTGGTCGAGGCCGCCGGTCGAGATCAATCAGCAGTATTGGCGCAAAATTTAAACACCGCTTTGCTGATTGGTCGAGGCCGGCAACCGTGACCAATCAGCGATTTTGGTGCAAAATTTAAACACAGCTCTGCTGACTGCGCCCGGTCGGCCGCATACCTATTCTAGAATACCCGATGCATTAGAATCGGGCCACCATCTAGTATATGGATATGTAGCTCACAAACTCCTAAATATATGATGTTTTCATTTACAATGTATCTAATTTATACATGTATATAGAGAGTACTGAGCATGGATTTGTAAGGTTTCATAACTTCCATGCTAGACAAAATTCTATAAAATAAATAATTTGACAATTCTTTCATGGCCGGAGGTGATAATAAACTGATATAACAGTGTACACTGGTAATTAGAATTCCCTGGGCTCGGGTGTAAGAGGCAATATTCCTAATGATCAGGGTCCCGTGTAGGGACGGTCACTGCTGTATACCATCTAGTACAGAGGTACAGAAGCTGGCGGCGCTCCCATAACCTCCGGGCTGCTGTATTCTATCAAACATCTCCATGTTATTCTGTATACAGTTATATTCTTCTTTCCATCACAATGCGGTGGGATATCACTACAATATGCCAACATGGTGTGATTAGTGGAGGGCGGCTGTCAGTATCCCCCGACTTTAGAATTAGATTGAATAATCCTTCAAAGGGGGTGTACAAAGTTTAAAAGATATCTCCTATCCATAGGATAACTTCCCGATGGATGGGGTCTGACTGCTGGGAGCCTCACCAATCCTGAAAACTGGGGATTTGAAGAGTCCTTTGTGACTGATGTGATGGTCGATCATTGCTGCACCATACATTTTCTATGAGACGACTGAAGCTCTGTGCTCGGCTGGTCTTCAGCACTCCCATTAAGAATGAACGGAGCAGTGCGTATACTCAACCACCACTCCATTTGCGGCACCCTGCTACAACAGGTACCACAGGACCCAGGGTGCATGGATGGACTTCTCCACAAGAGGCCCTCACTACATACAAACACCTCCACCCTTCCACCTCATACCACCAGAGGGAGCCCGTTAGGGATATATATATATATGGAGGGTGGAGCCAGGCAGTTCAGTCAGAGTTAGTAGTCAGACTGAGAGAGTCTGAGAGCGTGCTGACGCTGAGAGCAGCGAAGACGCGGCGCGTCTGCTGCTGGGTTCTGAGGGCCACGAGTGTGGCCGACGGTAAAGAGGAGAGATGAGAGGAGTTGAGGGGGCAGAGGAGCATCACAAGGCTCACCCCAAAGATACAAACCGGACACCGGGTCCGCGCCTACAGGGTCCTTTATACCCAGTAGGGACCACCGGCATTCCAGGAGGACTACAAGTCCCTGGCAGACCTGAAGCTAGACCCATTACAGGACCAGGAACCATGAAGGCCCCGACGACCAGGGATAGTGGTTGCCAGCAGAAGGTCCTACTACTGAGCGACAGGTGAAGAAACAGCACGACACATAAACTAGGCCCAGTTGCAGGCTGGCCAGGAGCATACAGAGAGGCAGACACGGACCAGGAGGCCTTATACCCGCTCACTGGGGAGAAGTCCTGAAGTGCACCCATCCTGCTGAGTACCCTGGACCGTACCTGACATCCGCACCAGTAAAGGTATTGAAGCGAATCCACTGTCTCTGTCAGTTACTTCTGCTGCGCCATCCCGCCTGCACTACAAGTCCCAGCATCACCACCCACCAAACTCCACACTGCCCCGGGGGCCCACTGCACCTGTGGGGAGCAGAAACACCTCAGCTGCCATCCCATCACCCCCCCGGAGGTCTGAAGCAGCGCTGGTAATCATTACCAAGTACCACAGGTGGCGTCACAAACTGTTTATTTATTTTATCCAAGTTGCAATCCCCTTTTTCAAGAGTGACCCCAGGGTACGGGCCCGGGAGCCGACCACCGCGACATCCCCAAAACCAGGCAAAGGCCCGGGTACCGAGTCGTCCCCATCCCCTGGCCGCGTCATACTCATCGTCTGTGGGACTGCCAGAACTAGTGGAGCGCTGCTCTTGGCTATTTTTGGGCAGTCCTATAGACAGTGAATGGAGGGGAGGCTGAGCATGCTGCCTGTTCTTGGCTTTGCTAGGGGTTCCAGCAGTCAGACCCTCAGTGATCAGTAAGTTATCCCCTAACCTTTGGATAAGAGATGATTTTCTATTTTGGCAATAACCCTTTAATTGCATCCATGTGGTTATTTTCCCCCTATCCTGTCCACCTTTATTATGTCCGTTATTCCCTCCGGTGGTCTGTGCAGCCATGTAGTGTATGTCTGTACTACTCAGGCTCTGGGGGGCCGGAGCGTGCAGCTACAGAGCAACCTGCTCCACATCACTGCCAGGAGGGGAGATTTATTGCTGTGTAGTTAGTCCAGGTGGTGCCGACAAGTAGAGGGAACAAGTTCTGGCAATCCTGCCAAAGGAGCACAGTTATTCCTGCACCGGACCTGCATCTCCGGTGTGCGGCGGCCGGGAAGGTGCCCGCTCTCCTCAGGGAAGATGCTGACGGCCCGCAGGCACATACCCGTCCTTGTGCCAATGCACAGGAGATAAAGCAGGACATTTATCTAAGTAGAGATGTGGCGTCTCCCACCCGCCTGTCATATTTGTAGATGACGCGTGGCGGAGGGCAGAAGCCGGGGCAGGACTCCTGTCCGGCTGCAGAAGTCTCATGTGTAGTGATACTCATGTGACTTTTCTAAAAGCATAAATCGGCCCGCAGAGGTGTCAGCGACGCTGGCTCAGACGTTACTGTGAGCGGAATAACAAGGCTTTGGTAACAGTTTCACCTCTTTATATTGTATTAGCTCCTTTACTTAGTCCTAGTTCAGACTGGTCTAAGAGATCGCCTGCTGATTCCTTTCTTGCGATTCTGATAGGAGATTTCTGTTAGAAGTTTGGCGCAAGGCTAGTGATTAGACTGGCTAGTGATTAGACTGGCCAGTGATTACACTGGCTAGTGATTAGACTGGCTAGTGATTAGACTGGCTAGTGATTAGACTGGCTAGCGATTAGACTGGCTAGCGATTAGACTGGCTAGCGATTAGTCTGGCTAGTGATTAGACTGGCTAGTGATTAGACTGGCTAGTGATTAGACTGGCTGGTGATTAGACTGGCTGGTGATTAGACTGACTAGTGGTTAGACTGGCCGGTGATTAGACTGGCTAGTAGATAAGGATTTTGTGCCAGATTTTTAGTAACAAAGGGAATACAGCGGTCGGCCACTTTAGGTGGACTGTTACAGTAGGCAGCATGCTGATAAGTTATTTTTTGACGTTTTGCATGATTTTCGCTGTCTTCGGTTGGCATATCCCCCCCCCCCCCCCAACGGCACTTCCATCTGCAACCTGTAACGGCCAGTCGGAATACCCGTGCTGGCATCGGGGTCTTATTGCATGGGTAGGCGCTGTGGCATTGGGGTCTTATTACACGGGTAGGCGCGCTGGCATCTGGGTCTTATTACAGGGGTAGGCGTGCTGGCATCAGGGTCTTATTACATGGGTAGGAGCGCTGGCATCAGGGTCTTATAACACGGGTAGGCGCGCTGGCATCGGGGTCTTATTATACTGGTAGGCGCACTGGCATCGGGGTCTTATTACACGGGTAGGCGCGCTGTTCGGAGACAATGGGAAAACCAGTGGGCAAGGCTTCACAGATACAGAAAATAGCACAGAATTTACTAGTAGAAGTTGCCTATTTATTATGTAGACACACGTTTGGAAATGACATAAGTAGATGGCCCAAGCCCTCCACAAAGCTTTTCATCCTGGAGGGCACCGGCTTTACCAATGTGACCCTCTGACATATGGGAGCATCATTATAATAGGGTACTGCCATTACATGCCAGCTAGTCCGTGTCCAGTTACTGCTTTCTCTGTGACGGGGTGTACATATTTGCGTGAATGTAATGGGGATAATGACTGTATACGCCATCTTGTGCTTCAGGTCTGGAGGCAGATGCGGCACATGGGGGTAAAGCCGGATGTAATCACCTATAACCTGCTTCTTTGTGCCCCCCGAGACTGTGGGATTGGAGACACCGCTGACGCTCTACATTTACTCACGCACTCTAAGGAACTGGCAGCCCTGACTTTAAGTGCAGGCAAAGAGAAGCAAGACAGGAAAAGCCAGCAAGTGAAGAAAAGAAAGGATAGTCCTGAAGAGGTGGGCAGCCCATGCTCCTGGGCCATTCCTCAATTCCAAGTGGCAACTATGGCACAGCTGAGGACTTGGCAGGCTCACAGGCACTGGTCGTGGTGAGTACGGCTGACCATTTTCCCAGCGTGCCCTCTTTTGATGCCAGTAATGTGCCAAACCTCCTGGACCTGTCTGTAAATACGGGAAAAATTGTGTCACTTGCAAATGTCAATACCCCATCTGACCGATTGGCAGTGATTGGCGACTTAGGGGGCGTTCTTCAGAAGATGAAAGAAGACAACGTCTGTCCTACAATAAAGACCTTCACCCTCCTAGCGGCAGTCATGAGAGCAGAAGTGGGGTCAGAATCTGCCGTCCGGGCCACTATGGACGCCTACGGAGTACAGCCAGATCTCACCTTTTTTAACACTTTGGTGTTGAAGAGGAGTAAAACTCTGAAGCTGCAGTCGGCTTTGGTAAGGGAATGGTTTTTATTTTATCATTTAAATGTTAAAAAGCCATCATAAAATAATTAACACGGCTTGTGAGAAGATCCACGCTATCTGACAGTAAAGAGGCTGAGGTACAGTAGGTGAATGATGTTACCGCATTGTGGGATTATATTTGCTGCATGAAATCATTTGTAAAGCGTGTGACAGATCTGCCTGACTTTTTATATATATTTTTTTCTTAAAAGTGAATACCTTTTTTTTTTTTACTATGGCTTAATAACGATCCAAAGCAAATGGTTCTGTGTGACCCACTACTACTCAGGTAGCGTTAGCCCTCCCTGGGAAAGGTGTACTTGGACGATGGGCCGGTGGAAGAGGGGGATGCAGTCGCGGCCTTGACCCGGTCCGTGCCCAGGGCGCACACATTAAAAATATGGGCTAGCAGATGAGTGGTTATTTGTCGACTACACCACCTGTGGTTCCCGGTGATTACCACCAGCGCTTGGGCACTGAATGCCCGCCTGCTTCATCCCAGCATAGGATTTTGTGCTCAGGGAGGTGATTGATCGTAGCGCTATTATGTGCAGGAGGGATACTTACAGCATGAAAGGGTTTTGTATTTATTTATACCCTGAATAGTACTTTTTGTGGTATGTGAGTATATAGTATTTGTTAGCTCAGATATTCTATATGGGCTTCATTTATGTTTGGGACTCTTTGTATTTTTCAATATATACTCTGCTGTAGTAGGCACATATTTCCCTCTTCATCTTTCTGGACTATAGTACACCTCCTTGTATACTAATGTCAGGCAGTCATAACTCATTTGCATGTGTACGATATTGATCACCAGGGATAATACTGGCACTTGTATTATGGTACTGCTTGTTCTGTTGTAACTAGGGATGTTTTTTTTGGAGCAGGTGGGCTTCAAATTAGTGGGTAACCCCACTATATTGATTTTACTTGTGTTTTAGCAATTTGGGTTTTTTTACGTTGTTTGTATGTATTTATATTTGTAATGAATAAAATTTATTGTCACTTATTATAACGTTTGATAATTTATTGAAGTATTGCTGGGTGATCACTGCTTCATAGCACACCTCTTTTCCCTTTTGTCACGGACCACCAGCGCTGCGTCAGTCCTCTGAGGCGGGTGTCGTGGCAGCTCAGCTGGTACTACTCCCCACAGGCGGAGCAGGGCCTCAGGGCAGAGAGAGAGGAAAGTCTGGAGGTTGGTGGTGTGTGTGCGGTGCCGCGCAGGACAGGATAACGGAGGCAAGGGGTGAAGTCTTCCAAGCTTTACTCACGTTGTTTCAGTAGTAAGCACAAAGCTTCTCCTTGCTCCTCACGGCGCGCTGCGACCACCAGGAAGGGGTTCAGCACACTCCGGGTAGTTTAGGTGCACTTAACGAGACCCCTGGACCAGAATGTTCCTCTCCTTGGTGAGTTCTCCCATTAAGTCTCCTCCTGACTGTGTGTGTGTGGTATGAACTTGGTGAAACGCCGGTTCCCGCTGCATCAGCGCAGTTTAAGGGATAAGGGTGGCCTACGCCGCTCCGTCCATATCCCCCTTAGGGATCCAGAAGGCCTCTGGGCTTTTCCGACTGAGACGTGAAGTAACAGAGTCAGATATCGGGGGCCGGTACCCCTCTTGCAGCAGGAATCCCTCTGACTAGGCCAGAGTAAGAAATACAGGTGGTGTATGCTGCTCCGTCCGTATCCCCTGGGATCCTTTTGCCTGTGGAGCTTTACTCCTCCGCTCCCCTCCAGGCCTTCTTAGGTAGGGACCTTGACCAGGTAGAGACAGCGGTTAACTGTAACCCACTCCTCACCTCAAGCCCAGAGTACGAGGACCGTGTATCTTCAACAAGCTGCAGGTTCCAGCAGAAAGCCACTATCAGCGATGAAGATCACAATCAAAGACCTTGAACCTAAGATGGCCATGTATTAAATATGTATCAGTAAGTGTAACCTAAAAGTGTGTCCTCCACCCTCACCCACTACATGGTTCCCCCTATCTTTGGTCTCCCCCCCATCTCCTCTATCCTGGCTGGGGCAGCACCCTGGTGCATATAAGCCCCCCACAGGACAGGAGTGGTGTAGTGTTGAGTGCTGAGGCTGGGTCCCGTGTGGTGCTCCATCCTTACCTCGGAGAGGAGATACCACACCTCGATCTGAGGTGCAGTACCCCTGTGGCGACTGAACCCTCAGGGACGCCACAGTTCCAACCGATTCATATAGAAACTACACTTTTTTATATCGGCCTAATTGTTTCTAAGCATGGCTTTGAAAGAAGGGGCATTGCTTTGAAAGAAGGGGCATTGCTTTGAAAGAAGGGGCATGGCTTTGAAAGAAGGGGCATTGCTTTGAAAGAAGGGGCATGGCTTTGAAAGAAGGGGCATGGCTTTGAAGAAGGGGCATGGCTTTGAAAGAAGGGGCATGGTTTTGAAAGATGGGCATGGCTTTGACAGAAGGGGCATGGCTTTAAATACAACAGCATGCACTAAATTGTTTGAAAATTGGGGGGCAAAAAAAGTGATGCAAGGCAAGCCAGCAAAAGAGTCTAAAGTATGACACATTTTCTCATTTACATGTCCATATTTAACCACGTACATGGAAAAAATGTCCCTGGTGTCAGCAGTGTTTGTTCCGTGTGTCATCAGTGTTCGGACTGTGGGTCCGTTTTTCCCATCAATGTTTGACGGATGGATAAATAAATCCTTGAATTACAGAGCTTCTCCTATTCTTTGCCATCCGGGTGCTGAATGTTTTTGCACAGACCCATAGACTTGTATCGGCTCTTTTCATCTGTGATATCGGAAAAAGACAGACAGACGGACATGTGAATAGCACCATAGATTATACTGGGTATGTGATGTATCCATGAAAAAAAGGGATAAACCTCCACGTGCAACATGATGTGTGAATGAGGCCTTTTGCTTTTTCTGGCCGCACCATCAAGGAAGATTTCCTCCATTTGTGTTTTTGGTCGGTGTGATGTCCATGTCACCCAGTGTAATATTCCACATGAATGGATTGACCACCAGACTGTGGGGGAATAATGGCTACAGGCGCTTATCTCATCCATCCGTTTTTTAAATGAGATATAACCGTAGATTTCAAAGGCTGCACAACAATCAGACACAATCCGTGTGGCAGGTATGTTTTACCGGACGCACTGCATAGATTACATAGGAAAGTGTGTCTGGCCTTCTATTAGGTTTTTTTTTAGTTATGGATGACAAATGGACGCTGGACGGATCAAAAATGGCCTTTTTTTCCCCTGAACACAAAGCATTGTGCTTGTGTGAATTTGCGCTTCGGCAGGGAATTGTGCACTGAGCCTATATGAAGGCGTTTTGTGCGCTGCCGCCAAAATGCAACATTCAGTTGGACGCAGCAATATTTTATGTGTGAATACTGTTTAATACAGATTTTAGCATTTCCCTTTTTCTGCAAATGCGTCGGGCCTCATGCAGAAACAAACTTTTTGTCGAAACGGACAGTGATACCCATAACAACCAATCAGAGCTCTTCTTTTATTGCCCTGGTAAAATGAAACGTGGCATCTGGTTGGCTGTCATGGAGAACACTGACACATGCTGAAACTTAGTGCAGATTCTTCCACACTTCATGCCACACGTACAGTGTAAAAACTGATCGTCTGAATGGTTTCTTTACAGCAGCTGTTGCCTATGATGGCACAGAGAGGCATTGCACCAAACATCCATACCTTTTGCAATCTCGCTAGGGCATGCCTTAAAGAAAAAGATGGTTTACAGCTCCTGGAAGACATGGCGGTAATGACATTGCTAGTTTACATAGTTTATTTAGTGTCTTTTTTTTTTTTTTACTCCTACTTGATAAAGTCTAGAAAATAATGTCATTTTTAAACTGATTTGCCTTTTTATAGAAAACAAGTGACAAGGATCTTTTTGCATATCTGATCGGTAACTTGTTTTACAGATTCGTGGATTCCATCCAAATATCAATGTATACAGCACATTGATTAATGCGGCCATAAAGAGGTTAGATGACGTCTACTTGACCAATATTCTGCGGGACATGAGGAACAGAAACGTGGCTCCTAATGAAGTGGTGGTCCGTCAGCTGGAGTTTGCAGCACAGTACCCACTAAACTTTGATAAAGTGAGTATACGATCTGATAAAACCAATAATGGAGGCTGGTGAAGAGGAGGGAATTCGCCTCCATGTGGGTAAAAATGTGTTGTTTTTTATCAAAATGGAAAATTGTATTCGGTAAAAATACTCCACACCACACACCATCAACCAAGAAGTCCAATAACTAGTAATAGATTAGAAACAAGCGTTTGAAGACTTTTCCTGTTGTGAACATGATCCTTTAAGTTAAAGGGAACCTGTCACATTGGATAACGCTATTAACCTGCTGATGTAGGGTTAATCTGCAGGGTAATACCATTAGGAAGTGCTTGGCCACTATACTGAATGTGTAGCACATGGGAGTAAATTAACTTTATTCCTCCCGTGAGCCACTGACAGGTGGCTCTGCACTGATGTACTGTAGAGCTAGCTGTCAGTCAAAGGGCTGGGGCGTGCTTACAACCATTGCTTACTGTGTACAGATTGGTGACACTGTCTGAACACTAACTCTCAACTCTAGCTAGATTCTAACTACTGACTGAGCTGCCTGGCTCCACCTTCCCTTTATATATCCCTATCTGGGCTCCCTCTGCTGGTAAGAGGTGGAAGGTGGAGGTGTTTGGATGTAGTGAGAGCCTCTTGTGGAGAAATCCAATCATGCACCCTTCTAGGTTCTGTGGCACCAAGCGCAGCAGGGCGCCACATATACAGTTATAGGTTAAGCATTGAGTCTAATGGCTGGCCATATTTAGGAAAAACCCCACTAAGAAATTAAAGACACATACAGCAGGGCCACAGTAATGACAAATTCCCATTAGAAAGGAGAGAGTCTCCCATAGTGTTGGCCTATGTAGTGAATGCAAGGGCTGCCAAAAATTTGGAGGCACTTCTATGCCCCTTGGAAGAGACGTGGAGGAGGACCTCATAAAAAATGTTCCCATGAGAAAGGAGCGGGCCTCCTATACTTGTAATGCCCATGCACTAAGTGTATGGGCTGACAAACATTCTCCCCTGGGGGGTATACATGTACATACTGTATAAAACATTTTTTTTACGGGCATCATAAACACTCCTTCAAAAAAATTCTGTGGGTGTTGCATCACGGACCACGGTCACCCTGGTGATATGGTGGTGGAAGATGAGGAGAAGGAGGAGGACAAGAGCAAATAGTCAAAATCAGGAAGTGTATACCCATGTGTGGGTGTGAAAAGGTGCATGGGAATACACCTCCCAAGAAAAGACACTGGATTTGAGTTTATGTTACGCTGCTATTATTCGGTGGTGTTGAGAAGTCTGGCCCAATCTAGCACTTGTTCATTTTTATAAGAGTCAGCCTGTCAGCATTTTCAGTTGACAGGCGGATGCGCTTATCAGTTATAATTCCACCAGCGGCACTAAAAACCGGCTCTGATAAAACGCTGGCGGCAGGGCAGACCAGGACCTCCAAGGCATAGAGACCCAATTCATTCCACATATCCAGCTTGGATACCCAATAATTATAAGGCACAGCGGAATCACAGAGGACGTTGGTACGTTCGGCAAGGTACTCCCTCAGCATCTTCCCAAACTTTGAACTCCTTGTGAGAGTACCCCGCGCCTCAGGCCCTCTGCGATGGGAGGGTCTGAGAAAACTCTCCCAGAACTTTGACAGTGTTCCCCTGCCTCTGCTGGATTGAAGTTGCGTCTCTCTCGCTTGTACTCCTTGGTTGTCCAATGAAGTGTGCCCTCTGCTGCCAGCGTTTTCAGATGGGAATTTTTTTAATAGTGCCGCAACACAGGCCTTCTGGTACAGCCCCATTTTTGCAGGCCTGTCCACCTCAGGAATAAGAGATATAAAGTTCTCCTTGTTGTGTGGGTCTAGAAGTGTCACCAACCATTAATGACTGTCACCCAAAATTTTGAGAATGCAAGGGTCATGGGAAAGGCAGCGTAACATAAACTCAGCCATGCGTGCCAGACTACTAACAGGCAAGACTTCCGTGTCCTCACAAAGAGGATGACTGACCATGCTCTCCTCCTCATCCTCCTCTCTGTCCTCTGGCCATCCACGCTGAACAGACGGTATGACAGCTGTGCAGGTAGAACAGTCTATAGTGCATGAAACTAGCTCCTGTCCTTCCTCCTCCTCCTCCTCTTCCTCATTTTCACCCAATCCACGTTGGGATGAGATGAGGCTTGGCTGAGTGTAATCAACCTGTATGGTTCCTTGCTCCATCTCATTGTGCTCCACCTGCAATGCATCCTCTTTGATTGTGAGCAGAGAGCATTTCAGAAGACAGAGAAGCGGGATGGTGACACTAATTATGGCGTCATCTCCGCTCACCATCGTGGTGGAGTCCTCAAAGTTTTGGAGGATGGTACATATGTCTGACATCCAGGTCCACTCCAGAGGTCTTATGTGTGGAGTCTGAACTGAATACTGACGGCCTTATTGATGCTGGTACTCAACAACTGCCCTCTTCTGCTCAAATATCCTTCCCAACAACTGCAGTGTAGAGTTCCAACGCGTGGGGACATCACACACCAGTCTGTGAGCCGGAAGCTGCAAACGCTGCAGAAACACGGCAAGGGCGGCGGAAGCTGTAGCTGACTTTCTAAAATGGGCACAAAGGCGGCGTACTTTAACAAGCAGATCCAGCTGCTCCGGGTAGGATTTGAGAAACCGCTGAACCATGAGGTTAAGCACATGGGCCAGGCATGGTACGTGTGTGAGCTCATCTCGTCTCAGAGCCGCCACCAGGTTCCGGCCATTGTCACACACGACCATGCCTGGCTGTAGGTTCAGCGGTGTGAGCCACAGATCTGCCTGGTCTTTCAGAGCTGTCCACAACTCTTCAGCATTGTGCGGTTTGTCATCTAAGCATATTAGCTTCAGCATTGCCTATTGCCGCTTGGCCGAGGCAGTGCTGCAGTGTTTCCAGCTTGCAACTGATGTGGTCATTTCGGAGATGGAGGCTGAAGAGGAGGAGGCTAAGAAGGATGAGGTGCAGGAGCTGTAGACCGTGGGGGCAACCCTGATTGACCTACGGCCCGCAATCCTTGGCGTCGGGAGGATGTGTTCCATCCAAAGTAGTGTTGAGCCACCCCTGTATGTTCGTCGAACACCTTCGAACACTGTTAAAACCAATGGCAGGCAAACAAAAACACATAGAAACACATAGAAAACACATAGAAAACACTTCAAAGGTGTCCAAAAGCTGACAAACTGCTCAGAAGACACAACTAACACAAGGAAAAGTGACAAGTACATATAGTCATGCGAAAAGAAAAGAGGTGGAGGAGTAAAAGGAGGGGGAGACACAGATATAGGCATGTCATGACATTCTAAAATCAAGAAAGGCTGGAGAAAAAATTTAAAATCAGCCTACCAACACCCAGACGTCGTGACAAGAAAATTTAAAAAAGAAATATCTTTAGGTAGAATGGCGGTTCCATTCAGAACACTTTCCTTACAAGACGTAGTGGTATCCCCGTTGTGAGTTGTGCCAAAAACAGAACCCAATACATTCGGACTAATCCACCATTTGTCATATCCAAGGGGCAGGTCCGTAAACGACAACATCGACGCGGAACCAAGTACAGTAGTATATACTGTACATCCTTTGACAAGGCAATCAGGCGGATCAAGAAGTTGGGAAGGGTCACCCTAATGGCCAAAACAGACATAGATGCGGAGTTCCGATTACTTACTACCTGTGCCTCCGAATAGTGTCCACCTATTGGGCTGCTTCTGGGAAGGAGCATACTATATAGATCGCTGTTTGCCCATGGGGTGCTCCAGATCCTGGTCACTATTGGAGGCGTTTAGTTGCTTCCTCGAATGGGTTGTAATGGACGTTTCTAAGGGGGCACATATTATCCATTACCTCGACAACTTCTTATGTCTGGGCCCAAAAGATTTGCCACAGTGTGAATACACGTGGTAGTCCACCTGTGAGAAGGAGAGAGCTGGAGGGAGAGCGGACACCACAGAGCCGAGGGGTTAGATGGAGAATGAAAGAAGGAAAGAGGGCGAGGGAGGTAAGGGAGTACAGTGGAAGGCCGACCTGAGCTCACCCACGTTCCTGCTGGACGGGGAACAGCCCTGGGAAGAAAAGCCGCTTGCGCATCCCTTTGAGGTTACGGGAGCGAGCGGGCAGAGGGACTACGCTGGAGTGCGAAGCCGACACGGCCAGTCCGTTCCTGCCCATGCGACCTCCGTGTCCCCAGGTTTGTGCCAGAGCCGCGGTGGACCCTGACAGCCAGCCCCCTCTCCCAATACTGGTGTCTGTCCGCTGGTGGGTCGAGCCCAACCACGGTGGGGGATGGTAACATCTGCAGAAGAAAGACCATCTTCCAGCCAAACTAAGATGTCTACTTCTTTTCGTGGACAATGTGGTACGATCCCTTTCTTACGGACACGCCCATCGCTACAAATTCCAGATGAGGCACAAAAACAGCAGGTGCTTCAACGGATGTCAAGTGCTCCTTCAAGTGGGCTCTCCTCCACCTCAACTTCAACATCACAAATACTCCAGTCCTCAGAGGTGTCACCCCAATCGCACTGGCTTCCTCACAGCTCCCAAGTCTCCAGCTGCCCATCTGAGTATGGGGTAACACAGATGGTTGAGTCTGCACAGCTGTTTACTCATACTATAGCCTGGGAAACGGAGGTCTGCTCCAGAGCTTCTATTAATCCAGACGAGGAAATGATCTGCACTGATGCCCAGAATCTTTGAGTCGGATCCAGGACCAGATGAAGAAGGTTCTGAGCATAATGTAGACCCTCGTTCCCAAACTGTAACTCCTGTTGGTGGAGACAGCGATGAAGACGATGATGAGACTCAAATACCTGATTGGAGCGACAACTTGACTTTTCGGTCAGGGCAGGAAGAGGTTGGCTCTGAGGACGATGGGTGTGACAACACACAGGGTGATGATGACGAGGTTGGAGATCCCACTTACTGTCAACCCACAGTCAGCCAGTCGATGAGGTCAGCAGAGGAGGTGGAGGAGAATGTGACTAGCCCAAGGGATGGGGATGACTCGGTACCCGGGCCTTTGCCTGGCCTTGGGGATGTCGCGGTGGTCGGCTCCCGGGCCTGTACCCTGGGGTCACTCTTTAAAAGGGTGGATAATTGTTACTTTTATAAGAGTTCGTGACGCCACCTGTGGTATCTGGTGAGAAGCCCCAGCGCTGCAGCAGTCCACTGAGGCCGGTGATAAGGCAGCTCGATGGTATAGCTCCCCACAGGTTAAGCTAGGCCTCAGGGCAGCTTATGCAGGGGGAATGCCGGACAGGCGAGACCCAGCTGGGTCAGAGCAAGAATGGGAACGGACACGGTAGTCACTTCAGTACCTTTTACTGGTGGAAATTCAGGCACATCCGGGAGCACTGTAGGGTGAAGGGTGCATATCAGGATCCTACCCAATGAGCGGGTGTAGGGCCTCCTGTTTCTTGCCTCTGCGTAGTAAGTTTCTGACCTGCCTGGAGCTAGGCCTAACTTTGTCTCTGTCCTGCGATGGCTGACCTTGTGGTAGGGCCTTGTCTTGGAGTACACGCTCTCAGTATGCGGGGCCTAAGCGTCTCCTGGCTCTGTTACGTATCAGCACCTTAGCAATCCTGGGACTTGTAGTTCTCCAGGGATTCCGGTTATGCCTTACTGGGTCATAGAGATCCCGGTAAACTCGGATCCGGTGTCCGGTAAAGCTTTGGGGTGAGCTGGTTAAGCTCCTCTGCCCCCTATGTACTAACTCTCCACTCGCCTTCGGCCTACTCGGGCCCTCACTAAGCTATACACACTAACGGCAGCTTGCCGCGCTTCACCGATCTTATGGCACCGGCACACCTTAAGCTCTAACTGGGCTCCCTGAATCTAGCTAGCAGGAGCCTCGTGCTCCACTGCTGAACTATTAACTGAGTTCTCTAGACTGGACTGAGCTCCACTGCACACTGACCTCTCTTAGGCTTCTCTACTGCAGGAACTCTTCAGACGAACTGAACTGCCTAGCTCCACCTTCCCTATTTATATCCCTAACGGGCTTCCTCTGCTCGGCTGATGTGGAAGGTGGAGATGTGTGAATGTTTATGGGGGCCTCTTGTGGAGGATTCCATCAATGCACTCTTTTAGGATCTGTGATACCAAGCGCAGCTGGGCGTCACAGATGCTATTGACGACGAGGTTAGGTTGCGCCTTACTGGACAGAGACGGAGTACTGGAAGCACGTCAACTACTGCATCCTCAACCACAACTCTGCCTCTGACCAGAAGTCGTGGTGGCTGTTCAGGTCGCATGGGCTCTAAGCCTTGCATAGCCTGGGCATTTTTTCAGATCGATAAGGATGACCCAACTCGTGTTATCTGTAATATTTGTCACCAAAAGCTAAGTAGAGGCCAAAAAATCCATAGTTTGAGTACTTCATGCATGAAAAGTCAAATGGATATGAAGCATAAGTTGCAGTGGGAAGCTCACTGTGCTACAATGCAGCCTAGCGGGCTGGGCCAACCACCGTCTGCCCCATCTTGTGCATCCGCGGCCTCTTCATCATCTGTGACTGGGGGGTCAGCAGTCACATGTTTTTGGACGCAGACCTGCCAACTCTTTACCCGCAACAGCCAGTGTGATTGGCAGGTCATCATTTCATTTGGAAGTGGAAACACCAGCTGGTGTTGAGCGCTCTCAGACATCAAGAGCACCACCTTTGGATCAAGGCAACCTAACTTTTCTGCCTGCATCTTCCTCACAGACCGGCAGTTTGCTGGGGACACCCTTCTCAACCTAGTCTATGCACAACAGCCAGCCCTCGGTCCCTCAGATGTGGACAAGTAAAAGACCATTTCCTCCTAGCCATGACAAAGCTAAGAGGTTGAATTTCACCATCTGCAAGCTGTTGGCTACAAAAATGCTGCCTTTCCGCCTGGTGGACACAGAGGATTTTCGAGACCTTATGTCCGTCGCAGTGCCCCAGTACCAGATGCCCAGTCGGCACTACTTCTCAAAGAAAGGTGTGCCTGCGCTACACCAGCATGTCGCACACAACATCACTGCTTCTTTGAAAAACTCTGTGTGTGATAGGGTGCATTTCACCACAGACACTTGGACGAGTAGGCATGGACAGGGGCGTTACATGTCGCTGACAGGGCACTGGGTAACTATGGTGACAGCAGGACAAGGGGCTGCTGTCCAAGTCTTGCCGTCCCCACGAGTTGTGCGTCAATCCTCTTTATCTAGAAGTTCCTCCACTGCTTCTGCCTCCTCAGCCTCCTCTCGGTCCTCCACCTGCACCCAAAGCCTGTCTGGTAATGCCACCCGCTTTCTAACTGCGCAGAAGGAATCTTGCACACCTCCTTACGATGCTGGCAGCAGGACTCAACGGTATCAGGTGGTGTTTACTTTGAAATGTCTGGGAAATGTGAGTCACACAGCTGAGGAGTTGTGGTCAGCTCTGTAGACCCAGTTTCATGAATGGTTGTCTCCACTGGACCTGCTACCAGGTAAGGCTGTGTGCGACAATGCTGCAAACCTGGGTGCGGCCCTTCGCCGGGGCAATGTCACACACGTGCCTTGTATGGCTCATGTGTTGAACCTGGTTGTCCAGCAATTTTTAGCCCACTATCCCGGACTAGATGGCTTTCTGCAGAGGGCACGGTCGCTGTGTGCTCACTTCCGCCGTTCGCAGCTCAACAACTTACATCTCTAAAGAAGTCGTTGGGCCTGCCAGTTCACCGGCTGAAATGCACATGTTTCAGCGACTGTGGCAGCACCGACAAGCCCTGGTGCAATACGTTCTGACGTATAGCCTGGGCAAACGAGATCCAGAGGTGGGGCAAATCATGCTGCAGGAGTGGTCTCAGATCAGGGACCTATGCACCCTTCTGCACAGTTTTGAAATGCGACGAAGATGTTTAGTGCTGACGATGCCATTATCAGCATGACTATTCCGGTGATTTACATGCTGGAGGACACGTTAAACAGAATTCGGAGTCAGGTGGTGGGACAAGAGGAGGTGGAGGAAGTAGAGGAGGAGTCGTATGCGGAAGGGATAACATCTCCAAGGTCCAGACGGTCGGCAGCACCAAGGCGGCAGGCATGGGAGGGTGGGAGAGAGGGATTAACCAGGGCGCAAGGTAGCAGCCAAACTGTTGAGGAAGGTGCAGGAGCCGAGGAAGAAGTGGAGGACGAACTGGCGATGGGCATGGAAGACTCATCAGATGAGGGAGACCTTGATCACATCTCTGTTGTGCGAGGTTGGGGGGAGAGGGCAGAGGAAGGAAGCATGATTCTTACCTCGCTATCAACACAACAAGGACTTGTTCCTCCTGGATGCGCAAGACACATGAGTGCCTTCTTGCTGCACTACCTGCAACATGACACTCGGATTGTCAGAATTCGAAGTAATCCCGACTACTGGGTTGCCACACTCTTAGATCCCCGGTACAAAAGTAAATTTGCCGAAATAATTCCTGCCATAGAAAGGGATTCACGCATGCAGGAGTATCAGCAGAGGCTGTTGCAGTATCTTACATGTGCTTTTCCACAAAACATCAGTGGTGCACGTAGTGAATCTCACAGTTCTAACTTGCAAACCGTGGGACTGTCAAGTCTTCATCACTCAAACCGTAACAGTATCACAGTATCTGCTGGTAACAGCAATTTTGTGGAATCGTTTCACCACTTTTTTAGACCATCCTTTGCAAGGCCACAGGAGACAAGAAGTCTGACACATAGTCAACGCCTAGAGAGGATGGTACAGGAGTATCTCCAAGTGAACATCAAAGCCATGACTGTGTCACTGGACCCTTGCTCATTTTGGGCTTCTAATCTGGAAACATGTCCGGAGCTCGCCACTCACGCTTTGGAGATCTAGTCATTCACTGCAGCCAGCGTTCTCTCTGAACGTGTGTTCAGCGCTGCTGGTGGTGTGCTGACAGATAAGCGCATCGGGCTGTCCCCTGAGAATGTAGACAGACTCACGTTCATAAAGATGAACAAATCATGGATCCGCAAGGACTTTTCTACCCCTGTGTCATCCTGGGGAGACTAAAAGCTTGAGGATTTGGTAAAATCACCTCACCAACCGTTTTAAGCAACTCTGGGGCAATTGATGCCACTTAAGTGGTGTCTGTGCCACAATTTTTGGAAAAAATGGAGACTCTTTTTGGAGTCCCCTTGCTGTGTTTTACGTGACGTTGGCATCGTCAATTCCAGGTGGGTTGGGTCGCCCCCCTCTTTTAACCGTAAGAAACTACATACACTATGGCTTGGGGTAACATAGATGGTTGAGTCTGAAGAACTGTTTACTCAGATGTCTGCTCCAAAGCTTCAGTGTCTGCTAGTCAGCGTAGTAGCCCAGCTCTGAAGCAAGCTACACCGCCTGTGTATCTAATAAGAATTTTTAACTGCATCTAGCCTAGGCAGACTGTGGGGACCCCCGACCAAATACAGATGCTCAGCCCCCCTACCGCCCCCCTTTCCTTGACAATACAATAATGTAACTCTTACAACTGGATGGGTGAGGATCGGTCACAGCTTTATTAACTCTTTTTACTCATTCCATTAGAAAGGCATTTTATTTCTAAAATAATTCAGCTTGTTGCAGCATGCCCTGTGTCTCCACATGGGCAAGTTGGTCAACAAGTGTAACTCTCCAACATGTCCTTTCTATTTCCAGGCCACGAAGGATCCTGCGTACTCGTATGCAGGACTCTGACCCCCATCCATCACTCTTAACGCTTGTTCCACTCCGTCCTGGAGTCCTGACAGGAATATGTCCAGTACAATATCCATTAAGTGAACACCATCGGGCCTTATGAGGCCTGCTTTATCTCCTTCCAGTTGTCGGTGTCGTATCACTACACCGCCTCTGTCTCTTCTAAATTTTGCCATCCAAATATTTATTACCCGCCTTGTCCATTCGATGGCCGTGATGTTTTGCGCACCTTGCCATACCGCTATCGGCACAATCTCTGACCATACTATAGTTAGTTTTGTGAAAAATTCTCTGAAGCGCTCAGTGTCTAGTTTCATTATTGCCATTAATTATGCGCTCTTGTGATGACCTAGGTCGTTTCCCCCGGCCTGTATGACTAAGATGACCGGACCTCTTGCCTCTCTCCCTACCTTGATTACCTCCATTAGTACCTGTGGCCATTGCAGGCCTCTAATACCTCTCCAGTTGAAATATGTGTTATGAAATTCTAATTTCCTCCCACCTGGGCGGACTTTCGCCCTTTTTTCTGCCCAATATAAATACGAGTGGCCTATCACCCACACTGTTGGCTTAGCGTCACCTGTAAAAGAAACAAACCACGTTAGGATAACAAGTCCGGTCTTATGTACCTCGCCAAACATGTGTATCGCCATGTCCCTGTCCTCTGAACTTCCGTTTCTGACAGTCCTGCTCTTGCTGCTTCCGTGGCCGCGCCTATGCTCAATGAGTGTGTCCCATAATCTTTCGGGTGGTTCCCTGCCGATGTTAGGCATTTATTAAATATAGCTTGGAACTGGTATCTTGATAATGGCGTTCCATCAATGTGTGATAGGAAGAAATTACTTGTGATCTGATGGTTATATATGTTTTTACTATTGTTACCCGACTCAGTGTACCGTTTGTGGGTTGTAGAAGTACCCAAGTGCCCCTGTCCGCTGGAACCGTTTTCGATTTGCGTATGCGTAGACGTATCGCATTATTGGCTATGACTACGTCCTGCTGTAATAAGCTTCCACTGGTGGTAATTTTGGATTGAGGGACTAATTCGCTTATGCATAGAGCCCCAAAGAAGGCGATCACAAATGCAGTAGACAGTAGTGTTGCTTCAAATTGTGAGTGTCATGTTAATGGTGTTAGGGATATGATGTGAGAAATCAGTTTTAGTGACACGAGACGGGACGTCTACACTCCTGACTTGGCTGACCCCTTTTCCACCCTTTTATGGATTGTCTGATGATGAATCTCTTTGTCACATCTCCCCAATTCAGTAGTTGGAAGTGAAATGCTACTCCGGTCAGACACCGCTGTGCTCACGCCCCTTATAAGCCCATCATCATTAGCTGGTGGAGAAATTCTATGGTGACTTGTAATCTGGCTTGTTCACATTGGTCAACCCGTCTGCCTGCTAGTAGTCGTGTCCACTCTTCCCATGCCTTACCGTATGCTTGCCACGTCAACGGGGCAACTGACGCTCTGATTAATGGCATCAACTATTCGCCACTAGATCCCATAGGGAGGGTGGGTAACTATTGCCCTATGGGTGGGCGTTGGGGGGGAGCTCTGTGAAAATCTGCCAATTGAACTGTGATAAAGCGTTAGCAGCAGGGTTAGACCCCTCAGCATCGTGGCTAGCGCGGACCCATACATTGTGTTTTAGGCACAGGAATGCTAGCCGGCGTAGTAGGCCTAGCACGGGGAGAGACGATGATGCCATCTTATTAATGCAGTGCGCTAGGCTGGTGTTTTTTGTTATGAAGCGTATATTTTTGTTAGCCAGGCGCGCGCCCCATATTTCTATTGCTACCACTATTGGGAACAAAAATTATTTTCCGGGCTAGATGCAGCTAAAAATTATTATTAATTTCGAAGCTGGTGGAGCTTGGTATAGATGGCCTAATACAATGAGTACCACACACTGCTACTATGCCCAAAATTATTTTCCGAGCTGGATGCAGCTAAAAATTATTATTAATTTCAAAGCTGGTGGAGCTTGGTATAGATGGTCTAATACAATGAGTACCGCACACTGCTACTATGCCCAAAATTATTTTCCGAGCTGGATGCAGCTAAAAATTATTATTAATTTCAAAGCTGGTGGAGCTTGGTATAGATGGCCTAATACAATGAGTACCACACACACTGCTACTATGCCCAAAATTATTTTCCGGGCTAGATGCAGCTAAAAATTATTATTAATTTCAAAGCTGGTGGAGCTTGGTATAGATGGCCTAATACAATGAGTACCACATACTGCTAATATGCCCAAAGTTATTTTACAGGCAAGATGCAGCTAAAAATTATTAGTAATATTAAAGTTGGTGGAGCTTAGTATAGATGGCCTAATACAGTGATTTTCAACCTTTTTTGAGCCGCGGCACACTTTTTATACTTAGAAAATCCTGGGGCACACCACCAAACAAAATGGCACAAAATGACACTAAAACAGTCATATTATACATATAGTTAATAATATAGATTCTAAATTTATTTTACTCACTCAGTGTGAAACCTGGGCCTGTTTCGATAAACACAAAAGGGATATCCTGGCAGGAATGGTGGAAAGACACACACGAAGCTCTTCCTCAACAGTTCTCAGTTTCTCCCTGTTTTTAGCTTTTATCGCAGTCAAGCTTGAAAAGCCCAGCTCACATAGATATGTGGTTGAAAATGGGAGCAATGTCAAAATAGCTTTGTTGGCCAGAATGGGGAACTCCTTGGCAACAGATAACCAAAAACTGTCCAAAAGAAGATCAGCAAACTTTAGCTTTAAACCGCGATCTTGCTTCAGTTCAACAAGTTCCTCTTGCTCCTTTAAAGTCATGTCCTTTCCAGCAATGGATAATGAGCTGTATGGGTCCCTAACCCAGTCAAGGCATTCTGTGAAGGCTGAAGAGAAATAGAACGATAACTTCTCCTCAAGAGTTTTCAAATGTCTGCCAATCGCTTCGCACATTGCAGCAGTATTGTCATCATGCAGTTTCTCGGTGAGTGGGAACATCTGAAGGTTGCCATCCTGCACATGTTGTTGCCAGAGCTGCACCTTTAAACGGAATCCGTTCATTTTATCAGTGCTTGTAAGCAGGTTTTCATTTCGACCTTGCATCCGTGTGTTTAGTTCATTCAGATATTGAAATATATCAGCCAGGTATGCCAGCTTTGCACACCACTCATCACTTGCAAGCAGCTTTGAATAATCGGACCTCTCGTTTGTAAGAAATATTTTAAGTTCCTCTCGCAACTCATACACACGGGCCAGCACTTTGCCGCGTGACAGCCACCTGACCTCCGTGTGGAGCAATAAGATTTTATGTTCCGCTCCCATTTCTGTACACAAAGACGCAAATAAGCGACATCTCAAAGGTCGCGTCTTCACAAAGTTCACTATGCGCACAACATCATCCAACACAGGAGCTAGATCTGCTGGTAAGGTCTTTGCAACGAGGGCCTCACGGTGCAAGAAACAGTGGGTAGCAAGAACATCTGGGTTTCTTTCTTTAACCCTACTTACAAAGCCTTTGATGCGCCCGACCATGGCTGCGGCTCCATCAGTGCAGACACCTGTGCAGTTTTCCCATGTAAGTCCACTTTTATCAAGATATTCCGATGTGACTTGGAATATTGCCTCTCCTGTTGATTTTTCTGTCAGTGCCTTGCAAAATAGGAAGTTTTCTCTAATGGCTTCACCATCCACAAAACACACATTGGCCAACAACTGACAATGTCCACTGATATCTGTCGACTCATCAAGTTGCAAGGCAAATTTCTTACTGATGCGCACCTTTTCCAAAACAACTGTTTCAATGTCCGCAGACAAGTCATCAATCCGTCTGGCAATTGTGTTATCAGAGAGAGGCACTTTAGCTATCTCTTTAGCTGCTTCAGGGCCAAGCATCTCATTTACAATAGCTTTACAAGCTGGTAGTATTAATGTTTCTGCCACAGTGTGGGACTTTTTTGATTTAGCTATGAGTTCAGCAACAAGGTAGCTAGCTTTGAGGGCTCTCTCATTTACCTTTGTGCTTTTTCTCAAAAAAGTTGCCCCTTTCTCATTGTTTGTACGTAAGCGTACAAAATACTCCATCGGTTTATTTTGAACGGAAGGGTGTTTCGTTTGGAGATGGCGTTTAAGTTTGCTTGGCACCATAGCGCTATTGGAAAGCTTCTCACCGCACACCAAGCACAGTGGTGTTGGTGCTGTCGCATCCCCAGTGGAAGTAAATCCAAATGAAAGATAGCTTTCACTGTATTGCCTTGAGCTCACCGTCTTGTCTTTTTTCTTTTGTCGAACTCTCATACTAGGGCCTTCATTTGGGTTAGAATTGTGTCCAGGGTCCTGTTCGGCATTTGCCTTTTCCATTCTCAAATACTTCTCCATCACTGCTGAGATAGTGTGCGCAGCCACACACTAAAATAGAAGAGTATTACATTATCTGCCACACTTAAAGGACCTCTGCTAGGCATATTTCATTCCTGAGGGCTTAAAAAGCAGCTCTCGTGGTGACAAGAAGCTGATTTAAACCCCCCAAGAGTGAACTTCGCGAGAGCTGTATGTGTGTGATAATAACTTCTATTACTACGGTCTGCATTTCCTGCTTGAATTGACACTAGTGACGTAGCACTCAGCTTTCTCTATAAGTAGAATAGAGCCGGCTGCCAAGTGCTACGCCACTAGAGTCAATTCAAGCAGGACATGACTGCTGAAGAACGGTACTAATATCATTTATTATTCCATACATACAACTCTCACGGAGTTCACTCTTGGGGGTTTTAAATCAGCTTCTTACCACCACAAGAGCTACTTTTTTAGCCCTCAAGAGTGAAATATGCCTGGCAAAGGTCCTTTCAATAAATTATTTATTTTAAAAAAGTGAAATAAAAAAGGATAACCCCCTCATATATTCAATCCCATGTAACCTCATAAATACAGTCCCACGTATATGAGCACATGATTATCAGCATCATATACTGTGGTGATGTGCACTGTACAGCGCCACAGTATATGGTGCTGATTATTATGTGGCTCATATACTGCAATATAAAGGGGTACAATGAGAAGTACTATGGCCATGAGGCCAGAGTACAAGTGCCAGCTCATATACTCAGCATATGAGCTGGTACTTGTAGTACTCCAGCCTCATGACTATAGTATTTCTCATTTTACATTTCTCATTGTTATATGCAGTATACTGCTGGAGTACTAAAAGTACCAGCTCATATGCTGAGTATTCTGCCAACAGTTCATATACTCAGGCAAAAGCTCATATAGTCAGCATTATTGGCGGGCATTACCTTGGCGGCGGGCAAATGCGAGAGTCTCTCCGCTCTCAGGATGACGCACCGGCCTCGGTGACGTCATTAAGTCGCACGAGGTTCAAAGCTTGCGCATGTGTTATTGTACACGTCTCCTACATTGTAAGAAGGCGTGACTGCGCATCGAACGCATTGCCGGGAAACAAAACACAGGGGGCACCATAGTTTGGGGAACTTTCCCCGCGGCACACCCGACCATGTGTCGCGGCACACTAGTGTGCCGCGGAACACTGGTTGAAAATCACTGGCCTAATAGAATGAGTACCACACACTGCTAATATGCCCAAAATTATTTTACAGGCAAGATGCAGCTAAAAATTATTAGTAATTTGAAAGCTGGTGGAGCTTAGTATAGATGGCCTAATAGAATGAGTACCACACACTGCTACAGGCCCAAAATTATTTTCCAGGCAAGATGCAGCTAAAAATTATTAGTAATTTGAAAGCTGGTGGAGCTTAGTATAGATGGCCTGATAGAATGAGTACCACACACTGCTAATATGCCCAAAAGGTTTTACTTGGCTACGTGCAGTAAAAAATGTGTATTACAGGCCCTAAAGGATTTGCTTAGCTAGTTTTAGCCAAATGCTGTGAAAAACACTTGCACAGCACTAAAACTGACCTGCCTAGGAAAAAGTGATAGGAACTGATGTAACCTAGCCCTCAAAAGTGCTGCAATTACAACTAGTCACTACTCCCAACCTATCTGTCTATTTAAGAGCACAGACCTGCCTGCTAAAAGTCGTAGGAAATGCTGTAGCCTAGCCCTCAATAGGGCTGCAATTAGAACTAGTCCCTACTTCCAAGCTATCTGTCTATTTCAGATAAAATTCGCTTGCAATTCTCACAGTTATACTGTATAGCGCGCACACAGCAGCAGCGGTGCGGGCTAACACTCAGCTGCAGCAGTGAGAAAATGGTGGCGACGGGGAAAATGGCTGTGTCTTATAGGGCAAGGACATGTGACATACACAGCCAATGACACATGCCCTTGCTTGTGTGAAAAAAAGCACTTTGCTCCGTGTGTGCGCTGCTGATAGGCTGACAGACTGCACCTCCCCACTGTAAATGCGGGAAAGAGAAAAAAAAATGGAGATCTTCATTATTTCTGCAGAGATCCATCCCATGCCCCTCCCCCCACCCCGCTGTACACTCAAACTGTGTATTAACATTGATTATCAGCATTACTGTGAAAAAATCCAGTTACGATTTTGGTGCACGAACAGTTATCGAACATAACCTCGAACAGCCGGATTTTTTTCAAATCTTTCGGGTTCGTCGAACGGCTCGAACACCGCCCAAAACAGCTCGAATTTGAGATTGGCAAACAGTTCAATTCGAACACCGCTCATCTCTAATCCCAAGGTCCAACTGGGTCCCGGCTTCCACTATGTTAACCCGGTGTGCCGTCAGCGAGATGTACCGTCCCTGCCCTCAAGCACTTGTCCACGTGTCCGTGGTTAGGTGGACTTTCCCAGTAACTGCGTATTTGAGGGCACAGCTAATGTTTTGGGACACATGCTTGTGTAATGCGGGGACGGCACACCAGGAGAAATAGTGGCAGCTGGGGACCGAGTACCGAGGGACAGCCGCCATCAGGTTGGGGAACGCTTCCGTCTCCACGAGCGTAAAAGGCAACATTTCGAGCGCAAGCAGTCATGAAATGTGAGAATTTAGTAGTGTGGCCTGTGGGGCGTTGGCTGCATATTTACTCTTGCGTTCCAAGGACAGGGGTATGGACGACTGAACGCACGCTGCTGGGACAAGGACATGGACGTGCTTACTGAGGCTGCTACTTGAGAGTGCTCAACGAATGGTGCAGGGCAGGAGGCATCTTCGCATGCACCATGGACAGGGGATTGGCTTGAATGCACAAGAGTGGAAGAAGCAATGGTGTCACCTGCAGACACTGTTCCTGGACTCTGGGGTTCGGCCCACAAAGTCAGGTGCTTTCCTGCCATGTGCCTGATCATGCTGGTGGTGGTCAGGCTGGTCGTTTTGCCACCCTTGCTGATGCTGGCCTGGCTGGTGGTGCAAATGGCCTTTTGGGGTTATCGGCAGAGTCTTTTAAAAACAACCAGACTTGGGAAGACCTAACAGTTGTACTGGCAACTTCCTTCATATTGGTGTTATGGGGAACGGTTACCTGCCTTCTGTCTGCGGCCAACACACTGCTTCTTCCTGCCTTTTGGGGTGCTCTGCCTCGCTCCCCCTGTGTGCTGCTGTCCTCGCTCTGCATGTCCTCCTGCCAGGTTGGGTCAGTTACTATATCATCCACCACCTCGTCTTCCACTTCCGCACCCTGGTCCTCCTCCTGAGTTTCTGGCAATTGTGTCTCATCATCGTCCACCTCTTGTGACACTTTCCCACCGTCGCCTTTGTGTGACCGTGGCTGCTCAAATATTTGGGCATCGCTACACGCGATCTCCTCTTGCCCCGCTTCAAGTGGACCGGGCGAGAGGCCCAAATCTATAAATGTAAAAGTAAACAGCTCTTCAGAGTGTCCAAGTGTGGGATCAGTTGTCTCCGGGCACTCGGCAAGGTGGGAGGAAGGAGGATCAGGTTGAGGAATATGCTGTCCAGACTCACGGCTACTGAGACTTGACCATGTGGAAGACAGGGTGGTGGTGGTGGCTAAGTGACTGGAAGCATTATCCGCTATCCAACCAACAACCTTTTGACACTACTCTGGGTTCAATAGTGGTGTGCTGCGGTCCCCTAGAAATTGGGACAGGAAGGTCAGGCGAGAAGATGTGGGTGTTTGTTGTGGCACAATTTCAGCTTGCCCACGGCCTTGTCCTCGGCCTCTGCATGCACCATCACCATCACATCCAGTACCCCGTCCCTTGCACGTGCCTTGCCCATTTTAAATGGAGGACAGTATCTTCCACGCTCACTACAAATGACTGAGTTTGGAGGGAACTTATATGTGATCCGTGTGACAGAGAAAACACAGTTTTAAATACCTGGCCTGTAGGTAAGTAGTGTGAACAGCAAACTGGTGTGAATTGCTTCACTGACACACTGAAAGAAATTTTTAATGGAGGCCAGAAATGGCAGTATTTTCTGACAACGTATATGTGATCCGTTTGACGGAGAAACCACAGTTTTAAATAGCTGGATTTTTAGCGCTGTAATATGGAAAGGACAGAAAAATTGTGTTCCCTGGATTGCTTTTTAAGCAAATAATGAGGATTAAGATCCAAAAAAAGCATTCCTGGCCCCTGAGACCTGGGCCTTAGTATAGAAATATCTAACAGCAGCAGGACGCAGAATTGGAATGGAGCCTCTTGTGCTATATGCACTGCAGTCTGCTATATACCCTGCCTGCCTGCCTATATACACTGCCTGCCTGATATCTCTGCAGATGGATTAGTTAGTCCTCAAAATGACTGTTTGATAAGATGGATATGCGTAATGTACGGTTTTTCTCCCTACACTACCTAATACACAAGCAAATCTCTCCGTGACGCAGCAGCACCTCTCCCTACACTGTCTGATTACAGAGTGACTGTGACGAGCACAGCGGCGCCAGGTCTGATATAGACCTGATGACGCTGTGCGGCCAGCCAATCACTGTAATGCCACAACCATCATGGCTGCGGCATTATAAAGAGTGGCAGGCAATCACTGTATGTTGATTGGCGCTCTAAAGGGCGCCAAACATGCAGGAAGGGGACCCGAGCTCCCGCCAAGCAACCCCGGAAATACTCGGCGAGCGCTGAGCATCTCGAGCAGTAGCGAGCATGCTCGCTCATCACTAGTGTCTAGAAAACTCTGGTTGGTGTCGCCTATGAAGTTAATCATCAACAGATTAAAAAACTGACAGACTCCAAGGACGTAAGGTGACTATATTAATATATTGGTCACTGATATTATTTTTGAACATCTGATATATATTTTGTACATTTTGAGCTGTTTGGTTCTTATTCTATTTTAACAGATGAAAATAAGTACACTGTAATTGAGATGGAAAATATATATTTTTTTATTTAGTTGCCCAATAATTCTGCACACATTGTTCTCCAAAGAAAGACAAAACCGCACTTTTACTTTCTTAAATATTCAGGTTTTACTTTTATTAACCTTTTGCATTGACCGACAGCACTGTAGTTGTTTAATATTAAAAGTAATCATCAAAAATATAAATTGCCTAATAATTGTCCGCATAGTGTATAGAAAAATAATCTCTAACTACGACATATAAAAAGTGGCATCTTATAATGAGATGAAAAGAAGAAAAAAATTCTGGAATATGGAATAATTATATTGGTAAGGGGAAGAGCTAGTAAATTAATAGTATTATTTTTTATATGATTTTTTTATTTCTGATGTATATGGGAATAAATATAAAAAAAAAATCACTACCAGTCGCCATGAAGTTCTCTGCCGTTCCTCTGGACTCTAAACTGTCACCCATGATGCCCACATCAGTGTATAGGGCAGAGCAGGCCATGAGCCGCTGCCTGGTAGGTAGCACAGGAGGGTTCCGTCACCTCTAGCATCACCTGCACACGACCAACTGCCATTTACTTTCAACTGTCGACTGAAGCGATCTGACCGAGGTCTGCAGGCGGGAAGATAATTATGAGAATGGCGTCTACTGGACATGGACAAGAGAACGAAGGGAAGAGAGCGAGAGAAGAGCCCAGCGTGACCGGATTCAAGAAGAGGCGATTGGACGAGCCAACACCTGGATGCAGCGGAGACCGTGGATCATCCAGCCCCTATGCCAGGCTTAACATCAGCCGCTTCAACATCCACCAAGTCTTGGGTAGGGGCGCCTTTGGCAAAGTAAGTCCTGCATCTTTTTTTATTTATTTGAAATCTGAAGTATTTATTATATCCCCATGTATTCTTCTCTGCTGTCAGCCATGTCATGCTTTGTTGTTTGTCATTGCAGCGTTCTTCTGTGAGATTACATTTAAGATATCACCATAGTTAGGTCTAGTGCTGCTGTAACATGGTATTTTTTATGCTGGATGTTTTTCCTCAGGGGTCACAGCTGTAGGGGGTATGGGACATTGTTTTTTTTCACGTCATTGTCAATATAGGCTACAATCAGGCTGCCATATTGTGAATGACATTGATCTCTGTGTTTTTATTAAATATAGATAGACATTGATATTGACCACACTAATGGCAACTCAAAGCATGACAGTTGGTGCTGATAGTATTCCATGTAAAGGGGAGGGAGGGAGATCGAGGAGCTAAATGCAGAACTCCTCCCTCCACTTTCCCCCTCCTCCCCCATCCCTCTTACATAGAATATTTTCAGCACCAACTGTCATCTCCTATCTCAGTAATGTAACAATCTGTCTTCACTGAATATAGATTTTACCATGAAATAGAGAATTTTGAAAGCTAAAAATCAGTCCTGACGGAGAAAAAACAGATTTCTCTGAAAAGATTTATTGCAAAGTTGCTTATTTTCATGTGTGCTATTGATTTATGAAATACAAATTAAAATGATAATTATTCATTAAAGGGAACCTGTCTTGTCCTGTGTACTATGTAAACTGCCCCCATTGCGTTGATATTGATGCAATGTGTATCACTAACACGCTTTTTTCATTTAAATTGGCGCTAATATAATACAGCTCTGGCAAAAATGAAGAGACCACTGCAAAATGTTCATTTTCTCTGATTTTTCTCTTTCTAGGTATATTTTTGAGTAAAATGTACATTGTTGTTTTATTCTATAAACTACTGACAACATGTCTCCAAAATTCAAAGCTAAAAATGTTGTATTTATTTGTAGCAAATGAGAGATCGTCAAAATAAAAAAGAAGCCGTGCTTTCAGACCTGAAATAATGCAAAGAAAACAAGTTCTTATTCATTTAGAAACAACAACACTCATGTTTTATCTCAGGGAGAGTTCAGAAATCAATATTTGGTGGAATAACCATGATTTTTAATCCCAGCTTTCATGCGTCTTGGCTGCTTTCCACCAGTCTTTCACACTGCTTTTGGGTGACCTTATGCCACTCCTGGCACAAAAATGTAAGCAGTTCTTCTTTGTTTGATGGCTTGTGACTATCCATCTTCCTCTTGATTACATTCCAGAGGTTTTCAATGGGGTTCAGGTCTGGAGACTGGGCTGGCCATGACAGGGTCTTGATGTGGTGCTCCTTCATCCACACATTGATTGACCTAGCTGTGTGGCATGGGGCATTGTCCTGCTGGAAAAAACAGTCCTCAGAGTTGGGGAACATTGCCTGAACAGAAGGAAGCAAGTGTTTGTCAAGGATAACCTTGTATGCAGCTTGATTCATACGTCCCTCGCAAAGATTAACTTGCACAATTCCAGCCTTGCTGAACCATCCTCGGATCATCACCGATCACCGAGGCTTATATGCCTCTCCAGGTCTCCATCTAACCATTAGACGACCAGGTGTTGGGCAAAGCTGAAAATTAGACTCATCAGAGAAGATTACCTTACTCCAGTCCTCTATGATCCAATCCTTATGGTCTTGGCAAACTTCAGCCTGGTTCTCCTTTGCTTCTCATTGATGAAATGCTAGGAGCCTGTTCGTTTAGTCATAGAGGTGCGATTCCTGGCATTTATTCAGGGTTTGTGCCACCCACGCATTTGAATTCTGCTCCCGGCTGGCGCTGATGTAAGTATGGGGCGCTTGCGCAGTATGTCATGCCAGTAAAGCTTGTAGCGCTGGGAGCCGCACATGCGCTGTGACTAGCGGCTCCCTGCGCTTGCACAGTGACACTGCTGTGTAGTTCCCAGCTTCACTGTGTGCGGCCGGAGACGCTCGTCACAGCACATGTGCGGCTCCCAGCGCTACAAGCTTTGCTGGCATGACATACTGCGCAAGCGCCCCATACTTACATCAGCACAAGCCGGGAGCAGAATTTAAATACGTGGGCGGCACAAACCCTGAATAAATGCGAGGAATCGCACCTCTATGACTAAAAGAGCAGGTATGATACAAACATATAAAGTGGATTTTACATATTATATTAGCGCCAATTTTAATGAAAAAAGCGTGTTAGTGATACACATTGTATTACTAACGCAATAGGAGCAGTTTAGATTCTACACAGGGAATGACAGGTTCCCTTTAAGACCTTTCCATAGCCCATCCATGGAGCAGGCAGTGCATTATGCTGATAGATGGATTTGCTCCTCTACCTAGACCTGGTTACCAGCAGACTGAGCGACCATTCAGTTTACTCATGTGCCTTGTGTGCTATAAAATCCAGATTACTTCCACTCCCTGCAGATGCCTTCTAAGTATTCTCCATTTGTCTCTCTTAGGTGGTCCTGGCATCAGTCCCCGGCCGAAACATCCAAATGGCTGTCAAAATGATAACCAAAAAAGAGGACAATGAGGACACCATCATGAGAGAGCGGCAGATACTCCTGGCTGCCAGAGACTGCCCATTCTTATGCCACCTCTATGCCGCACACCAGTCTCTGCAGAGGGCATATTTCATCACGGAGTATCTGTCCGGTGGCAGCCTAGAGAATTTGATCAGGATGTGCGGCTGCCTGAACATCGGCAATGTGAGGTGAGAAAGTGGAGAATGTATGTAAAAGAGAACTAAGGAGATGGAAAAAAAATCTGGGGTCAGGATGTAGCTAAGGTAGCAATGGCAGGTCATATACAGTATTTAGTGTGCTGGATGCAGCAGGTGGGGTGCCATGGTATTTGGGGATTGCTAGAGAAGGATTTGATGACATTGATACTACACTCTGTTCTCTCCATCAGATTCTACACAGCAGAGATCGTATGTGGCCTCCAGTTCCTCCATGGACACAACATCGTCCACCGGTAAGCAGGACGTTCCTCCTTCTCTCTGTCCCCTTTACATTCTAGAGATATGACCCCCAGCTTTCCTTGTGTCCTGCCACTTATTCTATCTGATCTTGCAATGACTCAATTTCCATCTCTTTTATCACTGGACAGATTTCTCTTTTTTTTTTTTCATTACAGAGACATAAAGCCAGATAACATCATGTTGGATGCAGATGGCCACATCCGTATAATCGACCTTGGGCTCGCCCAAGATGGCGTTACCTCCTCCAAAAACATCTCTGGAGTGACGGGCACTTTCCACTACATGGCCCCTGAGGTGTTTCGTAGAAAACGATACGGCGCAGCAGTGGACTGGTGGAGCCTGGGGATTGTCGTTTCCAGGATGGCAGCAGGACGATTCCCATTTTACAACGGCCCCATCAAGCAAATGGCTTTCAAAGCTATCATCAATGAAAAGCCAAAATTTCCATCTTGGCTTGATGCTCATGTGAAACATCTCATTAAGAAGCTGCTGCGCAAAGACCCTCAGACACGCCTGGGTGTGAGCGGGAACATCCGGGAGCATCCATTCTTTACCACCATCGGCTGGGAGGAATTGGAGGAAAGGAGAGCAGAGCCACCATTTTCACCATTCAGGCAAGTTCTGGAGAACCATCATCTGCAGTGGCCGGAGCATACAGTCCTTCACCCCGTGGACAGATTTACGTACATGTCACCAAGCTGGGCCCGGTAAGGATCTCTTCATCTGGGGATAACTCCCATCAGGTGTTCTCACATTGTGGTAATCATCATCATTCATCTTGTCTTTTTTCACATTTTCTAACAATGACTTTATGTCTCTGTTTCTCTTAGGTGGATGAAAAGATCTGGACTGTAAAAGAATCCACGACCATCTGGTGAGTGACCTCTGTTCACACAGGACACCTATGATATCAGTACATTGTATCTGATGTTACATAGGGGAATGGTTCATTATAAAGACCATTCCCCTAATATAACAGAAGATCTGGCAGAGAGAATAATCAATGTCTTCCTTTTTTGTCTTGCAGGATGAGCCCCTGCCAACTGCCCAGAACTTCATGCCTCCTGACCCGTACCTCGTCTCTGCTGGTGTACTTCACCTCGGCTGCCCTTCAACATCATATCTCTCCAAAACATCTTCATGCCGGACCACTGCCATTGTTTTGCTGCCCCAGACCCTTGACTTGGCCTCCTCTAATACTGGGCTGGCAACTGACATCCCTCCATCCAGAAGATCTTCTACCCCAGGAATGGCCTGTGCTAAGTTTCCATCTGATGTGTTCAAAAGCAATAGTCCTGGGCAGCTGAGCAGAAGAATGTATAGAGCGGCCATTATCACCTTAGCACAGGCCTGGTAAGTACCGCACCCATCACCCATCACATCACCCACACTACTATAGGCATACATATAGCACACCGTACATTTCCGCACATAGATATAGGACATAGATTGGCTTTTGATCCTGGGATTTAATCTGATCGCCATATTTGGGGTCAGGAAGGAATTTTTCCCCTTAATATGAGGACAATTGGCCCATTCCTCATAGGGGTTTTTCGCCTTCCTCTGGATCTACACGGCCTTAAATAGGTTTGGTATCATAAATTAATAAGTAGATTGACACACTAGTAGCAAAAGAGAAATTTTAGAAAAATTTAAATTTTCTTTGTTGACAATTAAAATTAGTTCTCAAAAATAAAAAGGATAATTAGTCTAAGTAACTAAAATGATTTTTATATATCACACTTACATTACACAGGTTAGGTACATTACACAGGTTAGGTATCAGCCTTTGATCTTGGGATTCATTCTGATCGCCATATTTGGGGTCAGGAAGGAATTTTCCCCCCTGATATGAGGACAATTGGCTTATTCCTCACAGGGGGTTTTCGCCTTCCTCTGGATCAACACGGCCCATAAATAGGTTAAGTCTGATAAATAAATACAAAAAGTAATAAATAATAATAAATAAATACAATAAATAATAATACATTTAGTATGGTAGGTTAGTAAGGAGACTCACACTATAGTAGCAGAACAAAAAAGGTATAAAATTACAATAATTTTAGTTGAAAAGATATGTAATTTCAGACATTGAAATAATCAAATCCAAACCTACAAAAATAATTTATATATTTTTTTTCATTTGTATTTACATTACATTAGGTATCAGCCTTTGATCCTGGGATATATTCTGACCGCCATACTTTATTTGGGGTCAGGAAGGAATTTTCCCCCCTGATATGAGGACAATTGGCTTATTCCTTACAGGGGGTTTTCGCCTTCCTCTGGATCAACATGGCCCATAAATAGGTTAAGTCTGATAGATGAATAATTTTCACATATACATAATACTAAAATATAAAATAATTCAATCTATAAATAAAATCTTCTTTTTACCCCCCTTATATCTTTGTGCTTGTCTTTATTTCATTGGACGTCCATGTAGTCATTATTATGCTGCCCCTTATGTCTTAAGGCCCAATACACATTAGAATAAATTTGCTTGAACGCCCCTGATATCGTTACTATCCTATGGTGATAAATCAGCTAATTGCTGTGATTCCTGGGAGTGTTGGGTCCGGAGCAGGAGATGCTGTTACCTTTCTCCATTTTGGCTAATAAATGAGAACACTGAGCTGGGTTCCTCCATTAATTACCCAGATGTTCCTCAAAGGACATTGGAAAGAATGGGTTTTCTAAACCAGACAGTAATTGCACTGCTCATATAATAGGGGAGAGGGTTTGTTACAATGTGTCAGTGCAGCTGGGAACTATGAAACTCACAGAGCATTGCCTGGACTGGATACGCTGGATGTGGCTCAGTGGGAGATGGTGGATCTGCAACAATGTTGCCCCCTGCAGTCAGGACCCCACATATCATGGACGCCACATGATCAGATCCTCCAGAGAACATTCATGAAGAAGGAGAATCCCCTGTAGAGAGGCGTCCACAGCGAGGTACATGATAGGAGCAGTTATTGTTTCATTCCCCAGGTATCTCTATCTGGGAATGCAGGATGACAACCAATATGGCTGCCATTACTGCTCTTACAGGGGGCATCACTAAGCCCTCATACATCCTGAATAGTACATGGTGTAATGACACGTCCCCTCACATTACCTGCTTAGTTGGGTAGATTTCATATTACAGAGTCTGGGAAAGCTGACTGACAGGAGCCATAGCTCCCAACCGTCCCGTATTCGGCGGGACTGTCCTGCGTCCCGTCTCGACTCAGCTCTTCTCCCGGCTCATTTAGACCTATTACAGTTATCTCTTATCAGAATATAATACCGAAGGAGAGAGAATTGTAGCCAATATATAAACAATATTTGTAAATGGCACTGATCTAAAAAAAAACTGCCAGAGATAGAGCTATTAATAAAAATATATATTTATTATCCACAAAATAGAAAGATATATACGGTCCACTAAGTGGCTAAGGTGAGAGAAATGACCAATAGTGGCAGATGTAAAACAGTCAGAGAAAGAAGAGCACATCCCACATAGCAGGACCTCCACAACAACCATCTGTAAAAATAATTGATAGACACTAGTATATATAGATCACGCTAGAGCTGCCACAAAGACAACAGTCTCATGGTTCATGTATTATACACAGAAATATGTCCGACTCATACCAAACCAACAGTGCCGTATGGAAGAAATATACAGTATATGTGTGTATATTGGCCGTGTAGCGTATTTGTGCACCTGTGTATTAATTTAACACTTCAGGTGTCCGGGCCTTATATTTTTTCCTTTTTCTTTTTTGTAGTGCTTGATAATGCACACTGAGGAATTTCAGATACCCTCATATCACAGTAGTATATCCCACTCCTCAAAAAGTTAGTTACCCTTAGGTAATCTCAGCAGCACTATAACAAAATGGTCTTAGTCACTAGATGCAATTTCTATTCCCACCAACAAAGCAGCCAAAGCCACCTCCACCCACCCCATGGTGGTTACAAGCAGCCTCTTACCCAGAATTGTCACAAGAGCCTCCAAAAAGTAATTATAACAGCCTTCTTCCCACAACACCTGCAATTTTCACTTTAAGGGGTTGTCTGGTCAAAATAGATAAGTCTGCAGTTACTCTGTGTGACTGCAGACTTATGAATCCCCCAGGTTGGCTGGTTTCAGACCGGCATGTATGAGATATACATACCCCTGGCCAGTGGGCGCAGAGTCGCTCTCCATACACTTGTAAGGAGCAAGGCTGCCCCCTCTAGTCGGACACGCTTATTGGCCATCCGTGTCACTAGATGGGGTGCGGCCTTGGCTCTATACAAGTGTATGGAGAGCGAAGCTGCACCCACTGGTCGAGGGCATGTATAACTCATACATACCCTCTGTTCCCGAGTCTGAAACCGGCGAATCCCCACAGCGCACAGTGCCTGCATAATTCATAAGTCTGCCGTCATTCTGTGTGATTACAGACTTATCAGTTTTGACTGGACAACCCCTTTAAATACACCCACATATGCGTCCCTCCTACATGCTCTCCTATATCATCTGCTGATGATTGCGCCACAGAAGTTATATTTTACTACAGCTGTGTGAGAGTGTCAGCGGCATTTAGATGGTTAAATCAGCAGCAGTCTAAGCTAGCTCTGGTTGCTGCTGTTCACACAGGCACTGACTGTATAACACAGATGACACCTGCAGAGTACAGAGCAGGTTCATATCCTGAGCCCGCTCCCAACATATGTCACCAGTAAATCCAATGCTTGGAAAGGATCAATGGTGTTTGGTCATTCAATCAATTCAGGGCTGAAGGTGCTTAGGTGACCATATGAACATTTTGATGTACAGAAAATTAATCTCTGGAGTCTCAATAAATGTGAACTATTAATTCAAAATTTACATCTCTTGAAGCAACAACTTTGCCTCCATTTGCAAGGCAGGATCACGAAGCCACTCTCGGATAGGAACATTTGTATATTGCATATTTAGAAGAAACACCCAAAGGTAATAAATACAGGTTTACCCTGCATCATAATAAAAAAACTATGGCTCAGGGTGATGTGTATTTCTGTAATGAGGGGGGTGCGGACTAAGGATACGATTATCAAGGTGTGCAGAATTATTAGGCAGCTTGTTTTCCTCAGACAAAATGGGCTAAAAAAAGAGATTTAACTGACTGAAAAGTCTTACAGAGGGATGTAGCACTCTTAAAATTGCTAAGATATTGAGGTGCGATCACAAAACCAGCAAAAGTTTTGTTGCCAATAGTCAACAGGGACACAAAAAACATGGTGAGAAAAATAAGACTCACATTAACTACCAAATATTTGAGAAGAATCAAACATGAAGGGACAAAGAAGAAATTGTCCTCCAGTGCTGTCATATTCCAGATCTGCAACCTCCCTGGAGGACCAGAAGTACAAGGTGCTCAGAGACATAACCAAGGTGAGGAGGCCGAAACCCAGCCGCCACTGAACAAGACACAGAAATGGAAACATCTAGACTTGGCCAAGAAATATCTGAAGACAGATTGTTCAGATTGTCCCCTTTCTTATAAGTGTCTAGTAGTGATGAGCGAGCACTAAAATGCTCGGGTACTCGTTGCTCGGGTCGAGCACATTGGAATACTCGGGTGCTCGACCTGAGCAACGAGCCCAATGTAAGTCTATGGGAATCTCGAGCATTTTTCAGGCGGCTCCTCCCTTCGGTCTGCAGAGGGCCTAAAAATTGCCCAAATCGATGGGAACAGAGCTCAAGTAACATGGGAACAGCATGGGGAAGACCCCTGGAAGCATCTCTGACTCTCATATCACTGCTGTCAACAACAATGTCAGAGTATTATGCCACTTTTACGGACTCATAAACATACAAAAACGAAACCAAAATGGATTTTCCTGAGAAATATGTTAAGGAACATCCTTTCCAGGGTAATGACTTGTATATAAGGCAAAATAAGTAACCAAAAATACTCCTCCACACCTTGGGCTATGTTCACACGTAGCAGTTTTGATGCTTTTTTGCACTTTTGCATTGCTTTCAACCAAGACAAATGCATTCACCAGGAAATGTCATTTTAACATTTTACAACCTTATCTGGCCATGTGGTGTGTGACACATCATCAGACACATGCATACAGTGCTGAAAAGACATGGGAACAGCATGGGGAAGACCTCTGGAAGCATTTCTGACTCCCAGGTCACTGCCTAAAAGTGTGCCCATCATAAGTGTTCCTTGGCGCATGCGTAGATGCCTCCCGCCATGCACCTGTCGTTGCAGACTTGCAACAATCACCGTCCACGTCCTTGTTCCAGTGCAGCGTTCAGTTGTCCCTACACCATTCCTTGGAATGCAAGCGCAAGCATGCAGCCAGCCACCCACCAACCCACAGGCTGCAATACTATACTGCCAAATTTTTGACAGCTGTTTGCACAGGAAATGTGGCCTTTTAGGCTCGTGGAGGCGGAAACTTTTCATAAGCAAATGCCGGCGGCGGCCGGGTGTCCTTACTCGGTCCCCAACCACCACTGTTTCTCCCGGTGTCGTCTCCGCCTTCCACAATCACGGGTCCCACAACATTACCCGTGCCCTCCTCAGTGCACTTACTGGGAAGGACCGCCTAACCACAAACACGTGGACAGGTGAATGTGGCCAGGGACGGTACAGAGCCAGTCCACAGCTTTTTTTGCTGAGTTGTATTTCACCACAGCCATATTCTTTAGCTCGGTGAAAAGACTGACATAAAAGGAAACCGTATCTACTCTGGGTGTCATTTCTCCCAGGAAGTCCTCTGAAGCAGCTTTTGCAGAAGGAATGGCAGCCCATCTAACATCAACTAGCACTTCTCGGTGGTGCTTTGACACACAAACATCTTTCTTTGCGCATTTAATTTCAGGACTACAGAGTTGGGCAATGGCCTGATCTGCAATCCAGTTTAAGAAATAACATGCACAAGCACGTCCAATCCACATTAAAAAAACAGCCATAGAGTGTCCGGGAATCTTCCCCCACACTTTTCTTAGCCAGGGCTGCTTCTCGGCAGGGTTGGACGGACCCACCTGAAAACCGGAGACTCCTCCGGTGGGCCCTGGCTTCTCCTTCAGGAGAGTTCTTAGTGCCGAGGTGAGGCCATGATAATGATAGAGGCCACTATCTGCTTATTTTTCTGTTACTTGGAATGCAAGCGCAAGTATGCAGCCAGCCACCCACCCACAGGCTGCAATACTAAACTGCCAGATTTCTGGGCAGCTGCTTGGACTTGAAATGGAGCCTTTTAGGCTCGTAGAGGCAGAAGCTTTTCACAGCCTCATGCCGGCGGCGTCCGGGCGTCAATACTCGGTCCCCAGCAACCACTATTTCTCCCGGTATCGTCTCCGCCTTCCACAAGCACGGGTCCCACAACATTACCCGTGCCCTTCCCAGTGCACTTACTGGGAAGGACCGCCTGCGCACAAACACGTGGTCAAGTGAATGTGGCCAGGGACGGTATGGAGCCAGTCCACAGCTTCTTTTGCTGAGTTGTATTTCACCATAGCCATATTCTTAAGCTTGGTGAAAGGACTTGGGAAACCATATCTACTCCAGCTGTGATTTCTTCCAGGAAGTCCTCTAAAGCTGCTTTCACTTGAAATGTGGCCTTTTAGGCCCGTGAAGGCGGAAGCTTTTCACAACCTCATGCCTCGTGTCCATACTCTGTCCCCAGTCGTCACTATTTCTCCCGGTGTTGTCTCCGCCTTCTACAAGCGCGGGTCCCTGAACATTACTGCTGGTACTTTTCTGTGGGAATCTGCTTACCTCCTACCAGCCTGGAATATTTCCAGTAAACTATGGTACAACACCATGGTATTAGCACTGTCCCAGTACCAGTAGCGAAGCCTTCCACAATTTCCTTCTCAGGAATTTTATTTGGTAGACTGAGTGGCTGCCCAAATACATTAGTTTCTCACAAAGGAGCTGAAGATAGAGTGGCAGTAGGTGCAAGTTTCCCCAGCCTGTTAGATATCAGAGGGTGAACGGCAGCACATTGGATCAGTGGTTAGCACTGAAGCCTTGCAGCGTTGGGATCCTGGGTTCAAATCCCAGCAAGGACAATATCTGCAAGAATTTTGTATGTTCTCCCCGTGTTTGCGTGGGTTTCCACCTCAGTAAAAAAGCAGCCATAGAGTGTCCGGGAATCTTCCCACACACTTTTTTTTAGCCAGGACTGCTTCTTGGCAGGGTTGGACGGTCCCACGAAGAATCCTCTGGTGTGCCCTGGCTTCTACATCAGGAGAGTTCATGATAGCGCTAACTTTGCAGCTGCTATGGGGCTCTTGAGCGGGGGAGAAAGGTGAACCCTCAGAATCAAATCCTCTGGTGGGCCCAATGTTTTTCAATCTGAAACAGCTTCTCAGTGGGAGTTGTATTTCATCACAGCCATATTCTTTAGCTCGGTGAAAGGACTGGCATAGAGGGAATCTGTATCTACTCCGGCTGTCATTTCTGCGTCACCAGGTTCCGCCCATTGTCACACACGACCATGCCTGGCTGTATGTTCAGCGGTGAGAGCAACACATCAAGCTGCTGTGTTACAGCTTTCAACATCTCTACAGCGCTAGGTGGTTTGTCACCTAAGCATTAAGCATGTTATCTTCAGCACAGCCTGTTGCCGCTTGGCAAAGGCAGTGCTGCAGTGCTTTCAGCTTGTGACTGATGTGGTAATTTCAGAGATGGAGGAGGAGGTGCAGGAGCTGAACAATGTGATTACATTGAGGTTACATTGGCGACTTTGTTTTTATACTAAAGAAAGATCCTACTGTTTTGTTTTGTTTTACGTTATTTTTTAAGGCAAATGCATTTACAGGGAAATGTCATATTTACATTCTACAACCATATCTGGCAATGTGGTGTGTGACACATCATCAGACACATCCTGTTTCATTGATGATGGAGGGACTCTGAATGACACATAGAGCAGGGCCACAGTAATAAGTATGACATGTTCCCATTAGAAAGGAGAGGGTCTGCTATACAGTTATAAGGCATGCAGTGAATCCAACGGCTGACCAAATTTAGGAAAAACCCCACTAACAAATTAAAGACACATAGAGCAGGGCCACAGTAACGACAAATTCCCATTAGAAAGGAGAGAGTCTGCTATACAGTTATAGGGTATGCAGTGAGTCCAACGGCTGACCAAATTTAGGAAAAACCCCACTAAGAAATTAAAGACACAGAGAGCAGGGTCACAGTAATGAGTATGACTTGTTCCCATTAAAAAGGAGAGGGTCTGCTATACTGTTATAGGGTATGCAGTGAGTCCAACGACTGACCAAATTTAGGAAAAACCCAACTAAGAAATTAAAGACACATAGAGCAGGGCCACAGTAGCGACAAATTCCCATTAGAAAGGAGAGAGTCTGCTATACAGTTATAGGGTATGCAGTGAGTCCAACGGCTGACCAAATTTAGGAAAAACCCCACTAAGAACTTAAAGACACATAGAACAGGGACACAGTAACAAGTACGACATGTTCCCATTATAAAGAAGAGGGTCTGCTATACAGTCATATGGTATGCAATGAGTCCAACGGCTGACCAAATTTAGAAAAACCCCACTAAGAAATTATAGACACATAGAGCAGGGCCACAGTAACGACAAATTCCCATTAGAAAGGAGAGAGTCTGCTATACAGTTATAGGGTATGCAGTGAGTCCAACGGCTGACCAAACTTAGGAAAAACCCCACTAAGAAATCAAAGACACAGAGAGCAGGGCACAGTAACAAGTACGACTTGTTACCATTAGAATGGAGAGGGTCTGCTATACAGTTATAGGGTATGCAGTGAGTCCAACGGCTGACCAAATTTAGGAAAAACCCCACTAAGAAATTAAAGACACATAGAGCAGGGCCACAGTAATGACTAATTCCCATTAGAGAGAATCTGCTATATAGTTATAGGGTATGCAGTGAGTCCATCTGCTGACCAAATTTAGGAAAAACGCAACTAAGAAATTAAAGACACATAGAGCAGGGCCACAGTAACGACAAATTCCCATTAGAAAGGAGAGAGTCTGCTATATAGTTATAGGGTATGCAGTGAGTCCAACGGCTGACCAAATTTAGGAAAACCCCACTAAGAAATTAAAGACACATAGAGCAGGGCCACAGTAACAAGTACGACATGTTCCCATTAGAAAGGAGAGGGTCTGCTATACAGTTATAGGGTATTCAATGAGTCCAACGGCTGACCAAATTTAGAAAAACCCCTCTAAGAAATTTAAGACACATAGAGCAGGGCCACAGTAACGAGTACGACATGTTCCCATTAGAAAAAGAGGGTCTGCTATACAGTTATAGGGTATGCAGTGAGTCTAACAGCTGAACAAATGTGGGAAAAACCCCACTAAGAAATTAAAGACACATACAGCAGGGTCACAGTAACGAGTACGACATGTTCCCCTTAGAAAGGAGAGGGTCTGCTATACAGTTATAGGGTATGCAAGAGTCTAACAGCTGAACAAATTTGGGAAAAACCCCACTAAGAAATTAAAGACACATAGAGCAGGGCCACAGTAACGACAAATTCCCATTAGAAAGGAGAGAGTCTCCCATAGTGTTGGCCTATGCAGTGAATGCAAGGGCTGCCAAAAATTTGGAGGCACTTCAATGCCCCTTGGAAGAGTCGTGGAGGAGGGCCTCATAAAAAAATATTTCCATTAGAAAGGAGCTGGCGTCCTATACTTGTAATGCCCATGCACTAAGTGTATGGGCTGACCAACATTTAGTCCTGGGGGTATACATGAACATACTGTATAAAAAAAAAAATTTTACGGGCATCATAAACACTCTTTAAAAAAATTCTGTGGGTGTTGCATCATGGACCACGGTCACCCTGGTGATATGGTGGTGGAGGATCAGGAGAAGGAGGAGGACAAGAGCAAATAGTGTTGAGTGAGCATGCTCGACACTGCTCGGTACTCGCTCGAGCATCTCACTATTCGGGATGTTCGGCGAGCACCGAGCATTTTCGGGTTACTCGGGCGGGAGCTCGGGTCTCCGCCCTGCATGTTTGGCGCTCTTTACAGAGCCAATGAACATGCAGGGATTGCCAGCCAGTCACTGTTGTGGTCACTGCATTCTGAGTCTTCTATCCTTTGGATTACGAGCTCGGAGAGACTGAGACACAGGACAGGATGTGTGTCAAACAAGCTCTAAACTTTATTACAAAGCATGGGTTTTATATTCACCCTGAAGGCAGAAAACGGATTTACCATATATGGTTTGATTATACAATTTTAGCACACAAAGACTGATTTCTATTCTCGTGCTTGTGTTGAAACATTCAATCGGACGCATTTGATTAGACACATTTAATCAGATACATTCTGATGACTAGCAAGGACGCATTATTGATTCAAGAAGGAACATTCACAGCTGGTGTTTTTTTTTTTACCTAAAGTAACTTTCAGACTTATACAGCATAGATGGGGTCTTTGAACTTAAGGGGCCTCATCTTCTGCTATAACATTCCATCCTTTGGTTCCTTCATTTATCAGTATGAATCTCTATATTTTCTTTTAGTACAACACTGAATACACATTAGAAAAAGCTTAAAAACCAAATAAACCACAAGACACATTAGCAAAATCTGAATAATAGCTTACACTATACCAGCCACCCACCCACCGATACCTTTAAACCAATTAGCAGGATTTAGAAAGGAAAAGGTGTTTGCCCACCAGGAATCCTGATTCTTGAGGTTGGCCTCATCATAAAGCTTCCTCAATTTTACAACGTCCTCTAACTTATGTTTCAGCGTCAATACACTAGGATTGTCTATATAATGACAGCATGCGAGCCCTATTATCTGGCACATCCCTCCTTGTGCTGCTGTTAAATAATCTAGTACAAGGGTATGTTGGTTCGTGACAATAATCAATTGATTCTGTACTGCAAGAGATCCGTTAACTACTTCTAAAATATCCCAAATCTGATCATCAAGATAGTCTGTAGCTTCTACTAATTTATCCCACATTTGTGTCAACATAGGGTATATAAACAATGCACTGAAAAATGTGTTTACCCCTCCCATTTGAACTATATGGGGTCTCCCACTTGGTCTTTCTTTATTGTCTGCTGATTGCTTATGCAGTGTATGTTTTGGGATAGACAAAGGATCTAGCTGGTCTGGAGTAACAATATAAGTTGCGGGTGTCAATCTGGCTAAGGTACAAGTTCCTGTTACTCCTACTGGGAGCCACTTGAAAGCCTTGTCTCCACATACCCAATACATGGATAAGGGGAGATTCCATAATGCTGAATGTTGCAGTATTAGACGGTGAACTAAATCAACAAACTTAGAGACATTTGACATCATACACCACCCAGGCCCTTGACCTATAGGGGAGCAATAGCCAGCATCAGGATTGCCACACGTAGGTGCACCTTTCTGATAACTTGATTACATTACACTGTAGATTGCCAGGTATTTTGGCACAGGTATCACTTGCCCCGTTTTTAAAATAAACATTATTCACCCAATTAGAAGTGTGTAGATATCTTTCCAACAGGGAAGGTTTAAAGGCATCACTGCTTCCTGAAGTGGCATTAAAACTTATTTTCAATCCTTGTTCAGGTATTTTCCCTAGATCAGTAATTTTTGTTTTGTTACGAGGTACCCACTCCCCTCCTTTAAATGCTATATACAACCTGGGAATTATTTGACCCGTCAGGTTCCCTTGCCACCAGGGAAATTTTGTCCATGCTACTACGGGAATCCCAACAGTGGTATTCCACAGTCTCTGTGTGGCATTATTGGCCCAAGTATCTGAACAGTTCACCCAAAAGTTTATCTCTTCCCATGAGACTGGGACGGCGAGAAAGGGTATGCTAGTGGACGTCACAGGGGCATGTGTACATATCCAACAATTAGCAATGGTCTGGTTTTGCTCCTTTAGTCCATCGATTAGAGCAAGATGGTGTTTAATGAATCTATTGTTGTCTCCATCTGTGGTGCTCAACCTAGTCCATGCACCTATGGTTGTAAGTATGCAGGTAAGTATAAACAATGTCATCATTCTTTGTCCGCTGGTTCTCCTAGTATCTTTTTGCAATGGGATGCGTGGATCCAGGTCTCTTTTCCCTCTAGCTTAACGGCTGTACTTGTGGTCAGCAGAACTTGAAAGGGTCCGTCAAACCGTGGATCTAGGCTTTTCCTCACGTGTCTTTTTATAACCACCCAGTCTCCAGGTTGCAGCGTATGGCTGCTAGAGTCTTGATCTGGATCTGGAAGAGAACTGAAGACATTATCATGTATTTGCTTAATCTTTTTGTGTAAAGCCCTCACGTAGGAACTTAGCACATGGTTATTCATTTCTAATGCTTGCGGATAGAAACACCCTAGGCTGGGTACGTTGCCAAACAATATCTCATATGGAGAGAGTCCAGTCTTTCTATTAGGCGTGTATCTTACTGAAAACAGAGCAAGCGGTAAACAATCCAGCCATGGTCTTCCTGTCTCAGCCATGGCTTTCTGAATTTTTTATTTCAATGTCCCATTCAGTCTTTCCACTTTACCACTACTTTGCGGGTGATATGGGGTGTGGAATGCTTGTTGAATTCCTAGAGCTGACATGACTTCATTCATTATTTCACCTGTGAAGTGTGTACCTCTGTCACTCTCAATTACTTCTGGTACCCCATACCTGCAGACCACCTCCGCAGGCAGTTTCTTTGCGGTTGCCGCAGCCGTGGCTTCGGCAATCGGGAAAGCCTCTGGCCATCCTGAGAACAAATCAATACAGACCAACACATATTCCCATGATCCTGACTTTGGCAGCTGAATATAATCAATTTGCAGTCTCTGGAATGGATTTGCCAAATCGACCACTGAAAAACAAAGAGAGTTAGAAGGTATCTGTGACAAAAGAGTATGCGGGTTGGGCACAACTGGTGTTAGAAGTTCTGTGGCTTTGTTAACCAACCGGAGGTCATGGACCATTCTATATGCGGCTGGTTGTCCTGGCACGCTCTTTTTCTTTACCGGAAACAGGGGAGTGTTGCAAGGGGACTGGGTTTTGACTAGGACTCCCCTCTGTAGTAATTTTTGGACTTGCTGGGCTATGGCATTCTCCTGAGCCGAGCTAAGGGGATACTGCTTCAGTTGAGGCAAGATTGCTCCTGGTTTTAATTTTACCATTACTGGTTGAACTCTTAACCTACCAACATCTGTTTTGTCTGAGGCCCAAAAATCATGTGGTACAGCATGCTCCAATATCGGGGGAAACTCATTTGTCTCTTCTATGCTGGCAATATCTAGTGACATAATTTTGCAAAGGCTACTTGGTTTTAAACCTGGGGTCATGGTGACAGTGCCATCGGGATGATACTCAATATGTGCTTGTAATTGGGACAACACATCATTTCCCAATAGATTACATTGGCCTTGGGGCGATACCATGAGCTGGCTATGTACAGTAGCTCCTTGAATTTGCAGGGGAATTCTCTTAGTGACAGGGAGCAGGATAGACGGGGAATTGAAGGGGGTGGCAATGACATGATGTGAAAAATCAGTGTCAGTGTATGGCCAATCACCTTGCGTAATTACTGAATTGTCGGCCCCCGTATCTACTTGGAAATCGATTTCATGTCCCCCTGGTAGGTTCACCTGCACTATACAACTGAGAGTTGGTGGTAAGGAGATGAGGGGGTTCATGTGCAAGCCACCCTCATCCTGTGGGGGCGTTGTTTGGTTGGCTGGAGGACCCGTACTCTGAGCATTTGGATACGGGTTGGTGCTACAGTCCTTTCTAAAATGTCCTGGCTTTTTACATCCATAACACAGTTTCTGTCCTCCTCCTTCAGTCCGTCCTCTGCCTCTGTTCTTTCTGGGGGTCGTCTCTGCTATATGTATTCTGGCAGCTCTCTTTGCCTGCGCTATGTCATGCTGTGCCCCCTGAGCTATTCTAGCTAAGTCTTCTGCCTTCACTGATCTCCAGTCTGGTCTACTTGCTTTTACCTTCTCTGCAATCTCCTGCTTTAGTCCATTCATGAAAGCACTTGCTAATACCCTCTCACTAGTCTTATTTCCGGGGTTGAACCCCATTTCTGACCAGGTTTTCTTTAATGCATAGAAATAATCCTTAGGATCTTCCTCCTTCCCCTGCACTCTATCTTCTAGTGTAACTTGCTTTTCTGCTTGCCTATCTTTACATGCTTTTACCAACGCTTTTACGTACAGAACCCCGGCTGTTGCATCATTAGCCTCCGCTACATCAGGGCCCGTTCTATTGTCATATTGTTTATAAGTTTCGTCCGTCAGTCTGTCATACCGAGCTTCATCTGCCAATTTCCCCTTAATTACCCCTTGCAGATCAATTCTAGTGGCATGGTATTATCCTGTATGGTGGTGATCATTCTAGCGAAACCCATAGGGGACTGGGATGGGTCTGGCAGCTGGGAGATCAGTGCCAACTGCTCTGAAGGACTCCATGGTCTATACATTAACATTGTGCGAGCATTCTGACCTGGAACAACTGCATCCCCCCCCCGCTGCTGCTGCTGCTGCTCCCGGTGCTCCTCGCACAACTACCGTCCTCATTGGGAAAAGACTAGCTGGGTGGGGTCTCGGTCCTCCACATGCCACACAGATGTCTACTGTCAAGGGGTTCTGCTGTCCACATCTGGGGCAAACCCAACAATTGGGTTCCTGAGAATTCTGGTACTGAGGTGAGGGTGAGCTGGGTGACGTCGGGAGCGGACAGGGAGAAAAATCTGTCACTCCGGTTTTTGTCAGTCTGTAACGTCCGTCTCCTAATTCTTCAATTTTTCCTTTAAAATGAGCACATGCATTCATCCATACATCCACTGTCTTCAACAGACCCTTATCTTTCAGCCATCCATGATAGCAGTTAAAGAAGGATTTCCATTTCTCTCCATTCATCTCTCCATTCTCATTCATTCCCGCTTTACATAATATTTTGTCAATTCCAATCAGTGCCTGTTTCCCTTCTCTGCGTACCACTAAGTCTTTGGCTATAATGCCTTCCTTGGCATTTTGGTTCCCCATTTTTTTTTGGGTTCTCCTCACTTAGAGTAGACTCCTCAGTCACTTAGACAATGGTCACTTAGACAATGGGCCACAAAGGTTTCTGAACCATTCCACTACTAGCCTTCCAGGACTTATACGCCGACCAGAAAAACAGACCAAAAACACCAATCCCGATACACACCCACAACACAATCATCGGATCCATACTTTCATTCTTAAATTCTCCAAAGGATAGAAGGCAGGACTGTCAATTTATCTTACATTTATGCTTACAGTGATATAAAGAGCCCTGACACACATCACCATCAATGAGTTTAACCGACAAACAAACAAATTCTTACCTTATCACTCCTAAACACTTTTTGCATAATAATTTGGAACACAGTGTACATGTGCTTTTCCACAAAACACCAGTGGTTCACGTAGTGAATCTTACAGTTCTAACTTGCCAACCGTGGTCTGAATGGAGTTGTTCAATAAAGGGCCCAAAATTAAGATAACATAGACGGGAGAGGTCTCTATGAATAGGAATTCCTAAGTATTTGATACCCTGTGAGGGCCAGGCAAAGGGAAAGTTGGACTGGATGGAATCCTATATGGATTTGGGGAGGGAGACATTGAGGGCCTCAGACTTCGCTGCATTGATTTTAAAATTTGACCATGTAACAAAGTGATCTATTTCAGCCATAACAGCAGGGATGGATATATGTGATTGAGTGATATATACTAGGACATCATCAGCAAATGCAGAGCACTTGTACTCGGTGCCTCCCACCTCAATCCACCTAATATTGGGGTTATGGCGAATTGATGAGAGCAGGTGCTCCGTCACTAGGATGTATAAGAGAGGGGACAGAGGACATCCCTGCCTTGTCCCATTGGTGATTATGAAAGGTGATGAAAATGTTCTGATGCGCCCCCTGGGCCTTGGGACACCCGGAGCCGGACCCTTTTTGGTGGATGCTGGTGGTTGTAGTCTCCGTGGCGGCGACCCGGTTCCGTGGCTCAGGGCGGTCAAACCAGTGGCGGAACTATATATGTGGTTTTGATGTTTAAATATCCGACTACGCCACCCGTGGATTGCGGTCAGAGTGAACCGCCGCTGCAGGGCAGACCGCTGAGGCTGGTGTTGTGGGTGCAGCAGAGCGTAGTATAACTCCACACGGGAGGAGTATAGCCTCAGGGCAGTGTATGCGGAGGATGGGGGTGATGGTGCAGGGCAGCAGCAGTAGCGACACGGAGTCAGTGATGCAGTCCAGGGCCTTTACTCAGTTCTTATTATCCAGACCACTTCTGCAGGTAACGGCTGCCCACGTCGTACTGTGCTCACCAGGTGAGGGGCTCAGACAACTCTCAGATAACTTTGGAGCACTTCACATGACCCCTTTTGTGTGTCCTTTGTCTGGCCTTTCTTACCAACGCTTCTGTCCGGCTGCCTCGGGCCTCCTCTTGGTAAACTTGGCGCCAGTTTCCCTGACCCTATGTGGTGCCTTCTTAGCGGGTGTAGCGAGGGGCTACGCCACATAAAATGTCACAGCCTCCGGTTTCTAGCTGAGGGTCGTTTCCCGCCTCCACTGGTTTCGGGGACCGGTCTCCCCCTTTGGCCTGACCCCTCCACGCAGGTGGATTCGGGCGTGCGGTGGCGACTCGCCCGTCCGCACCCCTAGGATCCCTTCGTTCCTCGTTCCTGGAGCCTTCACCGCTCCTCTTCCTTCCTTCTCCCTCTTCCAGGCCTGGGCCTCTGTTCCTAGGCCCTCCTCCGGAGCAGAGCTCATGCAGAGCCCCTGCTCCCTGTCACTTCTGCTCAGACTTCTCTGCACTGAACGAAGATGGTGCCCACCTTTTATACTCCCTTCTCAATGCACCCAGGAACTGCTTCCTCCCTGCTCCTGCACTACAGGGTTCCCCTTCCTCGGTGTTCCCTCCCCCCACTCCAGCCAGGGACAGGGACTGTCGTGCCCATCTCAGGGGCATATTGGAATGCTTTCTCAGCATCCAACGAGAGTATCTAATTACAAATTTTTAACTGCATCTAGCGCAGGAAATACTTTGTGCCTAGTAGCAGTGTCTGCTAGTCAGCGGATTATCCCAGCTGTTAAGCAAGCTACACCACCTGTAGTTTGGACACTTAATTTTTTCAAAGGAAATGGTTCGGGACCCCGGGATACTCAGTGAAGAGCATCAGGAGGCACCCCAAGTCATAGGGGCTGGGACTGGCGGTAGGACGCCTTGCGGTGGACCGCCGAGCTCGATCGTTATAAAAGCTTTTTAACTGCAGTAGCTTTAGTGGACGCTACTGGAGCTGGAATTACGCGGCTGCTGGCATGAGACTTGCCCTCCAATAGATCCTTGTAAAAGGATTTAAAGTGTATTCATTCAAATTAGAGAGACAATTTAAATGAAAAAGCTTAGACCTGCCTCCACCACAGGGGGGCTCGCTCGACCCACCAGCGGACAGGCACCAGTATTGGGAGAGGGGGGCTGGCCGTCAGGGTCCACCGCGGCTCTGGCACAAACCCGGCGACACGGAGGTCGCACGGGCAGGAACGGACTGGCCGTGTCGGCTTTTCACTTTTTTGATTTTAGAAGGACATGACATGCTTATATCTGTGTCTCCCCCTCCTTTTACTCCTCCACCTCTTTTCTTTTCGCATGACTATATGTACTTGTCACTTTTCCATGTGTTAGTTGTGTCTTCTGAGCAGTTTGTCAGCTTTTGGACACCTTTGAAGGTGTTTTCTATGTGTTTCTATGTGTTTTTGTTTGCCTGCCATTGGTTTTAACGGTGTTCGAAGGTGTTTGACGAACAGTTCGGCGAACATACGGGTGTTTGACGAACCGAACCGAACTCGAACACTACGGGGATGGCTCAACACTACTGTGGAGCTTTACTCCTCCGCTCCCCTCAAGGCCTTCTTAGGTAGGAACCTTGACCGGGTAGAGACAGCGGTTAACTCTAACCCGCTCCTCGTCTCAAGGCCAGAGTACGAGGACCGTGTATCTTCAACAAGCTGCAGGTTCCAGCAGAAAGCCACTATCAGCGAGGAAGATCACACTCAAAGACCGTGAACCTAAGATGGCCATGTATTAAATACTAGATGGTGGCCCGATTCTAATGCATCGAGTATTCTAGAATATGCATGCGGCTGACCGGGCGCGACTAAGCAGCGAAGCAGTGTTTAAATGGGTTGTGCACTACTTTTAATTAACTTCACAATGTATCCCCTCGGTGCCCCTAATGAATTTTGTCATTACGTCATGTTGTCAATCCTGCTTGTGACAACATCGCTGACGACACACAGCCAGCACGTAATTCTCCCGCCTGCAGCCGGCTGTTGCTTCCGCTTACATCACGACTATTTGTGGCTGCAGCCAGGTTTCTGCTGTTCCGCGCACCACAGTGAATGACGGGCTGTGGCCGGGGTTATCCCCCATCGTGTCACATCCAGCATCCACAGCGCGGTCTGTCAATGTGGTTTGTATGGCTCCGTCATTCCTCTAATCCTGGTTTGTATGGCTGACTTATTTTGGATTGTACGCCTTCCTCATCTTAGCTTGTATGGCCTCCTTATCCTGGTTTTGTATGACCTACTCATTCTCCCATCTCCACAGCACAGTTAAAAAACTAAGCCCTAATCCTCCCCTTGTTTCCTTTTCTCTGCTCCAGCGCTGTCTGTCCTGTTTTCAGCAGCTCCTCGCAGGATCGGAGGCGCAGCACGCGCTCTCAGATACTGCTGTGATTAGCTGCTGTCTGTAGATTCGCTGCTTTCCACGCCGGGACTAAGTGCGTGGAGAGGCACAAATCTGCATTCACTTTAGTAGCACATGCTGCAGATGTCGCTATGAAGATTTAAGAATAATACAAGGAATACACAAAATAATACTTTATTATTAACTATTATTGGTTATAGAACTTAATACAACTGAACAAAATTATTAAACAGATGACCAAAATATATAAACTATTCCATGAATATGTAACAATATTTTACAATAAATCATCGGACAAAAGAAGTAAGACCCTAGAATATATTTCGTAACAATATCAACCTAAAATATTTTTGTACTCAAGATTTTTGGTGAATACTTATGGACTATCTGTAAGCAACTTTCCTTGTAAATGGGTATCCAAAACTTGCACCTTGACATTGGATCTCATTTTAACTCTTGAAAATGCAACATAGAGTTGTCCATGACCAAAAACGGGCTCCGGTAAATATATGCCAACACGGTGTAGAGTTTGACCTTGTGACTTGTTTATTGTCATGGCAAATGCTGGTTTTACTGGAAACTGTCGACGTCGAAGCCTAAATGGAAGACCGGTGTCTGAAGGACATAAATCAATGCGTGGAATGAACACTTCCTCTCCTTTTGCAGATCCAGTGATCACTGTTGCTTGAATTATGTGGGAATGGAGTCCAGGAACAATAAGGCGAGTTCCATTACATAGACCATTTCTTGTATTTAGATTCCGCAGCAATATTACGATTGCTCCAACTTTAAGTTGTAGTCCGTGGGATGGCATTCCTGATGGCGTAACACTATTTAAAAATTCAACTGGATAATGCTCTCGTTCATCTTCATTGTCGACATCCACCGAATCATCACTTTTGTACAATTTATACTCTCCAGGCATTCTATCCATCACACATGAATTTAGCAGAGCTACGTCATCGTTCTTGGGACAGAGAATTGCATAGGAAGAGGCCCTCTCATCACTGCTTTGGTCGTTCACATCTATTTCAACGCGTTGTCCAAAAACATCACTTACGATGCAGTCAGTGCACAACATGTCTTCTGGTATTTCAATAATGTCTTCTCCAAGGTTATATTTATTGCTAAGTTCACCATTACCAAGTTTAAGAAGCCAGTTGCTGTACTCTGGGTCAGAAGATCGCATGTTGTTAATTAATTGGAGTTTATTAAACTCTTTCCAAAGGTCTGACATTTTTAAGGTTGACTCGATAATATTTGTTCTTGTTCCATTTGGTACAACTGGAAGGCATTGCCTAAAATCTCCGCCAAGGACAAAAATTTCATTTTTTCTGCAATATTTGTAGTCATAACTTCATGCAGAAGTCTGTCAATTAAGCTCAAAGCATATTTGGGTGCCATGGTGCACTCATCAAGTATGAAAAGATTTGCACTGTTTAACTGTTTTCCTGCAAATGTGTCTTGTTTGATTCTGGAAACGGAGATTTCATTGACTGGAACTGGTATTCCAAAGAGTGAATGCATAGTGCGAACTCCTCTTAAAAGGTTTACTGCAATACCTGTTGTAGCCGATGGCAATACGACTTTTCCCAACCCTCTAACGTGATGCATTAAAACTTCATAGAGGTATGTTTTACCGCTGCCTCCAGGACGTTTTTGGCGTTGGATCGGCTTGGTTTTCTAAAGCGCTCACAATAGTGTCATATGCAATCCGTTGTTGTTGATTTAAGGATTTTTTCTTCTCTGTTGCCAACAATAATTCATAAGCTTCATCATACTCTTGAATTTGTGCAACTTGACTTGCAGGCTGTGGCAAAATAAAGTCTGAAAACGTTTTTCCATGCAGTAGTAGGACATTTTGGACATCTTGCATGGCTTAAGATTCGCAATTTTGACAATTTCCACTTTTGTTGTGAAGACGTAAGCAGTAATCTTCAATTATATGTTCTTTGAAATTTGTCCAAAGTTGAGCTGGATTTGTAGGCGGTCCAAAGACAGAAATGTAGGCGAACAATTCACGAAGTTTCTTAGGCATATGTAGGGTAACTGCGTCTTCTAAAGTAAGTGTCCACATAGTATCATCCAATAGAAGTCCTAAAGCCAAAGCTGCAGCTTTAAATGTATCGTGCAATACTCCATTAACTGTTTTCAAATCTTCGTAACTTCTAGCTCCTTTGACATGCAGTAGTAACAGCCGAAGGCAATATCTTTCTTGATCATTGACACTAACAGTATACATGCGTCCAATTATTCTGCTAAGTCCTCGTTTTCTTGGCTTCCAAGTTTTATTCCAAACGTAATGCTCTGGAATCTCTCGATACAAATACTGCCTTGCGTTTTCGTCACGTTGGTTCAGCAAAAACCATTCCATTAATGTTGACGTTGTGCTTAAATTTTTTGAGAAATCTTCGACTTGAGCATTTTCAAAGAAATAAAGCTGCTGTTGATTTGGTAAATGAATAGCTAAACGTATAATGGCATGGGACTGTGAATGCAAGGGAAACGCAAATATTCTCCAAGCAGCTTCTGGATCACTGACATATTTTGAGTCAACAAACCGTGATGATTCATCGTGATTGACTGTTTTTTGTTGTATTTCGACGTTAGCTTTGTCATGCCCCTTGTAGATGTACTTGAAAAGATATTTAACACTTTTTATTGAAGCGCCGATTTCAACGTTGATGTGACAGTTGTAGCTTTTTAATAAGTACGGGTTGTATGGAACTATCCATGAGTTATTTATAATCTTTTTGTTGTGTACAATGTTATCAATCAGTTGTCTCCGGTAGGATGGGTAGCCGTCCAAATCTTTAACAGTGTGCTGTTTCAACTGCTTTGGAAACCCTTTTGTACACTTTCCGTTTTCCATGCATGGACTTTTTGGATTTGCTACACCGCATGGGCCATGAACCATATTACAGATTACAATATTATACAATTCAGGATACTTTTCTTGGTTAGGAATTTCAGCCCACACTGTGTTGTCAATTTCGTCCTCCGTGCGAAACTTGGAATCCGCGTCTAAAATAATTAGTTTATGCGCATGTTGGAGACCTCGTTTCTGAAACTCTATGACGTGTACCATTGCTACGACTGTTCCAAAAAGCCTATTTTTGATGTCTTTAACAAGACTGCTGAGTTTTAGTCGAAATACGTGTGCAACTAAGTCCGGCCTGTGTTCAACTTGCTGCCAGGGTTGTAGATTTTCTGCTATTTCCGGCCATTTAGGATTACAGGTCATTGTTAAAAAAAAATGTCAGGTCTTCCATACTTTGTTACTATTGCCATTGCATCTTGATAACGCTGTTGCATGTTGCGGGGGCTACCTTCAAAGGACGACGGGAGAATTACTGTTTTTCCAATTGGAATTCCTTTTTGAATGGATTGTTTTTGCAAATGTTCTTGAAGAACGCAGTAGTCTTCAACTTTAAGTTGTTTTTGGTTCATTCGTATGAAATTGAGCCGATTAGCTTCAATTTTAACGTATGTGTCGACTAAGTACTGTTGTGTCAGTTTCCCACCGTTTAAAATAGGATTGTAGTAATTTTGCACAGACAGAAGAAAACTGTAGTACTGTAGTTGTGTAATTCTTCTTGAAGTTCCTTGCTGGTGTAGGTTTTCATGCCACCCTTGATCAGCGCTTTGAAAGAATAGCGGATACAGAAGAGCATCAAGGTTGCTGTGCAAAATGCTAATACGTTGTGTTTTAGGAACGAAAGGGTTGTTTTTGTCTGGCTTAAGATGGACTAATATATCTCTTTGAAAAGGAGGCTCTCCATCATCGTTTTGAAAAACAACTGCGACCTCACTTACACGTGGTTTGTTGTAACATCGGGGATCTTGTTGACGTTCTTGTTTAATGGCCATGATAATAGAAGGCATTTCCGTCCCATTTTGTATAGCTCTCTGTTCCTCCTCAGCTTCAACGTCTTTTAGCATGCGATATGCGGCAGCAAATGGGCTGATTGTTTGTAAATGTGCGGCAATTAGGTTCATCAGTTCTGCATTACACTTTTCATTTTCTTTTCGGTTCATCCTTTGTTCTGTAGCCTCATTTGGATCAAAGATGTATAATTGTGCAAATGTTGGTGGTTGTCCTAGTTCTGGGTGAAGTGTTCCAGTGCGGTGGTAGATCTGGCCATGAATTTTAAAACAATTCAGTCCTAATCCAGGGGGCGGTGCAATGTTGGCACCAAATGAAGCAAACGCATGAGAACTGTTGATACTTCTGATATTTTCCATAAAATTTATACTGTGTTCATGCGTTCCTTTCATCAACTGCTCAAAGAGATCTGAGTAGTGACGTCTTGGTAGCATCAATTTTCCTTTTTGGTAGCATTGAGTAAACTGATTGTCAGATGGTTTTTCCTCTATGAAATTCAGAGAGTCACATTTTGAACAAACTACATTCATCTTCCCACAGTAGCGTTGAATAATTATAGTTTCATTGTCTGTTAAGTAACGTGCAAGTTTTTGAATGTTCTGCTGGGTTTGCCTTAGTTGGTAGAGCATTCTTTTTTGATAAATTTGTCGATCGTGTTGTTCTCGGTTTGTCCTAGATTCTGGAGATTCATGAAGCCGACATTGTCTATGGGATTCCGCATCGTGTTCCTGTCTAGCCGCAGTGTGTTGCGGTGTTTCCCGTTCCCGACGTTGTCTGTGAGATTCCGCATCCTGGGCATGTCTGGCGCCAGTGTGTTGTGTTGTCTCTTGCTCCCGACGTTGTCTGTGACATTCCGCATCCTGGGCTTGTCTGGCGACAGTGTGTTGTGGTGTCTCCTGTTTCCGACGTTTTCTGTGAGCTTCCGCATCCTGGGCTTGTCTGGCGGCAGTGTGTTGCGGTGTCTCCTGTTCCCGGTGTTTTTGGTGAGCTTCCACATCCTGGGCTTGTCTGGCGGCAGTGTGTTGCGGTGTCTCCTGTTCCCGGCGTTTTTGGTGAGCTTCGGCATCGTGGGCTTGTCTGGCGGCATTGTGTTGCGGTGTCTCCTGTTCCCGGTGTTTTTGGTGAGCTTCCGCATCCTGGGCTTGTCTGGCGGCAGTGTGTTGCGGTGTCTCCTGTTCCCTGCGTTTTTGGTGAGATTCCGCGTCCTGGGCTTGTCTGGCGGCAGTGTGTTGCGGTGTCTCCTGTTCCCGGCATTTTTGGTGAGCTTCCGTATCCTTAGCTTGTCTGGCGGCAGTGTGTTGCGGTGTCTCCCGTTTCCGACATTGTCTGTGAGATTCCGCATCCTGGGCTTGTCTGGCGGCAGTATGTTGTGGTGTCTGTTGCTCTCGACGTTGTCGTTGTCTTGCTGCTTCTGCTGCTTTTCTGTCTTCCTCCGTGGCGTATTTTCGCTTACGACCCATTATAAAACAGGAAGTGTAAAGAAGTATCTCTTTAGCGCGCTGTCACTGGCAGAACGTGTTCAGTAAACCTGACAGAAGTCCCTCGCACAGTGTGACTGAAGTCCCTCGCACAGTGTGACTGAAGTCCCTCGCACAGTGTGACTGAAGTCCCTCGCACAGTGTGACTGAAGTCCCTCGCACAGTGTGACTGAAGTCCCTCGCACAGTGTGACTGAAGTCCCTCGCACAGTGTGACTGAAGTCCCTCGCACAGTGTGAGTGAGAAAACCTGCTCAGTACGTTATGAGCAGTTTGTGAGTCACATGACCACATGGGCGGAGTTAGCCCTGCTATCTCCCGAAGGTGGCGTAGCTATTTGAAATGTTGCGGTAATTGGCCGGAGAGCGTGTTTAAAATTGGCGCGAAAATCTGTGATTGGTTGCGGGCGGCGTCCGCGACCAATCATAGAAGCGGGTTTTAAATCTCGCGTGCCATGTTACTAAGGAGCGGACAGCGAATTTCTGGTCGCGCCCTCCTGCCGCGACCAATCAGCGTATCGTATTGGTGAGGACCAGGGAGCGGCTGCCTGTGCGGTTACTTCTGCTGCGAACAGTCGCTCATGTCCCGGCTTCTCGGAGCGGAAGTATCCCGACCCGCAGCGGCGCTCCCCGTTCCTCCCTTCACACCCTAGCCGCATGGATGTCAGCGCCGCTCCCCAGTCCTCCCTTCCGCATGGATATCAGCGTCGCTACCTGTGCGGATACTTCCGTTGCGAGATGCCGTAACATGAGCGACTGCTCGCAGCAGAAGTATCCCGACCTGCAGCGCCGCTCCCCGGTCCTCCCTTCACACCCTAGCCGCTGATCTCCCGACAGTAGCCGCATGGTGTTACTAAGGACCGGACATTTGTGTCAAAAATCTCTGATTGGTCGCGAGCGCTGCCCGCGACCAATCACCGATTTGGACGCCACATTTAAATAGCGGCCGCGACCAAACACAGATCTTGCAGAGAAATTTAAACACCGCTGTGCTGATTGGTCGCCGACGCTGCCCGCGACCAATCACCGATTTGGGCGCCACATTTAAATAGCGGCCGCGACCAATCACAGATCTTGCAGAGAAATTTAAACACTGCTGTGCTGATTGTTTGCGGACGCTGCCCGCGACCAATCACCGATTTGGGTGCCACATTTAAATAGCGGCCGCGACCAATCACAGATCTTGCAGAGAAATTTAAACACTGCGGGCAGCGTTGGCAACCAATCAGCACAGCAGTGTTTAACTTTAGCGGCAAGATCAGTGATTGGTCGCGGCCGAAGACCAATCATCGAATCGTATTGGTGAGGACCGGGGAGCGTCGCTGCCTGTGCGGCTACTTCCGCTCCGAGAACCCGGGACATGAGCGACTGCTCGCAGCAGAAGTATCCCGACCTGCAGCGCCGCTCCCCGGTCCTCCCTTCCGCATGGAGGTCAGCGGCGCCGGCGGTTGGGGTCCTTCTGCTGCTACCGGCCGGGAGATGAGCGCCTCGCGCCGGTCATCTCCCGGCTGCATCTCCGTCCCGCAGATGAGCCGCTAACGGCCGCCATCTTTTTTCAGAAATCCCGCGGCGCTGATTGGCCGCTGCCAGACCAATGAGCGACGCGGGATTTCCAGGACAGACAGAAAGACAGACAGACAGACGGGATAAGACGATTATATATATATATATATATATAGATGTATCAGTAAGTGTAACCTAAAAGTGTGTCCTCCACCCTCACCCACTACATGGTTCCCCCTATCTTTGGTCCCCCCCCATCTCCTTTATCCCGGCTGGGGCAGCACCCTGGTGCATATAAGCCCCCCACAGGACAGGAGTGGTGTAGTGTTGAGTTCTGAGGCTGGGTCCCGTGTGGTGCTCCATCCTTACCTCGGAGAGGAGATACCACACCTCGGTCTGAGGTGCAGTACCCATGTGGCGACTGAACCCTCAGGGGCGCCACAGTTCCAACCGATTCATATAGAAACTACACTTTTAGATATCTGCCTAATTGTTTCTAAGCATGGCTTTGAAAGAAGGGGCATGGCTTTGAATTAAGGGGCATGGCTCTGAAGGAAGGGGCATTGCTTTGAAAGAAGGGGCATTGCTTTGAAAGAAGGGGCATGGCTTTGAAGAAGGGGCATGGCTTTGAAAGAAGGGGCATTGCTTTGAAAGAAGCGGCATGGCTTTGAGGAAGGGGCATGGCTTTGAAAGAAGGGGCATTGCTTTGAAAGAAGGGGCATGACTTTGAAGAAGGGGCATGGCTTTGAAGAATGGGCATGGCTTTGAAAGAAGGGGCATGGCTTTGAAAGAAGGGGCATGGCTTTGAAAGAAGGGACATGGCTTTGAAAGAAGGGACATTGCTTTGAAAGAAGGGACATTGCTTTGAAAGAAGGGGCATGGCTTTGAAGAAGGGGCATGGCTTTGAGGAAGGGGCATGGCTTTGAAAGAAGGGGCATTGCTTTGAAAGAAGGGGCATGGCTTTGAAGAAGGGGCATGGCTTTGAAAGAAGGGGCATGGCTTTGAAAGAAGGGGCATGGCTTTGAAGAAGGGACATGGCTTTGAAAGAAGGGGCATGGCTTTGAAAGAAGGGGCATGGCTTTGAAAGAAGGGGCATGGCTTTGAAAGAAGGGGCATGGCTTTGAAGAAGGGGCATGGCTTTGAAAGAAGGGGCATTGCTTTGAAAGAAGGGGCATGGCTTTGAAAGAAGGGGCATGGATTTGAAAGAAGGGGCATGGTTTTGAAAGAAGGGGCATTGCTTTGAAAGATGGGCATGGCTTTGACAGAAGGGGCATGGCTTTAAATACCACAGCATGCACTAAATTGTTTGAAAATTGGGGGGCAAAAAAAGTGATGCAAGGCAAGCCAGCAAAAGAGTCTAAAGTATGACACATTTTCTCATTTACATGTCCATATTTAACCACGTACATGGAAAAAATGGTCCTGGTGTCAGCAGTGTTTGTTCCGTGTGTCATCAGTGTTCGGTCTGTGTGTCCGTTTTTCCCATCAATGTTTGACGGATGGATAAATAAATCCTTGAATTACAGAGCTTCTCCTATTCTTTGCCATCCGGGTGCTGAATGTTTTTGCACAGACCCATAGACTTGTATCGGCTCTTTTCATCTGTGATATCGGAAAAAGACAGACAGATGCACAACAATCAGACACAATCCGTGTGGCAGGTATGTTTTACCGGACGCACTGCATAGATTACATAGGAAAGTGTGTCTGGCCTTCTATTAGGTTTTTTTTTAGTTATGGATGACAAATGGACGCTGTACGGATCAAAAATGGCCTTTTTTTCCCCTGAACACAAAGCATTGTGCTTGTGTGAATTTGCACTTCGGCAGGCAATTGTGCCCTGAGCCTATATGAAGGCGTTTTGTGCGCTGCCGCCAAAATGCAACATTCAGTTGGACGCAGCAATATTTTATGTGTGAATACTGTTTAATACAGATTTTAGCATTTCCCTTTTTCTGAAAATGCGTCGGGCCTCATGCAGAAACAAACTTTTTGTCGAAACGGACAGTGATACCCATAACAACCAATCAGAGCTCTTCTTTTATTGTCCTGGTAAAATGAAACGTGGCATCTGGTTGGCTGTCATGGAGAACACTGACACATTCTGAAACTTAGTGCCGATTCTTCCACACTTCATGCCACACGTACAGTGTAAAAACTGATCGTCTGAATGGTCTCTTTACAGCAGCTGTTGCCTATGATGGCACAGAGAGGCATTGCACCAAACATCCATACCTTTTGCAATCTCGCTAGGGCATGCCTTAAAGAAAAAGATGGTTTACAGCTCCTGGAAGACATGGCGGTAATGACATTGCTAGTTTACATAGTTTATTTAGTGTCTTTTTTTTTTACTCCTACTTGATAAAGTCTAGAAAATAATGTCATTTTTAAACTGATTTGCCTTTTTATAGAAAACAAGTGACAAGGATCTTTTTGCATATCTGATCGGTAACTTGTTTTACAGATTTGTGGATTCCATCCAAATATCAATGTATACAGCACATTGATTAATGCGGCCATAAAGAGGTTAGATGACATCTACTTGACCAATATTCTGCGGGACATGAGGAACAGAAATGTGGCTCCTAATGAAGTGGTGGTCCGTCAGCTGGAGTCTGCAGCACAGTACCCACTAAACTTTGATAAAGTGAGTATACGATCTGATAAAACCAATAATGGAGGCTGGTGAAGAGGAGGGAATTCGCCTCCATATCGGTAAAAATGTGTTGTTTTTTATCAAAATGGAAACTTGTATTCGGTAAAAATACTCCACACCACACACCATCAACCAAGAAGTCCAATAACTAGTAATAGATTAGAAACAAGCGTTTGAAGACTTTTCCTGTTGTGAACATGATCCTTTAAGTTAAAGGGAACCTGTCACATTGGATAACGCTATTAACCTGCTGATGTAGGGTTAATCTGCAGGGTAATACCATTAGGAAGTGCTTGGCCACTATACTGAATGTGCAGCACATGGGAGTAAATGAACTTTATTCCTCCCGTGAGCCGCCGGCTTTCAGTCATGCAGGGCGTGCCTTTATTCACCACTCCATACAATGTGAGCAGTGGCAGTAAGCACGCCCTGGAACTTCCACTGACAGGTGGCTCTGCACTGATGCACTGTAGAGCTAGCTGTCAGTCAAAGGGCTGGGGCGTGCTTACAACCATTGCTTACTGTGTACAGATTGGTGACAAAAGGCACACCTGCATGACTGAAAGCTGGCGACTCACAGGAGGAATAAAGTTAATTTTCTCCCTTGTGCTCATTCTGGGGATGGCAGCCAGTCACCTTCCTAACGCTATTAACCTGGAGATTAGCCCGATGTCTGCAGATAAGTCATGACTAAGGGTGATCTGTCACCTGAAACGCGTTGACGTCGCATTCCTTCTGGCTGTAATGCTGACCTTGTACTCTGTTACGCACTTTGTGTGAAAAAGAGCCTATTCACGGTTCGTTGAGCTGGATTATCTTCATTTTATGATTCCCTTTAAAATGACTAGCAATTTGTATATAACAAAAAATATATAACAGGATGGAGGAATAAAGGGGCTGTCCGAAACGGATGACTTTATTTCGACACCTGCACACTCACTGAATGGATCAGTTACATGTTCAAGGCCCCAAGAGTGACGAAATAATGTTAAAATATCACATTATTTATCCCACCGCTGTGACAAATGCAGAGATTGCCTGTCAAACAGGCAATCTCTGCATGTATCACAGCTGTCTAACAGCCGTGACACTTGCAGGCGCAGCGACATTAAAAGAAATGCTAAGCACACCAAAATACTCGGCGAGCACACGAGCATGCTCACAGAAAGAGTTAATGAAACCTACTCGCTCATCACTAGTACTGACATGAAAGGAGTTAACATATCATTGCTACTGCACTGTGAATGCCGTAACAAGACCAAAGCATTAATGGCAAATTGTGTGTGTTCTTTTTTTCTTTTTTTTTTCATGTTTCACCCCACAACATTTACAGCGCCTTTCCACTGAACCTTTCCGTCAACCTTCCCACATTTTTTCATGTTACACCCATGAACTTAAAGTATTTTATTGGGATTTTATGTGATTTACCAACACTAAGTAGCAAGTATTTGTGAAGTGTAAAGGAATTGATACATGGTTTTAGAATTACTTTTAAAAATATAAATCTGAATATTGTGATGTGCATTTGTATTCAGCCCCCCTGAGTCAATACTTTGTAGGACCACCTTTTGCTGCAATTACTGCTGCAAGTCTTTTGGGGTCTGCCTCTACCAGCTTTGCACATCTAGCTCTTAAGGGTTTTTATCAGAAATAAGCCAGAAATGGGCCAGAAGTGACCAGAAGGTACGAGTGACCATCTACTAATTGTGCTTAGTTTCTCTTTCTCAATCAAATATAGATTGGGAAGGGAAAAGAGGAAAACATGGATATGGATCACAGGTTAGCCAGAGAAGCTTTAATCAGAGTTGCTCAGAATGTTACACTGTTATTCATTGGTATAATCAATTTCCCTATCCACCTATACTATCAGAACACGGGACTCTGTCCCTGACGCGCGTTTCGCCGGTATACCGGCTTTTTCTAAGGGCCTCATTGGGCTAATTTAGGTGTATAATATACAGCCATGACCCAATAATTAGGGGCTGGGTTAGGCATTTCTAATACTATTTTATCCACCTCACTACGGACCGGGTTTTGTGGGTCACCATTTGGAAGCTGGTGACCCTGTATGCATTTATTAATGCACGTTTTGCACAAATGTATCTATTTTAATAGTAATTTTCAATAAACGTTATATTTTATTTTCCATTCACATCTTTTCCTCTTTTCCCTTCCCAGTCTATACTCGATATAATTATGGTGGTGTACACCAGTGAATGGTAGTCTAATGAGATATGATCCTCTTTTCTTTCTCTTTCTCATTCACACTTAAACCTTCATTATACTTACATACGCCCTTAGTTTCTTGGCACCACTAAACCTTACTCTCCTTCGCTGTCCTCAAACCCCAGCACCCTCTAACCAAATAATCATCTCTCCTTCCCTCTTACCTCCCCACCTGACCTCATCTGCAGACCTGCTCCTCAAGCTCAGATCTATCCTAACAAAACATAAAACAAGCCAGACACTCTCCTTCTCCCACCTGCTCTCCCTCTCTCTGCTTCTCCTCACTGCTGGCGACATATCTCCCAATCCTGGACCCAAACAGCTCACACCTCCCACCAATACCCCCTCCTATCGCTTCCAACCAACTGCAAACTACCGCAACCTCTCCTACTTAAAACCCGTGCCGCTGATGCCCACCCACCCTGCTCCCTCTCTTTGGAGCACTCTGGAACGCCCGCTATGTCTGCAACAAGCTCCATTTTGTCCACGACCTCTTTACCTCTCGTTATCTCTTTTTCCTGGGCATCACAGAGACATGGTTGACACCCTCCGACACTGCCTCCCCTGCTGCGCTGTGTTACAGTGGCCTCCACTTCACCCACACTCCTCGCCCTGGTAATAGACATGGCGAAGGAGTGGGTCTTCTCCTTTCTACCAACTGCACCTTTAGCCCTTTCCCACCTCTACCCTCCCTTACTCTCCCTTCTTTTGAAGTCCACTCTGTCCTCATCTACTCTCCTTCCAAGTAGCTGTCATATACTGACCTCCAGGCCCAGTCACTGCCTTTATTGACCAATTCTCCACCTGGCTTCTTTACTTTCTCTCTGCTGACATTGCACAATCATCATGGGCGATTTCAACATCCCCACTGACACTCGCCAGTCAAAAGCATCCAAATTCCTGTCGCTTACTTCATCCTTTGGACTTACTCAGTGGTCCTCCTCAGCCACCCACACAGACGGAACACACTAGACCTCATTTTCTTCACCCAACTCTGCTCCCTATCTAACCTCACAACCTCCCCCCTACCCCTATCTGACCACCGTCTACTCACTTTCTCATCCCTGTCCTCCTCACCTGTCACACATGTCCAGCAACTAGCACACCCCCTCAGAAACCTTGCATATCTAGACACTCACACACTCTCTGACTCTGTTCTACCACTGACATCCATATCTTTACTCCACGACACTGTCAGCACCACTGCTTTCTACAATGCCACTCTCGCATCAGCTATTGACTCAGTCGCCCCTCTTGTGCATGGCAGAGTGCGACAAGTCAATAGGCAACCCTGGCACAACACCCTCACTAAACCGCTTCGGCAAGCGTCCAGGGTTGCGGAACGGCGTTGGAAGAAAAAACAATCGCAAGATGACTTCACTGCATTCAAACAACAACACTCGCATTCAAATCAGCCCTCGCCTCTGTTAGGCAGGCCTACTTCACAACCCTCATATCTTCCTTATCCTACAACCTCAAACAGTTATTCAACACTTTTAACTCTCTCCTCCGCCCACCACTGTCCCCTCCGACCTCCGTCATCTCTGCTGAGGAGTTCGCCACACACTTCAAAAACAAGATTGACCAAACACGGCAAATCTTTACTATCCGACCACCACAACCCCTTTGTTTCCCAGACCATTGCCCTTCCCCCATAACCTCCCTTTTCAACATCATGGAAGGAGACCTCACTCGTCTCCTTTCCAAATCACATCTCACCACTTGTGCACTCGACCCCATCCCATCCCCCCCAACCTCACCCCCACACTCATCCCATCCCTAACCCATCTTTTCAACCTATCACTAACTTCTGGTACCTTCCACCCTGCCTTCAAACATGCCACAATCACTCCCATTCTCAAAAAGCCATCTCTCAACCCAACCGCCTTGTCCAGCTACCGCCCCATATCACTTCTCCCATTTGCCTCCAAACTCCTTGAGCAACACGTTCACGCTGAACTTTCCTCTCACTTCTCATCTATCTCTCTTCAATAACCAACAATCTGGTTTCCGCCACCACCATTCCACCAAAACTGCCCTTACAAAAATTACTAATGACTTTCTTACAGACAAAGCTAACAGACAATTCACTGTACTGTTTCTTCTTGACCTGTCCTCTGCCTTCGACACAGTTGACCACTGCCTCCTACTGCAGATCGTCTCTTCCTTTGGAGTCAAAGACCCTGCCCTATCCTGGATCTCCTCATACCTTTCCAACCGCACATTTAGCGTCTCCCACTCCCACACTACCTCCTCATCCCCCCACCTCTCTGTTGGAGTCCCTCAAGGTTCAGTCCTAGGACCCCTACTTTTCTCAATCTATACCCTTGGCCAGGGACAGCTCATAAAATCCCATGGCTTCCAGTCATGAAGAGCATGGTCAGTCATCCTTTTGATGAGGACACAGAAGTCTTGCCTGTTAGCAATCTGGCACGCATGGCTGAGTTTATGTTACGCTGCCTTTCCCCTGATCCTTGCTTTGTCCAAACTTTGCATGACAGTCCTTACTGGTTGGTGACACTTCTAAACCCACGCTACAAGGAGAACTTTCTGTCTCTTATTCCCTTGCAGGAGAGGCCTAATAAAATGGTGCAGTACGAGAAGGCTCTTGTTGCGGAATCATTTAAAAAATTCCCATCTGAAAACGCTGGCGGCAGAGGTCACAGTTCGTTTGACAACCAAGGAGTACAGGCGAGAGAGACACAAATTCAATCCAGCAGAGGCAGGGGAACACTGTCAAAGTTCTGGGACAGTTTTCTCAGACCCTCCCACCGCACAGGTCCTGAGGCACGGGGTACTCTCCCAAAGAGGGGAAAGTTTCGGAAGATGGTGAGGGAGTACCTTGCCGGCTGTGCCAACGTAGTCCTTGATTCCTCTGTGCCTTATAATTATTGAGTATCCAAGCTGGACTCGTGGCATGAACTGGCTCTATACACCTTGGAGGTCCTGGCCTGCCCTGCCGCTGTCAACTGAAAATGCTGACAGGCTGACTCATAAAAATTATCAAAGGCTGGTTTGGGCCAGACTTCTCAACATCACTGAATGATAGCAGCGTAACATAAACTCAAATACAGTGTCTTTTTTGGGGAGGTCTAACTGTATTCCCATGCACCTCTGTCTTCACACCCAGACATGGGTATACGCTTCCTGATTTTGTCTATTTGCTCTTGTCCTCCTCCTTCTCCTCATCTTTCACATCCTCCTCCATATCACTACCATATCACCGTATCTACGTCTCTTGCAAGGGGCATTGGAGTTCCTCCAAATTTTTGGCAGCCGTTGCATTCACTGCATAGGCAAAGAGTATGGGAGACCCACTTCCTAATAATGGGAACATTGTTTTCTGGAGGCCCTCCAACCTCTACATCTCTTGCAAGGGGCATTGGAGTGCCTCGTAATTTTTGGCAGCCTTTGCATTCACTGCATAGGCAAATAGTATTGGAGACCCACTCCTTTTTAATGGGAACATGTCATACTCATTACTGTAGCCCAGCGCCATGTGTCTTTAAATTGGTAATAGGGTTTTTTCTAAATTTTGGCAGCCGTTGGACTCACTGCATACCCTATAACTGGATAGGAGACCCTCTCCTTTCTAATGGGAACATGTCATTACTGTGGTCCAGCTCTATGTGTCTTTAAATTGTTAGTGGGGTTTTTCCCAAATTTTGGCGGCTGTTGGACTCACTGCATACCCTATAACTGTATAGCAGATCCTTAACCTTTCTAATGGGAACATGTCATTACTGTGGCCCAGCTCTATGTGTCTTTAAATTGTTAGTGGGGTTTTTCCCAAATTTTGGCAGCCCTTGCAGTCACAGCATGGGTATTACCACTATAGGAGACCCACTCCTTTATAATGGGAATATTTTTTTTTACTGAGACCCTCCTCTATGTCTCTTCAAAGAGGTATTGGGTTGCGTCCAAATTTTTGGCAGCCCTTGCAGTCACTGCATATGCAATAACAGTATAGGAGACCCACTCTTTAATAATGGGAACAACAAAGCATAGCCGACTGCTGGCCCTTTAAGAATAGTAAGGCAGTAAAAACAGTGTTTGTGACTTTCACAATCCCTCCTTCATAAATGAAACAGGATGTGTCTGATGATGTTTCACACACCACATGGCCAGATAAGGTTGTAAAATGTTAAAATGCCATTTCCCGGTGAATGCATTTGTCACGGTTGAAAGCAATGCAAAAATGCAAAAAAACGCATCAAAAACGCTATGTGTGAACATAGCCCAAGGTGTGAAGGAGCATTTTTGTTTTTGGTTATTTATTTTGCCTTATATACAAGTCATTACCCTGGAAAGAATGTTCCTTAACATATTTCCCAGGAAAATCCATTTTGGTTTAGTTTTTGTATGTTTTATTGTGAGTCTGTAAAAGTGGCGTAATACCTCTGACAACATTGTTGATATTATTGACCTGGGAGCCAGAAATGCTTCCAGGAGTCTTCCCCATGCTGTTCCCATGTCATTTTAGTACTGTTCCCATCGATTTGGGCAATTTTTAGGCCCTCTGCAGACCACCGGGGGGGGGGGGCCGCCGAAAGAATGCTGGAGTTTCCCATAGACTTACATTGGGCTCGTTACTTGGACCGAGCACCTGAGTATTCCAATTTGCTTGACTTGAGCAGCGAGCACCCGAGCATTTTAGTGCTCGCTCGTCACTAGTTTTCAGCTATACCATTTCTATTTCCATTCAACTTTTTGATCGTGTTTTATTCCACTCTTTGTTTGGTAGTAAGATGAAAAAGAATAGTTTTTTTTTTACAGTGTTCACTGAAGGCGTTAAGTAGTGTGATCGTTTTATAGGCCATGGACGTGATGATAACAAATATGTGGACCTTTTTGGTTTATTTTAGTTTTTGTATGAATTTACCCATTTATTGATATAACATTATTTTCATTTTCTTTTCTGTTTATTTTTTGATTAGGTTTTTTTTATATTTTTTCACATTCTTTTTTTTACTTTTTCATTTAGTCCCTCTATGGGACTAGCTTTTATTAGTATAATCGCTGTTATAAAGCATTGCAATGAATTCTACCTGTCAGTGTTACAGTGATAGAAGCCTCTGAGACCATGCTCCTAGCTCGGTCTAAGCAGGCCACCGTCGCTGGGATACCTGGAGGTTGTCATGACAACAGGATCACTGACTAAGGGCGTAACCAGAAACGCGTCGAGATTGCGTCTCCGCTATCATGGACTTTTATATATTTTAATATTTTGCACCAATAAAGTGAGAATTATTTTTTATTGGAGACTTTTCCCACTTTCTCCTTATGTACACTGGCCGAGAGTCACGGCATTGTGGGTCTGAGCCCAGAAGATATGAGCAGCAGGATGGATTAAATGCATGGTGAGGCATATATTGTTTTTTTGTAAAGAATTGTCCAATCAGTCAGTAAGGATTTAGGGCCCTTTTACATGGCGATATTTTGCATCAGTATTTGTTAACAGACGCCAGGAGTGGATCCAAAACACAGAAGAGGTGAGAGTGGTTCAGATATTATTTTTCTCTGTGTTTGTTCCCCTCTGGTTTTTAGCTTACAAATACTAATGTAAATTACTGCCCAAAATACTCCCTGTGTGAATGAGGCGAGGAAGCTGCTTGTAATACTGTAATATAAGTCCTTATTCTGAGGATGAGCGCTCACTTGCAGGTGCTGTGCTGTAATGCTTATCTTCTCTGCTCCATCATACTCCCCAGAGCAGGGGCGACCCCTGGGGCAAAACTGCGGCCGGCAGATGTCAGACGTGTCACTCAGTGATATGTGATGGAGCCCGACTCCCAAACAAAATCAGACAGAAGCATACAAAATAAATACATGAAGCATTGCAATTAGGTGTCAAACGTTCTCAACTTTATTTAAATTTACATGACACTGAACCATCACCTATCAGGATAAAGAAGATTCTGTGTAGCCTCTGTTCCTATAGACCATCTTGCTTGCAGCCTTCTCCATTGAAGACTAATCTGCTTATACTGCTGTAATACAATTCTTTTATCCAATGATGAGAGCATGCGTCCAGGAGTTGTGCTGTAATGTTTGTCTCCTCTTCACCATCATCATCAGAGCAGGGGCGACCCCTGGGGCAAAATGTGCTTACTGGGATCTGTGCAGCCGGCAGATGTCCAGCCGTATGTGATAGACCCCGTCCCCCAAACAAAATTAATCAGACAGAAGCACACAAAATAAATACACGAAGCATTGCAATTAGGTGTCAAATGATCAAAATTTTATTTAAATTTACATGACACCGAAAATAGCACAACCCCCGACTCACGAAGAGTCACCCTCCAGCACTCAGGAGAGGAAAACCCCCTGTGGAGGAAACCTCTATGGAACCATGGATGGAGGGCTGCCCTTCCATTGGGCTTAGAGAGTTTGTGCCAATATATAACAGATGTAACTGCAGAATTGTACAATTTGTACATTTTACCAGATTTACAAAGAATGACATAACAAATACAGACTATAAATGTGATAAAGCTGATGTGGGAGAGATCTGGCTGCAATATCTGTCACCACATTGATTGATGGAGCGAATTTGGTTGATCTGATTGGCCAGGTGGATGTATAATTTCTCCCTTACAGATCCAGGTCCGCCTCTCAAAAAATTGGACATTTGGTTACAGTTCGTTATGCCTAATCCCTAATAGGATAAATAATCCCTCCCAATTTATCACCCATTAAAGTCATAGATCAGTCCATGAACTCCCAAAGGAGAGCTGCTCTATATAGAGGGTAACAGAAGGGGATCCTGGTCTAGGGACCCCCCTTTGTTACCTTCCCATGCCCTAGGGGTGTCTAAAGCAGACAACCCCTTTCCCTGCTAGAACCTCCAAATTACACCAAGTTTGGCACATTACGTGGGTGGTCAAGCTCAAGGTCCTCAGGCGCATCAGTAATGGCGCTGATCGTGGCAGCGCGGAATTCTTTTATGGAATCTTCTTTATGACACTGGTTTATGACCTCATAACAGTTGTCATGGTGACTACAGGGTCTATTACTGATGCAGGGCACAAGTATTAACCCTTTCATCATTGGTAATTTGCTATTGTTATAGAGGCAGATAACTGCACTTGTTACCAAGCAGGGGCCTTATCATTATTGCTTCCCTTAGGCACCATAAGAAATACAGATTACAAATTAAACGTGCAAGTTTGTCATGAGTGTTTTGCACTTTCTAGATCCAGAGATTGGGTTTATTACTAGCACTTTACAAAGAAAAAAAAAAAAAAGAGGAAATTACTTGTAAAATAATATTATTGGGAATTGCATTTCAAGCATTTTCCTAATGTGCATTCTACATAGTTACATAGGTTGAAAAAAGTAGGGGTGGACATTAACAGCTTGGGGCCCAAGTGCAAGAAATGTGTCCGAGCCCCCATCTTTTTATGGCGACAAAGCTACAGATATATATATATACACACACACAGTGGGGGAAATAAATGTTTGATCCCCTGCTGTTTTTCTAAGTTTGCCCACTGACAAAGACATGAACAGTCTATAATTTTAAGGGTAATTTTAACATTGAGAGATAGAATATCCCCCCCCCCCCCAAAAAAAAAATAAAAAATCAAGAAAATCACATTGTATAAATTAGATAATTTTTTTTTGCATTTTGCAGTGAGAAATAAGTATTTCATCCCCTACAAACCATTATGAGTTCTGGCTGCTACAGACCAGTTAGACGTTCCTAATCAACTCGTTACCTGCAGTAAAGACAGCTGTCTTACATAGTCACCTGTATAAAAGACTCTTGTCCACAGACTCCATTAATCAGTCAGACTCTAACCTCTACCACATGGGCAAGACCAAAGAGCTTTCTAAGGATGTCGGGGACAAGATCATAGACCTGCACAAAGCTGGAATGGGCTACAAAACCATAAGTAAGACTCTGGGTGAGAAGGAGACAACTGTTGGTGCAATTGTAAGAAAATGAAAGAAATACAAAATGACTGTCAATAGACATTGATCTGGGGCACCATGCAAAATCTCACCTCGTGGGGTATCCTTGATCATGAGGAAGGTGAGAGATCAGTCTAAAACTACACGGGGGGAACTTGCTAATGATCTCCAGGCAGCTGGGACCACAGTCACCAAGCAAACCATTGGTAACACATTCCGCTTTAAAGGTTAAAAATCCTGCAGTGCCCGCGAGGTCCCCCTGCTCAAGAAGGCACATGTGCAGGCCCATCTGAAGTTTGGCAATGAATACCTGGATGATTCTGTGAGTTATTGGGAGAAGGTGCTGTGGTCAGATGAGACAAAAATTGAGCTCTTTAGCATTAACTCAATTGGCCGTGTTTGGAGGAAGAAGGAAGTACAACCCTAAGAACTTCATTCCAATCGTGAAGCATGGTGGGGGAAACATACCTTGGGGGTGCTTTTCTGCAAAGGGGACATGACGACTGCACCGTATTGAAGGGAAGATGGATGGCGTCATGTATCGCGAGATTTTGGCCAACAACCTCCTTCCCTCGGTAAAAGCATTGAAGATGGGTCGTGGCTAGGTCTTTCCAGCAAGGCAATGACCCAAAACATACAGCCAAGGCAACAAAGGAGTGGATCAAAAAGAACTACAGTAAGGTCATGGAGTGGCCTAGCCAGTCTCCCGACCTTAATCCCATAGAAAACTTATGGAGGGAGTTAAAGCTCCGATTTGCCAAGCAACAGCCTCAAAATCTTAATGATTTAGAGATGATCTGCAAAGAGGAGTGGACCAAAATTCCTCCCGACATGTGCACAACCCTCATCATCAGCTACAAACAACGTCTGACTGCTGTGCTGCCAACATGTGTTTTACCACCAAATATTAAGTGTTGTTTTCCAGAGGGATCAAATACTTATTTCTCACTGCAAAATGCAAAAAAATGTATCTAATTTATACAATGTGATTTTCTTGATTTTTTTTGGGATATTCTATCAATGTTAAAATTAACCTACCATTAAAATTATAGACTGTTCCTGTCTTTGTCAGTGGGCAAACTAAGAAAGACAGCAGGGGATCAAATAATTATTTCCCCCACTGTGTATATAATTATATATATACAGTATGTAGATTGTATGTATCTACCTCCTTCTAGGTTGTGCCTGGATATGTACACCCACTATATACTGTGTATGTCTGCACCACTTCAGTGCAGTAAGGCGACATTACTGACCACGGAGCAGCCGTGCTCTTTAGAGCTGATGTATTTTTATTTTTGTGAATTGTTTCAGCTGCCTGAAGACCATTGCTCGCCATCTACCATGGGCATGCTGCAGATCCTCGCTAAGTTGCCATCTTACTCCCTGGCATCAGGATGGTTAACAACAGTACAACCCATGTGCAGACAGATTTGTCTGACTCCTTACCGGACTCCAGCAACGCATCGGCTGTGATCCCAGCAGAGAGTACTGCGATTCAGGACTATCTCCCACCATGCCGGTGCTGGTCATAATTCACCGGTATCAGAGGAGGACAACTTTGGGACATTGTCCAAGACATACTCCTCAAGAACTGTGTTTAAGAAATCGTCTCCAGAGGTCCAGGACTTGAGATATGAAGAGGGTGAGGACATTACTGGGGGCACACAACCCACTCATAATAGGTACAGGGGAAGAAGAAACACTCCGTACTGGTACTTCCTCCAGTGTAAGGCCAATATAAAGGAGGGCAAGGTAAGAATGTCTATATTGTTATTCTACTGGGGATCCGCAGGGGAGGGATCGTACATCACAATGCTAGTTTACAATGAGGCATACTGTAGCGCCGGCGTCCCTGCCCTCTGCTAGGCAGGGACGCTGTTCCCCTCACCTCTCTGCTCCGTGCCCGGCGTCCTCCTCCCGCTCTGCTGGCAGCGCGCGCTCCTTCCCGGCCACTGTGCTTAGGGCGCGCGCGCGCGCTCTCCCTCCCTCTTAAAGGGGCCGCGCGCGCCGTCCTAAGGAGTCCCCGGCCAATGGCCGGAGGACTTCACCATATATAAGGCACCTCCTCCAAAATGGAGGTGCCCGAGCAATGTTGTTGCACTGTTCACTACTCTGCTTCAGCCCTCAGGTCCCGTTGTCAGTTACCTGCCTGATTCCTGCCAGCCTGCTGACTTATTCCTGCCTGATTATCTGCTACCTGCCTGCTAGTCTGAGGTCCGACGGTCTGCCTTACTACTCCTGTCAGTCTGTCTAAGGACCAGCCTGCCCGCTCACCTGGGAGCGCACATCAGCCACCTGCCTGCTTGCCTGAGGTCCGACGGTCTGCCTTCCAACTCCTGTCAGTCTGTCTATGGACCAGCTTGCCCGCTCACCTGGGAGCGCACATCTGCTACCTGCCTGCTAGCCTACCTGGAGGCTCCGCCGTCACGTGCTGTGACCACCTGCCTGTCCAGTGACTCCTGCCCGCTCACCTGGGAGCGCTCATCTGCTACCTGTCTGCTAGCCTACCCGGAGGCTCTGCCGTCACGTGCTGTGACCACCCGCCTGTCCAGAGACTTCTGCCCGCTCACCTGGGAGCGCTCATCTGCCGCCTGTCTGTTGGTCTTCCCGGAGGCTCCGCCGTCACATGCTGTGACCACCCGTTCATCCAGAGACTCTCGCCTGCTCACCTGGGAGCTCACGTCTATCATCAGCCGCCACAGGTCGTACCAACCCTTTACCTAGAGACTGCCCCGGTCACTTGCCGTGACCATCTGCCCGTTCATTCAGAGACTGCCCCGGTCACTTGCCGTGACCACCAGCCCGTTCATCCAGAGACTGCCTCGGTCACTTGCCGTGACCTCCAGCCCGTTCACTCAGAGACTGTCCCGGTCACCTGCTGAGACTTCCTGCCCGTCTTCCCTGGTCGCCACCCGCTCCCTTACAAGGACCGCCCCCTTGTATAGTAGCTCAGAGGTTCCGCCTCCCAGACCCGTTACAGTTTGCTCGGGCCATGGAACCCGGTGGCACCCAAGCTCCCTCGCTCTCGGACCTGTGTCATGAACTGTCCCGTCAAAGGTCCCAACAGGAGTCCATCCTGGGTCACCTGCGGAATGTCAATACTCGCCTGGACACTCTGACTGCTCCACCAGCAACCTCCGCCTGTGCCATGTCTCGCAATCCGGCAGCTCCGCTGCCCACTAATACCATGGTATCTTACCCCGGACCCCGGCTTTCTGCACCTCCTCGCTTCGGAGGCGACTCCGCCCAGGCTCGGGGCTTCATAAATCAGTGCACCCTGCACTTTGAACTATTGTCTCACCAGTTTAACTCCGACCGGGCCAAAATTGCATTCATCATGTCCCATCTCACCGGGGAGGCCCTGGCCTGGCTAAATCCTCTATGGGAGAGAGGAGACCCCCTGGTGTCCAACTTGCCTGCTTTTCTCACGGCTTTCCGGAAAGTCTTCGACGAACCCGGACGGAGGACCTCATCCGCATCATCACTGCTACGCCTCCGTCAGGGAGGTCTCACCGTGGGCCAATATGCCATACGGTTCCGTACCCTTGCCTCGGAGCTGGCCTGGGATAACGACGCTCTGGTATCCGTCTTCTGGGAGGGTCTGTCCGGCCGTATTAAAGATGAACTTGCCGGTCGGGACATTCCTACCACTCTCGATGACCTAATAACTCTTGCCACCCGGATTGACCTACGGTTCCAGGAGCGTGCCAAAGAGGTCACCCGTGAGGAGGTTACCACGTCTAGCTCCTACTTTTCAGAAACCCGTCACTCCCTCCGTCTCTACCCAGGTACACTCTCCTGAGCCTATGCAGGTCGACCAGACCAAGATGCTCAAAACCCGTCAGGACTTACGCCGTGCCGAGGGGAGCTGCTTCTACTGTGGCAGTAAGGAGCACCGGATCCGTGCCTGCCCGGAGAGGTCGGGAAACGCCTGTGTCTAGGTTCGCTCAGAGAGGTCGACCTAGACAAGAATAAATCCTCTCCATCTCTGCTGTTGTCAGTCTCAATCGTCTGCGGGGAGAACCGTTATTTCGAACTAGCCCAACTTGACTCTGGAGCAGCCGGGAATCTTATTTCACAGTCCCTGGTAGAGAAATACCGCATCCCCACCAAACCTCTGGCTGTACCCTTGTCTGTTGCTGCCGTGGATGGGGGTCTCTTACCACGCCCCATCCAACTCATCACCGAATCCATTACTCTGCAGGTGGGAATGCTGCATTCTGAGAGTATCTCCTTTCATGTTCTGCCTGGACTCTCTCACGCCCTCTTGCTAGGCCTACCTTGGCTCCAGAGACATGCACCCGTGCTTGACTGGCAGACCGGAGAAGTCCTTCGCTGGGGACAGGACTGCCATAAGACCTGTCTGGTTCCCGTCCATCCCGTCCGTCCTTCTCCTACCCCAGCTAATCTACCTGGACTTCCGATTCCTTATTGGTCTTATGCTGATGTCTTTAATAAAAAGGAGGCAGAGACACTACCCCCTCATAGACCATACGACTGCCCTATCGACCTGTTACCTGGTACTACTCCTCCCCGTGGGCGTATTTATCCTTTATCCGCTGCTGAGACCCGGTCGATGTCCGAATATATTGAGGAGAATCTGGCCAGAGGATTCATCCGGAAATCTACCTCCCCGGCGGGAGCAGGCTTCTTTTTCGTCAAAAAGAAGGACGGCTCTCTCCGTCCCTGTATAGACTATAGAGGTCTTAACCAGATCATGGTGAAGAATAAGTACCCCCTTCCGCTCATTCCGGAGTTATTTGATCGTCTGAGGGGGGCTAGAATCTTCACCAAACTGGACCTCCGTGGGGCGTACAACCTGGTTCGTATCCGTCAGGGGGATGAATGGAAGACGGCATTCAACACCCGGGACAGCCACTATGAATATCTGGTAATGCCCTTTGGCCTCTGTAACGCTCCTGCCGTCTTTCAAGAGTTGGTCAATGACATCTTCCGGGACCTTCTCTACTCCTGCGTAGTGGTGTACCTGGACGACATCTTGGTCTTCTCTCCGGATCTCCAGACTCACCGGAGGGACGTTCGTCAGGTCCTGCTCAGGCTCAGGCAGAATCACCTCTTCGCTAAATACGAGAAGTGCCTCTTTGAGCAGACCTCGCTTCCATTTTTAGGCTACATTATTTCTCAGACCGGCCTACAAATGGATCCAGAGAAACTGTCTGCCATCGAGAAATGGCCTCGACCGGAGGGGTTGAAGGCCATTCAGCGATTCCTGGGCTTCGCCAACTACTACCGCCTCTTCATACCACACTTCTCTTCCCGGACTGCCCCAATTTCCGCGCTCACCCGTAAAGGTACTAATCCCAAAGAGTGGCCACCCGAAGCTGAGGAGGCCTTTCTTTCCCTAAAACAGGCCTTCTCTTCCGCCCCGGTGCTGCATCGCCCAGATGGCAACAAGCAGTTCTTCCTGGAAGTTGACGCCTCCTCCTCTGGAGCCGGAGCGGTACTTACTCAAAAATCATCTTCCGGGAGAATGGTAACTTGTGGCTTCTTCTCTAAACTCTTCTACTCCTCAGAGCGCAATTATTCCATAGGAGACCGAGAGTTATTGGCCATCAAACTGGCATTGGAGGAGTGGCGTTACCTGCTCGAGGGGGCTCTTCACCCGGTAATAATTTACACCGACCACAAGAACTTGGCTTACCTCCAGCATGCCCAGAGACTTAACCCGCGCCAAGCCCGGTGGTCCTTGTTTTTTGCTCGCTTTGATTTTGTTCTTCATTTTCGCCCGGCTGACAAAAACGTCAAAGCAGACGCCTTGTCCCGATCCTTTCTGGTGTCCGATCTCGAGGAAGAACCTAAACATATCATCGATCCCGCCAGAGTAATGCAGGTGGCTCCCGTGAGTCTAAATCGTCTCCCTCCTGGTAAGACGTTTGTTTCAGTACCTGATCGGGAGAAGATCCTACACTGGGGCCATTCGTCTAAACTAGCTGGCCACGCCGGTCAGAAAAAGACCCTCCAGCTTATTGCCCGGCACTACTGGTGGCCTACCCTGCACAAGGACGTAATAGACTTTGTTTCTACCTGTGTGTCCTGCGCCCGCAACAAAGTCCCGAGACACCTGCCAGCCGGTCGCCTCCTTCCGCTTCCTGTGCCTGCTGCCCCCTGGCAGCATATTGCTATGGACTTCATAACTGATCTCCCCGTCTCTGCCGGTTGTACGGTCATTTGGGTGGTCGCTGACCGCTTTTCCAAGATGGCTCACTTTATTCCCCTGCCAGGCCTCCCGTCTGCACCCGAGCTGGCTAAAGACTTTATCCGCCACATCTTCCGTCTTCATGGCCTGCCCCTCCACATCGTGTCGGATCGTGGGGTACAGTTCACCTCACGTTTCTGGAGAGCCACTTGTAAACTGCTAGACGTCACCCTGGACTTCTCTTCCGCTTACCACCCACAGTCCAATGGTCAAGTGGAGCGGATCAATCAGAACCTGACCAGTTACCTCCGGCACTTCGTTAATGCCCATCATTCAGACTGGGTGGATCTCCTACCATGGGCCGAGTTCTCTTATAATAATCACCAGAGCGAATCCTCCTCCAAATCCCCGTTTTTTGTAGTCTTCGGTCAGCATCCTCGGATTCCTTTTCCTGTCTCCACCTCTGTGGACAACCCGGCTGCGGAATCTCTCGTTAGCAAATTTTCCTCCATTTGGGAGAGTACCCGATCCGCACTCCTTCAGTCGTCCGAACGGATGAAAAGACACGCTGACCAAAAACGCCTGGATCCTCCACAATTTCGTCCTGGAGATAAAGTCTGGCTCTCATCTAAATATGTCCGACTCAAGATACCTTCTTACAAGTTAGGGCCTCGGTTCATCGGCCCTCTGGAGGTCATCAGTCAGATCAACCCGGTGGCCTATAAATTGAAACTCCCGGCCAACTTACGGATCCCTAACTCCTTCCATGTATCTCTCCTCAAACCTGTGGTTCTTAACTCTTTTTCCAAGTCTACAGGTACGCCTCCTGCTCCGGTTTCTGCTGAGGACGAGTTTGAGGTAGAGAACATTCTTGCCACCAAAAGGGTAAGAGGAAAGACCTTTTTTCTAGTAGATTGGAAGGGGTTTGGTCCTGAGGAGAGAACGTGGGAGCCCCGGGAGAACATCCATGCCCCTCTTATCCTTGCTAAATTTCTGTCTGGCCTAAAGAAGGGGGGGCCTAAAGGGGGGGGGTACTGTAGCGCCGGCGTCCCTGCCCTCTGCTAGGCAGGGACGCTGTTCCCCTCACCTCTCTGCTCCGTGCCCGGCGTCCTCCTCCCGCTCTGCTGGCAGCGCGCGCTCCTTCCCGGCCACTGTGCTTAGGGCGCGCGCGCTCTCCCTCCCTCTTAAAGGGGCCGCGCGCGCCGTCCTAAGGAGTCCCCGGCCAATGGCCGGAGGACTTTACCATATATAAGGCACCTCCTCCAAAATGGAGGTGCCCGAGCAATGTTGTTGCACTGTTCACTACTCTGCTTCAGCCCTCAGGTCCCGTTGTCAGTTACCTGCCAGATACCTGCCTGATTCCTGCCAGCCTGCTGACTTATTCCTGCCTGATTATCTGCTACCTGCCTGCTAGTCTGAGGTCCGACGGTCTGCCTTACTACTCCTGTCAGTCTGTCTAAGGACCAGCCTGCCCGCTCACCTGGGAGCGCACATCAGCCACCTGCCTGCTTGCCTGAGGTCCGACGGTCTGCCTTCCAACTCCTGTCAGTCTGTCTATGGACCAGCTTGCCCGCTCACCTGGGAGCGCACATCTGCTACCTGCCTGCTAGCCTACCTGGAGGCTCCGCCGTCACGTGCTGTGACCACCTGCCTGTCCAGTGACTCCTGCCCGCTCACCTGGGAGCGCTCATCTGCTACCTGTCTGCTAGCCTACCCGGAGGCTCTGCCGTCTTGTGCTGTGACCACCCGCCTGTCCAGAGACTTCTGCCCGCTCACCTGGGAGCGCTCATCTGCCGCCTGTCTGTTGGTCTTCCCGGAGGCTCCGCCGTCACATGCTGTGACCATCCGTTCATCCAGAGACTCTCGCCTGCTCACCTGGGAGCTCACGTCTATCATCAGCCGCCACAGGTCGTACCAACCCTTTACCTAGAGACTGCCCCGGTCACTTGCCGTGACCATCTGCCCGTTCATTCAGAGACTGCCCCGGTCACTTGCCATGACCACCAGCCCGTTCATCCAGAGACTGCCTCGGTCACTTGCCGTGACCTCCAGCCCGTTCACTCAAAGACTGTCCCGGTCACCTGCTGAGACTTCCTGCCCGTCTTCCCTGGTCGCCACCCGCTCCCTTACAAGGACCGCCCCCTTGTATAGTAGCTCAGAGGTTCCGCCTCCCAGACCCGTTACACATACCAGACAATATATGTCCTTCTATAATATATCCTCATATAATTTCCTATTGTGTCAAATATTATGCAATTACATTGTCCTAAATGATTGTATTTGCTGATCGTAACCTTAACGGTACGATGGTAGAGTCACCACTAGCACCTAAGAAACACAGTGAAGCCTGGTAAGTGTCCGGACGGAGGAGATAGCCATTGATGAGAAGCATTATTTTTTAGGACCATAGCCATGACTGTTATAGCATTTGCATAAGTCGCCCTTGTGCCATGTTGTTCTCCTTTTTTCAAGCAATGTCTGTAATCACAGTAAAACTATTGCAGTCTTCACAACACAGCCCGGCTCTGCTACGATTATGGAAGTCATGTCCAAGAGCAATAAAGAAAAATATTCACATGTGTTTTTAAGAAATTGCTACTGTTTTTTTTTGTTTGGATTATTTATTTCTTTTTTTATGTTTGCATTATTTTGCATTATTTTGTCTTTTTGCTACTTTTGTTGCATCTGTGCATTTTTACGTTTTTTCTTTTGTTGCTAATCACAGCATGTTCTAAGTTTCGTGATTTACTTATTTTTTTTCTTTCTTTGCTTTTTCTATAAATTTTACCATTAGAAAATGCACCTAAAAAATCATACACCTGTCTGTATGTGTCAGAGTTGTCTTGGGGTCTCATCTGTTTATTTAGTAGAGTAAAGAGGGAGGAGGTGAGTAAGGACATAAGTGTGAAGTGCTGGGTCCTGATTGCTTGTACAGTTAGGTCCATATATATTTGGAGAGAGACAACATTTTTCTAATTTTGGTTCTAGACATTACCACAATGAATTTTAAACAAAACAATTCAGATGCAGTTGAAGTTCAGACTTTCAGCTTTCATTTGAGGGTATCCACATTAAAATTGGATGAAGGGTTTAGGAGTTTCAGCTCCTTAACATGTGACACCCTGTTTTTAAAGGGACCAAAAGTAATTGGACAGATTAAATAATTGAAAATAAAATGTTCATTTCTAGTACTTGGTTGAAAACCCTTTGTTGGCAATGACTGCCTGAAGTCTTGAACTCATGGACATCACCAGACTCTGAGTTTCCTCCTTTTTGATGCTCTGCCAGGCCTTCACTGCGGGGGTTTTCAGTTGCTGTTTGTTTGTGGGCCTTTCTGTCTGAAGTTTAGTCTTTAACAAGTGAAATGCATGCTCAATTGGGTTGAGATCAGGTGACTGACTTGGCCATTCAAGAATATTCCACTTCTTTGCTTTAATAAACTCCTGGGTTGCTTTGGCTTTATGTTTTGGGTCATTGTCCATCTGTAGTATGAAATGACGACCAATCAGTTTGGCTGCATTTGGCTGGATCTGAGCACACAGTATGGCTCTGAATACATCAGAATTCATTCGGCTGCTTCTGTCCTGTGTCACATCATCAATAAACACTAGTGAGCCAGTGCCACTGGCAGCCATGCATGCCCAAGCCATCACACTGCCTCCGCCGTGTTTTACAGATGATGTGGTATGCTTTGGATCATGAGCTGTACCACGCCTTCGCCATACTTTTCTCTTTCCATCATTCTGGTAGAGGTTGATCTTGGTTTCATCTGTCCAAAGAATGTTCTTCCAGAACTGTGCTGGCTTTTTTAGATGTTTTTTAGCAAAGTCCAGTCTAGCCTTTTTATTCCTGATGCTTATGAGTGGCTTGCACTGTGCAGTGAACCCACTGTATTTACTTTCATGCAGTCTTCTCTTTATGGTAGATTTGGATATTGATACACCTACCTCCTGGAGAGTGGTGTTCACTTGGTTGGCTGTTGTGAAGGGGTTTCTCTTCACCATGGAGATTATTCTGCGATCATCCACCACTGTTGTCTTCCGTGGGCGCCCAGGTCTTTTTGCATTGATGAGTTCACCAGTGCTTTCTTTCTTTCTCAGGATGTACCAAACTCAAGATTTTGCCACTCATAATATTGTAGCAATTTCTCGGATGGGTTTTTTCTGTTTTTGCAGGTTAAGGATGGCTTGTTTCACCTGCATGGAGAGCTCCTTTGACCGCATGTTTACTTCACAGCAAAACCTTCCAAATGCAAGCACCACACCTCAAATCAACTCCAGGCCTTTTATCTGCTTAATTGAGAATGACATAACGAAGGGATTGTCCACACCGGTCCATGAAATAGCCTTGGAGTCAATTGTCCAATAACTTTTGGTCCCTTTAAAAGCAGGGTGTCACATGTTAAGGAGCTGAAACTCCTAAACCCTTCATCCAATTTTAAGGTGGATACCCTCAAATGAAAGCTGAAAGTCTGAACTTCAACTGCATCTGAATTGTTTTGTTTAAAATTCATTGTGGTAATGTCTAGAACCAAAATTAGAAAAATGTTGTCTCTGTCCAAATATATATGGACCTAACTGTATATCCTGCTCTGCTTCTAGCACTTCTATTGCTCTCCTCTGAAGACATGTCCCTCTTGTGTGCAGCTGGCCGAAGCCCTGGACCTCTTCCAGGAACAGATGCTGAAAGAGGAGCGGCTGCAGCCGGAGGAAAGTAACTACACTGTTCTCATCGGAGGCTGCGGAAGAGTTGGATATATCCTATATATAACGTATTGACGGCTCTGTCTGACAGTCTAATATGTATGGGGTCCCGGACAATTTTTTGGGGGAGTTAATGATCCAGCATAACTGATCATTTAATTTGGCTGATCATTATGTTCTGGAGATAAGGTGCCAGTAGACATGTCTGGTGGTGACTCTCATAGAGAACACAGGAGTGTATGGGAGAGATGGCTGCCAGACAACTGTTAAGCGCGGGCCGTCTTTCATCCAAGAGCCATCTAATGTGTGTGGCGGGCTTTATAAGGTTGATCTGTGACCCCTTGATAATGAGCCATGATAAAGCAGCATTGGGTAAGATACAAGGAGTGGCCAGTAAAGTCCTTCTGCCTGTGTTCACATGGATGGGATTAGCCGGGGTCCATGCCGTGGTGGCTGTGCTCATCAGGCCCTGGACACATTAGTCAGATCTGTACAGCATGTTGCAGCTTATTCTGAAATATTTATAACAAAGCCCAGATAATGGTCACATTAACTGTGGCATGTTTGTAGCTTTTTAATGATTTAATACCAAAATGATCTTATTTACTCTGTGAAACAACCTTTAAAGGGACTTTCTTGTTTCACAAAACCGCTGTTCCTGGCTGCAGTTTGTTTAAAGAAATTACAAAAACCGTCTGTTCTCTATTCATCCTCCCCAGGTCCAGCGCAAAGTTTCTCCTGCTGCTCCCGCTGTCTGTTATTGTCTGCAGCGCTGACAACACATCTACAGCTCTGCAGCCTGTAGCTACGCTCAGCGGCTCGTGCCGTTAACTCGGGCCGACCTTCAGAGCTCACTGACTGACTGCAGTGCTTTCACCGTCACGTCAGCGCTGCAGACAATGACTTACACCAAAGCATTATTATTATTACTATTTATTATTATAGCGCCATTTATTCCATGGAGCTTAACATGTGAAAAAGGGGATATACATAACAAACAACAAGTACAATAATCTTGAACAAAAATGCAACGGCAAACTGTTACAGAAGGAGAGAGGGCCTCCCCGCGAGGGCTCACAGTCTACCAGGGATAGGTGAGGGTACAGCAGGTGAGGGTAGAGCTAGTCATGCAGCGGTGTGGTGGAGCGGTGGTTACTGCAGGTTGTAGGCTTGTCGGAAGATGTGGGTCTTCAGGTTCCTTTTGATGGTTTCCACGGTAGGCGAGAGTCTGACATGTTGGGGTAGAGAGTTCCAGAGTAGGGGGGAAGCACAGGAGAAATCTTGTATGCAATTGTGGGCAGAGGAGATAAGAGGGGAGTAGAGAAGGAGATCTTGTGAGGATCGGAGGCTGCGTGCAGGTAAGTACTGGGAGACTAGGTCAGAGATGTATGAAGGTTTATAAAAAATTTCAATAAAAAACATTGAAACACAGATATATGGGGGAGACAGGTTGTGAATGGCTTTGTATGCCATGGTTAGGGTTTTGAACTGGAGTCTCTGGGTACATGGGAGCCAGTGCAGGGATTGACAGAGAGGAGAGGTCGGGGAACAGCGGGGGGGCAGGTGGATTAGTCAGGTAGCCGAGTTTAGGATAGATTGGAGGGGTGCAAGAGTGTTGGAAGGGAGGCCACAGAGCAGGAGGTTGCAGTAGTCGAGGCGGGAGATGATGAGGGCGTGCACTAGTGTTTTTGCAGATTCGTGGTTGAGGAATGTGCGGATCCGGGAGATGTTTTTGAGTTGACGTTGGCAGGAAGTGGAAAGGGCTTGGATATGTGGCTTGAAGCACGGTTTGTTTCTTAAAAAAAAGAAATGCTGTGTTGGAATAGGGGTTGTCTGAAATAGGATAACCCCCTTAAAGTGAATCTGTCACCAGGTTTTTGCTATCTAATCTGACAGTAGCATAATGTATGGGCAGAGACCCTGATTCCAGCGATGTGTCATTTACTGGGCTGCTTGCTGTAGTTTTTATAAAATCACAGTTTTATCAGCAGGAGATTATCACTAGAGGACTAGTAAGCCTTCTGCTAGGTAGTCCTCGGCATTCATGTGCTCTGTATAACCCCATCCCCACCACTGACTGGAGGAAAGCTGCCGATCAGTGGTGTGGGTGGGGTTATACAAAGCTCAGCATTCAGAGAACTACTAGAGCTGCAGCAGATAAAACACTGATTTTATCAAAATAGCAGTAAGCAACAAAAAGCGTGAGATATCACTGTAATCAGGGTCTCACCCCTTATATCATGCTGCTCTCAGATGGGGCATCTAAAACCGGGTGGCAGATTCCCTTATGATTTAACAGCACTTTCAGATGACTTTTTAGAATAAGGAGAACTATCTAAGGAATAATTGCCACTCATTATACACTCCTGAGTGTACATGAATGTATGGGGAGTGTACATTATATGATGGGTATCCTGCATTTTTTCTCTACATTATAAGCCTCAGCATTTACCTTTTCTGTGCTCTGCTTTTTATCCCTCCGGCTCCTCCTTCCATAGGTTTATAGGGGCATCGCAGACATTTTTGTTGAAATGAACCTGTCGCGTTCCTCCCGGTAGCGTTCGACTTCCAGTTACCGGGGTGGCACTGCTCTGTGTATAGAAAGTGGCGCCTGTAACTGCGACCCCTGTAGTGACTGATGGCAGCTCAGCATTGCCGGCTGTCAATCAGGGCTGGGGGCACGGTTACAGCCGTCACTCTCTATACACAGAGCGGTGACTGAACCAGTGCCGCCCCCATGACTGATACCCAAACACTACTGTGGCACCCTGCTACCCACAGGTACCACAGGACCCAAAAGGGTGCATGGACGGACTTCTCCACAAGAGGCCCTTACTACACACAGACACCTCCACCCTTCCACCTCATACCACCAGAAGGAGCCCTGTTAGGGATATATATATACTGGAGGGTGGAGTTAGGTAGGGAGAGTGTGCTCGCACTTGAGATCAGTGAAGAGGCAGCACCTGTTGAGCTGCTGTGCTGAGGGTAAGCTAAGGCCTAAGCACGTGCTGAAGCCTGAGGGCCTAGAGCGTGGCCGGAGGCAAGGAGAGAAGAGAGGAGTTAAGGGGGCAGAGGAGCATCATAAGCTCACCCCAGAACACAAGCCGGACGCCGGGTCCGTGCCTATAGGGTCCTCTATGCCCAGTAGGAATAACTTGTATATCAGGAGGATTCCAGACCCCTCTTCAACCTGAAGCTACAATCATCTACAGAAATAGGAACCACGAAGGCCCCAGCGTCCAGGGATAGTGGTAGCCAGAGAAAAGTTCTTACTACCAAGCAGACAGGTGAGAGAGTGAAACAGTACAGATGCTAGGTCTAGTTCCAGGCTGGTCAGGAGCTTCAGAGAGAGAGAGAGGAAGAAACCGATCAGGAGTCCTACTACCTGCTCACTGGGGAGATTTCAGAAGTGCACCCTTCCTATCAAGTACCCTGGACCATACCTGCCGTTTACAGCAGTAAAGGTACTGAAGCGAATCCCCTGTGTGCGTGCCTGTTATTCTCCCCTGACCCAGCTGGGCCACCTCTCACCTGCGTCCCTTCCATCAAGCCTGCCCTGGGGCCCACTCCGCCTGCGGGGAGCAGAAACATCTCAGCTGCCATCCCATCACCCCTGGAGGTCTGCAGCGCGCTGGTACCCATTACGAGGAACCACAGGTGGCGTCACGAGACAAAACTGTTATTCATCCCTTCATGTAACAAACCCCTTTTAAAGCGTGACCTCAGGGTATGGGCCCCGGAGCCGACTGCCGTGACAGCCCACAGAAGGTCAAGGCCTGGGTACCGAGTTTCCCCCATATCCCCCTGGGCGAGTCACTACCAGGTACAATAAAGTTCATTTCCTCCTGGCAGAGGGAGTCTAAATGCCGGCACCGGGCAGTTTCAGAATGCTATTAACCTGCAGAGTAACCCCATATCTACAGGTTGATAGCGTTTGTTCACGTGACAGGTTCCCTTCCCTTCTCCCACAGATTTAGCAGATATTGAGAGTGAATGATTAGTGCAGGAGACCAAAAAATGTCTTTTAAGTGACAAAAGAAGAAGGTTTATCTGATAATGTATATTACAAAGTGTCTTATCTTTACTTGCACTATTGATCAATGAAATCAGGTTAGGCTGGAGCAGGAGCACAGTGATAGGACAATCAGAGGGAGACACGGGCAGATCGTGCTGCAGCTTATTCTAGTAAGGAGTTTATCTCACTTCAGTGCTGAGCACTTCTACACAACCATATCACTGCCACTGCTTCTGAACATGTGCTGAATGGAAAGCGGGAATCCCTCCCGCCTGTGTGCGATGTGTACGTGAGCAGATAGTGCAGCATTCTCTACCCACTAGCTGAGAGATAACTGAAGCTTAGCGCTAGAGCCTGCAGAGGGGAGAACTGGTGACAATTGCAGGACACACAGGGGCCAGAATAGAATATACACATAGCAGTAGCCACCTGACATGACTGTTATGCCCTCAATATAACATTTATTGTGTACGCTGTCCATCAGTGTACAAGCTGTGGGGATCTGGCCGAGGCCGGCAGTACCAGGCACACACACTTATATGGATCTTGCTGTGAAGGGGCGTCAGCACCCCAGTGAGCACCATGGACCATTTGTTCTGTTAATTGGGAGGACCAATAACGTAATGCAGTAAAGTACCTTTACATTATCTGATAATGCCCTGTATATTATGTACTTACATTATTATTGCTATTATTACATACAGTTTTTACAGTACAGACTCATTTCTTGTTACATCATTTAGATGAAAAAGCGAGGTCTGGTTCCCACAGATGCCACATATACTGCCCTGTTCAACGCCTGCGCGGAGTCGCCATGGAAAGACTCGGGTCTGCAGCACGCACTGAAGCTGCGGAAAGAATTGATGGACAAGAACATTGCGCTTAATCTCATCACTTACCGGAGCTCGCTGAAGGTCTGCACGCTGAGCTCAGGACTGCAAGGGAGCTGTGAGCTATTTAAGGTAAGTCAAGGTCACAGTCCTGGTCACCCACAATGGAGTCCTTATAAGATGCCCCTATCGTAGATTAACCGGGAGGGAACAGCATCATTGTAATCATTCCACGGGGAATCACCAGTGCACCATGTCTGGCCGGGGACTTAGCCGCCATCAGAAGGCACCACCAGAGTTCAGTTCTTCTGTGGGGACCAGGGGGTCACTTACTAAATCTGAGAAAGGTGGACAGCTTTGTACTATCTGCTACCAACACATCCACTGTCAGCTTAAGAGATAGGAAGATGGTGCTGGGGTGTAAATTTTCAGCTAGTTAGTATGTGACCTGTTAGGGGGGCACAGTGACCCCACTGATCCTGGGCACTGGTGCAGCACTGCGCCCCCTTCACTGTGTTTTTCACTGGCCACCCGGCTGTTCTGGGAACGGCAAAGTGACGCTTTCCCTGAGATTTTGATTTTGGTTAGATTTCTCTTGCAATACTCAAGCAGTGATGTCGCGAGCTGGATAATAACAAGCTAATATGGTCTTCTTGGGTTTATAGGAAATTGCACAAAAATTCCGTGTCGTTGGCCCTGAAACATTCACCGTCCTGTTTATGGGATGCATAAAGGATGAAGAGCTGGGCTTCCTACAAGCTCTGCAGGTATGGCTTGCTGCACACATCCTACATCCTATATCCGTACAGTGCACACTTACCTGGGAATTATGTCTCACACTTCCGACATGATGAGATACGCAAAAACATTGAGGAATCATGGAGCAACTGTTCATTTTACTAATACAGATATTTCTTGCTGCAGTATTTCTGCTGAAGTGACGATGGGGCATGCCGGCTGAGGGTGGGACTCTTGGATTCTCTGATGACTCTGTTGGGCTCGGTGCACATTACGTTTGTGGCCATTGTTGGGCGCATACACATAGAAGGTGCGTGCCCCCTAGTGGCCACTGTCAGGATGGATGATGAGGCATCCGTCCACTATTGGGACCCATTGTAAAGAAATGTATACCGCATTGCAGAGGTCGCTCTACATTTTTTACAGAAGAGTAAAAATCCTCCTCATAGTATTTTTCAGGAGTATTTTTAGCCAGTCTTTGAATATTAGAGAAGAGGCTGCAACCTGTGCTTTGCTCTACCGCTTCACCATCTTTGACGTATATTTACGTCAAAGGTCGTGTCCCTGCCTTTGATGTGATCTCGCACACCGAGTCCACATATTTCCCTGCACATGATGACTGATTTAATCAACCATCATCTGCCTTTAATAGCTGCTGATGTACTGTTGCTCCGCCTGCTGCTATTAACTCGTTAAATCCAGCTGTCAATCGCTGACAGCGGGATATAGCGCACGTCGGCTGGAAGCGCGTCATACATCCTGCCACGTGATTGTGGGGCACCGATGGGTTGTCATGACAGCTGGGGGTCTGCTGATGACCTCCCATACATGTCATTATGACCCTCCTATGGGCCGGCGTTCATAGAAGATGGTGATTTCTGCTATAGATAGCAGTGTATGTACAGCACAAGCGATCAGACGATCGCCGCTCCAAGTCTCCTAATTAATCTGATCAGTAAACATTGTAATGGGGAAAAAATCAAAATGCCAGAATGACGTTTTTTTGGCTGCCACAGCATTGCAGTAAAGTGCAACATCAAAGTGGTTGCAGGGAGTATATAAGGATATGTAGCTCACAAACTCCTAAATATATGATGTTTTCATTTACAATGTATCTAATTTATACATGTATATAGAGAGTACTGAGCATGGATTTGTAAGGTTTCATAACTTCCATGCTAGACAAAATTCTATAAAATAAATAATGTGACAATTCTTTCATGGCCGGAGGTGATAATAAACTGATATAACCGTGTACACTAGTAATTAGAATTCCCTGGGCTCGGGGGTAAGAGGCAATATTCCTGATGATCAGGGTCCCGTGTAGGGACGGTCACTGCTGTATACCATCTAGTACAGAGGTACAGAAGCTGGCGCCGCTCCCATAACCTCCGGGCTGCTGTATTCTATCAAACATCTCCATGTTATTCTGTATACAGTTATATTCTTCTTTCCATCACAATGCGGTGGGATATCACTACAATATGCCAACATGCTGTGATTAGTGGAGGGCGGCTGTCAGTATCCCCCGACTTTAGAATTAGATTGAATAATCCTTCAAAGGGGGTGTACAAAGTTTAAAAGATATCTCCTATCCATAGGATAACTTCCCGATGGATGGGGTCTGACTGCTGGGAGCCTCACCAATCCTGAAAACTGGGGATTTGAAGAGTCCTTAGTGACTGATGTGATGGTCGATCATTGCTGCACCATACATTCTCTATGGGACGACTGAAGCTCTGTGCTCGGCTGGTCTTCAGCACTCCCATTAAGAATGAACGGAGCGGCAGTGCGTATACTCAACCACCACTCCATTCATCGTCTGTGGGACTGCCAGAACTAGTGGAGTGCTGCTCTTGGCTATTTTTGGGCAGTCCTATAGACAGTGAATGGAGGGGAGGCTGAGCATGCTGCCTGTTCTTGGGTTTGCTAGGGGTTCCAGCAGTCAGACCCTCAGTGATCAGTAAGTTATCCCCTAACCTTTGGATAAGAGATGATTTTCTATTTTGGCAATAACCCTTTAATTGCATCCATGTGGTTATTTTCCCCTATCCTGTCCACCTTTATTATGTCCGTTATTCCCTCCGGTGGTCTGTGCAGCCATGTAGTGTATGTCTGTACTACTCAGGCTCTGGGGGGCCGGAGCGTGCAGCTACAGAGCAACCTGCTCCACATCACTGCCAGGAGGGGAGATTTATTGCTGTGTAGTTAGTCCAGGTGGTGCCGACAAGTAGAGGGAACAAGTTCTGGCAATCCTGCCAAAGGAGCACAGTTATTCCTGCACCGGACCTGCATCTCCGGTGTGCGGCGGCCGGGAAGGTGCCCGCTCTCCTCAGGGAAGATGCTGACGGCCCGCAGGCACATACCCGTCCTTGTGCCAATGCACAGGAGATAAAGCAGGACATTTATCTAAGTAGAGATGTGGCGTCTCCCACCCGCCTGTCATATTTGTAGATGACGCGTGGCGGAGGGCAGAAGCCGGGGCAGGACTCCTGTCCGGCTGCAGAAGTCTCATGTGTAGTGATACTCATGTGACTTTTCTAAAAGCATAAATCGGCTCGCAGAGGTGTCAGCGACGCTGGCTCAGACGTTACTGTGAGCGGAATAACAAGGCTTTGGTAACAGTTTCACCTCTTTATATTGTATTAGCTCCTTTACTTAGTCCTAGTTCAGACTGGTCTAAGAGATCGCCTGCTGATTCCTTTCTTGCGATTCTGATAGGAGATTTCTGTTAGAAGTTTGGCGCAAGGCTAGTGATTAGACTGGCTAGTGATTAGACTGGCCAGTGATTAGACTGGCCAGTGATTAGACTGGCTAGTGATTAGTCTGGCTAGTGATTAGACTGGCTAGTGATTAGACTGGCTAGTGATTAGTCTGGCTAGTGATTAGACTGGCTAGTGATTAGACTGGCTAGTGATTAGACTGGCTAGTGATTATAGACTGGCCAGTGATTAGACTGGCTAGTGATTAGACTGGCTAGTGATTAGACTGGCTATTGATTAGACTGGCTAGTGATTAGACTGGCCAGTGATTAGACTGGCCAGTGATTAGACTGGCTAGTGATTAGACTGGCTAGTGATTAGACTGGCTATTGATTAGACTGGCTAGTGATTAGACTGGCTAGTGATTAGACTGGCCAGTGATTAGACTGGCTAGTGATTAGACTGGCAAGTAGATAAGGATTTTGTGCCAGATTTTTAGTAACAAAGGGAATACAGCGGTCGGCCACTTTAGGTGGACTGTTCCAGTAGGCAGCATGCTGATAAGTTATTTTTTGACGTTTTGCATGATTTCCGCTGTCTTTGGTTGGCATATCCCCCCCCAATGGCACTTCCATCTGCAACCTGTAATGGCCAGTCGGGATACCCGCGCTGGCATCGGGGTCTTATTGCATGGATAGGCACGCTGGTGACTCGCCCCCAGGGGGCCGGTGGCTGATCGCCGGGGTTATATCACGTTGGCTGGCCCAGGGCGGTCAGTACACAAAAAGGGGGTATAAAATTCTAATAAAAGTTCGGGGAATTCGTAACGCCACCTGTGGTGTCTGGTGAAGGTCACCAGCGCCGCAACAGTACTCCGAGGCCGGTGTCAGGGCAGCTAAGATGGAGCGGGCCTCAGGGCAGTATAGAACGATGCAGTTTGCGCTGGGCGTTGTGGTGCAGGGAGAGGACGATAGCGCAGCAGAAGTAACGGACAGAGACAGGGGGTTTGCTTTGTTACCTTTTACTGGTACAGCTGTTAAGTACTGTCCGGGGTACTCCAGGTGAAGGGCACACTTTTGGACTTCTCCCCAGTGAGCGGGTATAAGGCCTCCTGTCTCTATGTATGCTCCTGGCCAGCCTGCAACTGGGCCTAGCTTATGTGTCCTGCTTTTTCTTAACCTGTTGCTCTGAGGTAGGACCTGCGGTTGGTAACCACTTTCCCTGGACGTCGGGGTTCCTGGTCCTGTACGTGTCTATCTTCAGGTTTGCCAGGGACTTGTAGTCCTCCTGGGATTCCGGTTGTTCCTACTGGGTGTAATGGATCCCTGTAGGCACGGACCCGGTGTCCGGTAAATATAGCGGGGTGAGCTTACTGAGCTCCTCTGCCCACTTGGTTTCTCTCTCTTTATCTCCTCGCCGTCGGCCACGCTCGGGGCCTTCACTACAAGGCAGCTGGTGTACTGCGTCTTCACCGCTCTCTGAGCGTCGGCACGCTCTCAGACACCTTCTGTCTGACTGCTCTGCACACTCACTCACTGCAGACTGAAGACTAATCTGTTCTGAAGACTGAGCTGCCTGGCTCCACCTTCCCTTTATATATCCCTATCCGGGCTCCCTCTGGTGGTATGAGGTGGAAAGTGGAGGTGTATGAAAGTAGTGAGGGCCTCTTGTGAAGAAATCCAGCCATGCCCCCTTCTGGGTTCTGTGGCACCATGCGCAGCAGGGCACCACATTCCCCCCTAGTAAAACTCAGTACTCCCGGACTGAAGCAATTTTGCAAAACAGGTTAAACAATAATAACATTTCTTCCCTTTTTGGGAGGCACATCTCTTGAACATTACAGGTGTAAAAACATAATAAATATATACAAATATAGAGCGTCCTCAGAATTTAAGTCTGTTCCGGTGAGGTCCCCTGACAGGGTGTCCATCTCACAGGTAAAGTACAAGGTAGCTTGAGGGACCTGTCCAAAGCAAACCCTCCACGTAGGCCCTTGGGTGGCTGCAAGGCATGGCGATTCTGAGTTGGACCTCCACTTCTGCCACCCAGACAGGTTTTTATTCTGAGGTCACCTAAAGGGGGCACTCCAGGGAGCGCAATTATTTACAGGAAACAGTTTTTGGGCTGCACACAGTCCTCTTCCACAAACTTCTTTATGTATATACCCTTACTGGTAACTAGATGCAAGTTAAGTGTCCATATCACTTGAATTGTTCATTAGCAAGGCAAAAACACATATGAATAATGAAATACACGAAAATTACATACAAATAACATACCCCAGGGACAACTATCTACACTGTCAGAGTTTCCTTTCTATTCTCTCTATCTGACAGGGGTCTGACCTTTGGTGCTACGTGTCGACCTACGTGGTACTGGGATGCTTGTGGTACTGGTAGTTGCACTACTTTCCATTCTGTCAGCACTAGGTGTGGAGGGGCTACAAGACTGCCTTGACCTCTCTGCGGGACTGGCAAGTGTACCATTAGTTGGCCTTCTTGCTCTGCTCCAACCTGGGATCCTTCTTCTGGGGATTCTTCTTGAGCAGGCTCTTCTGGGGCACCTACAGGTTCTTCTTGCTGTGGGTAGAAGGTGATTACAGGTATGATTACTGCTCCTCCTAGTTGGGGCCAATCTGCCGGGAAATCTCCTAATTCAGTATGTATTACTGCTTCTTTAGGCTCCTCTGGTACGGTGAGAGGCACTTCCTCCTGGGGCTTTAGCAGACCTGGACACAACTTCAGATGGTCTCTGGATACTGTTGCAGTCGTTCTTCCTCCGTCCTTAGTTATTAAACAGGTCTTCCGGTTATCAAACCTTGAGTTTAACACAGTGTAGGGTTCTCTCTCCCACTGGTCATCAAGTTTGTGGTTTCTCCTTTTTCTTTTTAACACCACTTCTCCTGGTGTGACGGGTTCTGCGGGCGCACTTCTATTGTAGTGGGCTTCCTGTTTGTCCCTCACCCGAGTGAGACTGTCTTCGACACAGGCCTGTACTCTTCTGTACTGCTCTTGTCTGGTCGTGTCCCAGTCCTCAGTGGACATATCTGCTTCGGGTTCTACTACACCAAGCTCCAGGTCCATGGGCAACTTCCCGGGTCTTGCTCGCATGAGATATGCTGGAGTACAATTGGTGGAACTCACAGGTATGTGGTTGTACAGATCTACCAGGTCAGGTAGTAGGTCTGGCCACTAATTTCTCTCCTCTAGTGGTAGGGTCTTCAGCAGGTCGATGATGATGTTGTTCATCTTTTCACAGAGACCGTTGGTTTGGGGGTGGTACTGTGTAGTCCGGATCTTTTTACACCCGTACAGATGGCAGAACTCCTTGAACAATTCGGCCTCAAAGGCTGAGCCTTGATCTGTCAGCACCTGCTCCGGGTATCCATGTGGCCTGTTGAAGTACGCCTGAAACGTCTTTGCCACGGTTTCTGCCGTCAGATCCTTGCGGGGGCGACCACCAGGAACCGGGAGTAGTGATCCACCATGGTCAGTGTTATGCACATGCCCGGACTGACTGGCGTGTGCGTGTTTAGTGATCCCACTGGACCAAGAACCGGAGAGTGCCTGGAGGGGCGTAACTAAGTATCTACCCGATCCGACCAAGGTCGCACGACGGCTAACGACGCCAGTGCACCAGGGAGGAACTGAGCAGAGGGACCAGGTGCTACTCCAGGTCAGACCCCGGACACGGCTGTTGACCCACACCGGAGAATACAGGAACAGGCAGGTTAGGCTGGCACACTGACTGGTGGGTATAGGCAGGCACGGCTGGTATGCAGACAGGCGGGCACTGGTAAGCACGACTGGTATGCAGGCAGGGGGTACTGGCAAGCACGGCTGGAGTGCCGACAGGGAGGCACTAGCAGGTTGGAGCACAGACTGGATAAGTTCCAGTACAGACTGGGACTCAGGAACAGAACCGCAGATGCGGTAGACAAGCAGAGCAGAGCGAGACCGCCTGGAGCGGCGAGCAAAGGCAGAGCAGAGCGAGACCGCCTGGAGCGGCGAGCAAAGGCAGAGCAGAGCGAGACCGCCTGGAGCGGTGAGCAAAGGCAGAGCAGAGCGAGACGGCCTGGAGCGGCAAGCAAAGGCAGAGCAGAGCGAGACGGCCTGGAGCGGTGAGCAAGGCAGAGCAGGCAAGAACCGCCGGAGCGGTGAGCAAGGCAGAGCAGGCAAGAACCGCCGGAGCGGTGAGCAAAGGCAGAGCAGAGGGGACAGGGCTCTGTTCACACGGAACAGACTGGAAGGGAAAGGCAGAACCAGATACACACAAGATACTTGCAATGAAATAGCGAGTGGACTCTAAACTCACAAACGGGAGTACAGGGACAACGAGTAGGAGTTAGGTACGGGTTCAGACTCTGCAGGAAAAGGGAAGGTACGGACATAGAGAAAAACAGGTAACAGGCTAGGAGAGTATTCAGACAAGAACAGACACAGCAGCAAGATACAGGAGCGGGTCTAGGTATGCGGCCCCTAAAAGGCGGAACGAACAGGCTAGGAGCGTGTTCAGACAGGAACAGGCAAGATACAGGAGCGGGTCTAGGTATGCAGCCCCTAGAAGGCGGAAAGAACAGGCTAGGAGCGTGTTCAGACAGGAACAGGCTAGATACAGGAGCGGGTCTAGGTATGCGGCCCCTAGAAGGCGGAAAGAACAGGCTAGCAGCGTGTTCACACTGGCCTGGAAATACAGCCTCCAGGATAGGCAGACAGACAACAGGCTAGAATATAGTTCAGACAGGACCTGGCACATCAGCAGCGAAAAGCCATCTGACGGAATGCATTGCTCAGGCACCAGCTTATATGAGGAGCTGGTTTAAATATCCAATGACTGATAGCAATAGGCTGAGGACGCATTAGGGGTGTGCCCACAGCAGCTACACGAAACAGGAAGTGACCGGGCCGCCGCCCTAAGCAGCCAGAACAGAGGCAAGCAGACAGCATGGAAAGAAGCCAGGCTAGCAGACTGGACTGATGATCAAGTTTGCGATCTTGCATATTGGGAGATGGTGCCCTATGCAAGAACGCCGCCAGGTATGTTAGAGTCAGGGCATAGGAATATCCTGACCTGCTGGGTGACAGCTTGACATGATCCAGGGCCACGATCTCCAAGGGTCGAGTCGTCTTGATGGGTTGCAGGGGTGCCTTCTGGCTGCTGTAGTCTTTTCTCCTGAGGCTACGGGGTCCACAGTCCCGGCACCACCTCTCAATGGAACTGCGCATTCCTACCCAATAAAACCGACACTTCAGCAGGGCTTCTAGCTTCTTCCAGCCAAAGTGCCCCGCCTGATCGTGGTAGGCCTCCAACACCATCTGGATGTCCATCCTGGGCACTACAATCGGCCATACCATCTCATGGGTCCTCGGGTTGACGTACCTCCGGCACAGCTTCTCTCTATAGATGAACAGCCGGCTTCTCTCATTCCACAGTTGCTTGGCTTGTAGAGACGCGTCTTTCTCCAGGGAGGAACCTTCCTGGGTTATCAGTTCCTTAATACGACTGACAACCGGGTCACTGTCCTGGGTCTCCTTCCAGCTGTGGTGAGGCAAAGGGTTTAACGTCCTACCGCGATGGCTACTGGAGGCTCGTTGCTCTTGGACCATTCCATTACGGTGAAAGGCAGGTAGCTCAATCTCCTCCAGGTCATCCACTTCCTCTTCAGTGTCCGACTGGTGAGGCCTCCTGGACAGGGCATCGGCGTTGGCATTATTGCGGCCTGCCCGGTACTTAACTGCTTCCCGACCGCCCACTGTATATAAATGTCGGCGCTGCCTGGGCTCTGTGCAGCGCCGACGTTTAAAAACGGTGGTTGGTCCCGCAGTGCTCAGGACCCCCAGGGTCCTGCAAGCGCTGCGGGTGCGGTGCAGAGCGATAGCTCTGACAGGGGACATCATCGGGACCTGATTGGATCAGGTCCCAATGATGTTAACCCTTTGCTATCTTCTATATGCCGCAATCTATAGTGATCGCGGCATATAGAAGATAGTGAGAGGAGAGGGGGTCGTCCACTTACCTCTCCGACGGCCCCCTGATACCTTCCAGGACCTGCCGTTGAAATGGCAGCTGGAGGTCACATGACCGCCTCCAGATCTGCCATATACGGTGTCCTGCTAGGCTCAGCCTGCAGCTGAGTCGAGCAGGAGAAGGACAGTGTGAAACTGTCAGCATAGATCTCAACCAATGAAATACATATCTATTGCATTGGATGAGATCAGTGATTAGAAAAATAAAAATTAATGTCCCATACAGGGACTAAATAAAAATGTAAAAAAAAAATCACAAAATAAATAAAAATAAATAAATAAAATATTAAACCAATAAATCCATATATTTATGCAAAAACAAAAAAAGTACACATATTTGGTATCGCCGCGTCCAAAACAACCCGATCTATAAAACTGTCACACTAATTAACTCCTGTGCACACCGTAATAAAAATAAATAAAAAACGGAGCAAAAAACTATGCTTTTTCATCATATCGCCAAACAAAGAGTCGAAAAAAATGCGATCAAAAAGCAAAATGGAAATAAAAATGGTACCGCTGAAAACGTCATCTTGTTCCGCAAAAAAACGCTCCATACAGCTCCATCAGCTGAAAAATAAAAAAAGTTATAGCTCTCAGAATAAAGCGATGCAAAAAAAATATTTTTTCTATAAAATTGTTTTATTGTGTAAAAGCGCCAAAACATAAAAAAATATACAGTAAGTGTAGTATCTCTGTAAACGTACAGACCCGAAGAATAACGCTGCCTTATCACTTTTACCACACACAGAACGGCATAAAAAAAACTCAAAAAACAATTCCTGAATTGTTGGTTTTTGTTAATTTTACCTCACAAAAAACAGAATAGAAAGCGATCAAAAAATGTCACGTACCCAAAAATGGTACCAATAAAAACGTCAACTCGTCCCGCAAAAAACAAGCGGTCACATGACTCTGTAGGCCGAAATATAGAAAAATGATAGCTCTCAAAATATGGCGATGCAAAAACTAGATTTTGCAAAAAAAAGCGTCTCTTATTGTGTGACAGCTGTCAGTCATAAAAACCCGATATAAATCTGGTATCGCTGTAATCGCACTGACCCGAAGAATAAAGTAATCTCATCACTTATACCGCACGAGAAACGGCGTAAAAAAAATAAATAAAACCAATTCTTCACCTGCTACTGATTTTGTTTATTATGTCTCCCAAAGATCGCAGTAAGGCTCTGCTCACATTTATCCTGCGCTCTGCGCTGAGCACTTACACCAGAGTTTCCATGTAAATCTCTGAGATACGTGATTGAGACGGAACCCATGACGGAAGATTCCCTGTAATGAGGCAGATATAGGCCACTGTGGATGCCATCTGGCCTGTGAGCCCACGGTGTCAGTTTTTTAGGCGTGCATAAAAGTGCGGTTGACCACAGTTTTGTGCACTTCTGAAAAAAAGGACACCGCTAAACAGAGGCCAGACGGAGTCCAGAGTAACTCTGCTGCCTCATTACAGTGAATGGATCCCACAGGGGTTTCATCTGAATTACATCACTTGGAAATTTAGATGGAAACCCCGATGTAAGTGCTCAGCCTCGAGCGCCGGATAAATGTTACTTAAAATGTTCCCAATAAAAGCTTCAACTCAGTCCTCAAAAAAAGCTAGTCCACACTCAGGTCCGTCATCTGTCAAAAATATTCCAAGTTACTGGTAGCAGAAAGGCTCTGGAAAAGCGAAATGGCCCTTGCCCCCCAAAAGAAATTCAGAAAATTTGGTGCTCCCAAATCCAAATGCCTATTCTACAATAATTTGTTCTCCAATTGTCAAATAGCGCTCCGTCCCTCCCAGATCTCGCCGTATGGCTGAGCGGTACGATACAGCCAGATATGGGGTATTGCCACTTTTAGAAGAAATTGTGTGACGCATTTCGGCACCATTTTTACCCATTGCCCTGTGTGAAAACGTAAAATCTGAGGGTAAAACATTTTTTTGTGGTAAAAATACAATTATGTTTTCTTCACTGCCCAATGGTATAAATTTAAAAATTAAAAAATACTCACTACTTCCCTAGATGAATTCCTTGTGAGGTGTAGTTTACAAAATGTGGTCACTTGTCGGGGTTTCTGCTGTTTCGGCATGTCAGCGACTCTTCAAATGTGACATGGTGTCTGCAACCTATCCCAGCCAACATAGCGCTCCTTTCTCTTCCGAACCCTGCCGTACACCAAAGCAGTGGTTTTCCTCCACATATGGGGTATCGGCGTACTCAGGAGAAATTGCACAACAAATTTCATGGTGCAATTTCTCCTATTACCCTTATGTTAATCCAAAATTAAGGGATGAAAAACGTTTTTGAGGGAAAAATGTGAAAATTTTATTTTTACAGCTCAATATTATAAACTTCTGTGAAGCACCTGGGGGTGCGAGGTGCTCACCAAACATCTAGATAAGTTCCCTAAGGGGTCTAGTTTCCAAAATGGTGTTACTTGTGGGGGATTTCCACTGTTTAGGGGCATCAGGAGCTCTCCAAACGCAACATGGCGTCCGCTAATTATTCAAGCAAATTTTACATTGAAAAAGTCAAATGGCGCTCCTTCCCTTCCAAACCCTGCCGTGCGCACCAACAGTGGTTTTCCTCCACATATGGGGTATCGGCGTGTTCAGGAGAAATTGCACAACAAATTTCATGGTTCAATTTATCCTATTACCCTTATGATAATGCAAAATTAAGGGATGAAAAACGTTTTTGAGGGAAAAATGTGAACATTTTATTTTTACAGCTCAATATTATAAACTTCTGTGAAGCACCTGGGGGTGCAAGGTGCTCACCACACATCTAGATAAGTTCCCTAAGCAGTCTAGTTTCCAAAATGGTGTCACTTGTGGGGTGTTTCCACTGTTTAGGGACATCAGGGGCTCTCCAAACGCAACATGGCGTCTTCTAATTATCCAAACAAATTTTTCTTTCAAAAAGTCTAATGGCGCTCCTTCCCTTCCGAACCCTGCAGTGCGCCCAAACAGTGGTTTTCCCTCACCTATGGGGTATCAGCGCGCTAATGAGAAATTGCACTACAAATTGTATATTCCATTTTTTCCTGTTACCCTTGTGAAAATAAAAAAATTGGGTCTAAAGTAACATTTTTGTGAAAAAAAGTTAAATGTTCATTGTTTTCTTCCACATTCCAAAAATTTCCGTGAAACACCTGAAGGGTTAATAAACTTCTTGAATGTGGTTTTGAGCACCTTGAGGGGTGCAGTTTTTAGAATGGTGTCACTTTTGGGTATTTTCTGTCATAAAGGCCCCTCAAAGTCACTTCAAATAAGATGTGGTCCCTAAAAAAATGTCTTTGTAAATTTTAATGGAAAAATGAGAAATCGCCGGTCAACTTTTAACCCTTATAGCTTCCTAACAAAAAAAAATTTTGGTTACAAAATTGTGCTGATGTAAAGTAGACATGTGGGAAATGTTATTTATTAACTATTTTGTGTGACATATCTCTCTGATTTAAGGGCATGAAAATTCAAAGTTTGAAAATTGGATAATTTTCAACATTTTCACCAAATCTCCGATTTTTTCACAAATAAACGCAAGTGATATCGAAGAAATTTTACCACTATCATGAAGTACAATATGTCACGAAAAAACATTCTCAGAATCAGGGGAATCTGTTGAAGCGTTCCAGAGTAATTACTTCATAAAGTGACAGTGGTCAGAATTGAAAAAATTGGCCCGGTCACGAAGGCAAAACCAGGCTCTGGGGCGAAGTGGTTAAATAAATATTGATTTTATTGGCATCTGTGCTTCATTTATCTTGATTGGATTGCTTTAAGACTGAAGTATTGCATTTAATAGACCCCTTTACGCTTTTGGATTAAAATGTGATATGTTGCAGTTGTGAAAAGTACTTTTGCAAAAGACATGTAAATTATACTTGTGACGAATGCAAACAGTAAATTTAGCACCGTGAACCTTATTTACCATTTTATATAGAAAAAACTGAACTTTTTTTTTTAAATATATTTACATACAGTTTGATGTGATTAGTGATAGTTTACAGTTATATAAAGATTATTTTTTTATGTGCAAATGTGCAATATGCATGAATATTGCAATAAGGCCTTGTAACATATTTTGATACAAAAAAAAAAAAAAAATTAAGTTTTTGATTTCATTTTTCATTTGTTTATGGACAACCATGTTCACATACAGTATAATAATGCAACAGGTATTCAAAGAAAACACTTAAATTAGCTAAAAATCAAGACTTTAATATGTCCGGTCAAAAATGACCAGAACATTATAAGTGTATAGTCGACCCGAACAGAACAGCAGGGTTAAGTCAAAAAAAATTTGAGCAGCTCGGAATTTGTTTTCCATTTTTTAGACTTTTTAAGTTTGGCTGCAGTGGCACAGAGAACGCGGACTCAGTGCTACAATAAAACAAGTTGTTTATTAACTATTTACAAAATTATTCAATTTTATATCAGTGACAATACAGACAGTGTAGAGCGACCTCTGCGCTCTCTCTCTGTCTCGTGCTTGTGGTCACCGTCTGGCCCTGTTTATGGGCCTGGTTATCTGAACGATGCCCTATAAAATATCAAACCCAGCGCTACAGCACTAAGAAGTATGACACCAATAGCTTAGTTGTCGACTATATATCCTTGATTTTCCCTGATACAGGTAACCACTGTCTGTTAAGCTCACTAAACCTTGCGTGGCTCGGTTATACTCCTACTGAGCTTCACACCAAGAACATATACGGAGTACAATTACCACTGTAACATCAATATTCACATAAAGTATATGCAACATACATCGTTGTATGAATATTGGTATAAATGCACACTAACCTATAATAGTTAAAGATACACTGGACTGTCAGCCAATAGTGTCTGGGTCGAATCAGTATGGGCCTCCGTCAACCCGCTGTATTTTCCAATGGCAGTCGCCACCCCAGACCCTAACAGGTGCCCACACTACACTTTCCTGCAAGGATGAAAGTCTCACACTGTGGGCCACAGTCAATTTCTTCTACCACAGACCTTCTGTCCTTGCCTCCAATTTCCAGAGAGACAACTCATGCTCCCTTCTGCTCACATAACCGAATTTCTGTCCTTCCAATTGGGTCTACGCTCACACGACCGAATTTCCATTTCTGCAATAGGGTCTGCGCTATCTGCTATCTTTAGCCTCGACAATCAGGATCTCTTAGCCTTTGTAAGGACTCTGCACCCCTTGCTTAATCCACTTCCAATACTGATCTTGTGTTTCTGGACATACTCATCACCTACGTCAGGCCTAGCTACCACAGGTGACTTGTTACAAGTCGGGACGACGACTGACTTCCTGGCCTGACCCCTGTGGCTTTTGTATTTTTCTGCTGCAGATCACATGTCCCCTGTGCACCTAGCTCTGCTTTCCTCTCATTCAGCCGGCCTTCTGTCCCTTGGTTCCAATACCATTTCAGGTTCCTACACCTAAAGTCTCTGATCACTACATGACAGCATCTGCCCACAAATACCTTACAGCTCATTTCTATTATATGAGTCACTCACTCTCCTTACATTCCTCCACTCTTTAAACTCACCATTACTTGGATGAGAAAGGTTACTTATGCTTTAGACGCTCCTTGGTGGTGGTCTCAGAGTCGCCAATATCCAAACACACTCCTGTGTCTGCTGTATTACATACTGCCATATGAAATCATCTTCTGCATACCTCCTGGGTGAAACACCAGCATTGGTACATTCAGATCTGTGAAGTCCCTCCTGACCTGTCTCTTCTGGAACACTTAGGCCCTGAGACACTCTTCCTGTGATTTTGACCTCTAGCCTACCCTCTAAGCTAGCCCCGGTCATTCTCTCTTCATCAGACACATGTGGCGGTAGCATGTAAGGGTGCCGCACTCTCTCTGGTGCGACGCCTTCTCCTTTCGGGGTGTACTCTCCTTGTCACTCGATGAGGAACAGCCTCCCACGTGTAGTCCAATTTTCCCCAAGGGTGCTTCACTTGAACCAAAACTCGATTCCCCAGCTGTAATGGTGCCTCCTGCACAGGAGTTACTACAGGATGCCTTTTCCCCTGGGGCTTCTGTACAATCTTAAGTCTCAGTGTCTCTAACCGATGATGGTGTTTCCACACCAAAGTTGTGGTGTTTATCTTCGTACTATCTTCCTCTGGATCAAGCTCTAGCTCAGTAACCTTACGGCTGTTACGTCCAAACAGCAACGTGTAATGCGTGTACCCTGTCATGGCATGAACCTGGTTACTGTACACCCAGACCAGTTCTGGTACAAATTCAGGCCATTGCATCTTCCTGTGTCACGGTGTAGGGGAATGCTGGTGAGGAAATAGCAGATACGGGCTGGGTGAGCAGGGAAAACTAATCTGTCCCTGGGAACCCTGAATAGCCCTGACCCCGAAGGTATCTCTGATGGTGAGAAGGTTTGGGTCTCCACCCTAAGCCCTAACTCCTTCACAAGCCCTGCACTAATTCCCCTAATCTCCCTCCTCAGAACAAAGGTACAGCAATCTCAAAGGAAAGGACTTCAGCGGCACAAAAAAACAGGACTGCACAGCACGGCTTCCACGTATAGAGTGAAACTCTATCAGCTGCACCACCTGGTGGAAGGAGAGGCTGCTTAAAGGCTAAGGGGAGTAGACTCACACAGAAACTCACATCCACCAGGACATGTCAATAGAATTGGCATTAACCCATGCAGTACAAGAGGGAATTTCACAGTTTAAGTTACAGCAGCATCTAGAATAGACCGCAGATACACAGCGCTAGACAGTGTGTGACATCCTGTCATCTTCCTGTTGTCCTCCACAATTCTCAAAATGTAGATAAAGTTATGTTGAAACGTTCACAGTCCCCATTTCCCTGTGGGTGCTAGGGTGTAGTCCTGGAATTCTCAATGTTGTACAGTTGGTGCAATTCATCCATGACTTTTCCATGAAAACAGGCTCCTAGCTCAGAGTGAATTCTTTCTGGACACCCGTATACCCACATGAAGTCATGACAGATGGCACAGGCCACTGACTCGGCTGTTTGATTCCCAGTGGGAGTCATGACTGCAAACTTTTTAAAATGATCCATCATCACCAGACAGTACAAACAACCATTATCGGAGCGGCTGATCATAAGATAGTCCACCATCAGCACTTCCAATAGGAAAGAAATCCTCTTCACCTATATAGATGTTCTGTGTTTAGGGGGTTTAGTCATCTCACCCTGATGGGATTTCCGGTAATCTTCTTTCACCACTCGATTTACTTGTGGCCAATACAGAAACCGTTGTAGTCATTGGAAAGTTCTCTCTGTTCTGAAGTGGGTATCACTCTCATGGGCTTTCTTCTTCACTCTGGGCTTCATTCCTTGTGAAATCATTAGCAGACTACAATGAGGCAATCTGGGCTACCGCCCAGGGCCAAAGGCTCCTGGGTACTTTGGCCATATTGTCCTCATTATAATGCATTTTTTCACCACTGTCGGCGGTGCACATCTCCGGACAGGTAGCTTTCCTAAAGCTCAGCTGCCAGCAATTCACAATGGTTTATTGGCATCTACAAGGCTATGTGTGTATGTACTCTTAGGAATAACAGAATCTTTGGTCCTCTCCTCCACTTTTAGCTGAGGTTTAGAGGATTAATCGGAGACATAGAACTGCTGTTCTCCACTTTGGAATCCTACCCTTCAGATATATGGTACATGATGTATAGTATTGATATACCAAAAATATCAGTAATAATCAATTAAATTCTGAAAGACATTAATCAATTTAAAATTTGTATTTATTTAGTTTAATTAAATCTTGCATGGAAGGATGAAGACGTGTTCTTGGAGAAGCCTTCAACTTTAGCAGGTGTTTCTTGCTGGTCAGGAGGCCACGGGTAGATGGTTCAAATCCTTCCATACAGGTACAGCATTGATGGTGGACATGCTGTAGTTTCTTCAGGGAGCTAGATGTGGGGGTTTTCTGTCCTCGAGATGTCTAAGGTGCCCTGGTGACAGCAGGCAAAAATGCAACTTCCTCTGACAGCGCGAGCAGCCCTGGATAATCCACGCCGGCAGGATGATATCATCCGGCGGAAGATGGAACCTATGAGAAAAGATGTAAAACTAATGTAAGTAATGGGACTCCATATTAGAGGGTACTACTGTGGTGTCACTGTGGGAGAACGTTAGAGGAATCTCATCACACAGAGGGCAGGGATCTTTGCCAGTCATCATACATGTGACAATCCCACCACTGATAGATAACATCTGCTCCACATGACTTCTTCTCACTGACATCATACAACATGGAGATTATTGTCACACTTACCTCGCCTACTTTCCCCCTCTTCTACTTTCTCTGTTTTTTCTTGTCTTCTCAGTTTTAGAAAATATTTTCTTTTCTTCTGAACTGGAGATTCTAATCAAAAAGTCAGAAACAAATATTAATTATAAACTTCTAAAATATTTTCTTTGTATCTATATAGAGTTATGCAACTGATTAATATGCACCTGTAGCATTTCTGTGTGCCGCCATGTGGTGTCTCCAAGGAACTATGTCCCCTTATTATCATGACATTACTTGCAGCAAGCCACTGTGTTATTATATAATCAGTTAGATAATAATTCAATGCAACTTTAAAGAGGACCCGTCACTACATCAAAAGTGTCTGAGATTCACTATTATCTTATGTCTGCTGCTTCCCCGAGTATTCTGATATTTGTTTTGCTAAAATCCACCCTATGGTTGTAGAGATATGGGCATTTATATTTAGTGCTAATTTTTATGGTCTTTTCCAAGGGGGCATGGCTCACAATTTTATATTGCAGAGCAACCTAAAGACACGCCCCAGAGGATCCTGTGAGCACTGCCCTCTTGGAAAAGACGATAAAAATTAGCACTAAATAAGACCCGTAACTCAAAAAACGGAATACTCAGGGGAGCAACGGGAATAAAGTAAGTAATTTTTGGAGCCTTCATGTGCTGATTCACATTATAATTTTGGATTATAGGCTATAATTGGATGGCCTATAAACCTGTACATACCTGACAATGAGGACGAGGATGACTCGTTGTTTTTAGCAGTGAAACTCTGATTGTCTCCATTAGTTTTGGAAGAGGAAGACTCTTTCTGCCTGTTTGGTAGAAGAAAGACCAGTAAATTAAAAGGAAAAACAATAGAAAAAATGAAGAACACCTGTTTGTGAGGCCAATTAGGACAACCTAGAGGGGATACCCTGCCCAGGCCCTCAACTAGTAATATTGGCCTGAAATGAGCAGGAAATGAATGGCTGGTCACAATCATCAACTGTTATTGCAGTGTTATCACAAGCCAGATGCACAGAGGGGTGGTGGATGCTGGATTTAGATTTGTGTTACTCGTGTCTTGTATTTGGTTCTGAACATATATCAGAACTAAATCTCATAATAATAATAATCTACTCACATGTCTGAGTGTTTTTCACTGTTCTCTTGGGAACACTGTGGAGGTGACATAGGCTCTACATTGGTCATCATCCCGGTATTGGTGATATATAGCTAAAACACACGGAGAAAAATAAATTGATTTATTTTTAAGCATTTTTGTAATTATAGGTTTTAGACATATTAGTAGCCACATACTTACTTTAGAAAACCTTTGATAATATGATACAAAGTTTTTTATTTCTGGCCAGTCATTGTCCTCTCTTGTGTCTGCCTCATCTGAATTCATGTGTCTGCTACAACGAGCTACAAAGTACAAGTGTTATCAGAGGTAATTAGTATAAGACCCGGTCAGACAGTCACCCTGCTATCACTAATAATGATGAGAATTATTTTCACATAAAATGAAAGACAAGACACACAGCAGTTTTCTGCAGATGACGTCTCATTTTACTTACTGATAAAGTAGCGGGTGTCCTCATCTGACTTTAGCTCAGGAACGAACAGGGGCTTCTGACTTAGAAGATTGTCAAAGTCTAAGTGATGCAGAAATGGATGCATTTTGATCTCATTTGCTCCTCCTGGAAAAGGAAGACAAGAAAGAAAGTGATAGTCATTTTAGAGAAACTGCTCCATATCGGTACAGTTTATGTTAACCTGAACTGAAGATGTAACAGCAGACATGAAGGAAATGTACTGAAAGTCATAGCATGAAAAATGGGGAATGGATAAGTAGGTAGAATACTGAACCTCATGGACGCAACCATTTGTCTGGTCACAGAGGTGTAATAAGTCATAATACTATTATAATATTACCTGTCCCAAGTCTATCTGCTGGATCTTTTCTGAGCAGCTGAGTGATGATGTCCTGAGCATCGGGTGGAGTAGAGTATTTATGATATGTCCAAATTAATTTATCTGTTATATAAAAAGCAAATATTACAGGAAATGAAACATTTTCATTTATTTTCATAAAAAATGTCCTTAATAAGGCTAGAAATTAAACCAGAAAACCAATGAAACCAAATAACAGTGACATCACAAGCATTCAGATTATTTTACTTACCCTCAAGGACACTGCGTAAAATATCTCTTTTTAAAGCCCCTTTAAATGGTGTACGTCCAAAAAGAAATTTATGTAGGGTGATCCCTACTGACCACCAATCAACGGGCCTTCCATAGCCTTTCCTTTGGATAATTTCTGGGGCCATGTAACTAGGGGTGCCAAAAGTCTGGAAACCAACAGAAGAATGAGATGATGATCAATAAGTATAATTGCGTCAAATAAGATCAGTGCAAACGTTTTATAGAGAAATTGTCAGAGAAGGAGAAAGAGATGAAATCTGTAAAGTGCAAGATCTTGTAAGTAAAGCCTACCTCTTCATCAAGGAACTCGCTGGTGATGTCCTCAGTTGAAGCCTTGTAGATATCTGAGCTTGGTCTCATGAGGCCGAGTTTTGAAACCCCAAAATCGGTGACCTTAATATGTCCTGTTGATGATATCAGGAGGCTGTGAAAGAAAGAAATGGTGTCAGACCCAAGTAATTACCCATAGACTGTATAAAAATTATATATTTTTTTCCCCTTTATTATACTACTGGGGTCACTTACTTGCCAGGCTTCAGGTCTCTGTGCACCACACCATAACTGTGCAGGTATTCTACAGCAAGAACCGTTTCCGCAATGTACATACGGGCCAGGGGGACTGGTAAAGGACCCCTGCGCTTTATAAGACTGGCACAGTCTCCTCCTATAGAAGAAAGCAAATATGAGAGGTGAGGGTTTGTTACAATGTAAATTACACATGATGAGGGTGAATATGAAATAAGTGGAAATATTGGGACAAGATGGCCTATATAGAGATATACTGTGTAATGTAGAGCGTATACTGTATAATACATGTAGCCATCCATGTGGGCACATTATGGTCATATATAGGTGCTAGGATTAAACAGACGTGGGCTGGATATAGATACAATGGATGTGTCCTACCTGGTACATACTCCATGACCATACACAGATGAAGTTTAGTTGGAAAAGAGCAGAACATGGAGGCCACAAAGGGACAATCGGCGAATGCTGAGATGTCCCTCTCCAGAAAGGCCAATTCAAGTCTCTTTGGCTTTTTCAGGTTCTCCTTGTCCATTGTCTTCATAGCACAAATCTGGTTTGTGTCTTTATGGCGCACTAAGTGGACGGCCCTGGAGACGAAGAAAATCCATGATTTATTACAAATTCTTATTAACAGTCCATCTATAGACCTCATCAAACGATCTCCTGTACTAATGGTTAATACTAGATGTGAGGCCATCACTATAAATCCATGTCTAGAAATGCATAAAATAATACTCCATAAATGATTATCAATGGAGGGTCCACATCCACGTCACATCCTAACTGACCTGACAGATAGATGTGGACAGTGATGTGGACTCCTGATTTCTCTATGGGAATATTACATGGGCAGGACACCGAGGCATCATCATAAGGAGCCCTGGGAAATAAATATTATACCAAAGTAAAGCTCACCCAAAGGCTCCACTGCTGATCAGTTTGATCGGTTTATAGTCGCTCTTACAAGGATTTCTCACTTGGTTCAATGATCCGATCAAGGCCTAAAAAGGAATAAGAAATGACATTAAGACAGAAAATGCAGGAGAATAAAAGCTCAAGATGCAGGAACGTCTCTCTTCTATATTATGTCCCCACTGATTACACTGTAGAGAACGTGATACCAGCCGGACCCTCCACAGACCCCATTATATTATAAAGGGAAATCCCCCATACACATAAATCAATACTGCAGGGAAGGATAAGGGACATCACACAGAGGGGGCAGGAAGAATAACGCCATTATCACACATAATATGTCTGATCTACATGACGAACAGTGATATCCCATTGTCATATGGGATATAACATGGGATGTATAATTCACACCCGTCATCTGATGATATACAGACGTCCCTCTGATACTTACACTGGCAGATTCCTGGATGATCTCTGGTGTCTCACATATTCCACCATCAGTATTTGCCGGCACAGTTATTCCTAAAATAATGAAGAAACGTCATTTATTAAATATCAGCACTTAATAACCAAAAGAAAAGGAAGCAAAAAAGTCAAATATCAAAAAAACATAACAAATTTTATTGATTAATCAGAACAATTCATGATAAAAAAATAATAAGAGAATGTTAGACACAGAGAACGCTCTCTCTTTCCAACCAAGAACAACTGATCAAAATCACTTCAAAACCTATTCATAATCGTATTCATACAAGTTTGTGTCTGTTTAGAATGTAGAAGATATAGGAACAATCTGTAGTCCTCAAAATAAATAAGACAAATAAAAAAGAGAAACCTGTACAGTCTGGGAGGGTGGGGAGCAAGACCCCGACATGTGTTTCGCATAGGCTTCTTCCAAGGGGTATTGAAGAAGTATTGCGTAGGCTTCTTCCAGGGGGTGTGGAAGAAGCCTAGATGAAACGCGCATCAGGGGCTCACTCCACACCCTCCCAGACCATGCAGGTTTCTCCTATTTATTTGCTTATTTATTTATACAGAGGATGAAGAATAAATCAACATATTCTTTGCCGTTCTCAATAATGTAATATTTGAATGTAAAATATTAGATGATCGTTTTACCTTCTATCAGATCGGATTTTGGCCCTGGCTGACTGTTATCAGGGTCAGCAACATTTAGGATTTGCCCCTCTGCGGAGTCGCCTTTTGATGTTTCCTGATGGATATAAGATATACAATTAATATAACATTTCTCAAACACTAGATTACCATATATATAAAGCGGGAAGTATTAAACCTGGATTTACTTGACAAGTTCAGTATTGGACGGACAATTCACGGCCGCTCTATCAAGCAAATTTACATTAATATTTAAGGGACTTGTATCTACAACTGTTCTCTAATAACTTCTATCAGAACTGCAGCATTTACAAGGAGGAAGATTGTGATGATGGAGTGAGACAGAGGTAGAAATACAAGCTCCGCACCGCTGAGTGCAGACTATCACCACCGAGGATGGAACCGCAGAGACAGGCCGCCATAGAATATCCTGTGTCTGCCTGGAGCGGAGAGGGGAAGGCCTCTATCATCATAAATCTGACCTTCTGCTATATGACTGGTAATCTGGAGAAGATCAGACAACAAGGACATGAGATGTAGAAGATGATGGATCCTTACCAGGCGCTCCAGTGAGTAGGCCGGATACTCCAGTACAAGCAGGACATTCTGGGCCAGTTGTTTAAAAAAGGCCAATTCTCCACTTTGGGATTTTTCTTCAGCCTATAAAGATGAAAATTAATAAGAAATGAAAATAATCAATAAAATTCATGAACATATATGGTATTGCCACGTTTGTTAAAGTCTGATCTGATAGGTGTTTGGTATCAATAAAAAACTGAGTTCACTTCGCAAAAAAAGGCTTTACTTAGTCCTATCAACAGAAAAATTACAATGTTATGGGTCTCTGAATATAGTGACACAAAGAACCATTTCATCTCAATTGGAATTTTTTTCCCCTTGTTTCAATACAATGTATGGTAAATAGGATGGAGACATTGAAAGCTGCAACTCATCCCAAAAAAGCAAGCCCTCACATGTCTATGCCAATGGAGAAATAACAAAGTTATGGCTCTTGAAAGAGAGTGAGGAAAAAATGAGAGCGGAAAAATGAAAAATTTTGTGGTCCATAAAGGGTTAACCAATCCTATTCCCTCCTCCCCCCGCATCCAGGACCTTCCCACCCCTAATTCAACTAACCCTTTAGATCCCACCCTCTCCTTTGTCATGTAGCCTGATTGCCCTGTTTTGACTCCAGGCTATTCTTATCTGGGTATTTGGCACAGGTTAAACTTAAACTTGTGTTCCATTATTATTTTCCATTATTATTATATATAATTTGTGCAGATTGTCTGCTACTTACCTGCTGTACTAATGTCCAGATGTTCTGCTGTAAATGCTCAAGATATTCTGAGCTTATACAACCTTGGTGGTATTTGGTCAGGCAATCTCTCACAAGCTCCATAACCAGCCGGTAAGTGAAGCTGAGGACGCCATCGGGTAGTGGTAGCACAAAGTCAGGGTCATAGGTGGTAAGAATCCCCTGGAGTAGTGCTAACACCTGAAGTCTGTCTGGAGGAATTCCAGACATTTCAAGTAATCCAAGTGCGGTCAGTATATGACTAGCTATATGGCTTATCACACCAACAGCAATGACACCGGAATGTCAAAGTGACAACAGGAGTGTAAAGACTTGTAGAAGTAGTGATGGTTAATTGTGATGTCATAATGGAAACTTGTGTTCTAATCTTAAAGGGGCATCTTACCTTATAAGGAAGTTGCCTTGCAACCCTTAAGTAGGCAACAATACAGGCTCAGCATCAGTACCAGATGCAGGCAAGGAGGAAAGCGCTATGGGTGCTTTACTCTTCTGATCAATTAGAGTCTTTTTATGTGAGATAAATTATTTATATCTGTTATACATAATAAAAATTATAGCATTTGTATCAATAAGAAATTCAGATTCCAACGTCCGAGCGTGAGCGTCAGAGTGTCCGAGCGTGAGCGTCAGAGAGTGAGCGTCCGAGCGTGAGCAGCCGAGCGTGAGCGTCAGAGCGTGAGCATCAGAGCGTCAGAGTGTGAGTGTCAGAGCGTGAGAGCGTGAGTGTCTAAGGGTGAGTGTCTGAGGGTGTGAGGGTGAGTGTGTGAGGGTGAGCGTGTGAGTGTGAGCCGCTAAAAGGCCGCCATCTTGTTCTGAAATCCCGCGTCGCTGATTGACCGCGGCCTGACCAATCAGCGACGTGGGATTTCCAGGACAGAAAGACAGACAGACAGAAAGACAGACAGACGGGATAAGGCAATTATATATATTAGATTACTATGAGGCTGATTCCACGGTATTACTATGAGGCTGATTCTATGGTATTACTATGAGGCTGATTCTATGGTAATACTATGAGGCTGATTCTATGGTATTACTATGAGGCTGATTCTATGATATTACTATGAGGCTGATTCTATGGTATTACTATGAGGCTGATTTGATGGTATTACTATGAGGCTGATTCTATGGTATTACTATGAGGCTGATTATATGGCATTACTTTGAGGCTGATTCTATGATATTACTATGAGGCTGATTCTATGGTATTACTATGAGGCTGATTCGATGGTATTACTATGAGGCTGATTAAATGGTATTACAATGAGGCTGATTAAATGGTATTACAATGAGGCTGATTCGATGGTATTACTATGAGGCTGATTCGATGGTATTACTATGAGGCTGATTAAATGGTATTACTATGAGGCTGATTAAATGGTATTACTATGAGGCTGATTAAATGGTATTACTATGAGGCTGATTAAATGGTATTACTATGAGGCTGATTCTATGGTATTACTATGAGGCTGATTCTATGGTATTACTATGAGGCTGATTAAATGGTATTACTATGAGGCTGATTCTATGGTATTACTATGAAGCTGATTCTATGGCATTACTATGAGGCTGATTCTATGGTATTACTATGAGGCAGATTCTATGGTATTACTATGAGGCTGATTCTATGGTATTACTATGAGGCTGATTAAATGGTATTACTATGAGGCTGATTAAATGGTATTACTATGAGGCTGATTAAATGGTATTACTATGAGGCTGATTAAATGGTATTACTATGAGGCTGATTCTATAGTATTACTATGAGGCTGATTCTATGCTACTACTATGAGGCTGATTAAATGGTATTACTATGAGGCTGATTAAATGGTATTACTATGAGACTGATTTTATGGTATTACTATGAGGCTGATTTTATGTTATTACAATGAGGCTGAGTATATGGTATTACTATGAGGCTGATTCTATGCTACTACTATGAGGCTGATTAAATGGTATTACTATGAGGCTGATTAAATGGTATTACTATGAGGCTGATTCTATGGTATTACTATGAGGCTGATTTTATGTTATTACAATGAGGCTGAGTATATGGTATTACTATGAGGCTGAGTATATGGTATTACTATGAGGCTGATTCTATGGTATTACTATGAGGCTGATTATATGGTATTACTATGAGGCTGATTTTATGGTATTACTATGAGGCTGATTTTATGGTATTACTATGAGGCTGATTATATGGTATTACTATGAGGCTGATTTTATGTTATTACAATGAGGCTGAGTATATGGTATTACAATGAGGCTGATTATATGGCATTACTATGAGGCTGATTTTATGTTATTACAATGAGGCTGAGTATATGGTATTACTATGAGGCTGATTTTATGTTATTACAATGAGGCTGAGTATATGGTATTACAATGAGGCTGATTATATGGCATTACTATGAGGCTGATTTTATGTTATTACAATGAGGCTGAGTATATGGTATTACTATGAGGCTGATTTTATGTTATTACAATGAGGCTGAGTATATGGTATTACCAAGATGCTGATTATATTTTATCACTATGAGGCTGATTCTATGGTATTACTATGAGGCTGATTACATGGTATTACTATGAGGCTGATTACATGGTATTACTATGAGGCTGATTCTATGGTATTACTATGAGGCTGATTACATGGTATTACTATGAGGCTGATTCTATGGTATTACTATGAGGCTGATTTTATGGCATTACTATGAGGCTGATTATATGGTATTACTATGAGGCTGATTATATGGTATTACCAAGATGCTGATTATATTTTATCACTATGAGGCTGATTACATGGTATTACTATGAGGCTGATTTTATGGCATTACTATGAGGCTAACACTATAAAGTTGACATGGTCATTACTAAGAGGGTGACATGGTATTATTATAATCATGAAAGCGCTCATATCATGTGGTGCAAGTGTACCTCTCTATATTCCTACAACTTTCAGAGAAGAACGGTGAGAAAATAACTTTCTGCCTCGAGCAAGACAAGACTGGCATCACCATTGCCAACAAGCATCTTAAGAAAACTAATCCCATATCTCACTGCCAAAAAGTATGTCATCCTTTCTTAAATTATCTTTTTTTTACGCTACTACCACTCTTACTTTAGAAAACCCAATGTTATACAAAATTGTTAAATGTGATCATTCAAATGGCATTAGATGTGATTTTTAGCAGGGCAATAATACACACAAAATACAAGGTTTTATCTCTTTTTTGAGATTGTGAGCATGTGCGACCACCAATCCTATAGTAAATAGAGCTGTGGTCGCACATGCTCACTAAGGCGTCATTCACACGATGCTCTTTGGGATCCTCGTTCTCATGATCGGAGACGGTCCCAGCGATCAGACCCTCATTGATCGTACATTCATCACCTAACCTGTGCATAAGTGATATATGTGTTGATTATGAGATAGCCCCTTTAATAGGCAGCCATATTTGGTTTCAAGATCATCCTAAAATAATAGGGAATCCTTTTTCTTACCGAGACAGAAGAGTAAGATGACGCAGAGAAGACACAGACCTCCCATGGCGCCCTAGAGTCGTTCTCAGTAACGATTCCAGTAATGTGAAAGCCGCTGGTGAATTTAATGTGCGGGGGAGGTGACACCTGCAAGGCAATAGCAACTGAATCCTCTTAATTGCATTGTATAAAAATTGCATAGAAATCACGTGTCTCATTAAATGTAGAATTTATATTTATTTTCTATTATTTTTTTTTCTTTTGGATCCCAGCCAGGGAAGAAATTAATGTGGATCCTTATTTACCTCAAAATCTGATGCAATTTAACCCATGCATGCCCTGGACCATAGGCGGATTATGAGGGCAATCTGGGCTACCGCCAGGGGTCTGATGCTACGGGGGAGCCCATGGCCAGATTGCCCTCAATATGGTGGTGCACATATCCCGGCAGGGAGCTTTCCTGGAGCTCCGCTGCCGACAATACAGAATAGCAGCGCAGCTCCGGGAGAGCCCCTGTCGCCTGTGCTGTGACGTGCCGACGCAATGACATCATCAGCCTGCACGCGCCATGCAAGGTTAGCATCTGTTTTTTTTTATTAATATGTGTATGGGATGTGTGCCTATATATATGGGCTATGTGAGGGCTCGTACTGTATATAGGAGCCTATGTGGGTGCTTATTCTGTATATAGGAGGCTTTGTGGGGGCTTATACTGTATATAGGAGGCTATGTCAGGGCTCATACTGTATATATGGAGGCTATGTGGGGCTCATACTATAGATAGGGAGCTATGTGCAGGCTCATACTATATATTGAAGGCTATGTGAGGGCTCATACTGTATATAGGAGGCTATGTGGAAGCTCATACTGTATATTGAAGGCTATGTGGGGGCTCATACTGTATATTGGAGGCTATGAGGGGGCTCATACTGTATGTAGAGGCTCAAACTGTATATAGGGGAACTGTGTGTGGGCTCATATTGTATGTAGGGGCCATGTGGGGGCATATTGCCCTGGGCTTCTGAGCTGTTATCCTTATTGCAGTACGGCTTATGGTGGTCTCCTTTTCTTGTCCTGATTGAAGGAATTCCCTGATGAACCACTGAATGACCAAAAGAGGGGAAAACGCGTCGGAAGAAGATGCCATTAAGCTAAGTACATAACTGTTTAGGCCATATAGGGTATATATGTATATGTATGTAAAAACACATCTGTTTAGACAAGCCTATCACCTCAACTCACCAACCTAACTCTCCCCTGTCCCCTCCTAAATGTTAATCTTAATCTGCTCCTGCCTATTCACCTGTCTCCACATCCTCCATGCCCCCAAATACCACACGGTAAATGCCCTTAGACAAATTCTGACTGATGACCATGTTCTTCCTATTGTGTCCCCCTATTTCCATATAGATTGTAAGCTTGCGAGCAGGACCCTCACTCCTCCTGTAACTGTTGAAATGTCATACATTGTATTGTTTATATTGTCTGTACATACATATATATATATATATATATATATATATACAGTACAGACCAAAAGTTTGGACACACCTTCTCTTCTGCTAAGGACAGGCAACAAGCAGAAGAGACTTGTTTGGGCTAAAGAACACAAGGAATGGACATTAGACCAGTGGAAATCTGTGCTTTGGTCTGATGAGTCCAAATTTGAGATCTTTGGTTCCAACCACCGTGTCTTTGTGCGACGCAGAAAAGGTGAACGGATGGACTCTACATGCCTGGTTCCCACCGTGAAGCATGGAGGAGGAGGTGTGATGGTGTGGGGGTGCTTTGCTGGTGACACTGTTGGGGATTTATTCAAAATTGAAGGCATACTGAACCAGCATGGCTACCACAGCATCTTGCAGCGGCATGCTATTCCATCCGGTTTGCGTTTAGTTGGACCATCATTTATTTTTCAACAGGACAATGACCCCAAACACACCTCCAGGCTGTGTAAGGGCTATTTGACCAAGAAAGAGAGTGATGGGGGCTACGCCAGATGACCTGGCCTCCACAGTCACCAGACCTGAACCCAATCGAGATGGTTTGTGGTGAGCTGGACCGCAGAGTGAAGGCAAAAGGGCCAACAAGTGCTAAGCATCTCTGGGAACTCCTTCAAGATTGTTGGAAGACCATTTCCGGTGACTACCTCTTGAAGCTCATCAAGAGAATGCCAAGAGTGTGCAAAGCAGTCATCAAAGCAAAAGGTGGCTACTTTGAAGAACCTAGAATATAAGACATATTTTCAGTTGTTTCACACTTTTTTGTTAAGTATATAATTCCACATGTGTTAATTCATAGTTTTGATGCCTTCAGTGTGAATGTACAATTTTCATAGTCATGAAAATACAGAAAAATCTTTAAATGAGAAGATGTGTCCAAACTTTTCGTCTGTACTGTATATATGTACAATGGGGAAAAAAGTATTTAGTCAGCCACCAATTGTGCAAGTTCTCCCACTTAAAAAGATGAGTGAGGCCTGTAATTGACATCATAGGTCGACCTCAGCTATGAGAGACAAAATGAGAAAACAAATCCTGAAAATCAGATTGTCCGATTTGGAAAGAACTTTTTTTTTAAAATTTTGGTGGAAAATAAGTATTTGGTCAATTACAAAAGTTCTTCTCAATACTTTGTTATATATCCTTTGTTGGCAATGACAGAGGTGAAACTTTTTCTGTAAGTCTTCACAAGGTTGGCACACACTGTTGCTGGTATGTTGGCCCATTCCTCCATGCAGATCTCCTCTAGAGCGGTGATGTTTTGGGGCTGTCGCTGGGAAACACGGACTTTCAGCTCCCTCCAAAGGTTTTCTATAGGGTTTAGATGTGGAGACTGGCTAGGCCACTCCAGGACCTTGAAATGCTTCTTACAAAGCCACTCCTTCATTGCCCTGGCGGTGTGCTTGGGATCATGGTCATGCTGAAAGACCCAGCCACATTTCATCTTCAATGCCTTTGCTGATGGAAGGAGGTTTGCACTCAAAATCTCACGATACATGGCCCCATTCATTCTTTCATGTACACGGATCAGTCGTCCTGGTCCCTTGGCAGAGAAACAGCCCCAAAGCATGATGTTGCCACCCCCATGCTTCACAGTAGGTATGGGACCCAGACATGTAATGGCTTAAGCAGGGGGACACGTCTGGCTCTGCAGGATCCCTGGCGGAGTAGTGTGTTACTGATGGTAGCCTGTGTAACATTGGTCCCAGCTCTCTGCAGGTCATTCACTAGGTCCCCCGTGTGGATCTAGAATTTTTGCTCACCGTTCTTGAGATCATTTTGACCCCACGGGGTGAGATCTTGTGTGGAGCCCCAGATCGATGGAGATTATCAGTGGTCTTGTATGTCACATTTTCTAATTATTGCTCCCACAGTTGATTTCTTCACACCAAGCTGCTCGCCTATTGCAGATTCAGTCTTCCCAGCCTGGTGCAGGGCTACAATTTTGTTTCTGGTGTCCTTTGACAGCTCTTTGGTCTTCACCATGGTGGAGTTTGGAGTGTGACTGTATGAGGATGCGGAAAGGTGTCTTTTATACTGATAACAAGTTCAAACAGGTGCCAGTACTACAGGTAATGAGTGGAGGACAGAGGAGCCAGTACTACAGGTAAATGAGTGGAGGACAGAGGAGCCAGTACTACAGGTAATGAGCGGAGGACAGAGGAGGCAGTACTACAGGTAAATGAGTGGAGGACAGAGGAGCCTCTTAAAGAAGAAGTTACAGGTCTGGGAGAGCCAGAAATCTTGCTTGTTTGTAATTGACCAAATACTTATTTTCCACCAAAATTTGAAAAAAAAAATTCTTTCCAAATCGGACAATGTGATTTTCAGGATTTGTTTTCTCATTTTGTCTCTCATAGTTGAGGTCGACCTATGATGTCAATTACAGGCCTCGCTCATCCTTTTAAGTGGGAGAACTTGCACAATTGACGGCTGACTAAATACTTTTTTCCCCATTGTGTATATATATATATATATATATATATGATAGTCCATATCCATAGAAACATTACTATGAGGTATATGGGTTTTTAAACTAACTAAACAGAGAATTTTTTAATGTTTTTATTTGTTATGGTTTACATGTTTAAGGGCCCCATGGGTTGACTGCTTTGGTTGTTGATTGAGGGGGCTATGTGGGGGCTCATACTGTATACAGGGGATGTCAGCATACTTAATTCTGCTCAATATTAAGTCATACAATTAATATAGAAAAACAATTATAAATAATATGTTAATATTAATATTGAGCAGAATTAGTTTCAGCCTTTTGGTGCATCCTCCACAACAGTCTCTCATATGGCCCCTTGGGAAAATTAATCTCCCCCCTGCTCTATTATGAATAGCGCTAGGTTATGTATTCTGTTGTGCGATGCGCTTTGACATGTGATGTGATACATCGAGTATCGAGAGGGGGGGGGCACACCTTCTAAACTGCCCAGGGTCCTGGCTTCTCTTAGACCACCACTTCTCTGGACTAATGGGAACGCATTATGACACATGACTTTGGGATAATCTGCAACAGAGTGACTGCCATGGTGCAGTTTTAAGGTGAATGCTGATGAAATCTGTAACAATGATACTCACTTGGGAGCGATGGGAGGTAAAACAGGAACCGTTTGTATTTAAAGTCTGGCTGGTTTATTTAAGTCCTCATAAACCTCATCACAGAAAAATTTCCTGCAGGGCTCTCCTCACCGCCTTCCGGATAGAAAAATCATCAGCTGACTTTGGGAGTCAGAGCTGCTACCATGCCTTGAACCTCCTCTGTAATTCAATCTGCAGCTTTTGCTGAAGCAGTTTACTTGTCTGTTGTGCCAGCTGTCGCGGCTGTAGCTGTTGCGGTTGCAGCTGATGGGCTTGCACCAGGTGTTTAATCAGGTCCTCCATGCTGCCTGATGCTGCTCCGTGGCCTATAGCCACCGTCACCCACGACATGCAGTACTTCTGTAGTAATCACACGTGTTCCCTAGGAACGCTGCCCGCATTCTAAACCAAATGTAACAATGCTACTCACTTGGAGGCGATCCGAGGAATAACAGGAACCTTTACTATTTAAAGTCCGGCTGGTTTATTTCAGTCCTCATAAACCACATCACAGAAAACTTAAATACCACCTTTGTCCAGCAGCAAGTAAAACATAAAGTAATAAGTCCATACAATAGTGCTGGTTAGCCCAGCTGGCTTCTTAGTCCTTTAGCAAATTAACACAATCCAGGCGATCTGCAACCTCCATACCCCCAGCATGTGTGAGACAAACAGCTCTCAATTTACCCAGTGAATCACACCCAGGGGAGGAGACATGGTGAGCAGCCATTTAGCTGCTCATAATCAACCTGTCATGGATGATTAATCCGTTTTAGTCCTATATGCACTAAGGCATTACTCCAAGTTTATCTCCCAGACACTAGGTGTCTGACGGTCACCTTACACAACAGTGTTTATTTTACCGTTCAAGGTACAAAAAAGTGGGAAAAAATAAGACCAAGTGTAAAATGTTGAAAATAAACCGCAATTCCGCCTGTTTGAGTTTTGTACGGCAGGTCAGTATGATTATGTATTATATATATACAAAACTGATTTTTAAAATTCAGAATTTTGTAAAAACATTTGTTTTTTGTTGCCAACTACTATTATACTTCTCTGTGGAGGTAGCTGTAGGTTTTATTGCTACCATTTTGGAGTACATATGATTTTATAACTTTTTATTGCATTTTTTTTTTTTTAGACTTGCAGCAACTAAAAAAACTGCATGTCTGGCACTTCATTTTTTGGTCTTTATATCATTTATGGGTTAATTAATTTTATATTACAATGAATCAGTATTCTGCCACCGATGTACGTGGGTGAGATGTGTCTGGGGGATGTGAGCACGGATCTCTGTACATGCAATGACAGGTAGTGTTACTCGCTAACCTCCACCCTTATTCTTGACCGACTGCATGTGGTAAATCCGGGAAGGACGATGTAGTGATAGTGAAGAATTTTAAGAACTTTAATTCACAGCACCTTGATGAGATGAGGGAAGATGAAGGGATGAAGATGAGGTAGAACGTGGAAGGTGGAGCGTAGAGGTGACACGAGAATCCTCTCTAAAGTCCTAATGCACGTGTTGCCAATATGGCTCTGACCACAAGAAAGGATGTGAGGAAACAAGATAGAAGGAGTTAAATAGAGAGAGGCATTGTGGGAATTACAGCTTCAACATTATTATAACAATGGCCAAAAGATGTCAGCAAAGTACAACAAACACTGTGACCATAATATCTATATGTAAAAGATGATAGCAGTAAACCATATAACATTAGTCAAATGTCCCTGAAATGGCTGAAAGCTTTTGCAGACGATTAGCTAACAGCACAATCAGACTTTTATGGGTGTAGAAATAACAAATATACCTCCCTTTTGTTATGTTATTCACTTCTTTATTTTTAGGTTGAGGAAAAGGAGTTAGTTTTAAACTTATAAGGTCCCCGTCGCCCCAACGCGCGTTTCGCCCTTTCTTCATCAGAACCTCATGTGTACCACCTTCTATCTATGTAAGTGCAATTATTCACCTTGACCCTCTTTTCTTTGGTGCTTATTATGGCATTTCTCTATAATAATGACAAGTAGATCTATGAGATGACGGTGTATATTTCTTTTTGTTACCTAAATCATAACTATACCGAGGCACTTGTCACTTTATATATTACTATGGTTTGGTAATTTAAAGCGCACCTGTCAGCAGGATTGTGCTTAGTGAACCACATACACTGCGAGGTGGGCGCCATTACACTGATTAAAATGATACCTTTGTTGATGAAATCCGTCCTGTGGTTCTTTTTTAATCTTTATTTTCATTCCTGAGATAATGAGATGCTCGTGCTTTGGGGCAACCTGTGAGGAGGGGCTATAACTGGTGCTCTGCTAATGTATTCCTATCTCTGCCTTCTGACAGGTCACTGTGCCTTCAGTGACCTGCCTCCTATTTTAAATACTGTCTTTGTAATTGTGGTAGAAATCTAGAAATTTACGTGTAGCAAATCGGCCCCGCCGCCCGCACATGCGCAGTAGCATCTCTTGTTCGCCGAGAGATGCTACTGTGCAAGCGCGGCCCGTGGTGCCATACTGCTGCAGGCAAATTTCTTTTTCTCCAGAGAAATGGTACCGCTAGCAGCGTTTGCTCAGTAGCATTTCTCGTCAACCGATAGATGCTACTGCGCACGCGGTCCAAAAATGACTTGCAGCCAGAGTCCTCTACTACTGCGCAGTGCGTAGAGCGAGTGGTTATGGAGCGGTTCGTGCATTCCCTGCCCAGGCCAATACAGACTTGGGTTGCCCAGGGTGATCCCCGGAACGCTGATGAACTGGTTGGTCTGGTCGAGAGGTATCAGGGGGCCGAGGGTTCCTTGGTAAAGCAGCTCACTCCATAGTGGGGAACTCACCAGGGGGCGGAGGCCCAAAAAGGGGTAGAGCGTCCAAGGGCCAAAGGGTTGGGGGAGGTAATGCCCAAGGTCCCTGCTGAAGATATATGTTGGAGATGTCACGGCCCAGGCCATATAGCCCCCCGCTGCCCCCTGGCCCCCGAGCAAATGGATGTAGCCTGGGCCGCCAGTGTTCTTACTATGCCTACCTCACCTGCAGTGTGGACAATCAGCCCAGTGAGGGGCCACAGCAGCATTGTTAATCTGCCCTACTAGGCACTTTCCCGGTGGGCCGCGGTGTGGCACTGCTTGGGGGGCCGCCAGCCCGTTTTTACGGCTGCCGGCCCCTTTAATTTTCTGGGTGCCTGCCCAGGTAGCTCGGCATCACCGGGGGCAGGGCGCTCGCGCACACAGCGAACGCTGTGACGCACACAGGTGGCTGGAGCTGGGAACGCACTGACACTGCTAAGTGTCAGCGCATTCTGTGAGCAGAGAGCATGCACTCTGCTCTCCCACCCGTGGCCCCAGGTCGCCCGCACACAAAGCAGCAGCGGCCTCGCCGGAACTGCAGGAAAAAAGGTAAACAGTACTTTGTGGGGCCATCATACCAAGGGGGCCATTGTATGTGGGGGCCATCATACCAAGGGGGCCATTATATGCGGGGGCCATCATACCAAGGGGGCCATTATATGTGGAGGCCATCATACCAAGGGGGCCATTGTTTGTGGGGGCCATCATACCAAGGGGGCCATTGTATGTGGGGGCCATCATACCAAGGTGACTATTATATCATCTTTATCAATGATTTAGGTGAAGGAATTGAGGGTAAACTGATTAAATTTGCTGATGACACAAAGCTAGGAGGGATAGCTAACACTAGAGAAGAGAGAGAGAGGATTCAAAAAGACCTAAATAAACTGGAGCAGTGGGCAGCAACTAACAGAATGGTTTTTAACAGGGAAAAATGCAAAGTACTACATCTGGGCAATAAAAATGAAAAAAGCATATACAGAATGGGAGGAATAGAGCTAAGCAACAGTACATGTGAAAAAGACTTAGGTATACTAATAGATCATAGACTGAACATGAGTCAACACTGTGATGCAGCAGCAAAAAAGGCAAATACAATTTTGGGATGTATTAACAGAAGCATACAGTCTAGATCACGTGAAGAAGAGCGACCGGAATGCTGACCGGTCTGCAAACCATGTCCTATGAGGAACGGTTACAGGATTTGGGAATGTTTAGCTTGCAAAAAAGAAGACTGAGAGGAGACTTAATAGCTGTCTACAAATATCTCAAGGGCTGTCACATTGAAGAAGGATCATCTTTATTCTCATTTGCACAAGGAAAGACTGGAAGCAATGGGATGAAACTGAATGGCAGGAGACACAGATTAGATATTAGAAAAAACTTTTTGACAGTGAGGGTGATCAATGAGTGGAACAGGCGGCCACGAGAGGTGGTGAGTTCCCCTTCAATGGACGTCTTAAAACAGAGGCTGGACAAACATCTATCTGAGAGGGTTTAGTGAATCCTGCTTTGAGCAGGGGGTTGGACCAGATGACCCAGGAGGTCCCCTCCAACTCTACCACTCTGACTCTATGATTGTATATGGGGGCCGTCATACTATGTACAGGGCTGTATGTGGAGCCATCATACTATGTACAGGGCTGTATGTGGAGCCATCATACTATGTACAGGGCTGTATGTGGAGCCATCATACTATGTACAGGGCTGTATGTGGAGTCATCATACTATGTACAGGACTGTATGTGGAGCCATCATACTATGTACAGGACTGTATGTGGAGCCGTCATACTATGTACAGGGCTGTATGTGGAGCCGTCATACTATGTACAGGGCTGTATGTGGAGCCATCATACTATGTACAGGACTGTATGTGGAGCCATCATACTATGTACAGGGCTGTATGTGGAGCCATCATACTATGTACAGGACTGTATGTAGAGCCATCATACTATGTACAGGACTGTATGTGGAGCCATCATACTATGTACAGGGCTGTATGTGGAGCCATCATACTATGTACAGGGCTGTATGTGGAGCCATCATACTATGTACAGGGCTGTATGTGGAGCCATCATACTATGTACAGGGCTGTATGTGGAGCCATCATACTATATACAGGGCTGTATGTGGAGCCATCATACTATGTACAGGGCTGTATGTGGAGCCATCATACTATGTACAGGGCTGTATGTGGAGTCATCATACTATGTACAGGGCTGTATGTGGGGACATCATACTATGTACAGGGCTGTATGTGGGGCCATCATACTATGTACAGGACTGTATGTGGAGCCATCATACTATGTACAGGGCTGTATGTGGAGCCATCATACTATGTACAGGGCTGTATGTGGAGACATCATACTATGTACAGGGCTGTATGTGGAGCCATCATACTATGTACAGGACTGTATGTGGAGCCATCATACTATGTACAGGGCTGTATGTGGAGCCATCATACTATGTACAGGACTGTATGTGGAGCCATCATACTATGTACAGGACTGTATGTGGGGCCATCATACTATGTACAGGGCTGTATGTGGAGTCATCATACTATGTACAGGGCTGTATGTGGAGTCCTCATACTATGTACAGGGCTGTATGTGGAGCCATCATACTATGTACAGGGCTGTATGTGGAGCCATCATACTATGTACAGGGCTGTATGTGGAGCCATCATACTATGTGCAGGATTGTATGTGCAGCCATCATACTATGTACAGGGCTGTATGTGGAGCCATCATACTATGTACAGGGCTGTATGTGGACTCATCATACTATGTACAGGGCTGTATGTGGAGCCATCATACTATGTACAGGGCTGTATGTGGAGCCATCATACTATGTACAGGGCTGTATGTGGAGCCATCATACTATGTACAGGGCTGTATGTGGAGCCATCATACTATGTACAGGGCTGTATGCGGGCCATCTTATTACATGCAGAACTGTATGTGGAGCCATCATACTATGTGCAGGGCTGTATGTGGAGCCATCATACTATGTACAGGGCTGTATGTGGGGCCATCATACTATGTACAGGGCTGTATGTGGAGCCATCATACTATGTACAGGACTGTATGTGGAGCCATCATACTATGTGCAGGATTGTATGTGCAGCCATCATACTATGTACAGGGCTGTATGTGGAGCCATCATACTATGTACAGGACTGTATGTGGGGCCATCATACTATGTGCAGGATTGTATGTGCAGCCATCATACTATGTACAGGGCTGTATGTGGACTCATCATACTATGTACAGGGCTGTATGTGGAGCCATCATACTATGTACACGGCTGTATGTGGAGCCATCATACTATGTACAGGGCTGTATGTGGGGCCATCATACTATGTGCAGGATTGTATGTGCAGCCATCATACTATGTACAGGGCTGTATGTGGACTCATCATACTATGTACAGGGCTGTATGTGGAGCCATCATACTATGTACAGGGCTGTATGTGGAGCCATCATACTATGTACAGGGCTGTATGCGGGCCATCTTATTACATGCAGAACTGTATGTGGAGCCATCATACTATGTGCAGGACTGTATGTGGAGCCATCATACTATGTGCAGGACTGTATGTGGAGTCATCATACTATGTACAGGGCTGTATGTGGAGCCATCATACTATGTACAGGACTGTATGTGGAGTCATCATACTATGTGCAGGACTGTATGTGGAGCCATCATACTATGTGCAGGACTGTATGTGGAGTCATCATACTATGTACAGGGCTGTATGTGGAGCCATCATACTATGTACAGGACTGTATGTGGAGTCATCATACTATGTGCAGGACTGTATGTGGAGTCATCATACTATGTGCAGGACTGTATGTGGAGCCATCATACTATGTACAGGACTGTATGTGGAGCCATCATACTATGTACAGGACTGTATGTGGAGTCATCATAATATGTACAGGGCTGTATGTGGAGCCATCATACTATGTACAGGACTGTATGTGGAGTCATCATACTATGTACAGGGCTGTATGTGGAGCCATCATACTATGTACAGGACTGTATGCGGGCCATCTTATTACATGCAGAACTGTATGTGGAGCCATCATACTATGTACAGGGCTGTATGTGGAGCCATCATACTATGTACAGGGCTGTATGTGGAGCCATCATACTATGTACAGGGCTGTATGTGGAGCCATCATACTATGTACAGGGCTGTATGTGGAGCCATCATACTATGTGCAGGATTGTATGTGCAGCCATCATACTATGTACAGGGCTGTATGTGGAGCCATCATACTATGTACAGGGCTGTATGTGGACTCATCATACTATGTACAGGGCTGTATGTGGAGCCATCATACTATGTACAGGGCTGTATGTGGAGCCATCATACTATGTACAGGGCTGTATGTGGAGCCATCATACTATGTACAGGGCTGTATGTGGAGCCATCATACTATGTACAGGGCTGTATGCGGGCCATCTTATTACATGCAGAACTGTATGTGGAGCCATCATACTATGTGCAGGGCTGTATGTGGAGCCATCATACTATGTACAGGGCTGTATGTGGGGCCATCATACTATGTACAGGGCTGTATGTGGGGCCATCATACTATGTGCAGGATTGTATGTGCAGCCATCATACTATGTACAGGGCTGTATGTGGACTCATCATACTATGTACAGGGCTGTATGTGGAGCCATCATACTATGTACAGGGCTGTATGTGGAGCCATCATACTATGTACAGGGCTGTATGCGGGCCATCTTATTACATGCAGAACTGTATGTGGAGCCATCATACTATGTGCAGGACTGTATGTGGAGCCATCATACTATGTACAGGACTGTATGTGGAGTCATCATAATATGTACAGGGCTGTATGTGGAGCCATCATACTATGTACAGGGCTGTATGTGGAGCCATCATACTATGTACAGGGCTGTATGCGGGCCATCTTATTACATGCAGAACTGTATGTGGAGCCATCATACTATGTGCAGGACTGTATGTGGAGCCATCATACTATGTACAGGACTGTATGTGGAGTCATCATAATATGTACAGGGCTGTATGTGGAGCCATCATACTATGTACAGGACTGTATGTGGAGCCATCATACTATGTACAGGACTGTATGTGGAGCCATCATACTATGTACAGGACTGTATGTGGAGCCATCATACTATGTACAGGGCTGTATGTGGAGCCATCATACTATGTACAGGGCTGTATGTGGAGCCATCATACTATGTACAGGGCTGTATGTGGAGTCATCATAATATGTACAGGGCTGTATGTGGAGCCATCATACTATGTACAGGACTGTATGCGGGCCATCTTATTACATGCAGAACTGTATGTGGAGCCATCATACTATGTACAGGGCTGTATGTGAAGTCATCATATTATGTACAGGGCTGTATGTGGAGCCATCATACTATGTACAGGGCTGTATGTGGAGCCATCATACTATGTACAGGACTGTATGTGGAGTCATCATACTATGTACAGGGCTGTATGTGGAGCCATCATACTATGTACAGGGCTGTATGTGAAGTCATCATACTATGTACAGGGCTGTATGTGGAGCCATCATACTATGTACAGGGCTGTATGTGGAGCCATCATACTATGTACAGGGCTGTATGTGGAGTCATCATACTATGTACAGGGCTGTATGTGGAGCCATCATACTATGTACAGGGCTGTATGTGAAGTCATCATACTATGTACAGGGCTGTATGTGGAGCCATCATACTATGTACAGGGCTGTATGTGGAGTCATCATACTATGTACAGGACTGTATGTGGAGCCATCATACTATGTACAGGACTGTATGTGGAGTCATCATACTATGTACAGGACTGTATGTGGAGCCATCATACTATGTACAGGGCTGTATGTGGAGCCATCATACTATGTACAGGACTGTATGTGGAGTCATCATACTATGTACAGGGCTGTATGTGGAGCCATCATACTATGTACAGGGCTGTATGTGGAGCCATCATACTATGTACAGGACTGTATGTGGAGCCATCATACTATGTACAGGGCTGTATGTGAAGTCATCATACTATGTACAGGGCTGTATGTGGAGCCATCATACTATGTACAGGACTGTATGTGGAGCCATCATACTATGTACAGGACTGTATGTGGAGTCATCATACTATGTACAGGACTGTATGTGGAGCCATCATACTATGTACAGGGCTGTATGTGGAGCCATCATACTATGTACAGGACTGTATGTGGAGCCATCATACTATGTACAGGGCTGTATGTGAAGTCATCATACTATGTACAGGGCTGTATGTGGAGCCATCATACTATGTACAGGGCTGTATGTGGAGCCATCATACTATGTACAGGGCTGTATGTGGAGCCATCATACTATGTACAGGGCTGTATGTGGAGTCATCATACTATGTACAGGGCTGTATGTGGAGTCATCATACTATGTACAGGGCTGTATGTGGAGCCATCATACTATGTACAGGGCTGTATGTGGAGTCATCATACTATGTACAGGACTGTATGTGAAGTCATCATACTATGTACAGGACTGTATGTGGAGCCATCATACTATGTACAGGGCTGTATGTGAAGTCATCATACTATGTACAGGGCTGTATGTGGAGTCATCATACTATGTACAGGGCTGTATGTGGAGCCATCATACTATGTACAGGGCTGTATGTGAAGTCATCATACTATGTACAGGGCTGTATGTGGAGTCATCATACTATGTACAGGGCTGTATGTGGAGCCATCATACTATGTACAGGGCTGTATGTGGAGTCATCATACTATGTACAGGGCTGTATGTGGAGTCATCATACTATGTACAGGGCTGTATGTGGAGTCATCATACTATGTACAGGACTGTATGTGGAGTCATCATACTATGTACAGGACTGTATGTGGAGTCATCATACTATGTACAGGGCTGTATGTGGAGTCATCATACTATGTACAGGACTGTATGTGGAGTCATCATACTATGTACAGGGCTGTATGTGGAGTCATCATACTATGTACAGGGCTGTATGTGGAGCCATCATACTATGTACAGGGCTGTATGTGGAGTCATCATACTATGTACAGGGCTGTATGTGGAGTCATCATACTATGTACAGGGCTGTATGTGGAGCTATCATACTATGTACAGGGCTGTATGTGGAGTCATCATACTATGTACAGGGCTGTATGTGGAGCCATCATACTATGTACAGGGCTGTATGTGAAGTCATCATACTATGTACAGGGCTGTATGTGGAGTCATCATACTATGTACAGGGCTGTATGTGGAGCCATCATACTATGTACAGGACTGTATGTGGAGCCATCATACTATGTACAGGACTGTATGTGAAGTCATCATACTATGTACAGGACTGTATGTGGAGTCATCATACTATGTACAGGGCTGTATGTGAAGTCATCATACTATGTACAGGGCTGTATGTGGAGCCATCATACTATGTACAGGGCTGTATGTGGAGTCATCATACTATGTACAGGGCTGTATGTGGAGTCATCATACTATGTACAGGACTGTATGTGAAGTCATCATACTATGTACAGGGCTGTATGTGGAGTCATCATACTATGTACAGGGCTGTATGTGGAGTCATCATACTATGTACAGGGCTGTATGTGGAGCCATCATACTATGTACAGGGCTGTATGTGGAGTCATCATACTATGTACAGGGCTGTATGTGGAGCCATCATACTATGTACAGGGCTGTATGTGGAGTCATCATACTATGTACAGGGCTGTATGTGGAGCCATCATACTATGTGCAGGACTGTATGTGAAGTCATCATACTATGTACAGGGCTGTATGTGGAGTCATCATACTATGTACAGGACTGTATGTGAAGTCATCATACTATGTACAGGGCTGTATGTGGAGTCATCATACTATGTACAGGGCTGTATGTGGAGTCATCATACTATGTACAGGACTGTATGTGAAGTCATCATACTATGTGCAGGACTGTATGTGGAGCCATCATACTATGTACAGGGCTGTATGTGGAGTCATCATACTATGTACAGGACTGTATGTGGAGTCATCATACTATGTACAGGGCTGTATGTGGAGCCATCATACTATGTACAGGACTGTATGTGGAGTCATCATACTATGTACAGGACTGTATGTGGAGTCATCATACTATGTACAGGACTGTATGTGAAGTCATCATACTATGTACAGGGCTGTATGTGGGGCCATCATACTATGTACAGGACTGTATGTGAAGTCATCATACTATGTACAGGGCTGTATGTGGAGTCATCATACTATGTACAGGGCTGTATGTGGAGTCATCATACTATGTACAGGACTGTATGTGGAGCCATCATACTATGTGCAGGACTGTATGTGGAGCCATCATACTATGTACAGGGCTGTATGTGGAGTCATCATACTATGTACAGGGCTGTATGTGGAGCCATCATACTATGTACAGGACTGTATGTGGAGCCATCATACTATGTACAGGACTGTATATGGAGCCATCATACTATGTTCAGGGCTGTATGTGGAGTCATCATACTATGTACAGGACTGTATGTGGGGCCATCATACTATGTACAGGGCTGTATGTGGGGCCATCATACTATGTACAGGACTGTATGTGGAGCCATCATACTATGTACAGGGCTGTATGTGGAGCCATCATACTATGTACAGGGCTGTATGTGGAGCCATCATACTATGTACAGGACTGTATGTGAAGTCATCATACTATGTACAGGGCTGTATGTGGAGTCATCATACTATGTACAGGGCTGTATGTGGAGCCATCATACTATGTACAGGACTGTATGTGGAGCCATCATACTATGTACAGGGCTGTATGTGGAGCCATCATACTATGTACAGGGCTGTATGTGGAGTCATCATACTATGTACAGGACTGTATGTGGAGCCATCATACTATGTACAGGGCTGTATGTGGAGCCATCATACTATGTACAGGACTGTATGTGGAGCCATCATACTATGTATAGGACTGTATGTGGAGACATCTTACTATGTACAGGGCTGTATGTGGAGCCATCATACTATGTACAGGACTGTATGTGGAGCCATCATACTATGTACAGGGCTGTATGTGGAGCCATCATACTATGTACAGGGCTGTATGTGGAGTCATCATACTATGTACAGGACTGTATGTGGAGCCATCATACTATGTACAGGGCTGTATGTGGAGCCATCATACTATGTACAGGGCTGTATGTGGAGCCATCATACTATGTACAGGGCTGTATGTGGAGGCATCATACTATGTACAGGACTGTATGTGGAGCCATCATACTATGTACAGGGCTGTATGTGGAGCCATCATACTATGTACAGGGCTGTATGTGGAGGCATCATACTATGTACAGGACTGTATGTGGGGCCATCATACTATGTACAGGGCTGTATGTGGAGCCATCATACTATGTACAGGGCTGTATGTGGAGCCATCATACTATGTACAGGGCTGTATGTGGGGCCATCATACTATGTACAGGACTGTATGTGGAGCCATCATACTATGTACAGGGCTGTATGTGGAGCCATCATACTATGTACAGGGCTGTATGTGGAGCCATCATACTATGTACAGGGCTGTATGTGGAGCCATCATACTATGTACAGGACTGTATGTGGAGTCATCATACTATGTACAGGGCTGTATGTGGAGCCATCATACTATGTACAGGGCTGTATGTGGAGTCATCATACTATGTACAGGACTGTATGTGGAGCCATCATACTATGTACAGGGCTGTATGTGGAGCCATCATACTATGTACAGGGCTGTATGTGGAGCCATCATACTATGTACAGGGCTGTATGTGGAGCCATCATACTATGTACAGGGCTGTATGTGGAGCCATCATACTATGTACAGGACTGTATGTGGAGTCATCATACTATGTACAGGGCTGTATGTGGAGCCATCATACTATGTACAGGGCTGTATGTGGAGTCATCATACTATGTACAGGACTGTATGTGGAGCCATCATACTATGTACAGGGCTGTATGTGGAGCCATCATACTATGTACAGGGCTGTATGTGGAGCCATCATACTATGTACAGGGCTGTATGTGGAGCCATCATACTATGTACAGGGCTGTATGTGGAGCCATCATACTATGTACAGGGCTGTATGTGGAGTCATCATACTATGTACAGGGCTGTATGTGGAGCCATCATACTATGTACAGGGCTGTATGTGGGGCCATCATACTATGTACAGGACTGTATGTGGAGCCATCATACTATGTACAGGGCTGTATGTGGAGCCATCATACTATGTACAGGGCTGTATGTGGAGCCATCATACTATGTACAGGGCTGTATGTGGAGCCATCATACTATGTACAGGACTGTATGTGGAGTCATCATACTATGTACAGGACTGTATGTGGAGCCATCATACTATGTACAGGGCTGTATGTGAAGTCATCATACTATGTACAGGACTGTATGTGGAGTCATCATACTATGTGCAGGGCTGTATGTGGAGTCATCATACTATGTACAGGGCTGTATGTGGAGTCATCATACTATGTACAGGACTGTATGTGGAGCCATCATACTATGTGCAGGGCTGTATGTGGAGTCATCATACTATGTACAGGACTGTATGTGGAGCCATCATACTATGTACAGGGCTGTATGTGGAGCCATCATACTATGTACAGGGCTGTATGTGGAGCCATCATACTATGTACAGGGCTGTATGTGGAGCCATCATACTATGTACAGGGCTGTATGTGGAGCCATCATACTATGTACAGGGCTGTATGTGGAGCCATCATACTATGAACAGGGCTGTATGTGGAGTCATCATACTATGTACAGGACTGTATGTGGAGCCATCATACTATGTACAGGGCTGTATGTGGAGCCATCATACTATGTACAGGACTGTATGTGGAGCCATCATACTATGTACAGGGCTGTATGTGGAGACATCTTACTATGTACAGGACTGTATGTGGAGCCATCATACTATGTGCAGGGCTGTATGTGGAGCCATCATACTATGTACAGGGCTGTATGTGGAGGCATCATACTATGTACAGGACTGTATGTGGGGCCATCATACTATGTACAGGGCTGTATGTGGAGCCATCATACTATGTACAGGGCTGTATGTGGGGCCATCATACTATGTACAGGACTGTATGTGGAGCCATCATACTATGTACAGGGCTGTATGTGGAGCCATCATACTATGTACAGGGCTGTATGTGGAGCCATCATACTATGTACAGGGCTGTATGTGGAGTCATCATACTATGTACAGGACTGTATGTGGAGCCATCATACTATGTACAGGGCTGTATGTGGAGCCATCATACTATGTACAGGGCTGTATGTGGAGTCATCATACTATGTACAGGACTGTATGTGGAGCCATCATACTATGTACAGGGCTGTATGTGGAGCCATCATACTATGTACAGGACTGTATGTGGAGTCATCATACTATGTACAGGACTGTATGTGGAGCCATCATACTATGTACAGGGCTGTATGTGGAGCCATCATACTATGTACAGGGCTGTATGTGGAGCCATCATACTATGTACAGGACTGTATGTGGAGCCATCATACTATGTACAGGACTGTATGTGGAGCCATCATACTATGTACAGGGCTGTATGTGGAGACATCTTACTATGTACAGGGCTGTATGTGGAGCCATCATACTATGTACAGGGCTGTATGTGGAGCCATCATACTATGTACAGGGCTGTATGTGGGGCCATCATACTATGTACAGGGCTGTATGTGGAGCCATCATACTATGTACAGGACTGTATGTGGAGCCATCATACTATGTACAGGGCTGTATGTGGAGCCATCATACTATGTACAGGACTGTATGTGGAGTCATCATACTATGTACAGGACTGTATGTGGAGCCATCATACTATGTACAGGGCTGTATGTGGAGCCATCATACTATGTACAGGGCTGTATGTGGAGCCATCATACTATGTACAGGGCTGTATGTGGAGTCATCATACTATGTACAGGGCTGTATGTGGAGTCATCATACTATGTACAGGGCTGTATGTGGAGTCATCATACTATGTACAGGGCTGTATGTGGAGGCATCATACTATGTACAGGACTGTATGTGGAGCCATCATACTATGTACAGGGCTGTATGTGGAGCCATCATACTATGTACAGGGCTGTATGTGGAGGCATCATACTATGTACAGGGCTGTATGTGGAGCCATCATACTATGTACAGGGCTGTATGTGGAGCCATCATACTATGTACAGGGCTGTATGTGGAGCCATCATACTATGTACAGGGCTGTATGTGGAGCCATCATACTATGTACAGGGCTGTATGTGGAGCCATCATACTATGTACAGGGCTGTATGTGGAGCAATCATACTATGTACAGGACTGTATGTGGAGTCATCATACTATGTACAGGGCTGTATGTGGAGTCATCATACTATGTACAGGGCTGTATGTGGAGTCATCATACTATGTACAGGGCTGTATGTGGAGCAATCATACTATGTACAGGGCTGTATGTGGAGCCATCATACTATGTACAGGGCTGTATGTGGAGCCATCATACTATGTACAGGGCTGTATGTGGAGCCATCATACTATGTATAGGACTGTATGTGGAGTCATCATACTATGTACAGGACTGTATGTGGAGCAATCATACTATGTACAGGACTGTATGTGGAGTCATCATACTATGTACAGGGCTGTATGTGGAGCCATCATACTATGTACAGGGCTGTATGTGGACCCATCATACTATGTACAGGACTGTATGTGGAGTCATCATACTATGTACAGGGCTGTATGTGGAGTCATCATACTATGTACAGGGCTGTATGTGGAGCCATCATACTATGTACAGGACTGTATGTGGAGCCATCATACTATGTACAGGGCTGTATGTGGAGCAATCATACTATGTACAGGACTGTATGTGGAGTCATCATACTATGTACAGGGCTGTATGTGGAGTCATCATACTATGTACAGGGCTGTATGTGGAGTCATCATACTATGTACAGGACTGTATGTGAAGTCATCATACTATGTACAGGGCTGTATGTGGAGCCATCATACTATGTACAGGGCTGTATGTGGAGTCATCATACTATGTACAGGACTGTATGTGGAGCAATCATACTATGTACAGGACTGTATGTGGAGTCATCATACTATGTACAGGGCTGTATGTGGAGCCATCATACTATGTACAGGGCTGTATGTGGACCCATCATACTATGTACAGGACTGTATGTGGAGTCATCATACTATGTACAGGGCTGTATGTGGAGTCATCATACTATGTACAGGGCTGTATGTGGAGTCATCATACTATGTACAGGACTGTATGTGGAGCCATCATACTATGTACAGGACTGTATGTGGAGTCATCATACTATGTACAGGGCTGTATGTGGAGCCATCATACTATGTACAGGGCTGTATGTGGAGCCATCATACTATGTACAGGGCTGTATGTGGAGTCATCATACTATGTACAGGGCTGTATGTGGAGTCATCATACTATGTACAGGGCTGTATGTGGAGTCATCATACTATGTACAGGACTGTATGTGGAGCCATCATACTATGTACAGGGCTGTATGTGGACCCATCATACTATGTACAGGACTGTATGTGGAGCCATCATACTATGTACAGGGCTGTATGTGGAGTCATCATACTATGTACAGGGCTGTATGTGGAGCCATCATACTATGTACAGGACTGTATGTGGAGCCATCATACTATGTACAGGGCTGTATGTGGAGCAATCATACTATGTACAGGACTGTATGTGGAGTCATCATACTATGTACAGGGCTGTATGTGGAGTCATCATACTATGTACAGGACTGTATGTGAAGTCATCATACTATGTACAGGGCTGTATGTGGAGTCATCATACTATGTACAGGACTGTATGTGGAGCCATCATACTATGTACAGGGCTGTATGTGGAGTCATCATACTATGTACAGGGCTGTATGTGGAGCCATCATACTATGTACAGGGTTGTATGTGGAGTCATCATACTATGTACAGGACTGTATGTGGAGCCATCATACTATGTACAGGACTGTATGTGAAGTCATCATACTATGTACAGGACTGTATGTGGAGCCATCATACTATGTACAGGACTGTATGTGGAGTCATCATACTATGTACAGGGCTGTATGTGGAGCCATCACACTATGTACAGGACTGTATGTGGAGTCATCATACTATGTACAGGACTGTATGTGGAGCCATCATACTATGTACAGGGCTGTATGTGGAGCCATCATACTATGTACAGGACTGTATGTGGAGCCATCATACTATGTACAGGACTGTATGTGGAGTCATCATACTATGTACAGGGCTGTATGTGGAGCCATCATACTATGTGCAGGGCTGTATGTGGGCTCATCATACTATGTACAGGACTGTATGTGGAGTCATCATACTATGTGCAGGACTGTATGTGGAGCCATCATACTATGTACAGGACTGTATGTGGAGTCATCATACTATGTGCAGGACTGTATGTGGAGCCATCATACTATGTACAGGGCTGTATGTGGAGCCATCATACTATGTGCAGGGCTGTATGTGGAGTCATCATACTATGTACAGGGCTGTATGTGGAGCCATCATACTATGTGCAGGGCTGTATGTGGAGTCATCATACTATGTACAGGGCTGTATGTGGAGCCATCATACTATGTGCAGGGCTGTATGTGGAGTCATCATACTATGTACAGGGCTGTATGTGGAGCCATCATACTATGTGCAGGGCTGTATGTGGAGTCATCATACTATGTACAGGGCTGTATGTGGAGCCATCATACTATGTACAGGACTGTATGTGGAGTCATCATACTATGTACAGGGCTGTATGTGGAGCCATCATACTATGTGCAGGGCTGTATCTGGGCTCATCATACTATGTACAGGGCTGTATGTGGAGCCATCATACTATGTACAGGACTGTATGTGGAGCCATCATACTATGTGCAGGGCTGTATGTGGAGTCATCATACTATGTACAGGGCTGTATGTGGAGCCATCATACTATGTACAGGGCTGTATGTGGAGCCATCATACTATGTACAGGACTGTATGTGGAGTCATCATACTATGTACAGGACTGTATGTGGAGCCATCATACTATGTACAGGGCTGTATGTGGAGCCATCATACTATGTACAGGGCTGTATGTGGAGCCATCATACTATGTACAGGGCTGTATGTGGAGTCATCATACTATGTACAGGGCTGTATGTGGAGTCATCATACTATGTACAGGGCTGTATGTGGAGTCATCATACTATGTACAGGGCTGTATGTGGAGGCATCATACTATGTACAGGACTGTATGTGGAGCCATCATACTATGTACAGGGCTGTATGTGGAGCCATCATACTATGTACAGGGCTGTATGTGGAGGCATCATACTATGTACAGGGCTGTATGTGGAGCCATCATACTATGTACAGGGCTGTATGTGGAGCCATCATACTATGTACAGGGCTGTATGTGGAGCCATCATACTATGTACAGGGCTGTATGTGGAGCCATCATACTATGTACAGGGCTGTATGTGGAGCCATCATACTATGTACAGGGCTGTATGTGGAGCAATCATACTATGTACAGGACTGTATGTGGAGTCATCATACTATGTACAGGGCTGTATGTGGAGTCATCATACTATGTACAGGGCTGTATGTGGAGTCATCATACTATGTACAGGGCTGTATGTGGAGCAATCATACTATGTACAGGGCTGTATGTGGAGCCATCATACTATGTACAGGGCTGTATGTGGAGCCATCATACTATGTACAGGGCTGTATGTGGAGCCATCATACTATGTATAGGACTGTATGTGGAGTCATCATACTATGTACAGGGCTGTATGTGGAGCAATCATACTATGTACAGGACTGTATGTGGAGTCATCATACTATGTACAGGGCTGTATGTGGAGCCATCATACTATGTACAGGGCTGTATGTGGACCCATCATACTATGTACAGGACTGTATGTGGAGTCATCATACTATGTACAGGGCTGTATGTGGAGTCATCATACTATGTACAGGGCTGTATGTGGAGCCATCATACTATGTACAGGACTGTATGTGGAGCCATCATACTATGTACAGGGCTGTATGTGGAGCAATCATACTATGTACAGGACTGTATGTGGAGTCATCATACTATGTACAGGGCTGTATGTGGAGTCATCATACTATGTACAGGGCTGTATGTGGAGTCATCATACTATGTACAGGACTGTATGTGAAGTCATCATACTATGTACAGGGCTGTATGTGGAGCCATCATACTATGTACAGGGCTGTATGTGGAGTCATCATACTATGTACAGGACTGTATGTGGAGCAATCATACTATGTACAGGACTGTATGTGGAGTCATCATACTATGTACAGGGCTGTATGTGGAGCCATCATACTATGTACAGGGCTGTATGTGGACCCATCATACTATGTACAGGACTGTATGTGGAGTCATCATACTATGTACAGGGCTGTATGTGGAGTCATCATACTATGTACAGGGCTGTATGTGGAGTCATCATACTATGTACAGGACTGTATGTGGAGCCATCATACTATGTACAGGACTGTATGTGGAGTCATCATACTATGTACAGGGCTGTATGTGGAGCCATCATACTATGTACAGGGCTGTATGTGGAGCCATCATACTATGTACAGGGCTGTATGTGGAGTCATCATACTATGTACAGGGCTGTATGTGGAGTCATCATACTATGTACAGGGCTGTATGTGGAGTCATCATACTATGTACAGGACTGTATGTGGAGCCATCATACTATGTACAGGGCTGTATGTGGACCCATCATACTATGTACAGGACTGTATGTGGAGCCATCATACTATGTACAGGGCTGTATGTGGAGTCATCATACTATGTACAGGGCTGTATGTGGAGCCATCATACTATGTACAGGACTGTATGTGGAGTCATCATACTATGTACAGGGCTGTATGTGGAGCCATCATACTATGTACAGGACTGTATGTGGAGCCATCATACTATGTACAGGGCTGTATGTGGAGCAATCATACTATGTACAGGACTGTATGTGGAGTCATCATACTATGTACAGGGCTGTATGTGGAGTCATCATACTATGTACAGGACTGTATGTGAAGTCATCATACTATGTACAGGGCTGTATGTGGAGTCATCATACTATGTACAGGACTGTATGTGGAGCCATCATACTATGTACAGGGCTGTATGTGGAGTCATCATACTATGTACAGGGCTGTATGTGGAGCCATCATACTATGTACAGGGTTGTATGTGGAGTCATCATACTATGTACAGGACTGTATGTGGAGCCATCATACTATGTACAGGACTGTATGTGAAGTCATCATACTATGTACAGGACTGTATGTGGAGCCATCATACTATGTACAGGACTGTATGTGGAGTCATCATACTATGTACAGGGCTGTATGTGGAGCCATCACACTATGTACAGGACTGTATGTGGAGTCATCATACTATGTACAGGACTGTATGTGGAGCCATCATACTATGTACAGGGCTGTATGTGGAGCCATCATACTATGTACAGGACTGTATGTGGAGCCATCATACTATGTACAGGACTGTATGTGGAGTCATCATACTATGTACAGGGCTGTATGTGGAGCCATCATACTATGTGCAGGGCTGTATGTGGGCTCATCATACTATGTACAGGACTGTATGTGGAGTCATCATACTATGTGCAGGACTGTATGTGGAGCCATCATACTATGTACAGGACTGTATGTGGAGTCATCATACTATGTGCAGGACTGTATGTGGAGCCATCATACTATGTACAGGGCTGTATGTGGAGCCATCATACTATGTGCAGGGCTGTATGTGGAGTCATCATACTATGTACAGGGCTGTATGTGGAGCCATCATACTATGTGCAGGGCTGTATGTGGAGTCATCATACTATGTACAGGGCTGTATGTGGAGCCATCATACTATGTGCAGGGCTGTATGTGGAGTCATCATACTATGTACAGGGCTGTATGTGGAGCCATCATACTATGTGCAGGGCTGTATGTGGAGTCATCATACTATGTACAGGGCTGTATGTGGAGCCATCATACTATGTACAGGACTGTATGTGGAGTCATCATACTATGTACAGGGCTGTATGTGGAGCCATCATACTATGTGCAGGGCTGTATGTGGAGCCATCATACTATGTGCAGGGCTGTATGTGGAGCCATCATACTATGTACAGGGCTGTATGTGGAGCCATCATACTATGTACAGGGCTGTATGTGGAGCCATCATACTATGTGCAGGACTGTATGTGGAGCCATCATACTATGTACAGGGCTGTATGTGGAGCCATCATACTATGTGCAGGACTGTATGTGGAGCCATCATACTATGTGCAGGGCTGTATGTGGAGCCATCATACTATGTACAGGGCTGTATGTGGAGCCATCATACTATGTGCAGGACTGTATGTGGAGCCATCATACTATGTGCAGGGCTGTATGTGGAGCCATCATACTATGTACAGGGCTGTATGTGGAGCCATCATACTATGTACAGGGCTGTATGTGGAGCCATCATACTATGTGCAGGACTGTATGTGGAGCCATCATACTATGTGCAGGGCTGTATGTGGAGCCATCATACTATGTACAGGACTGTATGTGGAGCCATCATACTATGTACAGGGCTGTATGTGGAGCCATCATACTATGTACAGGACTGTATGTGGAGCCATCATACTATGTACAGGACTGTATGTGGAGTCATCATACTATGTACAGGGCTGTATGTGGAGCCATCATACTATGTGCAGGGCTGTATGTGGAGCCATCATACTATGTACAGGACTGTATGTGGAGCCATCATACTATGTACAGGACTGTATGTGGAGCCATCATACTATGTACAGGGCTGTATGTGGAGCCATCATACTATGTACAGGACTGTATGTGGAGTCATCATACTATGTACAGGACTGTATGTGGAGCCATCATACTATGTACAGGACTGTATGTGGAGCCATCATACTATGTACAGGGCTGTATGTGGAGCCATCATACTATGTACAGGGCTGTATGTGGAGCCATCATACTATGTACAGGGCTGTATGTGGAGCCATCATACTATGTACAGGGCTGTATGTGGAGCCATCATACTATGTACAGGGCTGTATGTGGAGCCATCATACTATGTACAGGACTGTATGTGGAGCCATCATACTATGTGCAGGGCTGTATGTGGAGTCATCATACTATGTACAGGGCTGTATGTGGAGCCATCATACTATGTGCAGGACTGTATGTGGAGCCATCATACTATGTGCAGGACTGTATGTGGAGCCATCATACTATGTACAGGACTGTATGTGGAGCCATCATACTATGTACAGGGCTGTATGTGGAGCCATCATACTATGTACAGGGCTGTATGTGGAGCCATCATACTATGTACAGGACTGTATGTGGAGTCATCATACTATGTACAGGACTGTATGTGGAGCCATCATACTATGTACAGGACTGTATGTGGAGTCATCATACTATGTACAGGACTGTATGTGGAGCCATCATACTATGTACAGGGCTGTATGTGGAGCCATCATACTATGTACAGGACTGTATGTGGAGCCATCATACTATGTACAGGACTGTATGTGGAGCCATCATACTATGTACAGGGCTGTATGTGGAGCCATCATACTATGTACAGGACTGTATGTGGAGTCATCATACTATGTACAGGGCTGTATGTGGAGCCATCATACTATGTGCAGGACTGTATGTGGAGCCATCATACTATGTGCAGGACTGTATGTGGAGCCATCATACTATGTACAGGGCTGTATGTGGAGCCATCATACTATGTACAGGACTGTATGTGGAGCCATCATACTATGTACAGGGCTGTATGTGGAGTCATCATACTATGTACAGGGCTGTATGTGGGCTCATCATACTATGTACAGGACTGTATGTGGAGCCATCATACTATGTACAGGACTGTATGTGGAGCCATCATACTATGTACAGGACTGTATGTGGAGTCATCATACTATGTACAGGACTGTATGTGGAGCCATCATACTATGTACAGGGCTGTATGTGGAGCCATCATACTATGTACAGGACTGTATGTGGAGCCATCATACTATGTACAGGACTGTATGTGGAGTCATCATACTATGTACAGGACTGTATGTGGAGCCATCATACTATGTACAGGACTGTATGTGGGGCCATCATACTATGTACAGGACTGTATGTGGAGTCATCATACTATGTACAGGGCTGTATGTGGAGCCATCATACTATGTACAGGACTGTATGTGGAGCCATCATACTATGTACAGGACTGTATGTGGAGTCATCATACTATGTACAGGGCTGTATGTGGAGCCATCATACTATGTACAGGACTGTATGTGGAGTCATCATACTATGTACAGGGCTGTATGTGGAGTCATCATACTATGTGCAGGACTGTATGTGGAGTCATCATACTATGTACAGGGCTGTATGTGGAGCCATCATACTATGTACAGGACTGTATGTGGAGCCATCATACTATGTACAGGACTGTATGTGGAGCCATCATACTATGTACAGGACTGTATGTGGAGCCATCATACTATGTACAGGACTGTATGTGGAGCCATCATACTATGTACAGGGCTGTATGTGGAGCCATCATACTATGTACAGGGCTGTATGTGGAGCCATCATACTATGTACAGGACTGTATGTGGAGTCATCATACTATGTACAGGGCTGTATGTGGAGCCATCATACTATGTACAGGGCTGTATGTGGAGCCATCATACTATGTACAGGACTGTATGTGGAGTCATCATACTATGTACAGGGCTGTATGTGGAGTCATCATACTATGTACAGGGCTGTATGTGGAGTCATCATACTATGTACAGGACTGTATGTGGAGTCATCATACTATGTACAGGACTGTATGTGGAGTCATCATACTATGTACAGGGCTGTATGTGGAGCCATCATACTATGTACAGGACTGTATGTGAAGTCATCATACTATGTACAGGGCTGTATGTGGAGCCATCATACTATGTACAGGACTGTATGTGAAGTCATCATACTATGTACAGGGCTGTATGTGGAGCCATCATACTATGTACAGGACTGTATGTGGAGTCATCATACTATGTACAGGACTGTATGTGGAGTCATCATACTATGTACAGGGCTGTATGTGGAGCCATCATACTATGTACAGGGCTGTATGTGGAGCCATCATACTATGTACAGGACTGTATGTGGAGCCATCATACTATGTACAGGACTGTATGTGGAGTCATCATACTATGTACAGGGCTGTATGTGAAGTCATCATACTATGTACAGGGCTGTATGTGGAGCCATCATACTATGTACAGGACTGTATGTGGAGCCATCATACTATGTACAGGACTGTATGTGGAGCCATCATACTATGTACAGGACTGTATGTGGAGCCATCATACTATGTACAGGACTGTATGTGGAGCCATCATACTATGTACAGGACTGTATGTGGAGCCATCATACTATGTACAGGACTGTATGTGGAGCCATCATACTATGTACAGGACTGTATGTGGAGCCATCATACTATGTACAGGACTGTATGTGGAGCCATCATACTATGTACAGGGCTGTATGTGGAGCCATCATACTATGTACAGGGCTGTATGTGGAGCCATCATACTATGTACAGGACTGTATGTGGAGTCATCATACTATGTACAGGGCTGTATGTGGAGCCATCATACTATGTACAGGGCTGTATGTGGAGCCATCATACTATGTACAGGACTGTATGTGGAGTCATCATACTATGTACAGGGCTGTATGTGGAGTCATCATACTATGTACAGGGCTGTATGTGGAGTCATCATACTATGTACAGGACTGTATGTGGAGTCATCATACTATGTACAGGACTGTATGTGGAGTCATCATACTATGTACAGGGCTGTATGTGGAGCCATCATACTATGTACAGGACTGTATGTGAAGTCATCATACTATGTACAGGGCTGTATGTGGAGTCATCATACTATGTACAGGACTGTATGTGGAGTCATCATACTATGTACAGGACTGTATGTGGAGTCATCATACTATGTACAGGGCTGTATGTGGAGCCATCATACTATGTACAGGACTGTATGTGAAGTCATCATACTATGTGCAGGACTGTATGTGGAGTCATCATACTATGTACAGGGCTGTATGTGGAGCCATCATACTATGTACAGGGCTGTATGTGGAGCCATCATACTATGTACAGGACTGTATGTGGAGCCATCATACTATGTACAGGACTGTATGTGGAGCCATCATACTATGTACAGGACTGTATGTGGAGCCATCATACTATGTACAGGGCTGTATGTGGAGCCATCATACTATGTACAGGGCTGTATGTGGAGCCATCATACTATGTACAGGACTGTATGTGGAGTCATCATACTATGTACAGGGCTGTATGTGGAGTCATCATACTATGTACAGGGCTGTATGTGGAGTCATCATACTATGTACAGGACTGTATGTGGAGTCATCATACTATGTACAGGACTGTATGTGGAGTCATCATACTATGTACAGGGCTGTATGTGGAGCCATCATACTATGTACAGGACTGTATGTGAAGTCATCATACTATGTACAGGGCTGTATGTGGAGCCATCATACTATGTACAGGACTGTATGTGAAGTCATCATACTATGTACAGGGCTGTATGTGGAGCCATCATACTATGTACAGGACTGTATGTGAAGTCATCATACTATGTACAGGGCTGTATGTGGAGCAATTATACTATGTACAGGGCTGTATGTGGAGCCATCATACTATGTACAGGACTGTATGTGGAGCCATCATACTATGTACAGGGCTGTATGTGGAGTCATCATACTATGTACAGGACTGTATGTGGAGCCATCATACTATGTACAGGGCTGTATGTGGAGTCATCATACTATGTACAGGACTGTATGTGGAGCCATCATACTATGTACAGGACTGTATGTGAAGTCATCATACTATGTACAGGACTGTATGTGGAGCCATCATACTATGTACAGGACTGTATGTGGAGTTATCATACTATGTACAGGGCTGTATGTGGAGCCATCACACTATGTACAGGACTGTATGTGGAGTCATCATACTATGTACAGGACTGTATGTGGAGCCATCATACTATGTACAGGGCTATATGTGGAGCCATCATACTATGTACAGGACTGTATGTGGAGCCATCATACTTTGTACAGGACTGTATGTGGAGTCATCATACTATGTACAGGGCTGTATGTGGAGCCATCATACTATGTGCAGGGCTGTATGTGGGCTCATCATACTATGTACAGGACTGTATGTGGAGCCATCATACTATGTACAGGACTGTATGTGGAGTCATCATACTATGTGCAGGACTGTATGTGGAGCCATCATACTATGTACCGGACTGTATGTGGAGTCATCATACTATGTACAGGGCTGTATGTGGAGCCATCATACTATGTACAGGACTGTATGTGGAGCCATCATACTATGTGCAGGGCTGTATGTGGAGTCATCATACTATGTACAGGACTGTATGTGGAGCCATCATACTATGTGCAGGACTGTATGTGGAGCCATCATACTATGTGCAGGGCTGTATGTGGAGCCATCATACTATGTACAGGGCTGTATGTGGAGCCATCATACTATGTACAGGACTGTATGTGGAGTCATCATACTATGTATAGGGCTGTATGTGGAGCCATCATACTATGTACAGGGCTGTATGTGGAGCCATCATACTATGTGCAGGGCTGTATGTGGAGCCATCATACTATGTACAGGGCTGTATGTGGAGCCATCATACTATGTACAGGACTGTATGTGGAGTCATCATACTATGTACAGGGCTGTATGTGGAGCCATCATACTATGTGCAGGGCTGTATGTGGGCTCATCATACTATGTACAGGACTGTATGTGGAGCCATCATACTATGTACAGGACTGTATGTGGAGTCATCATACTATGTGCAGGACTGTATGTGGAGCCATCATACTATGTGCAGGGCTGTATGTGGGCTCATCATACTATGTACAGGACTGTATGTGGAGCCATCATACTATGTACAGGGCTGTATGTGGAGTCATCATACTATGTACAGGGCTGTATGTGGAGCCATCATACTATGTACAGGACTGTATGTGGAGCCATCATACTATGTGCAGGGCTGTATGTGGAGTCATCATACTATGTACAGGGCTGTATGTGGAGCCATCATACTATGTACAGGACTGTATGTGGAGCCATCATACTATGTACAGGACTGTATGTGGAGCCATCATACTATGTACAGGGCTGTATGTGGAGCCATCATACTATGTACAGGGCTGTATGTGGAGCCATCATACTATGTACAGGACTGTATGTGGAGTCATCATACTATGTACAGGGCTGTATGTGGAGCCATCATACTATGTACAGGACTGTATGTGGAGCCATCATACTATGTGCAGGGCTGTATGTGGAGCCATCATACTATGTACAGGGCTGTATGTGGAGCCATCATACTATGTACAGGACTGTATGTGGAGTCATCATACTATGTACAGGACTGTATGTGGAGCCATCATACTATGTACAGGGTTGTATGTGGAGCCATCATACTATGTACAGGACTGTATGTGGAGTCATCATACTATGTACAGGACTGTATGTGGAGCCATCATACTATGTACAGGGCTGTATGTGGAGCCATCATACTATGTACAGGACTGTATGTGGAGCCATCATACTATGTACAGGACTGTATGTGGAGCCATCATACTATGTACAGGGCTGTATGTGGAGCCATCATACTATGTGCAGGACTGTATGTGGAGCCATCATACTATGTACAGGACTGTATGTGGAGCCATCATACTATGTACAGGGCTGTATGTGGAGCCATCATACTATGTACAGGACTGTATGTGGAGCCATCATACTATGTACAGGGCTGTATGTGGAGCCATCATACTATGTACAGGGCTGTATGTGGAGCCATCATACTATGTACAGGACTGTATGTAGAGCCATCATACTATGTACAGGCTGTATGTGGAGCCATCATACTATGTACAGGGCTGTATGTGGAGACATCATACTATGTACAGGACTGTATGTGGAGCCATCATACTATGTACAGGACTGTATGTGGAGCCATCATACTATGTACAGGACTGTATGTGGAGCCATCATACTTTGTACAGGACTGTATGTGGGGCCATCATACTATGTACAGGACTGTATGTGGAGTCATCATACTATGTACAGGGCTGTATGTGGAGTCATCATACTATGTACAGGACTGTATGTGGAGCCATCATACTATGTACAGGACTGTATGTGGAGCCATCATACTATGTACAGGACTGTATGTGGAGCCATCATACTATGTACAGGACTGTATGTGGAGCCATCATACTATGTACAGGGCTGTATGTGGAGCCATCATACTATGTACAGGACTGTATGTGGAGCCATCATACTATGTACAGGACTGTATGTGGAGCCATCATACTATGTACAGGGCTGTATGTGGAGCCATCATACTGTGTACAGGGCTGTATGTGGGGCCATCATACTATGTACAGGACTGTATGTGGAGCCATCATACTATGTACAGGACTGTATGTGGAGCCATCATACTATGTACAGGACTGTATGTGGAGCCATCATACTATGTACAGGGCTATATGTGGAGACATCTTACTATGTACAGGACTGTATGTGGAGCCATCATACTATGTACAGGGCTGTATGTGGAGCCATCATACTATGTACAGGACTGTATGTGGAGCCATCATACTATGTACAGGACTGTATGTGGAGCCATCATACTATGTACAGGACTGTATGTGGAGCCATCATACTATGTACAGGGCTGTATGTGGAGCCATCATACTGTGTACAGGGCTGTATGTGGGGCCATCATACTATGTACACGGCTGTATGTGGAGCCATCATACTATGTACAGGACTGTATGTGGAGCCATCATACTATGTACAGGGCTGTATGTGGAGCCATCATACTATGTACAGGGCTGTATGTGGAGCCATCATACTATGTACAGGACTGTATGTGGAGTCATCATACTATGTACAGGACTGTATGTGGAGCCATCATACTATGTACAGGGCTGTATGTGGAGTCATCATACTATGTACAGGACTGTATGTGGAGTCATCATACTATGTACAGGGCTGTATGTGGAGTCATCATACTATGTACAGGGCTGTATGTGGAGCCATCATACTATGTACAGGGCTGTATGTGGGGCCATCATACTATGTACAGGACTGTATGTGGAGCCATCATACTATGTACAGGACTGTATGTGGAGCCATCATACTATGTACAGGACTGTATGTGGAGCCATCATACTATGTACAGGGCTGTATGTGGGGCCATCATACTATGTACAGGACTGTATGTGGAGCCATCATACTATGTACAGGGCTGTATGTGGAGCCATCATACTATGTACAGGGCTGTATGTGGGGCCATCATACTATGTACAGGACTGTATGTGGAGCCATCATACTATGTACAGGGCTGTATGTGGAGCAATCATACTATGTATAGGACTGTATGTGGAGTCATCATACTATGTACAGGGCTGTATGTGGAGCCATCATACTATGTACAGGGCTGTATGTGGAGTCATCATACTATGTACAGGGCTGTATGTGAAGTCATCATACTATGTACAGGGCTGTATGTGGAGTCATCATACTATGTACAGGGCTGTATGTGGAGCAATCATACTATGTACAGGACTGTATGTGAAGTCATCATACTATGTACAGGGCTGTATGTGGAGCCATCATACTATGTACAGGACTGTATGTGGAGCCATCATACTATGTACAGGACTGTATGTGGAGCCATCATACTATGTACAGGACTGTATGTGAAGTCATCATACTATGTACAGGACTGTATGTGAAGTCATCATACTATGTACAGGGCTGTATGTGGAGCCATCATACTATGTACAGGACTGTATGTGGAGCCATCATACTATGTACAGGACTGTATGTGGAGTCATCATACTATGTACAGGGCTGTATGTGGAGCCATCATACTATGTACAGGACTGTATGTGGAGTCATCATACTATGTACAGGGCTGTATGTGGAGCCATCATACTATGTACAGGACTGTATGTGGAGTCATCATACTATGTGCAGGGCTGTATGTGGAGTCATCATACTATGTACAGGGCTGTATGTGGAGCCATCATACTATGTACAGGACTGTATGTGGAGTCATCATACTATGTACAGGGCTGTATGTGGAGCCATCATACTATGTACAGGACTGTATGTGGAGCCATCATACTATGTACAGGGCTGTATGTGGAGCCATCATACTATGTACAGGACTGTATGTGGAGCCATCATACTATGTACAGGACTGTATGTGGAGCCATCATACTATGTACAGGACTGTATGTGGAGTCATCATACTATGTACAGGGCTGTATGTGGAGCCATCATACTATGTACAGGGCTGTATGTGGAGCCATCATACTATGTACAGGACTGTATGTGGAGCCATCATACTATGTACAGGACTGTATGTGGAGCCATCATACTATGTACAGGACTGTATGTGGAGCCATCATACTATGTACAGGGCTGTATGTGGAGCCATCATACTATGTACAGGACTGTATGTGGAGTCATCATACTATGTACAGGGCTGTATGTGGAGCCATCATACTATGTACAGGACTGTATGTGGAGCCATCATACTATGTACAGGGCTGTATGTGGAGCCATCATACTATGTGCAGGACTGTATGTGGAGCCATCATACTATGTACAGGGCTGTATGTGGAGTCATCATACTATGTACAGGGCTGTATGTGGAGTCATCATACTATGTACAGGGCTGTATGTGGAGCCATCATACTATGTACAGGACTGTATGTGGAGCCATCATACTATGTACAGGGCTGTATGTGGAGTCATCATACTATGTACAGGGCTGTATGTGGAGCCATCATACTATGTACAGGGCTGTATGTGGAGCCATCATACTATGTACAGGACTGTATGTGGAGCCATCATACTATGTACAGGGCTGTATGTGGAGCCATCATACTATGTACAGGGCTGTATGTGGAGTCATCATACTATGTACAGGGCTGTATGTGGAGTCATCATACTATGTACAGGGCTGTATGTGGAGCCATCATACTATGTACAGGACTGTATGTGGAGCCATCATACTATGTACAGGGCTGTATGTGGAGTCATCATACTATGTACAGGGCTGTATGTGGAGCCATCATACTATGTACAGGACTGTATGTGGAGCCATCATACTATGTACAGGACTGTATGTGGAGCCATCATACTATGTACAGGACTGTATGTGGAGCCATCATACTATGTACAGGGCTGTATGTGGAGCCATCATACTATGTACAGGGACTGTATGTGGAGCCATCATACTATGTACAGGGCTGTATGTGGAGCCATCATACTATGTACAGGACTGTATGTGGAGTCATCATACTATGTACAGGGCTGTATGTGGAGTCATCATACTATGTACAGGACTGTATGTGGAGTCATCATACTATGTACAGGGCTGTATGTGGAGTCATCATACTATGTGCAGGGCTGTATGTGGAGCCATCATACTATGTACAGGACTGTATGTGGAGTCATCATACTATGTGCAGGGCTGTATGTGGAGCCATCATACTATGTACAGGACTGTATGTGGAGTCATCATACTATGTACAGGACTGTATGTGGAGTCATCATACTATGTACAGGGCTGTATGTGGAGCCATCATACTATGTGCAGGGCTGTATGTGGAGCCATCATACTATGTACAGGACTGTATGTGGAGTCATCATACTATGTACAGGGCTGTATGTGGAGTCATCATACTATGTACAGGACTGTATGTGGAGTCATCATACTATGTACAGGGCTGTATGTGGAGCCATCATACTATGTACAGAACTGTATGTGGAGCCATCATACTATGTACAGGACTGTATGTGGAGTCATCATACTATGTACAGGGCTGTATGTGGAGTCATCATACTATGTACAGGGCTGTATGTGGAGCCATCATACTATGTACAGGACTGTATGTGGAGCCATCATACTATGTACAGTTCTGTATGTGGAGTCATCATACTATGTACAGGGCTGTATGTGGAGCCATCATACTATGTACAGGGCTGTATGTGGAGCCATCATACTATGTACAGGGCTGTATGTGGAGCCATCATACTATGTACAGGACTGTATGTGGAGCCATCATACTATGTACAGGACTGTATGTGGAGCCATCATACTATGTACAGGGCTGTATGTGGAGCCATCATACTATGTACAGGACTGTATGTGGAGCCATCATACTATGTACAGGGCTGTATGTGGAGCCATCATACTATGTACAGGACTGTATGTGGAGCCATCATACTATGTACAGGACTGTATGTGGAGCCATCATACTATGTACAGGGCTGTATGTGGAGCCATCATACTATGTACAGGGCTGTATGTGGAGCCATCATACTATGTACAGGACTGTATGTGGAGCCATCATACTATGTACAGGACTGTATGTGGAGCCATCATACTATGTACAGGGCTGTATGTGGAGCCATCATACTGTGTACAGGGCTGTATGTGGGGCCATCATACTATGTACACGGCTGTATGTGGAGCCATCATACTATGTACAGGACTGTATGTGGAGCCATCATACTATGTACAGGACTGTATGTGGAGCCATCATACTATGTACAGGGCTGTATGTGGAGTCATCATACTATGTACAGGACTGTATGTGGAGCCATCATACTATGTACAGGACTGTATGTGGAGCCATCATACTATGTACAGGGCTGTATGTGGAGTCATCATACTATGTACAGGGCTGTATGTGGAGTCATCATACTATGTACAGGGCTGTATGTGGAGCCATCATACTATGTACAGGGCTGTATGTGGGGCCATCATACTATGTACAGGGCTGTATGTGGAGCCATCATACTATGTACAGGACTGTATGTGGAGCCATCATACTATGTACAGGACTGTATGTGGAGCCATCATACTATGTACAGGGCTGTATGTGGGGCCATCATACTATGTACAGGACTGTATGTGGAGCCATCATACTATGTACAGGGCTGTATGTGGAGCCATCATACTATGTACAGGGCTGTATGTGGAGCCATCATACTATGTACAGGGCTGTATGTGGGGCCATCATACTATGTACAGGACTGTATGTGGAGCCATCATACTATGTACAGGGCTGTATGTGGAGCAATCATACTATGTATAGGACTGTATGTGGAGTCATCATACTATGTACAGGGCTGTATGTGGAGCCATCATACTATGTACAGGGCTGTATGTGGAGTCATCATACTATGTACAGGGCTGTATGTGAAGTCATCATACTATGTACAGGGCTGTATGTGGAGTCATCATACTATGTACAGGGCTGTATGTGGAGCCATCATACTATGTACAGGACTGTATGTGGAGCCATCATACTATGTACAGGACTGTATGTGGAGCCATCATACTATGTACAGGACTGTATGTGGAGCCATCATACTATGTACAGGGCTGTATGTGGAGCCATCATACTATGTACAGGACTGTATGTGGAGCCATCATACTATGTACAGGACTGTATGTGGAGCCATCATACTATGTACAGGGCTGTATGTGGAGCCATCATACTATGTACAGGACTGTATGTGGAGTCATCATACTATGTGCAGGGCTGTATGTGGAGCTATCATACTATGTACAGGACTGTATGTGGAGCCATCATACTATGTACAGGGCTGTATGTGGAGCCATCATACTATGTACAGGACTGTATGTGGAGCCATCATACTATGTACAGGACTGTATGTGGAGCCATCATACTATGTACAGGACTGTATGTGGAGTCATCATACTATGTACAGGGCTGTATGTGGAGCCATCATACTATGTACAGGGCTGTATGTGGAGCCATCATACTATGTACAGGACTGTATGTGGAGCCATCATACTATGTACAGGACTGTATGTGGAGCCATCATACTATGTACAGGACTGTATGTGGAGCCATCATACTATGTACAGGGCTGTATGTGGAGCCATCATACTATGTACAGGACTGTATGTGGAGTCATCATACTATGTACAGGGCTGTATGTGGAGTCATCATACTTTGTGCAGGGCTGTATGTGGAGTCATCATACTATGTGCAGGGCTGTATGTGGAGCCATCATACTATGTACAGGGCTGTATGTGGAGCCATCATACTATGTACAGGACTGTATGTGGAGCCATCATACTATGTACAGGGCTGTATGTGGAGCCATCATACTATGTGCAGGACTGTATGTGGAGCCATCATACTATGTACAGGGCTGTATGTGGAGTCATCATACTATGTACAGGGCTGTATGTGGAGCCATCATACTATGTACAGGGCTGTATGTGGAGTCATCATACTATGTACAGGGCTGTATGTGGAGTCATCATACTATGTACAGGGCTGTATGTGGAGCCATCATACTATGTACAGGACTGTATGTGGAGCCATCATACTATGTACAGGGCTGTATGTGGAGTCATCATACTATGTACAGGGCTGTATGTGGAGCCATCATACTATGTACAGGGCTGTATGTGGAGCCATCATACTATGTACAGGGCTGTATGTGGAGCCATCATACTATGTACAGGACTGTATGTGGAGTCATCATACTATGTACAGGGCTGTATGTGGAGTCATCATACTATGTGCAGGGCTGTATGTGGAGTCATCATACTATGTGCAGGGCTGTATGTGGAGCCATCATACTATGTACAGGGCTGTATGTGGAGTCATCATACTATGTACAGGGCTGTATGTGGAGTCATCATACTATGTACAGGGCTGTATGTGGAGCCATCATACTATGTACAGGACTGTATGTGGAGCCATCATACTATGTACAGGACTGTATGTGGAGTCATCATACTATGTACAGTTCTGTATGTGGAGTCATCATACTATGTACAGGGCTGTATGTGGAGCCATCATACTATGTACAGGGCTGTATGTGGAGCCATCATACTATGTACAGGGCTGTATGTGGAGCCATCATACTATGTGCAGGACTGTATGTGGAGCCATCATACTATGTACAGGGCTGTATGTGGAGCCATCATACTATGTGCAGGACTGTATGTGGAGCCATCATACTATGTACAGGACTGTATGTGGAGCCATCATACTATGTACAGGTCTGTATGTGGAGTCATCATACTATGTACAGGACTGTATGTGGAGTCATCATACTATGTACAGGGCTGTATGTGGAGCCATCATACTATGTACAGGACTGTATGTGGAGCCATCATACTATGTACAGGACTGTATGTGGAGTCATCATACTATGTACAGGGCTGTATGTGGAGCCATCATACTATGTACAGGGCTGTATGTGGAGTCATCATACTATGTACAGGGCTGTATGTGGAGCCATCATACTATGTACAGGACTGTATGTGGAGCCATCATACTATGTACAGTTCTGTATGTGGAGTCATCATACTATGTACAGGGCTGTATGTGGAGCCATCATACTATGTACAGGGCTGTATGTGGAGCCATCATACTATGTACAGGGCTGTATGTGGAGCCATCATACTATGTACAGGACTGTATGTGGAGCCATCATACTATGTACAGGACTGTATGTGGAGCCATCATACTATGTACAGGGCTGTATGTGGAGCCATCATACTATGTACAGGACTGTATGTGGAGCCATCATACTATGTACAGGGCTGTATGTGGAGCCATCATACTATGTACAGGACTGTATGTGGAGCCATCATACTATGTACAGGACTGTATGTGGAGCCATCATACTATGTACAGGGCTGTATGTGGAGCCATCATACTATGTACAGGGCTGTATGTGGAGCCATCATACTATGTACAGGGCTGTATGTGGAGCCATCATACTATGTACAGGACTGTATGAGGAGCCATCATACTATGTACAGGACTGTATGTGGAGCCATCATACTATGTACAGGGCTGTATGTGGAGCCATCATACTATGTACAGGACTGTATGTGGAGCCATCATACTATGTACAGGGCTGTATGTGGGGCCATCATACTATGTACACGGCTGTATGTGGAGCCATCATACTATGTACAGGACTGTATGTGGAGCCATCATACTATGTACAGGACTGTATGTGGAGCCATCATACTATGTACAGGGCTGTATGTGGAGTCATCATACTATGTACAGGACTGTATGTGGAGCCATCATACTATGTACAGGACTGTATGTGGAGCCATCATACTATGTACAGGGCTGTATGTGGAGTCATCATACTATGTACAGGGCTGTATGTGGAGTCATCATACTATGTACAGGGCTGTATGTGGAGCCATCATACTATGTACAGGGCTGTATGTGGGGCCATCATACTATGTACAGGGCTGTATGTGGAGCCATCATACTATGTACAGGACTGTATGTGGAGCCATCATACTATGTACAGGACTGTATGTGGAGCCATCATACTATGTACAGGGCTGTATGTGGGGCCATCATACTATGTACAGGACTGTATGTGGAGCCATCATACTATGTACAGGGCTGTATGTGGAGCCATCATACTATGTACAGGGCTGTATGTGGAGCCATCATACTATGTACAGGGCTGTATGTGGGGCCATCATACTATGTACAGGACTGTATGTGGAGCCATCATACTATGTACAGGGCTGTATGTGGAGCAATCATACTATGTATAGGACTGTATGTGGAGTCATCATACTATGTACAGGGCTGTATGTGGAGCCATCATACTATGTACAGGGCTGTATGTGGAGTCATCATACTATGTACAGGGCTGTATGTGAAGTCATCATACTATGTACAGGGCTGTATGTGGAGTCATCATACTATGTACAGGGCTGTATGTGGAGCCATCATACTATGTACAGGACTGTATGTGGAGCCATCATACTATGTACAGGACTGTATGTGGAGCCATCATACTATGTACAGGACTGTATGTGGAGCCATCATACTATGTACAGGGCTGTATGTGGAGCCATCATACTATGTACAGGACTGTATGTGGAGCCATCATACTATGTACAGGACTGTATGTGGAGCCATCATACTATGTACAGGGCTGTATGTGGAGCCATCATACTATGTACAGGACTGTATGTGGAGTCATCATACTATGTGCAGGGCTGTATGTGGAGCTATCATACTATGTACAGGACTGTATGTGGAGCCATCATACTATGTACAGGGCTGTATGTGGAGCCATCATACTATGTACAGGACTGTATGTGGAGCCATCATACTATGTACAGGACTGTATGTGGAGCCATCATACTATGTACAGGACTGTATGTGGAGTCATCATACTATGTACAGGGCTGTATGTGGAGCCATCATACTATGTACAGGGCTGTATGTGGAGCCATCATACTATGTACAGGACTGTATGTGGAGCCATCATACTATGTACAGGACTGTATGTGGAGCCATCATACTATGTACAGGACTGTATGTGGAGCCATCATACTATGTACAGGGCTGTATGTGGAGCCATCATACTATGTACAGGACTGTATGTGGAGTCATCATACTATGTACAGGGCTGTATGTGGAGTCATCATACTTTGTGCAGGGCTGTATGTGGAGTCATCATACTATGTGCAGGGCTGTATGTGGAGCCATCATACTATGTACAGGGCTGTATGTGGAGCCATCATACTATGTACAGGACTGTATGTGGAGCCATCATACTATGTACAGGGCTGTATGTGGAGCCATCATACTATGTGCAGGACTGTATGTGGAGCCATCATACTATGTACAGGGCTGTATGTGGAGTCATCATACTATGTACAGGGCTGTATGTGGAGCCATCATACTATGTACAGGGCTGTATGTGGAGTCATCATACTATGTACAGGGCTGTATGTGGAGTCATCATACTATGTACAGGGCTGTATGTGGAGCCATCATACTATGTACAGGACTGTATGTGGAGCCATCATACTATGTACAGGGCTGTATGTGGAGTCATCATACTATGTACAGGGCTGTATGTGGAGCCATCATACTATGTACAGGGCTGTATGTGGAGCCATCATACTATGTACAGGGCTGTATGTGGAGCCATCATACTATGTACAGGACTGTATGTGGAGTCATCATACTATGTACAGGGCTGTATGTGGAGTCATCATACTATGTGCAGGGCTGTATGTGGAGTCATCATACTATGTGCAGGGCTGTATGTGGAGCCATCATACTATGTACAGGGCTGTATGTGGAGTCATCATACTATGTACAGGGCTGTATGTGGAGTCATCATACTATGTACAGGGCTGTATGTGGAGCCATCATACTATGTACAGGACTGTATGTGGAGCCATCATACTATGTACAGGACTGTATGTGGAGTCATCATACTATGTACAGTTCTGTATGTGGAGTCATCATACTATGTACAGGGCTGTATGTGGAGCCATCATACTATGTACAGGGCTGTATGTGGAGCCATCATACTATGTACAGGGCTGTATGTGGAGCCATCATACTATGTGCAGGACTGTATGTGGAGCCATCATACTATGTACAGGGCTGTATGTGGAGCCATCATACTATGTGCAGGACTGTATGTGGAGCCATCATACTATGTACAGGACTGTATGTGGAGCCATCATACTATGTACAGGTCTGTATGTGGAGTCATCATACTATGTACAGGACTGTATGTGGAGCCATCATACTATGTACAGGGCTGTATGTGGAGTCATCATACTATGTACAGGACTGTATGTGGAGTCATCATACTATGTACAGGACTGTATGTGGAGTCATCATACTATGTACAGGACTGTATGTGGAGTCATCATACTATGTACAGGGCTGTATGTGGAGTCATCATACTATGTATAGGACTGTATGTGGAGTCATCATACTATGTACAGAGCTGTATGTGGAGTCATCATACTATGTACAGGGCTGTATGTGGAGCCATCATACTATGTACAGGGCTGTATGTGGAGCCATCATACTATGTACAGGGCTGTATGTGGAGTCATCATACTATGTACAGGGCTGTATGTGGAGTCATCATACTATGTATAGGGCTGTATGTGGAGCCATCATACTATGTACAGGGCTGTATGTGGAGTCATCATACTATGTACAGGGCTGTATGTGGAGTCATCATACTATGTACAGGGCTGTATGTGGAGTCATCATACTATGTACAGGGCTGTATGTGGAGCCATCATACTATGTACAGGGCTGTATGTGGAGCCATCATACTATGTAAAGGGCTGTATGTGGAGCCATCATACTATGTACAGGGCTGTATGTGGAGTCATCATACTATGTACAGGGCTGTATGTGGAGTCATCATACTATGTACAGGGCTGTATGTGGAGCCATCATACTATGTACAGGGCTGTATGTGGAGCCATCATACTATGTACAGGGCTGTATGTGGAGCCATCATACTATGTGCAGGACTGTATGTGGGGCCATCATACTATGTACAGGACTGTATGTGGAGCCATCATACTATGTACAGGACTGTATGTGGAGTCATCATACTATGTACAGGGCTGTATGTGGAGTCATCATACTATGTACAGGACTGTATGTGGAGTCATCATACTATGTACAGGGCTGTATGTGGAGCCATCATACTATGTACAGGACTGTATGTGGAGCCATCATACTATGTACAGGACTGTATGTGGAGCCATCATACTATGTACAGGGCTGTATGTGGAGCCATCATACTATGTACAGGACTGTATGTGGAGCCATCATACTATGTACATGGCTGTATGTGGAGTCATCATACTATGTACAGGGCTGTATGTGGAGCCATCATACTATGTACAGGACTGTATGTGGAGCCATCATACTATGTACAGGGCTGTATGTGGAGCAATCATACTATGTACAGGGCTGTATGTGGAGTCATCATACTATGTACAGGGCTGTATGTGGAGCCATCATACTATGTACAGGGCTGTATGTGGAGCCATCATACTATGTACAGGGCTGTATGTGGAGCCATCATACTATGTACAGGGCTGTATGTGGAGTCATCATACTATGTACAGGGCTGTATGTGGAGCCATCATACTATGTACAGGACTGTATGTGGAGCCATCATACTATGTACAGGGCTGTATGTGGAGCCATCGTACTATGTACAGGACTGTATGTGGAGCCATCATACTATGTACAGGACTGTATGTGGAGCCATCATACTATGTACAGGACTGTATGTGGAGTCATCATACTATGTACAGGACTGTATGTGGAGTCATCATACTATGTACAGGGCTGTATGTGGAGCCATCATACTATGTACAGGGCTGTATGTGGAGCCATCGTACTATGTACAGGACTGTATGTGGAGCCATCATACTATGTACAGGACTGTATGTGGAGCCATCATACTATGTACAGGACTGTATGTGGAGTCATCATACTATGTACAGGACTGTATGTGGAGTCATCATACTATGTGCAGGACTGTATGTGGAGCCATCACACTATGTACAGGACTGTATGTGGAGCCATCGTACTATGTACAGGACTGTATGTGGAGCCATCATACTATGTACAGGGCTGTATGTGGAGCCATCGTACTATGTACAGGACTGTATGTGGAGCCATCATACTATGTACAGGGCTGTATGTGGAGTCATCATACTATGTACAGGACTGTATGTGGAGCCATCATACTATGTACAGGACTGTATGTGGAGTCATCATACTATGTACAGGGCTGTATGTGGAGTCATCATACTACGTACAGGACTGTATGTGGAGCCATCATACTATGTACAGGGCTGTATGTGGAGCCATCATACTATGTACAGGGTTGTATGTGGAGCCATCATACTATGTACAGGGCTGTATGTGGAGCCATCATACTATGTACAGGACTGTATGTGGAGCCATCATACTATGTACAGGGCTGTATGTGGAGCCATCATACTATGTACAGGACTGTATGTGGAGTCATCATACTATGTACAGGGCTGTATGTGGAGCCATCATACTATGTACAGGACTGTATGTGGAGCCATCATACTATGTACAGGGCTGTATGTGGAGCCATCATACTATGTACAGGACTGTATGTGGAGTCATCATACTATGTACAGGACTGTATGTGAAGTCATCATACTATGTACAGGACTGTATGTGAAGTCATCATACTATGTACAGGGCTGTATGTGGAGCAATCATACTATGTACAGGGCTGTATGTGGAGTCATCATACTATGTACAGGACTGTATGTGAAGTCATCATACTATGTACAGGGCTGTATGTGGAGTCATCATACTATGTACAGGACTGTATGTGAAGTCATCATACTATGTACAGGACTGTATGTGAAGTCATCATACTATGTACAGGACTGTATGTGGAGCAATCATACTATGTACAGGGCTGTATGTGGAGTCATCATACTATGTACAGGACTGTATGTGAAGTCATCATACTATGTACAGGACTGTATGTGAAGTCATCATACTATGTACAGGGCTGTATGTGGAGCAATCATACTATGTACAGGGCTGTATGTGGAGTCATCATACTATGTACAGGACTGTATGTGGAGCAATCATACTATGTACAGGGCTGTATGTGGAGCCATCATACTATGTACAGGACTGTATGTGAAGTCATCATACTATGTACAGGACTGTATGTGAAGTCATCATACTATGTACAGGGCTGTATGTGGAGCCATCATACTATGTACAGGGCCGTATGTGGAGTCATCATACTATGTACAGGACTGTATGTGAAGTCATCATACTATGTACAGGACTGTATGTGAAGTCATCATACTATGTACAGGGCTGTATGTGGAGTCATCATACTATGTACAGGACTGTATGTGGAGTCATCATACTATGTACAGGACTGTATGTGAAGTCATCATACTATGTACAGGGCTGTATGTGGATTCATCATACTATGTACAGGACTGTATGTGGAGTCATCATACTATGTACAGGACTGTATGTGAAGTCATCATACTATGTACAGGGCTGTATGTGGAGCCATCATACTATGTACAGGACTGTATGTGGAGCCATCATACTATGTACAGGGCTGTATGTGGAGTCATCATACTATGTACAGGACTGTATGTGAAGTCATCATACTATGTACAGGGCTGTATGTGGAGTCATCATACTATGTACAGGGCTGTATGTGGAGCCATCATACTATGTACAGGGCTGTATGTGGAGCCATCATACTATGTACAGGACTGTATGTGGAGCCATCATACTATGTACAGGACTGTATGTGGAGCCATCATACTATGTACAGGGCTGTATGTGGAGCCATCATACTATGTACAGGACTGTATGTGGAGCCATCATACTATGTACAGGGCTGTATGTGGAGCCATCATACTATGTACAGGACTGTATGTGGAGTCATCATACTATGTACAGGGCTGTATGTGGACCCATCATCCTATGTACAGGGCTGTATGTGGAGTCATCATACTATGTACAGGGCTGTATGTGGAGTCATCATACTATGTACAGGGCTGTATGTGGACCCATCATCCTATGTACAGGGCTGTATGTGGAGCCATCATACTATGTACAGGGCTGTATGTGGAGCCATCATACTATGTACAGGGCTGTATGTGGAGCCATCATACTATGTGCAGGACTGTATGTGGAGCCATCATACTATGTACAGAACTGTATGTGGAGCCATCATACTATGTACAGGACTGTATGTGGAGTCATCATACTATGTACAGGGCTGTATGTGGACCCATCATCCTATGTACAGGGCTGTATGTGGAGCCATCATACTATGTACAGGGCTGTATGTGGAGCCATCATACTATGTACAGGGCTGTATGTGGAGCCATCATACTATGTGCAGGACTGTATGTGGAGCCATCATACTATGTACAGAACTGTATGTGGAGCCATCATACTATGTACAGGACTGTATGTGGAGTCATCATACTATGTACAGGACTGTATGTGGAGTCATCATACTATGTACAGGGCTGTATGTGGAGTCATCATACTATGTACAGGACTGTATGTGGAGCCATCATACTATGTACAGGACTGTATGTGGAGTCATCATACTATGTACAGGACTGTATGTGGAGCCATCATACTATGTACAGGACTGTATGTGGAGCCATCATACTATGTACAGGGCTGTATGTGGAGCCATCATACTATGTACAGGGCTGTATGTGGAGCCATCATACTATGTACAGGACTGTATGTGGAGCCATCATACTATGTACAGGACTGTATGTGGAGCCATCATACTATGTACAGGACTGTATGTGGAGTCATCATACTATGTACAGGACTGTATGTGAAGTCATCATACTATGTACAGAACTGTATGTGGAGCCATCATACTATGTACAGGACTGTATGTGGAGCCATCATACTATGTACAGGACTGTATGTGGAGTCATCATACTATGTACAGGGCTGTATGTGGAGTCATCATACTATGTACAGGGCTGTATGTGGAGCCATCATACTATGTACAGGGCTGTATGTGGAGCCATCATACTATGTACAGGGCTGTATGTGGAGTCATCATACTATGTGCAGGACTGTATGTGGAGCCATCATACTATGTACAGGGCTGTATGTGGAGTCATCATACTATGTACAGGGCTGTATGTGGAGTCATCATACTATGTACAGGGCTGTATGTGGAGCCATCATACTATGTACAGGGCTGTATGTGGAGCCATCATACTATGTACAGGGTTGTATGTGGAGCCATCATACTATGTGCAGGACTGTATGTGGAGCCATCATACTATGTACAGGGCTGTATGTGGAGCCATCATACTATGTACAGGACTGTATGTGGAGTCATCATACTATGTACAGGGCTGTATGTGGAGTCATCATACTATGTACAGGGCTGTATGTGGAGCCATCATACTATGTACAGGGCTGTATGTGGAGTCATCATACTATGTACAGGGCTGTATGTGGAGCCATCATACTATGTACAGAACTGTATGTGGAGCCATCATACTATGTACAGGACTGTATGTGGAGTCATCATACTATGTACAGGGCTGTATGTGGAGTCATCATACTATGTACAGGGCTGTATGTGGAGCCATCATACTATGTACAGGGCTGTATGTGGAGTCATCATACTATGTGCAGGACTGTATGTGGAGCCATCATACTATGTACAGGGCTGTATGTGGAGCCATCATACTATGTACAGGACTGTATGTGGAGCCATCATACTATGTACAGGGCTGTATGTGGAGCCATCATACTATGTACAGGGCTGTATGTGGAGTCATCATACTATGTGCAGGACTGTATGTGGAGCCATCATACTATGTACAGGGCTGTATGTGGAGCCATCATACTATGTACAGGGCTGTATGTGGAGTCATCATACTATGTACAGGGCTGTATGTGGAGTCATCATACTATGTACAGGGCTGTATGTGGAGCCATCATACTATGTACAGGGCTGTATGTGGAGCCATCATACTATGTACAGGGCTGTATGTGGAGCCATCATACTATGTACAGGGCTGTATGTGGAGCCATCATACTATGTACAGGGCTGTATGTGGAGCCATCATACTATGTACAGGGCTGTATGTGGAGCCATCATACTATGTACAGGACTGTATGTGGAGCCATCATACTATGTACAGGGCTGTATGTGGAGCCATCATACTATGTACAGGGCTGTATGTGGAGCCATCATACTATGTACAGGGCTGTATGTGGAGTCATCATACTATGTGCAGGACTGTATGTGGAGCCATCATACTATGTACAGGGCTGTATGTGGAGCCATCATACTATGTACAGGGCTGTATGTGGAGTCATCATACTATGTACAGGGCTGTATGTGGAGCCATCATACTATGTACAGGGCTGTATGTGGAGCCATCATACTATGTACAGGGCTGTATGTGGAGTCATCATACTATGTACAGGGCTGTATGTGGAGCCATCATACTATGTACAGGACTGTATGTGGAGCCATCATACTATGTACAGGGCTGTATGTGGAGCCATCATACTATGTACAGGACTGTATGTGGAGCCATCATACTATGTACAGGACTGTATGTGGAGTCATCATACTATGTACAGGGCTGTATGTGGAGCAATTATACTATGTGCAGGACTGTATGTGGAGCCATCATACTATGTACAGGGCTGTATGTGGAGCCATCATACTATGTACAGGGCTGTATGTGGAGCCATCATACTATGTACAGGACTGTATGTGGAGCCATCATACTATGTACAGGACTGTATGTGGAGCCATCATACTATGTACAGGACTGTATGTGGAGCCATCATACTATGTACAGGGCTGTATGTGGAGCCATCATACTATGTACAGGGTTGTATGTGGAGCCATCATACTATGTACAGGGCTGTATGTGGAGCCATCATACTATGTGCAGGACTGTATGTGGAGCCATCATACTATGTACAGGGCTGTATGTGGAGCCATCATACTATGTACAGGGCTGTATGTGGAGCCATCATACTATGTACAGGGCTGTATGTGGAGCCATCATACTATGTACAGGGTTGTATGTGGAGCCATCATACTATGTACAGGGCTGTATGTGGAGCCATCATACTATGTGCAGGACTGTATGTGGAGCCATCATACTATGTACAGGGCTGTATGTGGAGCCATCATACTATGTACAGGGCTGTATGTGGAGCCATCATACTATGTACAGGGCTGTATGTGGAGTCATCATACTATGTACAGGGCTGTATGTGGAGCCATCATACTATGTACAGGACTGTATGTGGAGCCATCATACTATGTACAGGGCTGTATGTGGAGTCATCATACTATGTGCAGGACTGTATGTGGAGCCATCATACTATGTACAGGACTGTATGTGGAGCCATCATACTATGTACAGGACTGTATGTGGAGTCATCATACTATGTACAGGACTGTATGTGGAGCCATCATACTATGTACAGGGCTGTATGTGGAGTCATCATACTATGTGCAGGACTGTATGTGGAGCCATCATACTATGTACAGGGCTGTATGTGGAGCCATCATACTATGTACAGGGCTGTATGTGGAGTCATCATACTATGTACAGGGCTGTATGTGGAGCCATCATACTATGTACAGGACTGTATGTGGAGCCATCATACTATGTACAGGGCTGTATGTGGAGCCATCATACTATGTACAGGACTGTATGTGGAGCCATCATACTATGTACAGGACTGTATGTGGAGTCATCATACTATGTACAGGGCTGTATGTGGAGCAATTATACTATGTGCAGGACTGTATGTGGAGCCATCATACTATGTACAGGGCTGTATGTGGAGCCATCATACTATGTACAGGGCTGTATGTGGAGCCATCATACTATGTACAGGACTGTATGTGGAGCCATCATACTATGTACAGGACTGTATGTGGAGCCATCATACTATGTACAGGACTGTATGTGGAGCCATCATACTATGTACAGGGCTGTATGTGGAGCCATCATACTATGTACAGGGTTGTATGTGGAGCCATCATACTATGTACAGGGCTGTATGTGGAGCCATCATACTATGTGCAGGACTGTATGTGGAGCCATCATACTATGTACAGGGCTGTATGTGGAGCCATCATACTATGTACAGGGCTGTATGTGGAGCCATCATACTATGTACAGGGCTGTATGTGGAGCCATCATACTATGTACAGGGCTGTATGTGGAGTCATCATACTATGTACAGGACTGTATGTGGAGCCATCATACTATGTACAGGGCTGTATGTGGAGTCATCATACTATGTACAGGGCTATATGTGGAGCCATCATACTATGTACAGGGTTGTATGTGGAGCCATCATACTATGTACAGGGCTGTATGTGGAGCCATCATACTATGTGCAGGACTGTATGTGGAGCCATCATACTATGTACAGGGCTGTATGTGGAGCCATCATACTATGTACAGGGCTGTATGTGGAGCCATCATACTATGTCCAGGGCTGTATGTGGAGTCATCATACTATGTACAGGGCTGTATGTGGAGCCATCATACTATGTACAGGACTGTATGTGGAGCCATCATACTATGTACAGGACTGTATGTGGAGCCATCATACTATGTACAGGACTGTATGTGGAGCCATCATACTATGTACAGGACTGTATGTGGAGTCATCATACTATGTACAGGACTGTATGTGGAGCCATCATACTATGTACAGGGCTGTATGTGGAGCCATCATACTATGTACAGGACTGTATGTGGAGTCATCATACTATGTACAGGGCTGTATATGGAGCCATCATACTATGTACAGGGCTGTATGTGGAGTCATCATACTATGTACAGGGCTGTATGTGGAGCCATCATACTATGTACAGGACTGTATGTGGAGTCATCATACTATGTACAGGGCTGTATGTGGAGCCATCATACTATGTGCAGGGCTGTATGTGGAGACATCATACTATATACAGGGCTGTATGTGGAGCCATCATACTATGTACAGGGCTGTATGTGGAGCCATCATACTATGTACAGGACTGTATGTAGAGCCATCATACTATGTACTGGACTGTATGTGGAGTCATCATACTATGTACAGGGCTGTATGTGGAGCCATCATACTATGTGCAGGGCTGTATGTGGAGACATCATACTATATACAGGGCTGTATGTGGAGCCATCATACTATGTACTGGACTGTATGTGGAGTCATCATACTATGTACAGGGCTGTATGTGGAGCCATCATACTATGTGCAGGGCTGTATGTGGAGACATCATACTATATACAGGGCTGTATGTGGAACCATCATACTATGTACAGGACTGTATGTGGAGACATCATACTATATACAGGGCTGTATGTGGAGCCATCATACTATGTACAGGACTGTATGTAGAGCCATCATACTATGTACTGGACAGTATGTGGAGTCATCATACTATGTACAGGGCTGTATGTGGAGACATCATACTATATACAGGGCTGTATGTGGAACCATCATACTATGTACAGGACTGTATGTGGAGACATCATACTATATACAGGGCTGTATGTGGAGCCATCATACTATGTACAGGACTGTATGTGGAGCCATCATACTATGTACAGGGCTGTATGTGGAGCCATCATACTATGTACAGGGCTGTATGTGGAGCCATCATACTATGTACAGGGTTGTATGTGGAGTCATCATAGTATGTACAGGGCTGTATGTGGAGCCATCATACTATGTACAGGACTGTATGTGGAGCCATCATACTATGTACAGGGCTGTATGTGGAGCCATCATACTATGTACAGGGTTGTATGTGGAGTCATCATACTATGTACAGGGCTGTATGTGGAGCCATCATACTATGTACAGGGCTGTATGTGGAGCCATCATACTATGTACAGGACTGTATGTGGAGCCATCATACTATGTACAGGACTGTATGTGGAGCCATCATACTATGTGCAGGGCTGTATGTGGAGCCATCATACTATGTACAGGGCTGTATGTGGAGTCATCATACTATGTACAGGGCTGTATGTGGAGTCATCATACTATGTACAGGGCTGTATGTGGAGCCATCATACTATGTACAGGACTGTATGTGGAGCCATCATACTATGTACAGGGCTGTATGTGGAGTCATCATACTATGTACAGGGCTGTATGTGGAGCCATCATACTATGTACAGGGCTGTATGTGGAGCCATCATACTATGTGCAGGACTGTATGTGGAGCCATCATACTATGTACAGGGCTGTATGTGGAGTCATCATACTATGTACAGGACTGTATGTGGAGTCATCATACTATGTACAGGACTGTATGTGGAGTCATCATACTATGTACAGGACTGTATGTGGAGCCATCATACTATGTGCAGGACTGTATGTGGAGCCATCATACTATGTACAGGGCTGTATGTGGAGCCATCATACTATGTACAGGGCTGTATGTGGAGCCATCACACTATGTACAGGACTGTATGTGAAGTCATCATACTATGTACAGGACTGTATGTGGAGCCATCATACTATGTACAGGGCTGTATGTGGAGTCATCATACTATGTACAGGACTGTATGTGGAGCCATCATACTATGTGCAGGACTGTATGTGGAGCCATCATACTATGTGCAGGACTGTATGTGGAGCCATCATACTATGTACAGGGCTGTATGTGGAGCCATCACACTATGTACAGGACTGTATGTGGAGTCATCATACTATGTACAGGACTGTATGTGGAGCCATCATACTATGTACAGGACTGTATGTGGAGCCATCATACTATGTACAGGACTGTATGTGGAGCCATCATACTATGTACAGGACTGTATGTGGAGCCATCATACTATGTACAGGACTGTATGTGGAGCCATCATACTATGTACAGGGCTGTATGTGGAGTCATCATACTATGTACAGGACTGTATGTGGAGCCATCATACTATGTACAGGGCTGTATGTGGAGTCATCATACTATGTACAGGGCTGTATGTGGAGTCATCATACTATGTACAGGACTGTATGTGGAGCCATCATACTATGTACAGGGCTGTATGTGGAGCCATCATACTATGTACAGGGCTGTATGTGGAGTCATCATACTATGTACAGGACTGTATGTGGAGTCATCATACTATGTACAGGGCTGTATGTGGAGCCATCATACTATGTACAGGACTGTATGTGGAGCTATCATACTATGTACAGGGTTGTATGTGGAGCTATCATACTATGTACAGGGCTGTATGTGGAGCCATCACACTATGTACAGGACTGTATGTGGAGTCATCATACTATGTACAGGACTGTATGTGGAGTCATCATACTATGTACAGGGCTGTATGTAGAGCCATCACACTATGTACAGGGCTGTATGTGGAGCCATCATACTATGTACAGGGCTGTATGTGGAGTCATCATACTATGTACAGGACTGTATGTGGAGCCATCATACTATGTACAGGACTGTATGTGGAGCCATCATACTATGTACAGGACTGTATGTGGAGCCATCATACTATGTACAGGTCTGTATGTGGAGTCATCATACTATGTACAGGACTGTATGTGGAGCCATCATACTATGTACAGGGCTGTATGTGGAGTCATCATACTATGTACAGGACTGTATGTGGAGTCATCATACTATGTACAGGACTGTATGTGGAGTCATCATACTATGTACAGGACTGTATGTGGAGTCATCATACTATGTACAGGACTGTATGTGGAGTCATCATACTATGTACAGGGCTGTATGTGGAGTCATCATACTATGTACAGGACTGTATGTGGAGTCATCATACTATGTACAGGACTGTATGTGGAGTCATCATACTATGTACAGGGCTGTATGTGGAGTCATCATACTATGTACAGGACTGTATGTGGAGCCATCATACTATGTACAGGTCTGTATGTGGAGTCATCATACTATGTACAGGACTGTATGTGGAGCCATCATACTATGTACAGGGCTGTATGTGGAGTCATCATACTATGTACAGGACTGTATGTGGAGTCATCATACTATGTACAGGACTGTATGTGGAGTCATCATACTATGTACAGGACTGTATGTGGAGTCATCATACTATGTACAGGACTGTATGTGGAGTCATCATACTATGTACAGGGCTGTATGTGGAGTCATCATACTATGTACAGGACTGTATGTGGAGTCATCATACTATGTACAGGACTGTATGTGGAGCCATCATACTATGTACAGGGCTGTATGTGGAGCCATCATACTATGTACAGGGCTGTATGTGGAGCCATCATACTATGTACAGGGCTGTATGTGGAGCCATCATACTATGTACAGGGCTGTATGTGGAGCCATCATACTATGTACAGGGCTGTATGTGGAGTCATCATACTATGTACAGGGCTGTATTTGGAGCCATCATACTATGTACAGGGCTGTATGTGGAGCCATCATACTATGTACAGGGCTGTATGTGGAGCCATCATACTATGTGCAGGACTGTATGTGGGGCCATCATACTATGTACAGGACTGTATGTGGAGCCATCATACTATGTACAGGACTGTATGTGGAGTCATCATACTATGTACAGGACTGTATGTGGAGTCATCATACTATGTACAGGGCTGTATGTGGAGTCATCATACTATGTACAGGGCTGTATGTGGAGCCATCATACTATGTACAGGGCTGTATGTGGAGCCATCATACTATGTACAGGGCTGTATGTGGAGCCATCATACTATGTGCAGGACTGTATGTGGGGCCATCATACTATGTACAGGACTGTATGTGGAGCCATCATACTATGTACAGGACTGTATGTGGAGTCATCATACTATGTACAGGGCTGTATGTGGAGTCATCATACTATGTACAGGACTGTATGTGGAGTCATCATACTATGTACAGGACTGTATGTGGAGCCATCATACTATGTACAGGTCTGTATGTGGAGTCATCATACTATGTACAGGACTGTATGTGGAGCCATCATACTATGTACAGGGCTGTATGTGGAGTCATCATACTATGTACAGGACTGTATGTGGAGTCATCATACTATGTACAGGACTGTATGTGGAGTCATCATACTATGTACAGGACTGTATGTGGAGTCATCATACTATGTACAGGACTGTATGTGGAGTCATCATACTATGTACAGGGCTGTATGTGGAGTCATCATACTATGTACAGGACTGTATGTGGAGCCATCATACTATGTACAGGGCTGTATGTGGAGTCATCATACTATGTACAGGACTGTATGTGGAGTCATCATACTATGTACAGGACTGTATGTGGAGTCATCATACTATGTACAGGACTGTATGTGGAGCCATCATACTATGTACAGGGCTGTATGTGGAGCCATCATACTATGTACAGGGCTGTATGTGGAGCCATCATACTATGTGCAGGACTGTATGTGGGGCCATCATACTATGTACAGGACTGTATGTGGAGCCATCATACTATGTACAGGACTGTATGTGGAGTCATCATACTATGTACAGGGCTGTATGTGGAGTCATCATACTATGTACAGGACTGTATGTGGAGTCATCATACTATGTACAGGACTGTATGTGGAGCCATCATACTATGTACAGGTCTGTATGTGGAGTCATCATACTATGTACAGGACTGTATGTGGAGCCATCATACTATGTACAGGGCTGTATGTGGAGTCATCATACTATGTACAGGACTGTATGTGGAGTCATCATACTATGTACAGGACTGTATGTGGAGTCATCATACTATGTACAGGACTGTATGTGGAGTCATCATACTATGTACAGGACTGTATGTGGAGTCATCATACTATGTACAGGGCTGTATGTGGAGTCATCATACTATGTACAGGACTGTATGTGGAGTCATCATACTATGTACAGGACTGTATGTGGAGCCATCATACTATGTACAGGGCTGTATGTGGAGCCATCATACTATGTACAGGGCTGTATGTGGAGCCATCATACTATGTACAGGGCTGTATGTGGAGCCATCATACTATGTACAGGGCTGTATGTGGAGCCATCATACTATGTACAGGGCTGTATGTGGAGTCATCATACTATGTACAGGGCTGTATTTGGAGCCATCATACTATGTACAGGGCTGTATGTGGAGCCATCATACTATGTACAGTACTGTATGTGGAGCCATCATACTATGTACAGGACTGTATGTGGAGCCATCATACTATGTACAGGGCTGTATGTGGAGCCATCATACTATGTACAGGGCTGTATGTGGAGCCATCATACTATGTACAGGGCTGTATGTGGAGCCATCATACTATGTACAGGGCTGTATGTGGAGCCATCATACTATGTACAGGGCTGTATGTGGAGCCATCATACTATGTACAGGACTGTATGTGGAGCCATCATACTATGTACAGGGCTGTATGTGGAGCCATCATACTATGTACAGGGCTGTATGTGGAGCCATCATACTATGTACAGGGCTGTATGTGGAGCCATCATACTATGTGCAGGACTGTATGTGGGGCCATCATACTATGTACAGGACTGTATGTGGAGCCATCATACTATGTACAGGGCTGTATGTGGAGTCATCATACTATGTACAGGGCTGTATGTGGAGCCATCATACTATGTACAGGGCTGTATGTGGAGCCATCATACTATGTACAGGGCTGTATGTGGAGTCATCATACTATGTGCAGGACTGTATGTGGAGCCATCATACTATGTACAGGGCTGTATGTGGAGTCATCATACTATGTACAGGGCTGTATGTGGGGCCATCATACTATGTACAGGACTGTATGTGGAGCCATCATACTATGTACAGGACTGTATGTGGAGTCATCATACTATGTACAGGACTGTATGTGGAGTCATCATACTATGTACAGGGCTGTATGTGGAGTCATCATACTATGTACAGGACTGTATGTGGAGTCATCACACTATGTACAGTACTGTATGTGGAGCCATCATACTATGTACAGGACTGTATGTGGAGCCATCATACTATGTACAGGGCTGTATGTGGAGCAATCATACTATGTATAGGACTGTATGTGAAGTCATCATACTATGTACAGGACTGTATGTGGAGTCATCACACTATGTACAGTACTGTATGTGGAGCCATCATACTATGTACAGGGCTGTATGTGGAGCAATCATACTATGTATAGGACTGTATGTGAAGTCATCATACTATGTACAGGGCTGTATGTGGAGTCATCATACTATGTACAGGACTGTATGTGGAGCCATCATACTATGTACAGGGCTGTATGTGGAGCCATCATACTATGTGCAGGGCTGTATGTGGAGCCATCATACTATGTACAGGGCTGTATGTGGAGTCATCATACTATGTACAGGGCTGTATGTGGAGCAATCATACTATGTATAGGACTGTATGTGAAGTCATCATACTATGTACAGGACTGTATGTGGAGTCATCATACTATGTACAGGACTGTATGTGGAGCCATCATACTATGTACAGGACTGTATGTGGAGCCATCATACTATGTACAGGGCTGTATGTGGAGCCATCATACTATGTACAGGGCTGTATGTGGAGTCATCATACTATGTACAGGGCTGTATGTGGAGCAATCATACTATGTATAGGACTGTATGTGAAGTCATCATACTATGTACAGGACTGTATGTGGAGTCATCATACTATGTACAGGACTGTATGTGGAGCCATCATACTATGTACAGGGCTGTATGTGGAGCAATCATACTATGTATAGGACTGTATGTGAAGTCATCATACTATGTACAGGGCTGTATGTGGAGTCATCATACTATGTATAGGACTGTATGTGAAGTCATCATACTATGTACAGGGCTGTATGTGGAGTCATCATACTATGTACAGGGCTGTATGTGGAGTCATCATACTATGTACAGGACTGTATGTGGAGCCATCATACTATGTACAGGGCTGTATGTGGAGCAATCATACTATGTATAGGACTGTATGTGAAGTCATCATACTATGTACAGGGCTGTATGTGGAGCCATCATACTATGTACAGGGCTGTATGTGGAGCCATCATACTATGTACAGGACTGTATGTGGAGCCATCATACTATGTACAGGGCTGTATGTGGAGTCATCATACTATGTACAGGACTGTATGTGAAGTCATCATACTATGTACAGGGCTGTATGTGGAGTCATCATACTATGTACAGGACTGTATGTGGAGCCATCATACTATGTACAGGGCTGTATGTGGAGCCATCATACTATGTACAGGGCTGTATGTGGAGCCATCATACTATGTACAGGGCTGTATGTGGAGCCATCATACTATGTGCAGGGCTGTATGTGGAGTCATCATACTATGTACAGGGCTGTATGTGGAGCCATCATACTATGTACAGGACTGTATGTGGAGCCATCATACTATGTACAGGACTGTATGTGGAGCCATCATACTATGTACAGGACTGTATGTGGAGCCATCATACTATGTACAGGGCTGTATGTGGAGCCATCATACTATGTACAGGACTGTATGTGGAGCCATCATACTATGTACAGGGTTGTATGTGGAGCCATCATACTATGTACAGGGCTGTATGTGGAGCCATCATACTATGTGCAGGACTGTATGTGGAGCCATCATACTATGTACAGGGCTGTATGTGGAGCTATCATACTATGTACAGGGCTGTATGTGGAGCCATCATACTATGTACAGGGCTGTATGTGGAGTCATCATACTATGTACAGGGCTGTATGTGGAGCCATCATACTATGTACAGGACTGTATGTGGAGCCATCATACTATGTACAGGACTGTATGTGGAGCCATCATACTATGTACAGGACTGTATGTGGAGCCATCATACTATGTACAGGACTGTATGTGGAGCCATCATACTATGTACAGGACTGTATGTGGAGTCATCATACTATGTACAGGGCTGCATGTGGAGCCATCATACTATGTACAGGGCTGTATGTGGAGTCATCATACTATGTACAGGGCTGTATGTGGAGCCATCATACTATGTGCAGGGCTGTATGTGGAGTCATCATACTATGTACAGGGCTGTATGTGGAGCCATCATACTATGTACAGGACTGTATGTGGAGCCATCATACTATGTACAGGACTGTATGTGGAGCCATCATACTATGTACAGGACTGTATGTGGAGCCATCATACTATGTACAGGGCTGTATGTGGAGCCATCATACTATGTACAGGGCTGTATGTGGAGCCATCATACTATGTACAGGGCTGTATGTGGAGCCATCATACTATGTACAGGACTGTATGTGGAGCCATCATACTATGTACAGGGCTGTATGTGGAGCCATCATACTATGTGCAGGACTGTATGTGGAGCCATCATACTATGTACAGGGCTGTATGTGGAGCTATCATACTATGTACAGGGCTGTATGTGGAGCCATCATACTATGTACAGGGCTGTATGTGGAGTCATCATACTATGTACAGGGCTGTATGTGGAGCCATCATACTATGTACAGGACTGTATGTGGAGCCGTCATACTATGTACAGGACTGTATGTGAAGCCATCATACTATGTACAGGACTGTATGTGGAGCCATCATACTATGTACAGGACTGTATGTGGAGCCATCATACTATGTACAGGACTGTATGTGGAGTCATCATACTATGTACAGGGCTGTATGTGGAGCCATCATACTATGTACAGGACTGTATGTGGAGTCATCATACTATGTACAGGGCTGTATGTGGAGCCATCATACTATGTACAGGACTGTATGTGGAGCCATCATACTATGTACAGGGCTGTATGTGGAGCCATCATACTATGTACAGGACTGTATGTGGAGACATCATACTATGTACAGGACTGTATGTGGAGCCATCATACTGTGTACAGGGCTGTATGTGGAGCCATCATACTATGTACAGGGCTGTATGTGGAGCCATCATACTATGTACAGGGTTGTATGTGGAGCCATCATACTATGTACAGGACTGTATGTGGAGCCATCATACTATGTACAGGACTGTATGTGGAGCCATCATACTATGTACAGGACTGTATGTGGAATCATCATACTATGTACAGGACTGTATGTGGAGTCATCATACTATGTACAGGACTGTATGTGGAGTCATCATACTATTTACAGGGCTGTATGTGGAGCCATCATACTATGTACAGGACTGTATGTGGAGCCATCATACTATGTACAGGGCTGTATGTGGAGCCATCATACTATGTACAGGACTGTATGTGGAATCATCATACTATGTACAGGACTGTATGTGGAGTCATCATACTATGTACAGGACTGTATGTGGAGTCATCATACTATTTACAGGGCTGTATGTGGAGCCATCATACTATGTACAGGACTGTATGTGGAGCCATCATACTATGTACAGGGCTGTATGTGGAGCCATCATACTATGTACAGGACTGTATGTGGAATCATCATACTATGTACAGGACTGTATGTGGAGTCATCATACTATGTACAGGGCTGTATGTGGAGCCATCATACTATGTACAGGGCTGTATGTGGAGTCATCATACTATGTACAGGACTGTATGTGGAATCATCATACTATGTACAGGACTGTATGTGGAGTCATCATACTATGTACAGGACTGTATGTGGAGTCATCATACTATGTACAGGACTGTATGTGGAGCCATCATACTATGTACAGGACTGTATGTGGAGTCATCATACTATGTACAGGACTGTATGTGGAATCATCATACTATGTACAGGACTGTATGTGGAGCCATCATACTATGTACAGGGCTGTATGTGGAGTCATCATACTATGTACAGGACTGTATGTGGAGTCATCATACTATGTACAGGACTGTATGTGGAGCCATCATACTATGTACAGGACTGTATGTGGAGTCATCATACTATGTACAGGACTGTATGTGGAGCCATCATACTATGTACAGGACTGTATGTGGAGTCATCATACTATGTACAGGACTGTATGTGGAATCATCATACTATGTACAGGGCTGTATGTGGAGTCATCATACTATGTACAGGGCTGTATGTGGAGCCATCATACTATGTACAGGGCTGTATGTGGAGCCATCATACTATGTACAGGACTGTATGTGGAATCATCATACTATGTACAGGACTGTATGTGGAGTCATCATACTATGTACAGGGCTGTATGTGGAGTCATCATACTATTTACAGGGCTGTATGTGGAGCCATCATACTATGTACAGGACTGTATGTGGAGCCATCATACTATGTACAGGGCTGTATGTGGAGCCATCATACTATGTACAGGACTGTATGTGGAGTCATCATACTATGTACAGGACTGTATGTGGAGCCATCATACTATGTACAGGGACTGTATGTGGAGTCATCATACTATGTACAGGGCTGTATGTGGAGCCATCATACTATGTACAGGGCTGTATGTGGAGCCATCATACTATGTACAGGGCTGTATGTGGAGCCATCATACTATGTACAGGACTGTATGTGGAGCCATCATACTATGTACAGGACTGTATGTGGAGCCATCATACTATGTACAGGACTGTATGTGGAGTCATCATACTATGTACAGGACTGTATGTGGAGCCATCATACTATGTACAGGCTGTATGTGGAGTCATCATACTATGTACAGGGCTGTATGTGGAGCCATCATACTATGTACAGGACTGTATGTGGAGCCATCATACTATGTACAGGGCTGTATGTGGAGCCATCATACTATGTACAGGACTGTATGTGGAGCCATCATACTATGTACAGGACTGTATGTGGAGCCATCATACTATGTACAGGACTGTATGTGGAGTCATCATACTATGTACAGGACTGTATGTGGAGCCATCATACTATGTACAGGGCTGTATGTGGAGTCATCATACTATGTACAGGACTGTATGTGGAGCCATCATACTATGTACAGGACTGTATGTGGAGCCATCATACTATGTACAGGACTGTATGTGGAGTCATCATACTATGTACAGGACTGTATGTGGAGTCATCATACTATGTACAGGACTGTATGTGGAGTCATCATACTATGTACAGGACTGTATGTGGAGCCATCATACTATGTACAGGACTGTATGTGGAGTCCATCATACTATGTACAGGACTGTATGTGGAGTCATCATACTATGTACAGACTGTATGTGGAACCATCATACTATGTACAGGACTGTATGTGGAGTCATCATACTATGTACAGGACTGTATGTGGAGCCATCATACTATGTACAGGACTGTATGTGGAGTCATCATACTATGTACAGGACTGTATGTGGAATCATCATACTATGTACAGGACTGTATGTGAGTCATCATACTATGTACAGGACTGTATGTGGAGTCATCATACTATGTACAGGACTGTATGTGGAGCCATCATACTAGTACAGGACTGTATGTGGAGCCATCATACTATGTACAGGACTGTATGTGGAGTCATCATACTATGTACAGGACTGTATGTGGAACCATCATACTATGTACAGACTGTATGTGATTCATCATACTATGTACAGGACTGTATGTGGAGTCATCATACTATGTACAGGACTGTATGTGGAGCCATCATACTATGTACAGGACTGTATGTTGGAGTCATCATACTATGTACAGGACTGTATGTGGAGTCATCATCTATGTACAGACTGTACATACTATGTACAGGACTGTATGTGGAGCATCATACTATGTACAGGACTGTATGTGGAGTCATCATACTATGTGACAGGTCTGTATGTGGGAATCCTGTATGTGGAATCATCATACTATGTACAGGACTGTATGTGGAGCCATCATACTATGTACAGGGCTGTATGTGGAGTCATCATACTATGTACAGGACTGTATGTGGAGCCATCATACTATGTACAGGGTTGTATGTGGAGCCATCATACTATGTACAGGGTTGTATGTGGAGCCATCATACTATGTACAGGACTGTATGTGGAGTCATCATACTATGTACAGGACTGTATGTGGAGCCATCATACTATGTACAGGACTGTATGTGGAGTCATCATACTATGTACAGGACTGTATGTGGAATCATCATACTATGTACAGGGCTGTATGTGGAGTCATCATACTATGTACAGGGCTGTATGTGGAGCCATCATACTATGTACAGGGCTGTATGTGGAGCCATCATACTATGTACAGGACTGTATGTGGAATCATCATACTATGTACAGGACTGTATGTGGAGTCATCATACTATGTACAGGGCTGTATGTGGAGTCATCATACTATTTACAGGGCTGTATGTGGAGCCATCATACTATGTACAGGACTGTATGTGGAGCCATCATACTATGTACAGGGCTGTATGTGGAGCCATCATACTATGTGCAGGGCTGTATGTGGAGTCATCATACTATGTACAGGACTGTATGTGGAGCCATCATACTATGTACAGGGCTGTATGTGGAGTCATCATACTATGTACAGGACTGTATGTGGAGCCATCATACTATGTACAGGGCTGTATGTGGAATCATCATACTATGTACAGGACTGTATGTGGAGTCATCATACTATGTACAGGACTGTATGTGGAGTCATCATACTATGTACAGGGCTGTATGTGGAGCCATCATACTATGTACAGGGCTGTATGTGGAGCCATCATACTATGTACAGGACTGTATGTGGAATCATCATACTATGTACAGGACTGTATGTGGAGTCATCATACTATGTACAGGACTGTATGTGGAGTCATCATACTATGTACAGGGCTGTATGTGGAGCCATCATACTATGTACAGGGCTGTATGTGGAGCCATCATACTATGTACAGGACTGTATGTGGAGCCATCATACTATGTACAGGGCTGTATGTGGAGCCATCATACTATGTACAGGGCTGTATGTGGAGTCATCATACTATGTACAGGACTGTATGTGGAGTCATCATACTATGTACAGGACTGTATGTGGAGCCATCATACTATGTACAGGACTGTATGTGGAGTCATCATACTATGTACAGGACTGTATGTGGAGCCATCATACTATGTACAGGGCTGTATGTGAAGTCATCATACTATGTACAGGACTGTATGTGGAGCCATCATACTATGTACAGGACTGTATGTGGAGCCATCATACTATGTGCAGGAGAACTGTATGTGGAGCCATCATACTATGTGCAGGACTGTATGTGGAGCCATCACACTATGTACAGGACTGTATGTGGAGCCATCATACTATGTGCAGGACTGTATGTGGAGCCATCATACTATGTACAGGACTGTATGTGGAGCCATCATACTATGTGCAGGACTGTATGTGGAGCCATCATACTATGTACAGGACTGTATGTGGAGCCATCATACTATGTGCAGGACTGTATGTGGAGTCATCATACTATGTACAGGACTGTATGTGGAGCCATCATACTATGTGCAGGACTGTATGTGGAGCCATCATACTATGTGCAGGACTGTATGTGGAGCCATCATACTATGTACAGGACTGTATGTGGAGCCATCATACTATGTGCAGGACTGTATGTGGAGTCATCATACTATGTACAGGACTGTATGTGGAGCCATCATACTATGTACAGGACTGTATGTGGAGCCATCATACTATGTGCAGGACTGTATGTGGAGCCATCATACTATGTGCAGGACTGTATGTGGAGCCATCATACTATGTACAGGACTGTATGTGGAGCCATCATACTATGTACAGGACTGTATGTGGAGTCATCATACTATGTACAGGACTGTATGTGGAGCCATCATACTATGTACAGGGCTGTATGTGGAGTCATCATACTATGTACAGGACTGTATGTGGAGTCATCATACTATGTACAGGGCTGTATGTGGAGTCATCATACTATGTACAGGGCTGTATGTGGAGTCATCATACTATGTACAGGACTGTATGTGGAGTCATCATACTATGTACAGGGCTGTATGTGGAGCCATCATACTATGTACAGGACTGTATGTGGAGCCATCATACTATGTACAGGACTGTATGTGGAGCCATCATACTGTGTAAAGGGTTGTATGTGGAGCCGTGTGCGCCATGACCTACAGCGACCGACAGAGGGCGGCAGACAAGTGCGAGGAGATGGAGGAGGCTACAGCCAGTGCTCCCAGCTCCTGTACGGTAAGTACAGACAATCCACCTGGCCACGTACAAGACAACGTTCACACTTACCTGCCATTTTTTACATTTTCTTAAATGCATATATTTTAATTTTATTAAAAATGGGATTTATTAAATTTTTTGCGTCTGACATCTGTTTAATGAGTTAACTGAGAATTTATCAGTGAGCTTGCAGCTTTTTTTTTTAAGCTGTCATTTTACTGAGCCTACATGAAAGCTGAGCAGAACTTTGTGTCAGTGAGAGGAGCTCACTGACAGGTCCTCAGTTGACTCATTCCACAGCCACTTAAAAAGCCTGTAAAAGCCAAACTGTGAAAATTTTTTAATGGAACCAATTTGCAAAAAATATTTGGCTCAAAAATAAATGCATTTAAATACAAAAGAAAGTCCCCAAAGGTGACCATAACATTTAAAGGGGAAATGCCCGCTCAAACCAGATCCCTATGGTTAGAGATTTCCTGGACACAGCCCTGCTCAGAGTGGAAAAACATGGCTGCTCTGGTACAGAAACAGCGCCACATCTGCTCACAGGCGGTATTGTAGGACCCTGAGCTGTAATACCAAATACAACCCATGGGTCAGGGTGGCGCTGTTTTCCGTAACAATTATTTAAATGTTTTTATTCCCTGATGAAGTAAATGGTGAAGAATAAAAACGCAAGGTATATAAGAAAGCGCCTCAGTTTATTCCGGCGGGCGGGATGCTGAAGCTTCGATCCCCATGGTGCGAGCCTCCATGTGAGGCCGGTGTGGGGACTCGCCTCCTCTCCTGCCTGGAGGGCGCACATTAGCGGCCGCTGTAGGCGGATTAGGATGAACGGCTGGAATGTGCCGGATTATAGGGCCCCGGCTCTCACCGCTCCGGGCTGAGACAATAATCGTCTGCGCACTGATTCCATCACTCAGAGGCGAACGCCCAGTAACCCTGTACGGCCGGGTCTGCCAGTCACTATAGCGGCAGGATGGGCCCTGAACACTGTCAGGAGTCAGTCATAGCAGGGGTCCTCCAAGTCACAGCTGCTACCTACAGGGCACCAGGTCCAAGCCCAGAGGCCGGTAACTGACCTCCTCCCAGCGAGTGAGGCCGCACCCAGCGGAGGCCATACAGGAACAGAAGGGAGGCCATTGTAGAGCAAGTGCCCGGAAATGTAGCATCCAGAGAAGTCACCGCATACAAGCGCCCAGAGCTGAGCCCTCATCTAAGCCCAAAACAGGTTTAAGACGAGGAGGGGTTAATGCAGGACAAAAACAGCGCAAATAATGATGGCAATACCGCCACTCATACCAGTATCATAGCAGTTATATTCTTATACAGGGGCAGTATCATAGCAGTTATATTCTTATACAGGGGCAGTATCATAGCAGTTATATTCTTATACAGGGGCAGTATCATAGCAGTTATATTCTTATACAGGGGCAGTATTATAGCAGTTATATTCTTATACAGGGGCAGTATCATAGCAGTTATATTCTTATACAGGGGCAGTATATAGCAGTTATATTCTTATACAGGGGCAGTATATAGCAGTTATATTTTTATACAGGGGCAGTATCATAGCAGTTATATTCTTATACAGGGGCAGTATTATAGCAGTTATATTCTTATACAGGGGCAGTATTATAGTAGTTATATTCTTATACAGGGGCAGTATCATAGCAGTTATATTCTTATACAGTGGCAGTATATAGCAGTTATATTCTTATACAGGGGCAGTATCATAGCAGTTATATTCTTATACAGGGGCAGTATCATAGCAGTTATATTCTTATACAGGGGCAGTATCATAGCAGTTATATTCTTATACAGGGGCAGTATTATAGTAGTTATATTCTTATACAGGGGCAGTATTCTAGTAGTTATATTCTTATACAGAGGCAGTATCATAGCAGTTATATTCTTATACAGGGGCAGTATCATAGCAGTTATATTCTTATACAGGGGCAGTATCATAGCAGTTATATTCTTATACAGGGGCAGTATTATAGCAGTTATATTCTTATACAGGGGCAGTATTATAGCAGTTATATTCTTATACAGGGGCAGTATCATAGCAGTTATATTCTTATACAGGGGCAGTATCATAGCAGTTATATTCTTATACAGGGGCAGTATCATAGCAGTTATATTCTTATACAGGGGCAGTATTATAGCAGTTATATCCTTATACAGGGGCAGTATCATAGCAGTTATATTCTTATACAGGGGCAGTATTATAGCAGTTATATTCTTATACAGGGGCAGTATTATAGCAGTTATATTCTTATACAGGGGCAGTATTATAGCAGTTATATTCTTATACAGGGGCAGTAATATAGCAGTTATATTCTTATACAGGGGCAGTATCATAGCAGTTATATTCTTATACAGGGGCAGTATCATAGCAGTTATATTCTTATACAGGGGCAGTATCATAGCAGTTATATTCTTATACAGGGGCAGTATTATAGCAGTTATATTCTTATACAGGGGCAGTATCATAGCAGTTATATTCTTATACAGGGGCAGTATTATAGCAGTTATATTCTTATACAGGGGCAGTATTATAGCAGTTATATTCTTATACAGGGGCAGTATTATAGCAGTTATATTCTTATACAGGGGCAGTATTATAGCAGTTATATTCTTATACAGGGGCAGTATCATAGCAGTTATATTCTTATACAGGGGCAGTATCATAGCAGTTATATTCTTATACAGGGGCAGTATCATAGCAGTTATATTCTTATACAGGGGCAGTATCATAGCAGTTATATTCTTATACAGGGGCAGTATTATAGCAGTTATATTCTTATACACCGGCAGTAATATAGCAGTTATATTCTTATACAAGGGCAGTATCATAGCAGTTATATTCTTATACAGGGGCAGTATCATAGCAGTTATATTCTTATACAGGGGCAGTATCATAGCAGTTATATTCTTATACAGGGGCAGTATCATAGCAGTTATATTCTTATACAGGGGCAGTATCATAGCAGTTATATTCTTATACAGGGGCAGTATCATAGCAGTTATATTCTTATACAGGGGCAGTATCATAGCAGTTATATTCTTATACAGGGGCAGTATCATAGCAGTTATATTCTTATACAGGGGCAGTATCATAGCAGTTATATTCTTATACAGGGGCAGTATCATAGCAGTTATATTCTTGTATATAGGGAGTTGTATTATAGTAGTTATATTCTTGTACATAGGAGCTGTATTATAGTAGTTGTATTCTTGTATATAGGTGCAGTATTATAGTAGTTGTATTCTTGTACATAGGGAGCAGTATTATAGTAGTTACATTCTTGTACATAGGATGCTGTATTATAGTAGTTATATTCCTGTACATAGGGGGCAGTATTATAGTACTTATATTCTTGTACATAGGAGCAGTATTATAGTAGTTATATTCTTGTACATAGGAGCTGTATTATAGTAGTTGTATTCTTGTATATAGGGGCAGTATCATAGCAGTTATATTCTTATACAGGGGCAGTATCATAGCAGTTATATTCTTATACAGGGACAGTATTATAGCAGTTATATTCTTATACAGGGGCAGTATAATAGCAGTTATATTCTTATACAGGGGCAGTATCATAGCAGTTATATTCTTATACAGGGGCAGTATTATGGCAGTTATATTTTTATACAGGGGCAGTATTATAGCAGTTATATTCTCATACAGGGGCAGTATCATGGCAGTTATTATTATACAGGGGCAGTATTATAGCAGTTATATTCTTATACAGGGGCAGTATCATAGCAGTTATATTCTTATACAGGGTCAGTATCATAGCAGTTATATTCTTAGACAGGGGCAGTATCATAGCAGTTATATTCTTATACAGGGGCAGTATCATAGCAGTTATATTCTTATACAGGGGCGGTATTATAGCAGTTATATTCTTGTACATGGGAGCAGCATTATAGTAATTATATTCTTGTACATAGGAGCTGTATTATAGTAGTTATATTCTTGTACATAGAGGGCAATATTATAGTAATTATATTCTTGTACATAGGGGGCTGTATTATAGTAGTTATATTCATGTACATTACAGACCAAAAGTTTGGACACACCTCATTTAAAGATTTTTCTGTATTTTCATGACTATGAAAATTGTGCTTTCACACTGAAGGCATCAAAACTATGAATTAACACATGTGGAATTATATACTTAACAAAAAAGTGTGAAACAACTGAAAATATGTCTTATATTCTAGGTTCTTCAAAGTAGCCACCTTTTGCTTTGATGACTGCTTTGCACACTCTTGGCATTCTCTTGATGAGCTTCAAGAGGTAGTCACCGGAAATGGTTTTCACTTCACAGGTGTGCCCTCTCTGGCTTAATAAGTGGGATTTCTTGCCTTATAAATGGGGTTGGGACCATCAGTTGTGTTGTGCAGAAGTCTGGTGGATACACAGCTGATAGTCCTACTGAATAGACTGTTAGAATTTGTATTATGGCAAGAAAAAAGCAGCTAAGAAAAGAAAAACGAGTGGCCATCATTACTTTAAGAAATGAAGGTCAGTCAGTGCGAAAAATTGGGCAAACTTTGAAAGTGTCCCCAAGTGCAGTTGCAAAAACCATCAAGCGCTACAAAGAAACTGGCTCACATGAGGACCGCCCCAGGAAAGGAAGACCAAGAGTCACCTCTGCTTCTGAGGATAAGTTTATCTGAGTCACCAGCGTCAGAAATCGCAGGTTAACAGCAGCTCAGATTAGAGACCAGGTCAATGCCACACAGAGTTCTAGCAGCAGACACATCTCTTCAACAACTGTTAAGAGGAGACTTTGTGCAGCAGGCCTTCATGGTAAAATAGCTGCTGGGAAACCACTGCTAAGGACAGGCAACAAGCAGAAGAGACTTGTTTGGGCTCAAGAACACAAGGAATGGACATTAGACCAGTGGAAATCTGTGCTTTGGTCTGATGAGTCCAAATTTGAGATCTTTGGTTGCAACCACCGTGTCTTTGTGTGACGCAGAAAAGGTGAACGGATGGACTCTACATGCCTGGTTCCCACCGTGAAGCATGGAGGAGGAGGTGTGATGGTGTGGGGGTGCTTTGCTGGTGACACTGTTGGGGATTTATTCAAAATTGAAGGCATACTGAACCGGCATGGCTACTTCAGCATCTTGCAGCGGCATGCTATTCCATCCGGTTTGCGTTTAGTTGGACCATCATTTATTTTTCAACAGGACAATGACCCCAAACACACCTCCAGGCTGTGTAAGGGCTATCTGACCAAGGTGGAAAGTGATGGGGTGCTACGCCAGATGACCTGGCCTCCACAGTCACCAGACCTGAACCCAATCGAGATGGTTTGGGGTGAGCTGGACCGCAGAGTGAAGGCAAAAGGGCCAACAAGTGCTAAGCATCTCTGGGAACTCCTTCAAGATTGTTGGAAGACCATTTCCGGTGACTACCTCTTGAAGCTCATCAAAAGAATGCCAAGAGTGTGCAAAGCAGTCATCAAAGCAAAAGGTGGCTACTTTGAAGAACCTAGAATATAAGACATATTTTCAGTTGTTTCACACTTCTTTGTTAAGTATATGATTCCACATGTGTTAATTCATAGTTTTGATGCCTTCAGTGTGAATGTACAATTTTCACAGTCATGAAAATACAGAAAAATCTTTAAATGAGAAGGTGTGTCCAAACTTTTGGTCTGTACTGTACATGGGAGCAGTATTATAGTAGTTATATTCTTGTACATAGGAGCAGTATTATAGTAATTATATTCTTGTACATAGGAGGCAGTATTATAGTAGTTATATTCTTGTGCATAGGGGCTGTATTATAGTAGTTATATTCTTGTACATAGGGGGCAGTATTATAGTAGTTATATTCTTGTACATAGGAGCAGTATTATAGTAGTTATATTCTTGTACATAGGAGCAGTATTATAGTAGTTATATTCATGTACATGGGAGCAGTATTATAGTAGTTATATTCTTGTACAAAAAGAGCAGTATTATAGTAGTTGTATTCTTGTACATAGGAGCTGTATTATAATAGTTATATTCTTGTACATAGGGGGCGGTATTATAGTAGTTATACAGTTAGGTCCATATATATTTGGACAGAGGCAACATTTTTTCTAATTTTGGTTCTAGACATTACCACAATGAATTTTAAACAAAACAATTCAGATGCAGTTGAAGTTCAGACTTTCAGCTTTCATTTGAGGGTATCCACATTAAAATTGGATGAAGGGATTAGGAGTTTCAGCTCCTTAACATGTGACACCCTGTTTTTAAAGGGACCAAAAGTAATTGGACAGATTAAATAATTGTAAATAAAATGTTCATTTCTAGTAGTTAGTTGAAAACCCTTTGTTGGCAATGACTGCCTGAAGTCTTGAACTCATGGACATCACCAGACTCTGAGTTTCCTCATTTTTGATGCTCTGCCAGGCCTTCACTGCGGAGGTTTTCAGTTGCTGTTTGTTTGTGGGCCTTTCTGTCTGAAGTTTAGTCTTTAACAAGTGAAATGCATGCTCAGTTGGGTTGAGATCAGGTGACTGACTTGGCCATTCAAGAATATTCCACTTCTTTTCTTTAATAAACTCCTGGGTTGCTTTGGCTTTATGTTTTGGGTTATTGTCCATCTGTAGTATGAAACGACGACCAATCAGTTTGGCTGCATTCAGCTGGATCTGAGCAGACAGTATGGCTCTGAATACATCAGAATTCATTCGGTTCCTTCTGTCCTGTGTCACATCATCAATAAACACTAGTGACCCAGTGCCACTGGCAGCCATGCATGCCCAAGCCATCACACTGCCTCCGCCGTGTTTTCCAGATGATGTGGTATGCTTTGGATCATGAGCTGTACCACGCCTTCACCATACTTTTCGCTTTCCATCATTCTGGTAGAGGTTGATCTTGGTTTCATCTGTCCAAAGAATGTTCTTCCAGAACTGTGCTGGCTTTTTTAGATGTTTTTTAGCAAAGTCCAGTCTAGCCTTTTTATTCTTGATGCTTATGAGTGGCTTGCACCGTGCAGTGAACCCACTGTATTTACTTTCATGCAGTCTTCTCTTTATGGTAGATTTGGATATTGATACACCTACCTCCTGGAGAGTGTTGTTCACTAGGTTGGCTGTTGTGAAGGGGTTTCTCTTCACCATGGAGATTATTCTGCGATCATACACCACTGTTGTCTTCCGAGGGCGCCCAGGTCTTTTTGCATTGATGAGTTCACCAGTGCTTTCTTTCTTTCTCAGAATGTACCAAACTGTAGATTTTGCCACTCATAATATTGTAGCAATTTCTCGGATGGTTTTTTTCTGTTTTTGAAGGTTAATGATGGCTTGTTTCACCTGCATGGAGAGCGCCTTTGATCGCATGTTTACTTCACAGCAAAACCTTCCAAACGCAAGCACCACACCTCAAATCAACTCCAGGCCTTTTATCTGCTTAATTGAGAATGACATAACGAAGGGATTGCCCTCACCTGTCCATGAAATAGCCTTGGAGTCAATTGTCCAATTACTTTTGGTCCCTTTAAAAACAGGGTGTCACATGTTAAGGAGCTGAAACTCCTAAACCCTTCATCCAATTTTAGTGTGGATACCCTCAAATGAAAGCTGAAAGTCTGAACTTCAACTGCATCTGAATTGTTTTGTTTAAAATTCATTGTGGTAATGTCTAGAACCAAAATTAGAAAAATGTTGTCTCTGTCCAAATATATATGGACCTAACTGTATTCATGTACATGGGAGCAGTATTATAGTAGTTATATTCTTGTACATAGGGAGCAGTATTATCGTAGTTATATTCTTGTACATAGGAGCTGTATTATAGTAGTTGTATTCTTGTACATAGGAGCTGTATTATAGTAGTTATATTCTTGTACATAGGGGGCTGTATTATAGTAGTTATATTCTTGCACATAGGGGGCTGTATTATAGTAGTTGTATTCTTGTACATAGGGGGCTGTATTATAGTATTTGTATTCTTGTACATAGGAGAGTATTATAGTAGTTATATTCTTGTACATAGGAGCTGTATTATAGTAGTTGTATTCTTGTACATAGGGGGCTGTATTATAGTATTTGTATTGTTGTACATAGGAGCTGTATTATAGTTATTATATTCTTGTACATAGGGAGCAGTATTATGGTAGTTATATTCTTGTACATAGGGGGCAGTATTATAGTAGTTATATTCCTGTACATAGAAGCAGTATTATAGTAGTTATATTCTTGTACATAGAAGCAGTATTATAGTAGTTGTATTCTTGTGCATAGGGGGCAGTATTATAGTATTTGTATTCTTGTACATAGGAGCAGTATTATAGTAGTTGTATTCTTGTACATAGGGGGCTGTATTATAGTAGTTGTATTCTTGTACATGGGAGCAGTATTATAGTAGTTATATTCTTGTACATGGGAGCAGTATTATAGTAGTTATATTCTTGTACATAGAAGCAGTATTATAGTAGTTATATTCTTGTACATAGAAGCAGTATTATAGTATTTGTATTCTTGTACATAGGAGCAGTATTATAGTAGTTATATTCTTGTACATAGAAGCAGTATTATAGTAGTTATATTCTTGTACATAGAAGCAGTATTATAGTATTTGTATTCTTGTACATAGGAGCAGTATTATAGTATTTGTATTCTTGTCCATAGGAGAGGATAGACGTGTGCTTGAGAGCTCTCAGCAGGGCGGAGGCATGGCTTCTGACCCAGGTGGAGGGGAGGGGAGCTGGGCTGATGATCCAGGGAAAGCCCCTGGTCTGGAGTCCGGCCTGCAGCATGCACCTGATGGTAATGGAAAGCTGGAGATGGTGGCTGGTGAGTCTTCTAAACCTGCTTGTTATGTTGGAGGATTAAATGCTAAAGTTACAAGGCAAAGTATATTTAAGCTGGAATTGCATATCAGCAAACTAAAAGAAGAAATTAAGAAAGAGACTGATCCTAAGGTAAAACTGATGAAGTGCGAGTGTCTGGATGATTGCAGCCGAGAGCTGCTGATCAGGAAAGAAAAACTGGAGAAAGGTTTAAACTCTGTGCCCAGAAAGGAGACTTGGGCTAAAGAGAGAAAAAAAGAATCCAGAGCCCAGACTGTGAGCAGAAAACGCTTTATTGGGAATAAGGACATTAAATATAAAACTGTGTACAGCATTGTGGAGCAAGGAAGCCCAGTGAGAAGTGCAGCGCTGATATCAGGGGCACAATGTGAGGGGTCCGAGACACCAGAAAGTGCTGCAGAGCAAAGTGTGCCAGCAAACGAGGGGTTAACTGCAGTGACCTCTCTATGCAGCAATGAAGTGAGCTCAGCTGCTGAGAGTGAGAAAGAAAGTGCACCCTGTACTGATACTGTGAGTGAGACCCCCCTCAGCGCTGTGAGTGAGACCCCGCTCACTGGTGCTAGTGAATGTCTGTCTGCAACAGATAATACAAATATTATAATGGACTCTGAACCATCCATGTCAGTGAATGGAGATAATACTGTGCAGCAATCAGTGGTAATGGACTCTATGTCATGTATGTCAGCGGATGGAGACCACACTGCAGTGGTAATGGACTCTGAGCCCTCCATGTCAGTGAATAGAGACAATACTGTGCAACCATCAGTGGTAATGGACTCTATGTCAGCGGATGGAGACCACACTGCAGTAGTAATGGACTCTCAACCCTCCATGTCAGTGAATGGAGATAATACTGTGCAGCAATCAGTGGTGATGGACTCTATGTCATGTATGTCAGCGGATGGAGACCACACTGCAGTGGTAATGGACTCTCAACCCTCCATGTCAGTGAATAGAGACAATACTGTGCAACCATCAGTAGTAGATCTGGGTGTTGTTGCAGCACAGTCAGGTGTCAGTAATCATGGAGCTAGGGAGAGCTCCAGCACTAATCCTCCAGCAGCGGTGGAGATTTCCAGCACTGATCCACCTGCGGCTGGTGAAAGCTCCGGCACTGACGCATCTGCGGCTGGTGAAAGCTCCGGCACTGACGCATCTGCGGCTGGTGAAAGCTCCGGCACTGACCCATCTGCTGACCATCAGTTCAGGAGACTGTTCTCTAATGTCACCAGACCAGTGAACCCCCCGCCTCAGAGGAGAAACGCAGTCAGGATAAAATACACAGGACCAGAGGAGAACATCCCATCCAGAATTTACATTGGGAAAGTTCTCCTAAAAGACTTCATGAAGTTCAATGCGTCTGAGGTCTACGCTCTGATCCATATCCCATCCAGCAGGATCTATGACATCAGCTTTAAGCTCCAGTGTGATCTGGATTTGTTCTGGAACATCTATAATGACACCAGAGAAGATGAGATCTGGGATCACCTCCATTGTATCCAGCTGTCTAAGCCGCAGGAGATAACGGCCACTGTCCTGTTCCAGTCTGAGGTGGTGGCGGTGGCGGATCTGCAGCACTGGCTGAACCGGCAGTGCATAGTGAGAAGTCATCCTGACAAGATCTATGATGAGGAGCAGATATGGAATGGAGGATATACACTGAAAATCCAGCTGATACAAGAGAGCGGTGTGACCAGACATCTGCCGCACTCCTACCTGGGCTCAGAGAGGGGGATCTGCTACTACCCTGGTCAGCCACGTCTGTGCCATAGATGTGGGGGCCGGCATCTCGCCATAAACTGCTCTCGTATCACATGCTCATTATGTGGACAGTCAGGTCATACAAAGGACAACTGCACAGGACCCGTCATCTGTAATCTGTGCTCAGAACCAGGGCATACGTTCCGGGATTGCCGGCATGCAGAACACAATAAATATAATGGCCAGACCTCCTCAGAAGTTGTACAGGAAGATGTCACCAGAGGTTCTGATGTCCCAGAAGCTGGTATGGATGAGGACAGAAGTCACAGTATCAGTGAACCTGCTCCAGAGTCTGAGGTACTAACGGATGCTGCACTACTAGGACCACCAGCCACTGAAGAACCACCTAAAGGCCCACCAGCCACTAAAGAAAGACCTAAACCGCCATCAGCCAATATAATAAGACCTAAGCTTCGATCAGCCACTAAAGTAGGGCCTAAAATGCCAGTTGTTAAAGAGAGGCCTAAGGGGTCCAGAAAGCCTGCCACCAAACCAACCAAACATCAGCCCAGTACATCTGTGGAAGCAGTTAGTCCGCCTGCACTGTCCAGTGTGGATGAGGAAGGCTTTGTGACCGTAAAAAGAAAAAATGCATCTGTGGATCCCACCAGAAAAGTCACAACAGTACAGAAAACCTCTGAGCCTCCAGTGCTGGCGATAAGTCCTGGACGTTACAATGTGCTGGGAGAAGACCAAGATGAAGAGTCACAAATGGAGCAAAGTCCTTCATGCGTCCTCGAAAACGTCTCTGATGAGGGGGATCCTGACCCTCCCGTGTCCACAAAGAGATGGGGCACTACAGGTGACAGCAGTGGAAGGAGGAAGAAGACCAAAAAGTCTAAGTGATCAGGATGCGGCTGAGAATAAACTCCATTAATGTGAACAGTGTGAGGACTGTGAGCCGGCGGCAGACGATTTACCAGCGTTTGTCTGACGAGAGATCTGATGTCTTCTTCTTGCAGGAGACGTATTTGAAGAGCAATGCTCATGTGTATGCAGCCAAGAGAGACTGGAGACTTGGGCCGTCATACTGGTCCTTCGGTCTGGAGAGAAATGACGGTGTGGGGGTCCTCTTTAATACCATGAATGTCCAGGTGGACAGAGTCCTGGAGATCTGTCCGGGTCGCTGTCTGATGCTGGACTTTACATTGGACTCCATCCATTATAGAGCGATAAACATTTATGCTCCGCAGACCAGGAAAGAGCGGAGGGAACTATTTGACCACATGAAACCATATTGCTTTACATCTAAAGTATTTATATTGTGTGGGGACTTTAATAATGTGTCCTGTAATGTGGACAGATCCAGCAGTCATAAGCAACTAAGATATGATGAGACGTTCCTTAATAATATAGTCCAGCAGGCCCACCTAGTAGACCCCTATGGGTCTCATCATACCAGTAAGACGTACACTTACCATAAGGGTGGTAATGCCAGTAGGATAGACCGGGTGTATATAAAGAGGGAGGTGAGATGCTCTCAGTACAGGATCAGCCCCCTGGAGTATTCGGACCATTGTATGGTGAGTGTGACGCTGGATCTGGCCCAAGCTGTGGTCTGTGGAAAGGGGTACTGGAAGGTGAACAGCTCTGTGGTCCAAGATCCTCGGTTCAGAGAGGCCTTCACCACATTCTATAATAAACGTAGGACCACCCAGTGTATGTGTGATGACACAGCCGAGTGGTGGGAGATCATGAAGAGTGACATCAAGCAGTTTATTATACGAGCAGCCAGGAGACGTAGTAATATGGATTATATGAGATACACAGCCCTGAGACTGCACCTCAGCCGGCTATACAGCAGGATGAATGGTGGTGAGGAGGTGGACGGACGGAGCGTCAGCCATATAAAGCAGCGGATGAGGGAGCTGCAGTACGATCGCCTCAAGTCTCTCAAGGCGGAGGGACAGTTTGATAGTTGGGGCATCCATAACCCAGATCCCTTTATTGCCTGTAAGAACAGGGTTAGTAAGAAGCTGATCACTGGCTTGTTAGATGAGAATGGGGTGGAGCAGTCTGAGCCAGAGAAAGTCCACAGGATCATTGGGGATTATTATAGAGATCTGTATAAAGGGGCTCATATTAATAAGGATGACATTAAAGCTTATCTGAAGGGGGTGTCCCTACCAACGTTAGACCTGGTGCAGGCAGATAGTATGGCCGATCCCATAACTGAGGATGAGGTGAAGAGGAGCATTGACTCCTTAAAGGCCAACAAGAGCCCAGGACTAGACGGCCTGACCAGCGGGTTTTACAAAGAGTTCAGGGACTTGTTGGCTCCGGACCTGGTGCAGGTCTATAATGATTGCCTCTCTGCAGGGAAGCTTCTACAGTCCCAGTACAGATCTGTTCTGGTTCTCTTAGCAAAGAAGGGAAATCTAAAAGATGTAAGGAACTGGCGTCCACTGTCTTTGCTAAACACTGACTATAAAATCCTGGCCAAGATCTTGTATTATCGGCTGAGTGAGGTGGCGGGTGAGCTGATCATCGCCAACCAGACGTGTGGTGTGAAGGGTCGGACGATAGAGGACTCATTGCTGCTGGTGAGAGAAGCTGTGACGTACATTAACCCCTTAATAACATCTGACGTACTAATACGCGTCTGTGCCCTGGGACTTAAGAGCCAGACCCGTATTAGTACGTCATCGCGATCGCCGCCGGGTGTCAGCTGATTGTCACAGCTGACACCCGGTACTATGTGCAGGGAGCGGTCCTGCACCGCCTCCAGCACATTAACCCCTGCGATGCTGCGATCGAAGTCGATCGCGGCATTGCGGGGGCAAGGGGAGGTGATCGCCGATACTCACCTTCTCTTCCGGCTTCCAGCGCAGTCTGCAAAGGCTTCCCGGGTGTTGCCATGACGACCCGATGTCGTCATGACAACATCCGGGTCACCAGACAGCAGGAAGATTGTTTGGACATGCGCAGTGCATCTCCAAACAATCTTCACACTGTGCACCGCTGATAGCCTGCATGGCATAGGGATGGTGCTGCATTCCTGTGCCATGCAGGCGATCAGAGAAAAAAAAGTGAAAGTCCCAGAATGGGACAAAGTAATAAAGTGTATAAACTGTCTGAAAGTGGAAAAAAAAAAAAAAAAATTGCAAAAATATAAAAAAAAAATAAAAAAAATAATCCACCAAAAATAAAAATATAATGTACCCATCAATAAATATTATTATAAAAAAAAAAAAAACAATAACAGTACACTTATTTGGTATCGCCGCGTCCGGAACAACCTGACCTATAAAACTGTCCCACTAGTTAACCCCTTCAGTGAACACGGTAGAAAAAAAAAAAAAACGAAGCAAAAAAACAATGCTTTATCACCATACCGCCAAACAAAAAGTGGAATAACACGCGATCAAAAAGACACATATAAATAAAAATGGTACCGCTGAAAACGTCATCTCGTCCCGCAAAAAACAAGCCGCCATACAGCTCCATCAGCCGAAAAATAAAAAAGTTATAGCTCTCAGAATAAAGCGATGCTAAAAAATATTTTTTTCTATAAAATAGCTTTTATTGTGTATAAGCGCCAAAACATAGAAAAATGATACAAATGTGGTACCGCTGTAAACGTACTGACCCGAAGAATAAAGCTACCTCATCAATTTTACCACACGCGGAACAGAATAAAAAAAAAAAAAAAAAAAAAACAATTCCTGAATTGTTGGTTTTTGTTTATTCTGCCTCCCAAAAATCGGAATAGAAAGCGATCAAAAAATGTCACGTGCCTGAAAATGGCACCAATAACAACGTCAAGTCATCCCACAAAAAACGAGCCGTCACATGACTGTCTGCTAAAATCTGGAAAAATTATAGCTCTCAAAATATGGCGATGCAAAAACTAGATTTTACAAAAAATGCGTCTTTTAGTGTGTGACAGCTGTCAGTCATAAAAACCCCATTTGATTCTGGCATTGCTGTAATCACACCGACCTGAAGAATAAAGTCGTCTAATCACTTATACCGCACAAGGAACGGCGTCAAAAATAAACTCTTGGGCTGGGTTTGGGGCTAGGGTTGTGCTGGGGCTAGGGTTGTGCTATGGTTAGGGTTGTGCTAGGGTTAGGGCTGGGGTTGGGATTTTTTTCAAAAGTAAGAAAAAAAGATGACGATATGGCGACTAGTGTTGAGCGCAAGTGCTCGCTACTTGAGTTTGCATCGGGTGCTCTGGTATGCATTGAGTATCATGGGTATTTGAGTGACATGCTCGAGTCTCTGCCCCATATGCTTCGCGGCCAAAAAAACTTTACGGGGATTGCCTGCCATGCACGAGCGATCCCCGCATGTTTTTTTTTGGGTGTCTAGTAACCGTGAAACATGCGGAGCAGGGACTCGAGCATGTCAGTCGAGCACACGCTGTACATGGTGCATACCTGAGTACCCGATGCAAACTCAAGTAGCGAGCACTTGCGCTCAAGAATAATGACAACTTATTCAATATGATGACCTAATGTAAACAAATTCTGTGCCGTACCTCTGGGTTCAAAATGTTCACTATACACCTTAATAAAATCCTTGAGGGGTATAGTTTCCAAAATGGGGACACTTGTGGGGGAGCTCCACTGTTTAGGCACATCACGGGCTCTCCAAACGCGACATGGTGTCCGCTAACGAATTGAATGGAAAATCGGCTCAAATTGTTAGCGGACGCCATGTTGCGTTTGGAGAGCCCCTGTGTGCCCAAACATTGGAGCTCCCCCACAAGTGACCCCATTTTGGAAACTAGACCCCCAAGGCACCTATCTAGATGCATAGTAAGCACTTGGAACCCCCAGGTGCTTCACAAATTGATTCGTAAAAATGAAAAAGTGAAAAAAAAAACAGATGGTAATCTCGCCTGAAGAAGGAGCCTCTGTGCTCTGAAAGCTTGCATATATATATATTTTCTGGTTAGCCAATAAAGGTATCACCCCAAGAATACTTTTGTCATTTTTGGCATACAAGTATTTACATCGATTTTTCTGGCTAGCACGGTGCCACAATATAACTTTGTATTGTACATCATGATAATGGAAGATACCCCAATGTATCGATCACAGATGGATCTGAAAAACCTCCTGAAGAAACTGGCACAAATGAACAGCGACATTTTCTTTCTATCCAGATGCAAAAAAGAAAACTTAATCCCCAAAGACCTCATAATAAGGAATCCGACTCAGTTTACCTACAATACTCATTTTTCACAGAAACTTTGCTACAGATCATCTGAGAGACTGCGGAATCACCGCATTGGATTTTTCTACAACAAGAAGAAGAAGAGGACCATCCATAAAGAGATAACTTCTCTACAGGGCCGAATACAAGGACCAGATTCATGTCTAATCAAGGAGACATTACAGGATTTTTACAAAAAATTGCAACATCACCTTATTATCAATAAGAAAAAGAAACTTGACAGACTGAGGAAGAAAGCAGGTCTCAATGTAGTTGAAGGTAAGCCCAATTTACAAAATCATTTTAATACATCGTCCTCTGTTGTGAACCTCTCACAGTATGAGCCAAACGCAGGAGAAATGAATGTTTTATCAAAGGGACTAACATTCTGTCCTACAAAACAACTTGATACGGCTCAATTTTGTAGTGATATTGAGGAATTCTTCCGCAGATTACGGCTTAAAGAATTCTTTCACAACCATGCAGATATCACACCACAAGATAATCTGAACAACACATCAAAAAAGAAAAAGAGGACAAACTGGACCCCCCAACCTGGGCACAACCAAACTCTAGATCACTACGTAGACTGTTTCCGTAAAAAAGTTAAATCTGACATTTTGGACAGATGCCACAAAGTGCCGCACAATATCAGTATGGAGGAAAGAAAAGCCATACAGTCTTTAAAAGCAAATAACAATATCATCATCAAACCAGCAGACAAAGGAGGAGCTGTAGTCATTATGAACATGTCAGATTACATCCAAGAAGCACACAGACAACTCTTGGATATAAAATACTACACTCCACTTCAGGAAGATCCCACCAAAAAATACACAGAGGAACTAACACATATCATCAATGGGTTTGATTCTACTTCATCCTCACTACTGGAACTAATACCAGACAATCCCCAAACAGGTACCTTCTACATGTTTCCTAAAATACATAAAGGAGGTAATCCTGACAGGCCAATCATTTCTGGCATTGGGACATTAACGGAAAATATCTCAGGCTGGGTGGAGAACATTCTGAAACCCCTGGTGAGACGCACACCCAGCTATATCCAGGACACCACGGATAGCCTCTGCAAACTGTCAGCTCTCGGCCCACTTCCGGAGGACACAATACTAGCCACCATGGATGTAGAGTCTCTCTACTCCAACATTCCTCATGAGGATGGGATTGTAGCAAGCAAACATTTCCTACAAAAAAACAATCTGGCTACAGAACCAACTCTGCAATTCATCAGGTTTGTGCTCCATCACAATTATTTCTCCTTTGGGAACAATTTATACCAACAATGTATGGGTAGCGACATGGGAAGCAAAATGTCCCCACAATATGCTAACCTATTTATGGCTAAACTACAGGAGGAGTTTTTGTCATCTTGCTCTATTAAACCTCTAGCATACTTCCGCTACATTGATGATCTGCTAATAATCTGGACAGGCTCAAAAGATGATCTGCTGACCTTCCACGATAACTTCAACAGGTTCCACCCAACCATCAAGCTCACCCTCAACTTCTCAAAATCCCAAATACATTTTCTGGACATGACCATATACATCAAAGACAACACCATACAGACATCAATTTACCATAAGCCCACAGGACTAGAGATGAGCGTTGTTCTACTCGAACTGTTCGCCAATCTCAAATTCGAGCTGTTTTGGGCGGTGTTCGAGCCGTTCGGCGAACACGAACAATTTGAGAAAAATTCGGCTGTTCGAGGTTATGTTTGATAACTGTTCGTGCACCAAAATCATAACTGGATTTTTTCTCAGTAATGATGAAAATTAATGTTAATACGCAGTTTGAGTGTACAGCAGGGCGGGGGGAGGGGCAGGGGATGGATCTCTGCAGGAACAATGAAGATCTCCATTTTTTTTTTCTCTTTCCCGCATTTACAGTGGGGAGGTGCAATCTGTCAGCCTATCAGCAGCGCACACACGGAGCGAAGTGCTTTTTTTCACACAAGCAAGGGCATGTGTCATTGGCAGTGTATGTCACATGTCCTTGCCCTATAAGACCAAGCCATTTTCCCCGTCGCCACCATTTTCTCACTGCTGCAGCTGCGTGTTAGACGGCACCGCTGTTGCTGTGTGTGCTATACCTTGTTAATTTCAAGCCAATTTTCGCACAAATCTACAGATAGCTTGGGAGTAGGGAATAGTTGTGATTGCAGTCCTTTTAAGGACTAGGTTACAGCATTTCCTACGACTTTTATCAGGCAGGTGCTCTTAAATAGATAGATTGTGGGAGTAAAGACTAATTGTAATTGCAGTCCTTTTCAGGACTAGGTTACATCAGTTCCTATCAGTTTTTGCCAGGCAGGTCTGTGCCAGTGCTGTGCAAGTTTTTTTCACAGCATTTGGCTGAATCTAGCAAAGCTAATCCTTTTTGGCCTATTGCAGAGTGTGTTAGTCAGTGGAGTAGCCTATCTGTGTTGCAAGATATACCACCTGTGTATAAAATACCAATTTTTTTACTGCACCTAGTGAAGTAAAATCTTTTCGCCATAGCATCATTCTATTAGTCCATCTATACTGACCTCCATCAGGTTGCAAATTAAATATAATTTTTTTCTGCATCTAGCTCTGAAAAAATATTGGGCTTCTAGCTGTGTGTGGGACTTGTTGTATTAGTCCATCTATACTGACCTCCATCAGGTTGCAAACTAAATATATTTTTTTCTGCATCTACCTCTGAAAAAATATTGGGCTTCTAGCTGTGTGTGGGACTTGTTCTATTAATCCATCTATACAGACCTCCATCAGGTTGCAAACTGAATATATTTTTTTCTGCATCTACCTCTGAAAAAATATTGGGCTTCTAGCTGTGTGTGGGACTTGTTCTATTAGTCCATCTATACTGACCTCCATCAGGTTGCAAATTGAATATAATTTTTATCTGCATCTAGCTCTGAAAAAATATTTGGCCTTCTAGCAGTGTGTGGGACTTTCTCTATTAGTCCATCTATACTGACCTCCATCAGGTTGCAAACTGAATATATTTTTTTCTGCATCTACCTCTGAAAAAATATTGGGCTTCTAGCTGTGTGTGGGACTTGTTCTATTACTTCATCTATACAGACCTCCATCAGGTTGCAAACTGAATATATTTTTTTCTGCATCTACCTCTGAAAAAATATGTGGCCTTCTAGCAGTGTGTGGGACTTTCTCTATTAGTCCATCTATACTGACCTCCATCAGGTTGCAAACTGAATATAATTTTTTTCTGCATCTAGCTCTGAAAAAATATTTGGCCTTCTAGCAGTGTGTGGGACTTTCTCTATTAGTCCATCTATACTGACCTCCATCAGGTTGCAAATTAAAAATAGTTTTTATCTGCATCTACAGTACCTCTGAAAAAATATTTGGGCTTCTAGCTGTGTGTGGGACTTGTTCTATTAGTCCATCTATACTGACCTCCATCAGGTTGCAAATTGAATATAATTTTTATCTGCATCTAGCTCTGAAAAAATATTTGGCCTTCTAGCAGTGTGTGGGACTTTCTCTATTAGTCCATCTATACTGACCTCCATCAGGTTGCAAATTAAAAATAATTTTTATCTGCATCTACCTCTGAAAAAATATTTGGGCTTCTAGCTGTGTGTGGGACTTGTTCTATTACTCCATCTATACTGACCTCCATCAGGTTGCAAACTGAATATATTTTTTTCTGCATCTACCTCTGAAAAAATATGTGGCCTTCTAGCAGTGTGTGGGACTTTCTCTATTAGTCCATCTATACTGACCTCCATCAGGTTGCAAACTGAATATAATTTTTTTCTGCATCTAGCTCTGAAAAAATATTTGGCCTTCTAGCAGTGTGTGGGACTTTCTCTATTAGTCCATCTATACTGAACTCCATCAGGTTGCAAATTAAAAATAATTTTTATCTGCATCTACAGTACCTCTGAAAAAATATTTGGGCTTCTAGCTGTGTGTGGGACTTGTTCTATTAGTCCATCTATACTGACCTCCATCAGGTTGCAAATTGAATATAATTTTTATCTGCATCTAGCTCTGAAAAAATATTTGGCCTTCTAGCAGTGTGTGGGACTTTCTCTATTAGTCCATCTATACAGACCTCCATCAGGTTGCAAACTGAATATAATTTTTATCTGCATCTAGCTCTGAAAAAATATTTGGCCTTCTAGCAGTGTGTGGGACTTGTTCTATTAGTCCACCTATACTGACCTCCATCAGGTTGCAAATTCAAAATAATTTTTTGTCTGCATCTAGCTCTGAAAAAATATTTGGCCTTCTAGCAGTGTGTGGGACTTTCTCTATTAGTCCATCTATACTGACCTCCATCAGGTTGCAAACTGAATATTTTTTTTTCTGCATCTACCTCTGAAAAAATATTGGGCTTGTAGCTGTGTGTGGGACTTGTTCTATTAATCCATCTATACAGACCTCCATCAGGTTGCAAACTGAATAAAAAAATTTTCTGCATCTACCTCTGAAAAAATATTTGGGCTTCTAGCTGTGTGTGGGACTTGTTCTATTAGTCCATCTATACTGACCTCCATCAGGTTGCAAATTGAATATAATTTTTTTCTGCATCTAACCCAGCCAATAGTTTTGGCCTAATACCACAGTTTGGCCACTCAGCTCTGCTCGGTTCCCATCCATTGTTTTTTTGTGCAAACAACTCCAGAGTTGTGAATTAGTTAACCACCAAAATGAGTGGAAAAAGGCCTGCTGCTGGTGGAAAGGGGAATAGGCGTGTTGGGAAGGGGAAAAAAGGTTGTGTCCGTGGGGTAGGTGTTAAAGCAACAGTAACATCTGCAGAAGAAAGACCATCTTCCAGCCAAACTAAAATGTCTACTTTTAGCGGACAATGTGATAAGATCCCTTTCTTACGGCCACGCCAATCGCTACAAATTCCAGATGAGGCACAAAAACAGCAGGTGCTTCAACGGATATCAAGTGCTCCTTTAAGTGGGCTCTCCTCCACATCAACTTCAACATCACAAATACTCCAGTCCTCAAAGGTGTCACCCCAATCGCACTTGCTTCCTCACAGCTCCCAAATCTCCAGCTGCCCGTCTGAGTATGAGGTAGAACAGATGGTTGAGTCTGCAGAGCTGTTTACTCATACTATAGCCTGGGAATCAGAGGTCGACTCCAGCGCTTCTGTGAATCCAGACGAGGAAATAATCTGCACTGATGCCCAGAATCTTTATGAGTCGGATCCAGGACCAGACGCAGAAGGTTCTGACCATAATGTAGACCCTCATTCCCAAACTGTAACTCCTGTTGGTGGAGACAATGAGGAAGACGATGATAAGACTCAAATACCTGATTGGAGCGACAACTTTAGTTTTTTGTCAGGGCAGGAACAGGTTGGCTCTGAGGACGACGGGTGTGATAACGCACAGGGTGATGATGATGAGGTTGGAGATCCCACTTACTGTCAACCCACAGTCAGCCAAGAGATGAGGTCAGCAGAGGAGGTGGAGGAAGATGCTAGTGACGACGAGGTCAGGTTGCGCCTTCCTGGACAGAGACGTAGTACTGGAAGCACGTCAACAACTGCATCCTCAAACACAACTCTGCCTCTCACCACAAGTCGTGGTGGCTCTTAGGGTCGCATGGGTGCTAAGCCTTGCATAGCCTGGGCATTTTTTCAGATCGATAAAGATGACCCAACTCGTGTTATCTGTAACATTTGTCAGCAAAAGCTAAGTAGAGGCCAAAAAATACATAGTTTGAGTACTTCATGCATGAACCGGCACATGGACATGAAGCATAAGTTGCAGTGGGAAGCTCAGTGTGCTACAATGCGGCCTAGCCGGCCGGGCCAACCACCGTCTGCCATATCTTGTGCATCCGCAGCCTCTTCATCCTCTGTGACTGGGGGGACAGCAGTCACACCTGTTTTGGGGCGCAGACCTGCCACCTCTTTACCCGCAACAGCCAGCGTGATTGGCAGGTCATCATTTTCTTTGGAGGTGGTAACACCAGCTGGTGTTGAGCGCTGTCCGACATCGATAGCACCACCTTTGGATCAAGGCAACCTAACATGTCCGTCTGCATCTTCCTCACAGACCGGCAGTTTGCCGGGGACACCCTTATCAACCCCGTCTAAGCACAATAGCCAGCCCTCGGTCCCTCAGATGTGGACAAGTAAAAGACCATTTCCTCGTAGCCATGAGAAAGCTAAGAGGTTGAATTTCACCATCTGCAAGCTCTTGGCTACAGAAATGCTGCCTTTCCGCCTGGTGGACACAGAGGATTTTCGAGACCTTATGTCCGTCGCAGTGCCCCAGTACCAGATGCCCAGTCGGCACTACTTCTCAAAGAAAGGTGTGCCTGCGCTCCACCAGCATGTCGCACACAACATCACCGCTTCTTTGAGAAACTCTGTGTGTGACGGTGCATTTCACCACAGACACTTGGACGAGTAGGCATGGACAGGGGCGTTACATGTCGCTGACTGGGCACTGGGTAACTATGGTGACAGCAGGACAAGGGGCTGCTGTCCAAGTCTTGCCGTCCCCACGAGTTGTGCGTCAATCCTCTTTATGTCAAAGTTCCTCCACTGCTTCTGCCTCCTCAACCTCCTCTCGGTCTTCCACCTGCACCCAAAGCCTGTCTGGTCATGCCACAAGCTTTCTAACTGCGCAGAAGGGATCCTGCACACCTCCTTACTATGCTGGCAGTAGGGCTCAACGTCATCAGGCGGTTTTTACATTGAAATGTCTGGGAAATGTGAGTCACACAGCTGAGGAGTTGTGGTCAGCTCTGGAGAACCAATTTCATGAATGGTTGTCTCCACTGGACCTGAAACCAGGGAAGGCCGTGTGCAACAATGCTGCAAACCTGGGTGCGGCCCTTCGCCGGGGCAATGTCACACACGTGCCTTGTATGGCTCACGTGTTGAACCTGGTTGTCCAGCAATTTTTAGCCCACTATCCCAGACTAGATGGCCTTCTGCAGAGGGCACGGTCGCTGTGTGCTCACTTCCGCCGTTCGCATCCCGCAGCTCAGCGACTCACATCTCTACAGAAGTCGTTGGGCCTGCCACTTCACCGGCTAAAATGCGATGTGCCTACCCGGTGGAATTCAACTCTGCACATGTTGCAGCGACTGTGACAGCACCGACAAGCCCTGGTGCAATACGTTCTGACGTATAGCCTGGGCCAACGAGATCCAGAGGTGGGGCAAATCATGCTGGAGGAGTGGTCTCAGATCAGGGACCTATGCACCCTTCTGCACAGTTTTGAAATGGCGACGAAGATGTTTAGTGCTGACGATGCCATTATCAGCATGACTATTCCGGTGATTTACATGCTGGAGCACATGTTAAACAGAATTCGGAGTCAGGTGGTGGCACAAGAGGAGGTGGAGGAAGTAGAGGAGGAGGAGTTGTATGCGGAAGGGCTAACATCTGCAAGGTCCAGACGGTCGGCAGCACCAAGGCGGCAGGCATGTGAGGGTGGGGGAGATGGTTTTACCAGGGCGCATGGTAGCAGCCAAACTAGTGAGGAAGGTGCAGGAGCCCAGGAAGAAGTGGAGGACGAACTGATGGAAGACTCATCAGATGAGGGAGACCTTGATCACATTTCTGTTGTGCGAGGTTGGGGGGAGAGGACAGAGGAAGGAAGCATGATTGTTACCTCGCCACCAACACAACAGGGACTTGGTGCTCCTGGATGCGCAACACACATGAGTGCCTTCTTGCTGCACTACCTGCAACATGACCCTCGAATTGTGAGAATTAGAAATAATCCTGACTACTGGGTTGCCACACTGTTAGATCCCCGGTACAAAAGTAAATTTGCAGAAATTATTCCTGCCATAGAAAGAGATGCACGCATGCAGGAGTATCAGCAGAGACTGTTGCAGAATCTTACATGTGCTTTTCCACAAAATACCAGTGGTGCACGTAGTGAATCTCACAGTTCCAACTTGCCAACCGTGGGACCGTCAAGTGTTCAGCACTCAAACCGTAACAGAACCACAGTATCTGCTGGTAACATCAATTTTGCGGAATCATTTCACCACTTTTTTAGCCCATCCTTTGCAAGGCCACAGGAGACAAGAAGTCTGACACATAGTCAACGCCTAGAGACGATGGTACAGGAGTATCTCCAAGTAAACATTGAAGCCACGACTGTGTCACTGGACCCTTGCTCTTTTTGGGCTTCCAATCTGGATAAATGGCTGGAGCTAGCCACTTACGCCTTGGAGATCTTGTCATGCCCCGCAGCCAGCGTTCTGTCTGAACGTGTGTTCAGCGCTGCTGGTGGTGTGCTGACAGATAAGCGCACGCGGCTCTCCACTGATAATGTAGACAGACTCACGTTCATAAAGATGAACAAATCATGGATCCGAAACGACTTTTCTACCCCTGTGTCATCCCGGGGAGAGTAAAAGCTTGATGATTGGTTAAAATCACCCTACCAACCGTTTTAAGCTTTCAAATTACTAAGCATGTTTATCTGTATCTTGGCTGGAAAATAATTTGGGCTTTGTAGCAGTGTGCAGCACTGATTCTATTAGGCCATCTATAATAAGCTCCACCAGATTTAAAATTACTAATCATGTTTATCTGTATCTTGGCTGGAAAATAATTTGGGCTTTGTAGCAGTGTGCAGCACTGATCCTATTAGGCCATCTATACTAAAGCTTCACCAGATTTAAAATTAACAATAATTTTTAGCTGCATCTAGCCCGGAAAATAATTTTGGGGCTCCGAGATGCGCAAGACACATAAGTGCCTTCTTGCTGCACTACCTGCAGCATGACCCTCATATTGTCAGAATTCGAAGTAATCATGACTACTGGGTTGCCACACTCTTAGATCCCCCAAACTTTTCGATCAACCTTTTCATTTTAATAAAGACCAAAAAAATGGTCATTTTTGAAATTATAAGCATTAGCAGGTTGTTAGAAACTGAAATCAAACAGTTTTCAACTCAAAACTTTATTCTAGGTGATGTTACATTTTCACATAGGACCCCTTGTTCGAAAGGAGCTTCTGAACTCTCTCGTCCATTGAATTTGTCAGGTTTTGGATGGTTTCTGCTTCAATTGTTTTGCATGAGGACAGAGTACCCTCCCAGAGCTGTTGCTTAGATGTGAACTGCCTCCCGCCATCATAGACACTCCTTTTAATGATGCTCCAAAGGTTCTGAATGGGGTAGAGGTCAGGGGAGCATGGGGTCACACCATAAGTTTGTCCCCTTTTATGCCCATATCAGCCAGAGATGCAGATGTTTTATGTGCAGCATGAGATGGTGCATTATCATGCAAAAAAATGATCTTGCTGTGAAATACACGGTTCTTCTTCTTGAACCATGGCAGGAAGTGCTGTTTGAGAAAATCCACATACATTATGGAGTTCATCTTTAGCGCCTTCAGGGATCCTAAAGGGGCCGACAATCTCTCTCCCCATGATTCCAGCCCAAAACATTACTCCACCTCCTCCTTGTTGGCGCTGTAGCCGTGTTTACGTGGGGTGTCCATCAACCAGCCATCCTCCACTCCATCCATCTGGACCATCGAGCGCTGCACGGCACTCATCCGTGAACAAAACAGTTTTGAAATCAGTCTTCATGTAATGTTTGGCCCACTGGAGCCGTTTCTGCTTGTGTGAAGTGGATAGAGGAGGTCGACAGGATGGCGTATGCACAGCTGCAAACCTCTGAAGGACCCTGCATCTTGTTGTTCGGGGGACGTTGGAGGCACCAGCAGCTTCAAAAACTTGTCTGCTGCTATGACAAGGCTTTTTTGCCGCTGCTCTTTCAACCTGACGTAATTGCCTGTAGGAAAGAGTCCTCAATTTGCCCTTATCAGCACGCACACGTGTGTACTGTGAATCAGCTACTTACTTCTTGATTGCCAAGACACTTCATCCTGATCATCGCACAATGTTGATTGTAGTCATGCCTTGACCTAAACACTCCACAATTTGTTGCTTCTCAGCAGCCGACACATCCTTTTTCTTTCCCATTTTGGCAGAAAATGTAGGCTGCTTAATAATGTGAGACAGCCTTCTTAAGTAGTCTTGCCTTTCATTGGACACACCTGCCAAACTAATTAGCACAGGTGTCTGCAATTGCTTACAGTGATATAAAGAGCCCTGACACACATCACCATCAATGAGTTTAACTGACAAACAAACAAATTCTTCCCTTATCACTCCTAAACACTTTTTGCATAATAATTTGGAACACAGTGTACATGTGCTTTTCCACAAAACACCAGTGGTTCACGTAGTGAATCTTACAGTTCTAACTTGCCAACCGTGGTCTGTATGGAGTTGTTCAATAAAGGGCCCAAAATTAAGATAACATAGATGGGAGAGGTCTCTATGAATAGGAATTCCTAAGTATTTGATACCCTGTGAGGGCCAGGCAAAGGGAAAGTTGAACTGGATGGAATTCTATATGGATTTGGGGAGGGAGACATCGAGGGCCTCAGACTTCGCTGCATTGATTTTAAAATTTGACCATGTAACAAAGTGATCTATTTCAGCCATAACAGCATGGATGGATATATGTGATTGAGTGATATATACTAGGACATCATCAGCAAATAGAGAGCACTTGTACTCGGTGCCTTCCACCTAATATTGGGGTTATGACGAATTGATGAGAGCAGGTGCTCCGTCACTAGGATGTATAAGAGAGGGGACAGAGGACATCCCTGCCTTGTCCCATTGGTGATTGTGAAAGGTGATGAAAATGTCTGACGCGCCCCCTGGGCCTTGGGACACCCGGAGCCAGACCCTTTTTGGTGGATGCTGGTGGTTGTAGTCTCCGTGGCGGCGACCCGGTTCCATGGCTCAGGGCGGTCAAACCAGTGGCGGAACTATTTATGTGGTTTTGATGTTTAAATATCCGACTACGCCACCCGTGGATTGCGGTCAGAGTGAACCGCCGCTCCAGGGCAGACCGCTGAGGCTGGTGTTGTGGGTGCAGCAGAGCGTAGCATAACTCCCCACGGGAGGAGTATAGCCTCAGGGCAGTGTATGCGGAGGATGGGGGTGATGGTGCAGGGCAGCAGCAGTAACGACACGGAGTCAGTGATGCAGTCCAGGGCCTTTACTCACAGTTCTTATTATCCAGACCACGTCTGCAGGTAACGGCTGCCCACGTCGTACTGTGCTCACCAGGTGAGGGGCTCAGACAACTCCCAGATAACTTTGGAGCGCTTCACAGGACCCCCTTTGTGTGTCCTTTGTCTGGCCTTTCTTACCAACCCTTCTGTCCGGCTGCCTCGGGCCTCCTCTTGGTAAACTTGGCGCCAGTTTCCCTGACCCTATGTGGTGCCTTCCTAGCGGGTGTAGCGAGGGGCTGCGCCACATAAAATGTCACAGCCTCCTGTTTCTAGCTGAGGGTCGTTTCCTGCCTCCACTAGTTTCGGGGACCGGTCTCCCCCTTTGGCCTGACCCCTCCACGCAGGTGGATTCGGGCGTGCGGTGGCGACTGACTCGCCCGTCCGCACCCCTGGGATCCCTTCGTTCCTCGTTCCTGGAGCCTTCTCTGCTCCTCTTCCTTCCTTCTCCCTCTTCCAGGCCTGGGCCTCTGTTACTAGGCCCGCCTCCGGAGCAGAGCTCATGCAGAGCCCCTGCTCCCTGCCACTTCTGCTCAGACTTCTCTGCACTGAACTAAGATGGTGCCCACCTTTTATACTCCCTTCTCAATGCACCCAGGAACTGCTTCCTCCCTGCTCCTGCACTACAGGGTTCCCCTTCCTCAGTGTTCCCTCCCCCCACTCCAGCCAGGGACAGGGACTGTCGTGCCCATCTCAGGGGCATATTGGTCGCCCTGCCCCACGGCAATGTGGTGTAATGCATGCAGGTGTCGGGTCCTGATCCACACTACATGCTTACCTGAGAGTGAGATATCACACCTCTGGGTGAGGTGCAATACCTCTGTAGCAACCGAGCCCTCAGGGTGCTACAGTTCCATTTATCTTCAGCCTAGGTGACGTATTGCGATACAGGGCCGTGATTTTGGCTATAAAAGGGTCCCCTAGACCCCTACCCCAAGCTTTTTAAGAGAATCATATATGGCGTGCCAGGAGACTCTATGGAATGCTTTCTCAGCATCCAACGAGAGTATCTAATTACAAATTTTTAATTGCATCTAGCCCAGGAAATACTTTGTGCCTAGTAGCAGTGTCTGCTAGTCAGCGGATTATCCTGGCTGTTAAGCAAGCTACACCACCTGTAGTTTGGACACTTATTTTTTTCAAAGGAAATGCTTCGGGACCACGGGATACTCAGTGAAGAGCATCAGGAGGCACCCCAAGGCATAGGGGCTGGGACTGGCAGTAGGATACCTTGCGGTGGACCGCCGAGCTCGATCCTTATAAAAGCTTTTTAACTGCAGCAGCTTTAGTGGACGCTACTGGAGCTGGAATTACGCGGCTGCTTGCATGAGACTTGCCCTCCAATAGATCCTTGTAAATGGATTTAAAGTGTATTCATTCAAATTAGAGAGACAATTTAAATTAAAAAGCTTAGAGCTGCCTCCACCACAGGGGGGCTCGCTCGACCCACCAGCGGACAGGCACCAGTATTGGGAGAGGGGGGCTGGCCGTCAGGGTTCACCGCGGCTCTGGCACAAACCCGGCGACGCGGAGGTGGCATGGGCAGGAGCGGACTGAACGTGTCGGCTTCTCACTTTTTGGATTTTAGAAGGGCATGACATGCCTATATCTGTGTCTCCCCCTCCTTTTACTCCTCCACCTCTTTTCTTTTCGCATGACTATATGTACTTGTCACTTTTCCATGTGTTAGTTGTGTCTTCTGAGCAGTTTGTCAGCTTTTGGACACCTTTGAAGGTGTTTTCTATGTGTTTTTGTTTGCCTGCCATTGGTTTTAACGGTGTTCGAAGGTGTTCGACGAACAGTTCGGCGAACACACGGGTGTTCGACGAACCGAACCGAACTCGAACACTACGGGGGTGGCTCAACACTACACAGGACGTCCAGCATATCTTAGATGGAACAGCTTTCATCCAAGACACACAAAAAAATCCATCATCTACAGTCAAGCTCTGAGGTACATTCGAATCTGTTCAGACAGCAAGGACAGAAAACTGCAGCTACTATCCCTGAGGAATACATTCCTACAACAAGGATCCCATCCACTGGTAATAGATGAACAAATTCACAGAGCTACAAGGATACCAAGAAGTAGCCTCCTGGATTACAGACAAAGGGAGGACAACAACAGGCTTCTCTTGTGGTCACATACAACTCCCACATGAACATCCTAAGGAAAATTGGTGCTGATCTCCAACCCATATTCCACAGAGACCACAAACTGAAAGAAATATTCCCAGAACTACCACTTCTCTCCTACAAACAGCCCCCTAACTTAAGGAATCTCCTTGTCAGAAGTGTCCTCTGATCACCATCAGTGACGGGCACATTCCCATGTAAAAACAAAAAATGCAAAACTTGTACCCACATATCACCATCAAATACAGTCTGTATACCTAACACAAATCAGGACTACAAAATCATGGATGTCTTTTCATGTACATCCTCCAGTGTGGTGACATGATACAATGTACAAGGTGTCCGGAAGGAGTTTATATTGGAGAAACGATGCAAAAACTGCAAACAAGAATGAATTTACACAGACACACAATTAAGAATGAACAGGACACACCTGTGGGAAAACATTTCTCTGGCCGGGGACACTGTATGAAAGATCTAAAAGTTTTAATACTAAAAGGTCACTTCAAGGGCAACAGAGAAAGAAAAATTTGGGAATTCAAATTGATAAGGATGTTCAATTCACTGACAACAGAACTAAATATAACACCTGGCTTTATGACTCACTACATGGACACAATTCACACCTCCAGATAATTAAACATTCCCAAGGCCTCTCATTTTGCAAAAAAAAAAAAAAACAACTAATTTGCTCTCCCTAACTTATCTGTAGGAGACATCACAACTTACACCTCATGAACAAATGTCTTGTTGTAACATCTCTCAAATGCTGTGCCTTTTGTCTCATGAATTCATTTGTAATCTTGCCTGAAGAAGGAGCCTCTGTGCTCTGAAAGCTTGCATATATATATATATAATTTCTGGTTAGCCAATAAAGGTATCACTCCGAGAATACTTTTGTCATTTTTGGCATACAAGTATTTACATCGATTTTTCTGGCTATCACGGTGCCACAATATAACTTTGTATTGTACATCAAACAGTGTTAGAAAGTTCAGAAAATTCCATTTTGCAATGATTAAAGTTCCGTTGTGAATTTTAGCGTGACTGGACCGTTCTTACGGAAATGTTTCCTGCCTCCTTCACTTAGATTCAGATCATACAGATAGTCAGACACCGCATTATCTCTGATACTATGGCCGATACAGCGCACATATAGATTATACTATAGAGTCCAAAAGTTTTGCTTTTTTTTTTTTTAAAATGTGATAACTTCTGTCTGGTTGTTGTGATGTAATTTCCCTGGTGAGGAATTGAAAGTGCATGAAGTTGTCATCATACAAGACCTTAATTGTAACCAAAATGCTTTTGAATATCATTCATATTCTCTGAAACAAGACCAAGAAAGGAAAAATTCTGCTGGGGTATGTAAACTTTTGAGCACAACTGTATCCTTGTTCATGGTAGCATTCATATTTCCATCAATTCTATGCCAAGGGCCAATGGCAGATGCAGAAAAGCAGCCCAAAACCATGAGATTGCCACCACCATGTTTCACTGTATGCGTTTGGTACCTTACATCATTACGTTTTCCAACTCTGCAGTATATACAGTGCTGCCATCACTACCAAACAGATTGAACTTGGATTCAACCGACCCCAACACCTTAGACCAATCTGTCTCTTTCCGTTGTCTGTGTTCTTTGGCAAACACAAGTTGGACCTTCCGGTTCTTTGCAGAGATGAAAGGCTTCTTGACTGGAACTCGTGCATTCAGCCCTACTGCTTAGTCGTCGCGACTCACTTTGACCCCATATTCTTTGTTCATTTTGTGGACATCAGATACTGACTTTTTCTTTATAATGTGATCAACTCTGGAGGAAGTTCTCCTTGGTCGTCCACTTCTAGGTTTGCCGGCTGTTCCAGAACCTTCTTTTTCTTTCTTTAATATACCTGACACTTGACTCTGAGAACAGGTGAATTCCATAGCTGCCTCTTTATGGCTTTTCCCTGACTTCACTCCCAGAATAATAAGCTTCCTGACATCTGGTGATAAATTTGGCTTTGTCTCTGCCATGTTTTTAACCTTAAAACGCAAAAAAAAAAATTTAGGCAAAATTCGACTGCCCATAACAAAATATGCAAAACATTTGGCCCAGCAAATGTTGAAAACTAACACATAAAGGGATAAAACAATGTCCAACACAATTTTTGTCCTGATAGCTGACAATCATTTGCTTCCAGTTAACTAAAATCACCAGAAAAATGGCCTCACAACAACCAAACAGAAGCAATCACAATTTAAAAAAAAAATGCTAAACTTTTGGTGGCTACTGTATTCATACAGTCAGGTTTAGCTGAGCTGCCTTTATCATTTGGCACAAAGTACAGTATCACAACATTTAATGTGGCTGCAGGGAAACTAGGCTGTACTTTTGGAGATGCATATAAAAATATTTTTGGTTTTGTCACTCGGCCTCAAAAAATTTAGTTACATATCTGGTAAAAATCCCTGAGCTCTCCTGAACCCTGCTGCTTTTTTGCCATTTTGCACTGCGTCGCTCCATTGCAGAGATACTCACATTTGTTGCTTTCGGAGTGCAGTATGTGAAATCTCTGCTTTGCAGTCCAACTTTGCATTTTTTCAGTCTTATTTGGGAGTGCGCACTTTCAGCCCTCCCTCCAAGACGCTGCCAATGATCACATGCTCGACTACTAGATCTTCTCCTGATCTGTGGAAGCAGAGAAGAAACAGCCCGTTGCACTACAAGCAGAGATTTCACATGCAGTGCTCCAAAAGACGCAAATGTGAATATCTCTGCAATGGAGCGACGCAGCGAAAAACGGAAAAGAGCTGCAGAATCAGGGGAGCTCAGGGACTTTTACAAGGTATTTAAGGAATCACCCTGTAAGAATTGAATTTTATCGTTCTGGGTCCAATTACTGGAAAGTGGATTGTATTATGTGTTGTGCACAGATATTACTCAGTATTGCAGGGTCTGATTACTGCACACTGGGGTCAGGTGGCTTTAGTGGTCCTATCACTGTCTTATTACAGTTTTTGTGGAGCATTATATGGCGGCACACGCAGTTTGGTACATGTGATGGGTCTCCTAACCATTTTCCTTCTGTATTTTTTTACAGAGAAGGACGGGAAGGCTTTCCATCCAACCTACGAGGAGAAGCTGAGGCTGGTGGCTGTGTACAAACAAGTCCTCCTGGGACCGTACAACCCCGACACGTGCCCCGAAGTCGGCTTCTTCGATGTCCTGGGCAACGATAGGAGGTAACGAACGTCGTGTGGTTTGTTTCACTGTATCACATTCCTATAAAAAAGTAGCCACTTTGTAAATAGCCTAACGTTTTCTTACCGTTTTGTATACACAGCACTGATGCAGATCTGTGTGTCTCCATGGTTACAGACTACACTACATATGTAGTCTGATCCTGCCATTGTATATTTTTCACCACTAAAGTAGCCGTCAGTGACTGCAGGGTGAACCTCATTACCATGAGCATTTATGGGAGCTGTGTACGCAAAACGGCAACAGATTTTCCATCATGGGCATGCATCGATCTGATGTGTCCAAAAAAAAAAAATAGGAATTGAAATGCAAAGTTTAATAGAAAACTGCAGACTGTTTCTTGCATAAAACTGAACGACGACGCGTTTCTAACCTCTTCATAGAAGCCTTTGCTCCCTCTGAGTGTCGTTCACACACTGTCGTCTTTCTCACAGGAAAGAATGGGCGGCCCTGGGCAACCTGAGCAAGCAGGAAGCCATGACGGAGTTTATCACCCTCCTGAACAGATGCTGCCACCTCTTCTCCACATACGTCACATCCCATAAAATAGAGAAAGAAGAGCAGGAGAGAAAAAGGTACTAATCCCTACAATCCGTACATCCGGCATCGGTGGGGCACGGTAACTGCTGGTTTCCTCCAGAAACAGCGCCACACGTGTCCACAGGCTGTGCCTGGTATTGCAGCTCAGTACTATTAAAGTGAGTGGGGCTGAGCGGCAAGGTGACGCACAACCTGCAGACAGGTACCTGAAAACAACTCCAGCACTAATAGTTACTGGAGACGTTCTTAAAGGGACCGCTCTGCAGATTGTGCAGTGAACCCACCCCAACTCTACCAGAAGAGGCGCTGGTGATGCTGATAGATAGGAGATGGTTTGCAGCGGTTTTCTATGGATGCCGGACCTGGGTCCTGCAAATCTTTCTGCTCCAGTCTATAGCAGAGGTTAGCGGCAGTCGCTATCTCACAAGATAGATGATGATCGACATCTGGGTCACGTTTTTCCACACTTAAAGGGGTTGTCTGTTAGTTTAAAGGAGCTTTCTGTTTCCTGCAGGGATAACGTCACGTCACTCTATCAGATTGCTGCAGCCAATCACTGGCATGTACAGCATGAGACCGTAGAAACCAGTGATCGACTGCAGCAGTCACATGGATTATACAACATCATCGCTGCAGGAAAAAAAGTGATGGCCGCCAGAGTGTGAGCACGGGAGAAGCGAAGGAGTCATCAGGCGAGAAATATTTGTTTTTTATGGGTCAATTTTGTAAAATTTCCAACTGCCTTAAGTGGTATCAAATCCCTATCATATCACTAACTTAAAGCCGCAGCAGTTCTTAAACTTTGACTAAGTTTGATACATAGAATCCAACCTGCAGTGTAAAGCATGGGGGACAAAACAGCAGTATGAGACTGACAGGACATGAGGCATCTTTCAGGTTACCTCCTACTCCAGTACTAATTGCAGTATAGCTGGAGTCAGTGATTATGGATTTACGGAGCAGTCGGTATGTAAGACCGGAGGGATCATGGACCGGACTTCTGCTTTAAGTCCCAGGAAGTGAGAACGGTTGACGCTGCTGCAAAAATCATGTCCGACATAGTTCAGTGTAAAGCGTCATCTGCTGACTTTACTGGAGAGAAGAGAAGGAGCGGAGACGGCGGGAAGAGGAGGAGCGGCAGCGGCTGCTGCGAGAGGAGGAGAAGCGGAGGAAAGAAGAGGAGCAGAGGCTGCGGAGAGAGGAGGAAGAGAGGATGCGAGCGGAGGATGAACGGTTTAGAATGGAACAGCAGAAGTAAGTACTCCCATCGGAAGTCACTCATCTTTCTTAAAGGATATTTTTGGGTGGGTCACTCATTCAGGACCCTCGTAGTATGAGCCATAGTGCAAGGAGCAGTCTGTTGTATGCAATGCTGGTGACCGGTTGGAGGGTACATGCGCTGGGGTCACCAACAATGGGGTCCACGGAGCCCTGTCACATTCATTTTAATGGAAAATTACTAAAGCTCTGCCGGCCACAGGCAATGGCGGGTGCAGCAGTCATTAGGGCAGGATCGTGCATTTGTGTTTCAAATCTTAATTCTATTTTTTTTTTTTTGCAGGCAGCAGATCACGGCCGCCCTGAACTCGCAGACAGCGGTGCAGTTTCAGCAGTACGCAGCGCAGCAGTACCCGGGGAACTTCGAGCAACAGCAGCTCCTGATCCGGCAGCTGCAGGAACAGCACTACCAGCAGTACATGCAGCAGCTGTACCAAGTGCAGCTCGCTCAGCAACAGGTAGACGCAGCGCACAGACCCCCGAGCCTCGCTGCTCTGAGCTGCATTTACCTGTCGGACCATGTTCCCACGTAGCATAAATGCTGCAGGGTTTGGTTTTTTTTGCAGAAAATCCCCTGTGTTTAAAACGGTGTTTCCCAAACTCCAGTCCTCACGGCCCCCATAGGTCATGTTTTCAGGATTTCCTTAGTATTTCCATCACCTGTGTAATACTATCAAGGCATCAGGAATTCTCTCACCTGTGTAATACGAAGGAGATCCTGAAACATGACCTGTGGGGGCCGTGAGGACTGGAGTTTTGGAAACACTGGTTTAAAAGTTTGAGGAAACTTCTTGTGCTTCCCGGAAAACTCCTGGCCGCTGTGCATCTAAAGACGTTGCTGAAATTTGTGTTTTTTTGGTTTGTTTATTTTTTCCTGTGGAGCCGAAAAAATGCATGAAAAAATGCCCTCGCTTCTTGTACAGAATTAATAAAACCTTCAGATCTTCAACAATAAATGGGGTAAAAACAGCTGTAAAAATACAATGATCAGAGTAGATTGCTATTGCGGGTTTTGATGTAGAAAATAAACCCTGCACTTTACGCTCCCTGAAACCTGAACTAATTAACTAATTGTTTTTAGTAAGAAAAAAATAAAAAAATTGCGCGGCTGAGTCTTGCTCTTGATGATGGCGGTGCGCTGAGTAGCTGGTTGATTAGATGCAGCGTTTATAAGTGGAAGACAGTGGGATTTGTGTGCAGCGTCTATTGGAGCCTGTGGTTGTCTGAAACGCTGCCTCATTAGAAGTTAAGCTTCTTTGTTCTTCCCCTCATGCTTTACACTGCAGTTTTGCTTTGCAGCATACAAGAAATGAAGAATGCTCATAAATGACGTGGTGTTACCCTCTCCTTACCCTCTCGGCCTTACAGAAACAGCAGGAGGCACTTTCGGCTGGAACCAGCTCCCCTGTCAGTTCTCCATCCAAGATGAACATGGGAAGCATCACCGGCTCCGGAGAAGCCCCCTCGGTCAATGGACAAACCCACCCACACATAGACAATGCTGAGAAAGAACTGGAGGCCGACCCCGCTGGAAGACCTGCTGGAGAACGCGCCTAAAGGTGCGTCCTATTGACCCCAGTGGGGTTGGGGTCTGTTGGGTGGACAAACAGACGATACCTGGACATTGGCTAATGGTTTATGTTTGCTCATTATTTTTCCACTTCCTTCTCTCTACAGAGTCCACGCCGGTCATTGCTGCCCCATCCATGTGGACAAGACCCCAAATTAAAGACTTCAAAGAGAAGATCCGGCAGGACGCGGATTCAGTCATCACCGTCGGAAGAGGAGAGGTGATCACAGTCCGGGTCCCCACACACGAGGAGGGCTCCTATCTTTTCTGGGAGTTTGCCACAGATAACTTTGACATTGGTTTTGGGGTTTACTTTGAATGGACAGACTCCCCAAACACGGCTGTGAGCGTGCACGTCAGCGAGTCCAGCGAGGACGAGGACGAAGGTACTTTGTACAATTTTCATACTTCATTCCTGTACAATAAATACTGTAGCAGGTCTTCACTGCATCTCACCCCCTCTTCCTGAAGAGGTCGGGGGTCTCTCGAGAAGCAGCATCTTACCCCCTCGTTTTAAGGAGGTTGGGGCCTCTCGAGAAGCAGTGTCTTACCCCCTCGTCTTAAGGAGGTTGGGGCCTCTCAAGAAGCAGTGTCTCACCCCCTCGTCTTGAGGAGGTTGGGGCCTCTCGAGAAGCAGCGTCTCACCCCTTTGATTTGAGGAGTTTGGGCCTCTTGAGAAGCAGCATCTCACCCCTTCGTCCTGAGGAGGTCGGGGGGTCTCTCTAGAAGCAGCATCTCACCCTTTCGTCCTGAGGAGTTAGGGGGTCTCACCCCCTCGCCCTGAAGAGTTCTGGGGGTCCTATTGAAGCAGCGTCTCACCCCCTCGTCCTGAGCAGGTTGGGGGCCTGTTGAGAAGCAGCGTCTCACCACCTCATCCGGACGAGGTAGGGGGCCTTTCGAGAAGCAGCGTCTCACCCCCTCATCCGGACGAGGTAGGGGGCCTTTCGAGAAGCAGCGTCTCACCCCCTCATCCGGACGAGGTCGGGGCCTCTTGAGAAGCAGCGTCCCACCCCCTTGTTCCGAGGAGGTCGGAGGCTTCTGGAGAAGCACCAACTGGTCATGGATGTTCACCTCTGCAGGAGATCAAAAACCAACAATGTGCTCTCTGGGGCGTTACTGTGGTCTCTCTTGCTTTCCGTAGGTTAAGATTGACCTATCAGACTGGCGGGATGGTTGAGTCGCTGCCTAATTTATCCTCTCCCCAATGCCAGTAGTGGAGGAGCTGTGCCTCTGCAGAGGGAAAACGGGCCGCATCTAGCGTCAGAGAGGCTCATTCACACTTTAAAGTAAAAAGCTTGCGAGCGTGCTCTCCTTGCCAAGGAAACCAGTCACCACTGATAGTTTGTAGAGGTGGCCGGTATCCTAGGCAACCAGCTGTAAACTATAGAATTAAGAATACCTCCATATTTGACAACAGAGATACTTTTTAATAAAGAGTGAAATGTAAAGTTGCTGGTGTTTACAAGCACTTTGCAATTTTACCCAGCGAAGATGGAGGAAAAACCGCACCAAAAACGGATCAGATCAGCATGAGTCGCCCTGTACTCTCTCTGCGGGATTTCTGTAAGACTGCTTGTTTCCGGATTATTCCCGGAACACCCCTTTATGCTTCTGTTTTAGCTCCGCGCCCATGACTTGTCCCACTCTGATATCCTGGACTCACTCCTGACTTGTGTCTGTTCTTTACAGAGAATCCCAACAACGAAGAGAAAGCCGAAAAGACGCCAACAAGCCTCAGCTGGAGGAGATTGTGCCGGTCTACAGGCGGGATCGTCACGAAGAGGTGGACGCCGGCAGCCACCAGTACCCCGGCCGGGGGCTCTACCTGCTCAAATTTGACAACTCTTATTCCTTGTGTCGTTCAAAATCTGTGTACTACAGAGTGTATTATACTAGATAAAGGAGGGGCCTGCGGTCAGGGGGAGGAGCCGGCAATCAGGGGGAGGGGCAAGTGATCATGGGGCGGGGCCTGCAATCAGGGGGAGGGGCCAGGGCAGTAAGTCGCTCACATGACCTGGATCCTTTTCGATAAGTGTCGCCTCCTCATCGCTCCTCGTGGCGGCCGACACTAATTCAGAGTGCTGTGATTTAACCCGTTCTTTGCCACTACGATTGGTGGACATGAAAGGGGTTAAACATAATTTGGCTGTGCCTGCACTTTTGTGTTTTGTGTTTTTTTTCGCACTTGTTTGGGATTTTTAATTCTATTCTATGTGCGCCCACTCGGGGGCATTTCATGATCTGTTCAGAAGATGAACGCGCATGAGAAGCGTCATGGAGGAGGGGGCACCTTTGTGTTGGGTACCAGGGTAGTGGGCGCCCCCTCAAGACTGGTGGAAGGGTAAAGGTCCCATGCGTTCCCCTCGGTCTGCCCTATTCTGTACCACGCGCAGGTAGCTCAGCGCCATCGCAAACAGCAACGGTTTCTCCTCCACTATAGGTCAGGGCAAATCCGAAATGTGCTGTTGCCTCTCTGGTATCAGCCGTCTGTAGCGGGCAGGAGAGGGTAGTGGGGAAAGTTTCTTATCTCTTCTCTCATCAGTCTGATTTGTCTGATCTTGTACCATGTAAAATATGTAACAAATATGAGAAATGGTTTATAATAATAATAATCATATGGAATAATCTGTCCTGTGTGATCTGGTGGAAACACTGCACCTCCCCCAATGCCCCGCAGCAGAGCATGCGCTATGTGAGACCACCAGGGGTGGGCCGCAGGGTGGAGGGGGGGGTTCACGAAGCCTGAGAAGCTAGGAGGAATCTGGCAGACTTGCGATTGCTGCTCTGGAGGTGATAACAGCATTTCCTATAGATTTTACCTGTATGATGCTGCACTACGCCTTGTTGCCGTATAAGGGTAAGTCACAGGGCAACGGTCTCTGGTTGTTGTGAAACTACAACTCCCAGCATGCCCGGACAGCTCCTTGACTTTAGTTTGACTTGCACTAATACATTATGTAATTTCCGTTGTTTTCTATGAAGGCGTCGCTTTTCTATATCGCGTCCAATCAGCTGGATGAGGGCAGAATACGGCCGCCATACATTTACCATGGGAGATGGCTGATCGGCTCTGTGTATCGCTCAGTGCACCTATGTGGGAGCAGTCAGGGCGGCCATATTGCTCATCACTCAGCTTTCCCAGAAACTGAACGGAGGGATAGAATTTGCCCCTGCAAATGATACTATGAGCTGTAGGGATTAATGGCCAGACATTTAGATCCAGACTGTAGAGATTGTGGACGGTGGGGATCAGGCTGGTCACAGGACAGGGCCGTGCAGATGGTTTCCGCTCTGCATTGGGGGGCGCAGGTATCGTATACGGCTCCTATTATAAGGCGCTATACAGGTCGGGTGTTGGACTTTGCTGCCAGCAGCTGCACTTCTCCCTGCAGAAATGAGACCACCCATCCCCTTCAGCAGAGCAGTGATCAGAGCTATGGACGGGTGGGCTGTAACATTAGGGGCCCCTGGTACTCAACTTTCAGCCTGGAAGCAAGAAAAATCTCAGGTGCCAGTTTCTGATCATGTGGTTCAGTGTGATGTGAATGTTCAGGAATCTGCACCAATTTATTTACTATGTCTAAAGTCTGTCTTCTAATACAAGAATTAAGGTGCTGCCAGCAGCCACCACTAGAGGGCACCAGTGGTGTATGCACTGAGCTCTGCGCTGGCAGCAGCCTCCACTAGAGGGCACCTGTGGTGTATGCACTGAGCTCTGCGCTGCCAGCAGTCTCCACTAGAGGGCGCCTGTGGTGTATGCACTGAGCTCTGCGCTGCCAGCAGCCTCCACTAGAGGGCACCTGTGGTGTATGCACTGAGATCTGCACTGCCAGCAGCCTCCACTAGAGGGCACCTGTGGTGTATGCACTGAGATCTGCACTGCCACCAGCCTCCACTAGAGGGCACCTGTGGTGTATGCACTGAGATCTGCACTGCCAGCAGCCTCCACTAGAGGGCACCTGTGGTGTATGCACTGAGCTCTGCTCTGCCAGAAGTCTCCACTAGAGGGCGCCTGTGGTGTATGCACTGAGCTGTGCGCTGCCAGCAGTCTCCACTAGAGGGCACCTGTGGTGTATGCACTGAGATCTGCACTGCCAGCAGCCACCACTAGAGGGCACCTGTGGTATGTTGAATGCACTGAGCTCCATACCACCATCAGCCACCACTAGAGGACACCTGTGCTGTTGTATGCACTGAGCTGTGCCTTTCCTGTGCTGTTGTATGGACAGAGCTCTGCGCTGCCAGCAGCCACCACTAGAGGGCGCCTGCGGTATGTTGTATGCACTGAACTCTGCGCTGGCTGCTGCCACCACTGGAGGGCACTTTCGTTATGTACTGAGCTCCATGCAGCCAGCGGTCACCATTAGAGGACGCCTGTTGTATGTACTGAGCTCCGCACTGCCTGCAGTAACCACTAGAGGATGCCTGTGGTGTATGCACTGAGCTCTGCGCTGCCAGCAGCCTCCACTAGAGGATGCCTGTGGTGAATGCCCTGAGATCTGCGCTGCCAGCAGCCACCACTAGAGGGCGCCTGTGGTGTATGCACTGAGATCTGCACTGCCAGCAGCCTCCAATAGAGGACGCCTGTGGTGTATGCACTGAGATCTGCGCTGCCAGCAGCCACCACTAGAGGGCGCCTGTGATGTATGCACTGAGATCTGCGCTGCCAGCAGTCACCACTAGAGGGCGCCTGTGGTGTATGCACAGAGATCTGCGCTGCCAGCAGTCACCACTAGAGGGCGCCTGTGGTATGGTGTATGCACTGTGCTCTGCACTGCCAGCAGCCACCACTAGAGGGAGCCTGTGGTGTATGCACAGAGATCTGCGCTGCCAGCAGTCACCACTAGAGGGCGCCTGTGGTATGATGTATGCACTGTGCTCTGCGCTGCCAGCAGCCACCACTAGAGGGCGCCTGTGGTATGGTGTATGCACTGTGCTCTGCGCTGTCAGCAGCCACCACTAGAGGGCGCCTGTGGTGTATGCACTGAGCTCTGCGCTGCCAGCAGCCACCACTAGAGGGTGCCTGTGATGTGTTGTATGCACTGAGATCTGCGCTGTCAGCAGCCTCCACTAGAGGGCGCCTGTGGTGTATGCAGTGAGATCTGCGCTGCCAGCAGCCTCCACTAGAGGGCGCCTGTGGTGTATGCACTGAGATCTGCGCTGCCAGCAGCCTCCACTAGAGGGCACCTGTGGTGTATGCACTGAGATCTGCGCTGTCAGCAGCCTCCACTAGAGGGTGCCTGTGGTGTATGCACTGAGATCTGCGCTGCCAGCAGCCTCCACTAGAGGGCACCTGTGGTGTATGCACTGAGATCTGCGCTGTCAGCAGCCTCCACTAGAGGGTGCCTGTGGTGTATGCACTGAGATCTGCGCTGCCAGCAGCCTCCACTAGAGGGCGCCTGTGGTGTATGCGCTGAGCTCTGCATTGCCTGCGCTGTTGTATGGACAGAGCTCTGCGTTGCCAGCAGCCACCACTAGAGGGCGCCTACGGTATGTTGTATGCACTGAACTCTGCGCTAGCTGCAGCCACCACTGGAGGGCACCTGCTGTATATAATGAGCTTCATGCTGCCTGCGGTCACCACTAGAGGGCGCCTGTGGTGTGTTGTATGCACTGAGCTCCCCCTAGTGGTGGCTGTGAGTAATCAGCATTTTAAAGTCTTATGTAAAAAGATAAAATAAATTAAAATTGTGTACAACTTGGAAAGGTGGACAGGTCACTAATGGGCTCCAATATTGAATTTGCCCTGAAAAATCAGCTATTCCCATCAATGAGCTCTCGCTGAGCAGCACATATGTGCTTAACCCCTTATTAGTCAATCATTCCTGAAAACCCCCCCATTACCCTGCAGTAACCCTAAATCCCCGTAGCCTTTGCAGGGCGTCCGTGTGTTATACCTGCACTGAATCTGTATTTCAGCCTCTCGTCCTTTGGGGCCTCAGGATCTTGACGAGTTCCCCTGAAGACCCCCAGATGCAGAATGTCCCCATGATGGAAGGTTTCCCAGCATATAGCATCCATCGCCCCTTGTCAGCGCTGCCTGCCGGGGCCGGACGTTAACCCTTTCTTTCCCCGTGAGCCCCCTCTCGTCTCGTTGCTGCCTTCCAGCTCTTCACCAATCAGCGAATCGTATTGGTGAGGACCGGGGAGCGCCGCTGCCTGTGCGGATACTTCCACTGCAAGAAGCCGAGAGATGAGCGACTGCTCGCAGCAGAAGTATCCCGACCCGCAGCGCCGCTCCCCGGTCCTCCCTTCACACCCTAGCCGCTGATGTCCCCACAGTATCCGCATGGTGTTACAAAGGTCCGGACATTTGTGTTAAAAATCGCTGATTGGTCGCTGGCGCTGCCCGCGACCAATCACCGATTTGGGCGCCAAATTTAAATATCGGCCGCGACCAATCACCGATCTTGGCTCCACATTTAAACACCGCTCTCGGCTTCTCGGAGTGGAAGTATCCGCACAGGCAGCGGCGCTCCCCGGTCCTCACTAATACGATTCCGCTCCCCGCTCCTCACCAATACGATTCGCTGATTGGTCGCGTGCGGAGAGCGCGACCAATCAGTGATGTTGGCGCTAAAGTTAAACACCACTGTGCTGATTGGTCGCCGACGCTGTGCGCGACCAATCACCGATTTGGGCGGCACATTTAAATAGCGTCCACGACCAATCAGTACAGCGGTGTTTAAATGTGGAGCCAAGATCGGTGATTGGTCGCGGCCGATATTTAAATTTGGCGCCGAAATCGGTGATTGGTTGCGGGCAGCGCCAGCGACCAATCAGCAATTTTTAACACAAATGCTGACATCCATGCGGCTAGGGCGTGAAGGGAGGACCGGGGAGCGGCGCTGCGGGTCCAATTGGTCGCGGCCGCTATTTAAATGTGCCGCACAAATCGTTGATTGGTTGCGGACTTGGCCCGCGACCAAGCACTGATCTTGCGGCCAAAGTTAAACACTACTGTGCTGATTGGTCGCGGACTCTGCCCGCGACCAATCACGGATTTGGGCGCCAAATTTAAATATCGGCCGCGACCAATCACCGATCTTGGCTCCACATTTAAACACCGCTGTGCTGATTGGTCGCTGCCGATATTTAAATGTGGCTCCCAAACCGGTGAGTGGTCGCGGGCGGCGTCGCCGACCAATCAGCACAGCGGTGTTTAAATGTGGAGCCAAGATCAGTGATTGGTCGGGTCCGAAGACCGCGACCAATCATCGAATCTTCTTGGTGAGGACCGGGGAGCGCTGCTGCCTGTGCGGCTACTTACGCTGCGAGAACCCGGGACATAGTGGGCGCTGGCAGCAGAAGTATCCCGACCCGCAGCGCCGCTCCCCGGTCCTCCCTTCCGCATGGAGGTCAGTGGCACCGGCGGTCCTTCCGCTGCTACCAGCCGGGAGATGAGCGCCTTGCGCCGCTCATCTCCCGGCTGCATCTCCGTCCCGCAGATGGGTCCGGCGGTCGGGTTCCTTCTGCTGTTGCTGGCCGGGAGATGAGCGCCTCGCGGAGCTCATCTCCCGGCTGCATCGCCGCTCAGCTCCGTCCCCCAGATGAGCCGCTAACGGCCGCCATCTTTTTTCAGAAATCCCACAGCGCTGATTGGCCGCTGCCGGACCAATGAGCGACGCGGGATTTCCTGGACAGACAGACAGACAGACAGACAGATGGGATAAGACGATTATATATATATAGATAATTTACCTTTCTCCTCATTAAAGATGGAATTAGCGGCTTTTTGATTTTCTTATGATGTAAAAACTGCGCCTGAGATGATTCATTACGGTGTAATACAATCACCCCACGAGGAGCTTTTACAATCTGTTATAGAGACCTGATGCTTAAAGGGGTTGTCTACTTTTATATACCCCCCCCCCCTATAAGGGGATGGGGGGCAGTGATGGCATTTAATGGGGGTTGGTCACGCTCCCTTTATTAGTACGACACCAGCTTGTCTGTTCTGCTTAAAAGCCTCTCTATATGCCCTATTACTTCCTATGGCTATCATGCAGAATATTTGTAACTTTTAGGTTGTTCTGTGCTATATTATTTTTTAATAGCATCAAAATTCCCCATGTAAATTATAAATTTCTTTCTGCTTTGCTCATAGCCACCACTAGAGGGTGCCACATGCATACAGATTTGTGTTCCTTATATAAACAGAATGCAAAGAACTCCCCCTAGTGTTGGCTGCAGGTACCTAGAATGTAACATCAATGACTTGGGTTGAGGAAATAAAACGTACAATTATGTACTAAATGGTAAAACAATGGGTAAAATAGTCGCTATAGACTTGCGTGTATGGGCGGAAGTTGAAGTCCACTTTAGTGACCAGTGGCCGGCAAATAAAATGATGGGATGCATTAAAAGAGGCCGAGCTGCTCCTGAGGAGAACGTCCTTCTGCCTTTATACAAGTCCCTATTGCGGCCACACAGGACTGGGGACAATTTTGGGCTCCAGTCTATAAGGAAGATATAGATGAACTAGAGCGGGTGCAGAACAACCAAGGTGATGAAGGGAATGAGGGACTGCAGAGGACGAGGGATCAGACTGGGGGTTATTCAGTTTGGAGAAAAGACGGCTGACGGGAAATCTCATTACAATGGAGAAATGGATGAGGGGACAGGACCCAGATTTTCTGATGATCTTTCTACACCTTGATCTGCAACAATGACAAGGAGGCGTCCTCTCCATCTTCTATATATATAATTCAGTCAGTCAGTCAGTCAGTCAAGGAAATCCCGCGTCGCTCATTGGTCCGGCAGCGGTCAATCAACGCCGCGGGATTTCTGAAAAAAGATGGCGGCAGTTAGCGGCTCATCTCCCGGCCGGCAACAGCAGAAGGAACCCGACCGCCGGACCCATCTGCGGGACGGAGATGCAGCCGGGAGATGAGCGGCGCGAGGCGCTCATCTCCCGGCCGGTAGCAGGGGAAGGACCGCCGGCGCCGCTGACCTCCATGCGGAAGGGAGGACCGGGGAGCGGCGCTGCGGGTCGGGATACTTCTGCTGCGAGCGCCCGCTATGTCCCGGGTTCTCGCAGCATAAGTAGCCGCACAGGCAGCGCTGCTCCCCGGTCCTCACCAAGACGATTCGATTATTGGTCGCGGTCTTCGGACCCGACCAATCACTGATCTTAGCGCAAAAGTTAAATACCGCTGTGCTGATTGGTCGCCGACGCTGCCCGCGACCAATCACCGATTTGGGCGCCACATTTAAATATCGGCCGCGACCAATCAGCACAGCGGTGTTTAAATGTGGAGCAAAGATCTGTGATTGGTCGCGACCGATATTTAAATTTGGTGCCCAAATCGGTGATTGGTCGCGGGCAGCGTCCGAGACCAATCAGCACAGTAGTGTTTCACTTTGGCCGCAAGATCAGTGATTGGTCGCGGGCCAAGTCCGCGACCAATCAACGATTTGTGCGGCACATTTAAATACCGGCCACGACCAATTGGATGTCAGCGCCGCTCCCCGGTCCTCCCTTCACGCCCTAGCCGCATGGATGTCAGCGGCGCTGCCTGTGCAGCTACTTCCGCTCCGAGAACCCGGGACATGAGCAGGCGCTCGGAGCAGAAGTATCCCGACCCGCAGCGCCGCTCCCCGGTCCTCCCTTCACACCCTAACCGCTGATGTCCCCACAGTATCCGCATGGTGTTACAAAGGTCCGGACATTTGTGTTAAAAATCGCTGATTGATCGCTGGTGCTGCCCGCGACCAATCACCGATTTGGGCGCCAAATTTAAATATCGGCCGCGACCAATCACCGATCTTGGCTCCACATTTAAACACCGCTGTGCTGATTGGTCGCGGTCGATATTTGAATTTGGCACCCAAATCGGTGATTGGTCGCGGGCAGCGCCAGCGACCAATCAGCGATTTTTAACACAAATGTCCGGACCTTTGTAACACCATGCGGATACTGTGGAGACATCAGCGGCTAGGGTGTGAAGGGAGGACCGGGGAGCGGCGCTGCCGGTCGGGATATTTCTGCTGCGAGCGCCCGCTCATGTCCCGGGTTCTCGCAGTGGAAGTAGCCGCACAGGCAGCGGCGCTCCCCGGTCCTCACTAATACGATTCCGCTCCCCGCTCCTCACCAATACGATTCGCTGATTGGTCGCGTGCAGAGAGCGCGACCAATCAGTGATCTTGGCGCTAAAGTTAAACACCGCTGTGCTGATTGGATGCGGACGCCAGACGCGTCCAATCACCGAGATTGGCGCCAAATTTAAACAACGCTCTGCTGATTGGTCGCGGACTCCAGCTGCGACCAATCAGCGATTTTGGCGCCAAATTTAAACACCGCTCTGCTGATTGATCGCGGTCGCTGGCCGAGATCAATCAGCAGTATTGGGGCCAAATTTAAACCTCACTCTGCTGATTGGTCGCAACCACCGGCCGCGACCAATCTGCGTTATTTTGTGCCAAATTTAAACAACGCTCTGCTGATTGGTCGCGGCCGTCAGCCGCGATTAATTAGCGATTTTGGCGCCAAATTTAAACATGCTCTCCAGTCCTCACTAACACGGTTTGCTGATTGGTCGCGGCCGCCGCCCGCGACTAAGCGATTTTGGCGCAAAATTCAACCACCGCTCTGCTGATTGGTCGAGGCCGCCGGCCGAGATCAATCAGCAGTATTGGTGCCAAATTTAAACACCGCTTCGCTGATTGGTCGCGGTGGCCGGCCGCGACCAAGCAGCGAAATTGGCACCAAATTTAAACGCTCTGCTGATTGGTCGAGGCCGCCGGCCGTGACCAATCAGCCATATTGGTGCCAAATTTAAACACCGCTTCGCTGATTGGTCGCGGTGGCCGGCCGCGACCAAGCAGCGAAATTGGCGCCAAATTTAAACACCGCTCTGCTGATTGGTCGCGGTTACCGGTCTCGAATAATCAGCATTATTAGTGCCAAATTTAAACACCGCTGTGCTGATTACTCGCGACCAATCTGCGATATAGGCGCCAAATTTTAACACCGCTTTGCTGATTGGTTACGGTTGCCGGCCTCGACCAATCAGCGATTTTGCCGCAAAATTGAAACACAGCTCTGCTGATTGCGCCCGGTCGGCCGCATACCTATTCTAGAATACCCGATGCATTAGAATCGGGCCACCATCTAGTCTAATCATAATAACAGACGGGGATTCTTTACTGTAAGAGCATTAAGACTATGGATCTCTCTGTCACATGATGCTGTCATGGTGGATTCACTACCAGTATACAAGGAGGGCCTGGACACCTTTCTTGAAGAATATAATCTTATAGTTTCTAGATTGTGTGATGATGGTGATCCAGGGAACTCGCCTGATTGCCGTTTGTGGAGTCAGGAAGGAATTTTCCCCTGATATGGGGCAATTAGCATCTGTCTCCCGGGGTTTTTGTTTTCTTTCCTCTAGATCAGTGTTTCCCAAACTCCAGTCCTCATGGCCCCACAGGTCATGTTTTCAGGATCTCCTTAGTGTTACACAGGTGATGGAAGTATCATCAAGACATCAGGAATTCTCTCACCTGTGCAACACTATGGAAATCCTGAAAACGTGACCTGTGGGGGCCGTGAGGATGGGGTTTGGGGAACACTGCTCTAGATCAACGTGTTATTGTACTGGTTGAACTTGATGGACTTGTGCAGTCAACCTAAAAGGGAGTCAGCACAGAATGACTGTTCAAACCAAGCGCAGGCGCTTAGTGCATCATGGTGCAGCCAAACATTGAAGGTCGCCTTCCCACGTGCTTGTTTTCTCTCCATTTGCACACCTCGCCCCCCCCCACCTTTGATGATAGCTCTGGCTTCATAGAGCAATGTTTGGCCAAATCACGGTGCACCGAGGGCCGGTGCTTGGTTTAAACAGTCGTTCTGTGCTGTCAGACTCGTTTTAAATGTTTGGCCTCGCCAAAGGTGCACTAAGCGCCTGTGTTATCACAGAATAGTGAGGACCGGTGTAGAGCGTGAGGCGTGGACATGGTGGTATCACAATAGTGAGGACTGGTGTAGAGCGTGAGGCGTGGACATGGTGGTATCACAATAGTGAGGACGGATGTAGAGCGTGAGGCGTGGACATGGTGGTATCACAATAGTGAGGACGGGTGTAGAGCGTGAGGCGTGGACATGGTGGTATCACAATAGTGAGGACGGGTGTAGAGCGTGAGGCGTGGACATGGTGGTATCACAATAGTGAGGACGGGTGTAGAGCGTGAGGCGTGGACATGGTGGTATCACAATAGTGAGGACGGGTGAGATCGTGAGGCGTGGACATGGTGGTATCACAATAGTGAGGACGGGTGAGATCGTGAGGCGTGGACATGGTGGTATCACAATAGTGAGGACGGGTGTAGAGCGTGAGGCGTGGACATGGTGGTATCACAATAGTGAGGACGGGTGTAGAGCGTGAGGCGTAGACATGGTGGTATCACAATAGTGAGGATGGGTGAGATCGTGAGGCGTGGACATGGTGGTATCACAATAGTGAGGACGGGTGTAGAGCGTGAGGCGTGGACATGGTGGTATCACAATAGAGAGGACGGGTGTAGAGCGTGAGGCGTGGACACGGTGGTATCACAATAGTGAGGACGGGTGTAGAGCGTGAGGCGTGGACATGGTGGTATCACAATAGTGAGGACGGGTGAGATCGTGAGGCGTGGACATGGTGGTATCACAATAGTGAGGACGGGTGTAGAGCGTGAGGCGTGGACATGGTGGTATCACAATAGTGAGGACGGGTGTAGAGCGTGAGGCGTGGACGGGTGTAGAGCGTGAGGCGTGGACATGGTGGTATCACAATAGTGAGGACGGATGTAGAGCGTGAGGCGTGGACATGGTGGTATCACAATAGTGAGGACGGGTGTAGAGCGTGAGGCGTGGACATGGTGGTATCACAATGGTGAGGATGGGTGTAGAGCGTGAGGCGTGGACATGGTGGTATCACAATAGTGAGGACGGGTGTAGAGCGTGAGGCGTGGACATGGTGGTATCACAATAGTGAGGACGGGTGAGATCGTGAGGCGTGGACATGGTGGTATCACAATAGTGAGGACGGGTGAGATCGTGAGGCGTGGACATGGTATCACAATAGTGAGGACGGGTGTAGAGCGTGAGGCGTGGACATGGTGGTATCACAATAGTGAAGACGGGTGTAGAGCGTGAGGCGTAGACATGGTGGTATCACAATAGTGAGGATGGGTGAGATCGTGAGGCGTGGATATGGTGGTATCACAATAGTGAGGACGGGTGTAGAGCGTGAGGCGTGGACATGGTGGTATCACAAGTGAGGACGGGTGTAGAGCGTGAGGCGTGGACATGGTGGTATCACAATAGTGAGGACGGGTGAGATCGTGAGGCGTGGACATGGTGGTATCACAATAGTGAGGACGGGTGTAGAGCGTGAGGCATGGACATGGTGGTAGCACAATAGTTAGGACGGGTGTAGAGCGTGAGGCGTGGACATGGTGGTAGCACAATAGTGAGGACGGGTGTAGAGCGTGAGGCATGGACATGGTGGTAGCACAATAGTGAGGACGGGTGTAGAGCGTGAGGCATGGACATGGTGGAAACACAATAGTTAGGACGGGTGTAGAGCGTGAGGCGTGGACTCTGTGTTGTCACACAATATAATCACATCTAGTAACAGAACCTTTAATGGATGTTTTATACAAAAGTGAACATTCGCTCTGAAGTCTTAAAACCCTATAATTCAAGAAACTATTTCCTCCATACGAAATGCACGTGTAGATAGTGAGTCGTGGACACGGAGGTATCACAATAGTGAGCACGGGTGTAGAGCGTGAGTCGTGGACCCGGTAGTGTCACAATAGTGAGGACGGGTGTAGATCGTGAGTCGTAGACGCGGTGGTATCACAATAGTGAGGACGGGTGTAGATCGTGAGTCGTGGACACGGTGGTATCACAATAGTGAGGACGAGTGTAGATCGTGAGTCGTGGACGCGGTGGTACCACAATAGTAAGGACGAGTGTAGACCGTGAGTCGTGGACGCGGTGGTATCACAATAGTGAGGACGAGTGTAGAGCGTGAGTCGTGGACGCGGTATCACAATAGTGAGGACGGGTGTAGATCGTGAGTCGTGGACGCGATGGTATCACAATAGTGAGGACGAGTGTAGATCGTGAGTCGTGGACGCGGTGGTATCACAATAGTGAGGACGGGTGTAGAGCGTGAGTCGTGGACGCGGTGGTATCACAATAGTGAGGACGGGTGTAGAGCGTGAGTCGTGGACACGGTGGTATCACAATAGTGAGGACGGGTGTAGAGCGTGAGTCGTGGACGTGGTGGTATCACAATAGTGAGGACGGGTGTAGAGCGTGAGGCGTGGACATGGTGGTAACACAATAGTGAGGACGGGTGTAGATCGTGAGTCGTGGACACGGTGGTATCACAATAGTGAGGACGATTGTAGATCGTGAGTCGTGGACGCGGTGGTAACACACAATAGTGAGGACAGGTGTAGATCGTGAGTCGTGCACGCGGTAGTGTCACAATAGTGAGGACGGGTGTAGATCATGAGTCGTGGACGGGGTGGTAACACACAATAGTGAGGACGGGTGTAGAGCGTGAGTCGTGGACATGGTGGTATCACAATAGTGAGGACGGGTGTAGATCGTGAGTCATGGGCGCGGTGGTAACACAATAGTGAGGACGGGTGTAGATCGTGAGTCGTGGGCGCGGTGGTAACACAATAGTGAGGACGGGTGTAGATCGTGAGTCGTGGACGCGGTGGTAACACACAATAATGAGGACGGGTGTAGATCGTGAGTCGTGGACCCGATGGTATCATACAATAGTGAGGACGGGTGTAGAGCGTGAGTCGTGGACGCGGTGGTATCACAATAGTGAGGACGGGTGTAGATCGTGAGGCGTGGACATGGTGGTACACAATAGTGAGGACGGGTGTAGATCACGAGTCGTGCACGCGGTGGTAACACACAATAGTGAGGACGGGTGTAGAGCGTGAGTCGTGGGCGCGGTGGTATCATACAATAGTGAGGACGGGTGTAGATCGTGAGTCGTGGATGTGGTGGTAACACACAATAGTGAGGACGGGTGTAGAGCGTGAGTCGTGGGCGCGGTGGAGTCACACAATAGTGAGGACGGGTGTAGATCGTCAGTCGTGGATGCGGTGGTATCATACAATAGTGAGGACGGGTGTAGATCGTGAGTCGTGGGCGCGGTGGTATCATACAATAGTGAGGACGGGTGTAGAGCGTGAGTCATGGACGCGGTGGTAACACACAATAGTGAGGACGGGTGTAGATCGTGAGTCGTGGACCCGGTGGTATCACAATAGTGAGGACGGGTGTAGGTCGTGGGCGCGGTGGTAACACACAATAGTGAGGACGGGTGTAGATCGTGAGCGCAGTGGTAACACACAATAGTGAGAACGGGTGTAGATCGTGAGTCGTGGACCCGGTGGTATCATACAATAGTGAGGACGGGTGTAGAGCGTGAGTCGTGGACGCGGTGGTATCACACAATAGTGAGGACGGGTGTAGAGCGTGAGTCGTGGACATGGTGGTATCACAATAGTGAGGACGGGTGTAGATCGTGAGTCGTGGGCACGGTGGTAACACACAATAGTGAGAACGGGTGTAGATCGTGAGGTCGTGGGCGCGGTGGTAACACACAATAGTGAGGACGGGTGTAGATCGTGAGTCGTGGACGCGGTGGTAACACACAATAGTGAGGACGGGTGTAGATCGTGAGTCGTGGACCCGATGGTATCATACAATAGTGAGGACGGGTGTAGAGCGTGAGTCGTGGACGCGGTGGTATCACAATAGTGAGGACGGGTGTAGATTGTGAGGCGTGGACATGGTGGTACACAATAGTGAGGATGGGTGTAGATCATGAGTCGTGGACGCGGTGGTAACACAATAGTGAGGACGGGTGTAGAGCGTGAGTCGTGGGCGCGGTGGTATCATACAATAGTGAGGACGGGTGTAGATCGTGAGTCGTGGATGTGGTGGTAACACACAATAGTGAGGACGGGTGTAGAGCGCGAGTCATGGACGCGGTGGTAACACACAATAGTGAGGACGGGTGTAGATTGTGAGTCGTGGGTGCGGTGGTAACACAATAGTGAGGACGGGTGTAGATCGTGAGTCATGGGCGCGGTAGTGTCACAGTAGTGAGGACGGGTGTAGAGCGTGAGTGGTGGGCGTGGTGGATTCACACAATAGTGAGGACGGGTGTAGATCGTGAGCGCGGTGGATTCACACAATAGTGAGGACGGGTGTAGATCGTGAGTCGTGGGCGCGGTGGATTCACACAATAGTGAGGACGGGTGTAGATCGTGAGTCGTGGGCGCGGTAGAGTCACACAATAGTGAGGACGGGTGTAGATCGTGAGTCGTGGGCGCGGTGGTAACACACAATAGTGAGAACGGGTGTAGATCGTGAGTCGTGGGCGCGGTGGTAACACACAATAGTGAGGACGGGTGTAGATCGTGAGTCGTGGGTGCGGTGGAGTCACACAATAGTGAGGACGGGTGTAGATCGTGAGTCGTAGGCGCGGTGGTAACACACAATAGTGAGGACGGGTGTAGATCGTGAGTCGTGGGTGCGGTGGAGTCACACAATAGTGAGGACGGGTGTAGATCGTGAGTCGTGGGCGCGGTAGTGTCACAGTAGTGAGGACGGGTGTAGAGCGTGAGTGGTGGGCGTGGTGGATTCACACAATAGTGAGGACGGGTGTAGATCGTGAGCGCGGTGGATTCACACAATAGTGAGGACGGGTGTAGATCGTGAGTCGTGGGCGCGGTGGATTCACACAATAGTGAGGACGGGTGTAGAGCGTGAGTCGTGGTCGCGGTGGATTCACACAATAGTGTGGACGGGTGTAGATCGTGAGTCGTGGGCGCGGTGGATTCACACAATAGTGAGGACGGGTGTAGATCGTGAGTCGTGGGCGCAGTAGAGTCACACAATAGTGAGGACGGGTGTAGATCGTGAGTCGTGGGCGCGGTGGTAACACACAATAGTGAGAACGGGTGTAGATCGTGAGTCGTGGGCGCGGTGGTAACACACAATAGTGAGGACGGGTGTAGATCGTGAGTCGTGGGTGCGGTGGAGTCACACAATAGTGAGGACGGGTGTAGATCGTGAGTCGTAGGCGCGGTGGTAACACACAATAGTGAGGACGGGTGTAGATCGTGAGTCGTGGGTGCGGTGGAGTCACACAATAGTGAGGACGGGTGTAGATCGTGAGTCGTGGGCGCGGTGGAGTCACACAATAGTGAGGACGGGTGTAGATCGTGAGTCGTGGGCGCGGTGGAGTCACACAATAGTGAGGACGGGTGTAGATCGTGAGTCGTGGGTGCGGTGGAGTCACACAATAGTGAGGACGGGTGTAGATCGTGAGTCGTGGGCGCGGTGGAGTCACACAATAGTGAGGACGGGTGTAGATCGTGAGTCGTGGGTGCGGTGGAGTCACACAATAGTGAGGACGGGTGTAGATCGTGAGTCGTGGGTGCGGTGGTAACACACAATAGTGAGGACGGGTGTAGATCGTGAGTCGTGGGTGCGGTGGTAACACACAATAGTGAGGACGGGTGTAGAGCGTGAGTCGTGGGTGCGGTGGAGTCACACAATAGTGAGGACGGGTGTAGAGCGTGAGTCGTGGGCGCGGTGGAGTCACACAATATAACATCTAGTAACAGAACGCTTCCTTTAATGGATGTTTTATACAAAAGTGAAGCCATAAAACCCTATAATACAAGAAACAATATTTCCTCCGTCCACATCGCACAATTTCCTTCTCACAGAGCAGCAGTAACAGAACGCTGCAGATTCTCTGCAGAAACCTTTGGTGCCGTCTACACGACAGGAACGAGGCCACATTTTACCATTTGTACCACAAGACCCCGAACAACAGACAAGAAACACGAGGACATGAACAGAAGGACAAAAGAAATCAGGAATCTCCTCCGTGTAACCAGAAGTCGGATCAGCGGAGACTCGTCCTCGCACACCTTATCCAGACATGGCGGCCGCCAGCGCCTTCACTTCAAAGGCCTCCGGAGGAATGGCACCCCGACTCTGTAAAGGGAAACCGATAATAAAGGAAAACCAAATCATACGTGTAAACCTGGAGACCAGACAGAAGCATCATTTACCCCTTTATACAGTCAGGGGGTGAGCGCTCTTAAAGGGGTTCTCCATTTATATGGAGATAAACATTAAATGGATTCTCTTATCAAGACGACTGCTCTCTATATACCGTATTAGTGCTTATAGATATTATAGAGGGGTCTCCCGCCCCGAACCCCCAGCTGTGAGCTAGAATAATACCTGGCCCCACCATCCCCCCCGGTGCATAACGTCCGGCACCATCTTGCCCCCCCCCCGGTGTATAATGTCCTGCCCCATCTCGTCCCCTCCCCGGATGTATCATGTCCGGTCCCATCTCCCCCCTTCCTGGTGTATAACATCCAGCCCCATTGCTCCTCCTGTGCATAACGTCCGGCACCATCTTGCCCCCCCGGTGTATAATGTCCTGCCCCATTTCGTCCCCTCCCCGGATGTATCATGTCCGGTCCCATCCCCCCCCTTCCTGGTGTATAACATCCAGCCCCATTGCTCCTCCTGTGCATAACGTCCGGTCCCATCGACCCCCGATGCATAACGTCTGGCCCTTCCCCCCGCTGTGCATAACATTCAGTGCCATCGCCCCCCATGCATAACTTCCGACCCCATCATCCCCCGGTGTAACATCTGGTCCCGTTGCGGTGTGATGTCTTCTGGATAAAGGGGCAACAATTCCCACCAATGCCTCCAAAATCTTATAGAAATCCTTCCCAGAAGAGCAGAAGCCGTTCTATCTGTGGAGGAGCGACTCCATATTAATGTCTATGGGTGTAAGATGGGAGGTGAGAGCTCCCTGGAGGTGAATGTGGAGGGGGCACATACTTTTCTCCAGATATTGTATGTACAGTGATTCCATAGAGCAAGAACTGATCTTTGCAGCTGTAATCAGCTCTGGCCAATAGAGGGCAGCACTGAACCTCTAAACACCTCCACAGGACACATGCAAAGACCTTCAGAGATACAGTGCAGGTGTCGGCTTCAGGTCACTGGAGACAGTCAGCAAGTAGGTTGCTTAATAAAACCATTTACTTTCAGGTGATGAAACACTTTCTTTGCTTGATGCACATCCCAGTTGTTGTCGTCAAGACATCTGTATGGGGAAAAGAGATTTTATCAAAAGACACCGACCACGGCGGCAGGAAGCCCATCGCCCGTGGCTGGTGTCACCTAAAGTTACATGATATAGAGGCAAAACCTCAGCTGTGAGAAGTGTCGGGGCTGCACAGGTTTTCAGTACCTTAATGGAAAGTGAAATGTTCCTATTCAGTGACAGAAAGCAGAGATCTTGGATACAAAGTGTATGATGAGGTTACAGAACCCCCCGCGCCCAGTGCCGCGCACCGCGGTCTCACTCACTTCAGAGCCCAGTCCGGCTTCATCCTCGTGTACGCGGAGAATGAGTGGACGGTGTCCCTGGCGGCGGCGGAAGGGGCTTTCTCGCAGATCGCTGGGACAGGTTTGGGGGGCTCAAGTGATGGCGTTTCTTGCGGACCCCCGTATGCATTCAGTATAACCATCTGATCATTCAAAATCTGAGCGCTGGAAAAAGAGGAAAACAAAAAAGTAACTGAATTATTAGTGATTTCAATATCTCGGCTTGCTTTCAGTGAATGGGACCATGTTTGTTACACAGACCGGATTCCTCTCACTGCTAATCATTTACTAACTGGGGTCTACGCAATATGCTGTACAGATTTTATGCCTCGCGATGTAATTAAGAATATTCTCATTCATTGATGGCAAGCAGAGATCTGAAAACGCTGAAAAAATAGAAATATAAATTACCGTATATGCTCGAGTATAAGCCAAGGCACCTAATTTTACCACAAAAAACTGGGAAAACTTATTGACTTGAGTATAAACCCTAATTTGGGAAATGCAGCAGCTACTGGTAAATTTCCCCATCCTGGTACGCATGGCCCCCTCATCCCCAATCCTGGTATGCATGGACCCCTCATCCCTAATTCTGTTGTGCATGGCTCCCTCATCCCCAATCCTGGTACGCATGGCCCCCTCATCCCCAATCCTGGTACGCATGGCCCCCTCATCCCCAATCCTGGTACGCATGGCCCCCTCATCCCCAATCCTGGTACGCATGGCACCCTCATCCCCAATTCTGTTGTACATGGCCCCCTCATCCCTAATCCTGGTATACATGCCCCCCTCATCCCCAATCCTGGTATGCATGGCAGCCCTCATCCCCAATCCAGGTATGCATGGCAGCCCTCATCCCCAATCCAGGTATGCATGGCAGCCCTCATCCCCCAATCCAGGTATGTATGGCACCCCTCATCCCCCAATCCTGGTATGTACGGTACCCCTCATCCCCCAATCCTGGTATGCATGCCCCCCCATCCCCAATCCTCGTATGCATGGCACCCTCATGTCTAATCCTGGTATGTATGGTCCCCTCATCCCCAATCCTGGTATGCATGGCCTCCTCATCCCCAATCCTGGTATGCATGGCACCCCTATCCCCAATCCTGGTATGTGTGGGCCCCCTCATCCCCCAATCCGGGATTGTATGCCCCCCATCCCCAATCCTGGTATGCATGGCCTCCTCATACCCAATCCTGGTATGTATGGCCTTCCCATCCCCAATCCTGGTATGTATGGACCCCCTCATTCCCCAATCCTGGTATGCATGGCCGCATTACTGCACACACAAAAAAATAATCAAACACTGAAGGTACGTGCACACAATCAGTAATTGCTGCGGATTGTACGCTGCGCACTTGCGCTGCGTGCAATCCGCAGATGCCAGATGTTATAGAATAGTGGATGGGATTTATACAGATCCCATGCCCACTATGCGTCTCCATACACCTGCGGCTCACCCGCAGACACGGACATGCGGCGCGTCTTCCCAGACCTCAGTATGTCAATTTCTCTTGCGGAGACACTAGTCTCCGCAAGAGAAATTCTATCAGTGCAATGTATAGGATGCGGTGAATCCGCATGGCTCAATGAACACATGCGGATTTACCAGCGTGCAGCGCTTTGGACGCAGCATAAAGTATGCTGCGTTCAAAGCGCTGCCAATAACGCCCATGTGCACATACCCTTATACTCACCTTCCTTCCTCACCTCTGCTCTGCGTCCTTTTCTGCTGCAGCAGCTCATGTCAGCATCTGAGCAGCGCATGACGTCACTGCCATGCGCTCTCAGACGCTGAGCTGCTGGCACATTCACTCCTCTCCACCCCGGGACTATGGGCGTGGAGAAGAGTGAATATGCACTCTCTTTAGTAGCGGGCACTGTCAGCAGGATCTGCGGCTCAACGCTTCTCTGTGTCCGCTACTAAAGAGAATGAATATTCATTCTTCTCCACGCCCATGGGAGTGGAGAAGAGGGAATATTAATTTCTCTTTAGCGCGGGCACACGTGGTAGCTGCAGCAGCGGCTACTGCGTGTGCCCCGCTCCTCCACCGTCGCAACCTCCCCCAGCACTATCCACCACCAGAATTTCTATATACTCGAGTATATACCAGAGTATAAGCCGAGAGGGGCTTTATCAGAACAAAAAATGTGCTGAAAAACTCGGCTTATACTCGAGTATATACGGTATATTAAAAATCTGGTGAATTACATGATGATTGGAAGAGATGAGATCAATCATAACCTATGCAGCGGATACCACCACTGGCGGCCTCAGTATTCCTGTAGCCAGAAGACCACCGCCAGGAGGAGTTAACAGAGCGGCCGGTCATACATGCACCCTGCCTCCGCCAGGAGGAGTTAACAGAGCGGCCGGTCATACATGCACCCTGCCTCCGCCAGGAGGAGTTAACAGAGCGGCCGGTCATACATGTGTAGCACCCTGAGGGCTCGGCTGCTACAGGGGTATTGCACCTCGACCCAGAGGTGTGATATTCCACTCCCGGGTAAGGATGGAGTGTGGACCAGGACTCAGTAAGCTGCATACACCACACACACCCCATTTCCGAGGGACAGCTCTACGGGGCTCCCATTTATATATATATGTAGGCACAACTGACCATGTCCCTGGCTGGAGTGGGGAGGGGGAGGAAAACCCAGTGGTGTAGGAGCAGATAGGGGTGGCTCTCTGGGCATAGGTAGGAGCCCATTGGTTGCTAGTCACCTGGGCTCACACATAGAGGGAGGTATATAAGGTGGGCACCATCTTAGAGTAGTCAGTTCAGTCCAGTCAGGAGGAGAAGAGAGAAGGAGAGTTCAGCCAGAGAGGGCTGACAGGGAGCTGTGGCTCAGTCTGGGCCCAGCTCCACGAGGCCGGCCTGGAGTGGAGGCCAGAGCCAGAGGAGAGGAACAGAAACAGCAAGGAACTGGAACAGAAAGGAAACAAGGAACAGCACATTAAGAGAGGCTCAGAGACACCAGAGAAGAAGGGACCCCATAGGCCCAGGAGAGTGCGGGTGAAGGGTTGGCAGAGCAGGGTACCGGAACCCAAATTGGTGGAGGCAACAAATTCCTCAGCCAAAGACCGAAGGTTGTGACCACATCTTGGTGCGACCCCTCACTACATCCACCAGGAAAGCATACCACATAGGGTCAGGGAAACCGGAGAGAGGTTTCGCCAAGAGAAGGCCCGAGGAAGCTGGACAAAGGTGGGTCACTGGTGGGGACGGCCAGAGCAAGAAAGAGAAGGGAGCCCTGTGCCACGCTCTGGAATTGCCTGGGAGTTGGTCGAGCCCCTTGCCTGGTGGACGCAGCACGGCTTGGGCAGTCACCGCCGGTACAGACGTGACTAGGACCAGTAAAGAACTGTGAGTAAAGCATTGGAAACTGCAACCACACGTCTCTGTGTTTCATCGCCGCACCAGCACCATTAGTACTGGGACGCTCACACCATCACTCCCATCATGCACACTAGCTGCCCTGAGGCAATGCTTCTCCCGTGGGGAGTTATCCCATACTTGGCTGCGCATACAACATCAGCAGTCTGCGGCACAGCGGCGGTCTCCACTGACCGCAATCCACGGGTAGCGTAGTCGGACACTAATTATTACACTAAGACTGCCACTGGTTTGAAAGCCCTGGGCACGGACCGGGTCACCGCCACTGAAGACTACAACCCCCAGCGATAGTCTTCCGTGGCGATAGGTGATATTACAGCTCACCTCCTCCTCCTGTACAATGACTGATAACACCTCTATATATAGTAGATTACACAGGATCCACCATTCACAATAGGTGATATCACAGCACACCTCCTCCTCCTGTATAATGACTGATAACACCTCTATATACAGTAGATAACACAGGATCCACCATTTACAATAGGTGAGATCACAGCTCACCACCTCATCCTCCTGTACAATAAATGATAACACCTCTATATACAGTAGATAACACAGGATCCACCATTTACAATAGGTGAGATCACAGCTCACCCCCTCCTCCTCCTGTACAATGACTGATAACACCTCTATATACAGTAGATAACACAGGATCCACCATTTACAATAGGTGAGATCACAACTCACCTCCTCCTCCTCCTCCTTTATAATGACTGATAACACCTCTATATACAGTAGGTAACACAGGATCCACCATTCACAATAGATATCACAGCTCAACTCCTCTTCCTGTATAATGACTGATAACACCTCTATATACAGTAGGTAACACAGTATCCACCATTCACAATAGGTGAGATCACAGCTCACCCCCTCCTCCTCCTGTACAATGACTGATAACACCTCTATATACAGTAGATAACACAGGATCCACCACTCACAATAGGTGAGATCACAGCTCACCTCCTCCTCCTGTACAATGACTGATAACACCTCTATATACAGTAGATAACACAGGGGACCCACCATTCACAATAGGTGATATCACAGCTCACCTCCTACTGTACAATGACTGATAACACCTCACCTCCTCCTGTACAATGACTGATAACACCTCTATATACAGTAGATAACACAGGGGACCCACCATTCACAATAGGTGATATCACAGCTCACCTCCTCATCCTGTATAATGACTGATAACACCTCTATATACAGTAGATAACACAGGATCCACCATTCACAATAGGTGAGATCACAGCTCACCCCCTCCTCCTCCTATACAATGACTGATAGCACATCTATATACAGTAGATAGCACAGGATCCACCATTCACAATAGGTGATATCACAGCTCACCTTCTCCTCCTGTACAATGACTGATAACACCTCTATATACAGTAGATAACACAGGATCCACCATTCACAATAAGTGTCATCACAGCTCACCTCCTCCTGTACAATGACTGATAACACATCTATATACAGTAGTTAACACAGGGGACCAAACATTCACAATAGGTGATATCACAGCTCACCTCCTCCTCCTGTATAATGACTGATAACACCTCTATATACAGTAGGTAACACAGGATCCACCATTCACAATAAGTGATATCACAGCTAACCTCCTCCTCCTATACAATGACAGATAACACCTCTATATACAGTACATAACAAAGGGGACCCACCATTCACAATAGGTGGTATTACAGCTCACCTTCTCCCCCTGTATAATGACTGATAACACATCTATATACAGTAGGTAACACAGGATCCACAATTCACAATAGGTGATATCACAGCTCACCTACTCCTCCTCCTGTACAATGACTGATAACACCTCTATATACAGTAGTTAACACAGGATCCACCATTCACAATAGGCGATATCACAGCTCACCTCCTCCTCCTCCTGTACAATGACTGATAACACAGGATCCAACATTCACAATAGGTGAGATCACAGCTCACCCCTTCCTCCTCCTGTACAATGACTAATAACACCTCTATATACAGTAGATAACACAGAGGACCCACCATTCACAATAGGTGATATCACAGCTCACCTCCTCTTCCTGTATAATGATTGATAACAAATCTATGTACCGCAGGTAACACAGGATCCTCCATTCACAATAGGTGATGTCACAGATCACCTCCTCCTCCTGTACAATGAATGATAACACCTCTATATACAGTAGATTACACAGAATCCACCATTCACAATAGGTGAGATCACAGCTCACCTCCTCCTCTGTACAATGACTGATAACACCTCTATATACAGTAGATAAAACAGGATACACCATTCACAATAGGCGAGATCACAGCTCACCTCTTCCTGTACAATGAATGATAACACCTCTATATACAGTAGATAACACAGGGGACCCACCATTCACAATAGGTGGTATTACAGCTCACCTCCTCCCCTGTACAATGACTGATAACACCTCTATATACAGTAGATAACACAGGATCCACCATTCACAATAGGTGATATCACAGCTCACCTCCTCCTCCTCCTGTACAATGACTATTAACACCTCTATATACAGTAGATTACACAGGATCCACCATTCACAATAAGTGAGATCACAGCTCATCTCCTCCTCCTGTACAATGACTGATAACACGTCTATATATAGTAGATGACACAGAGGACCCACCATTCACAATAGGTGATGTCACAGCTCACCTCCTCCTCCTCCTGTACAATGACTGATAACACCTCTATATACAGTAGGTAACACAGGAGACCCACCATTCACAATAGGCGATATCACAGATCACCTCCTCCTCCTGTACAATGAACGATAACACCTCTATATACAGTAGATTACACAGGATCCACCATTCACAATAGGGGATATCACAACTCACCTCCGGCTCCTGTACAATGAACGATAACACCTCTATATACAGTAGATTACACAGGATCCACCATTCACAATAAGTGAGATCACAGCTCACCTCCCCCTCCTGTACAATGAATGATAACAACTCTATATACAGTAGATTACACAGGATCCACCATTCACAATAAGTGAGATCACAGCTCATCTCCTCCTCCTCCTGTACAATGACTGATAACACCTCTATATATAGTAGATAACACAGGATCCACCATTCACAATAGGTGACATCACAGCTCACCTCCTCCTCCTGTACAATGACTGATAACACCTCTATATACAGTAGATAACAGGATCCACCTTTCACAATAGTTGATATCATAGCTCACCTACGCCGCCTGTACAATGAACGATAACACCTCTATATACAGTAGATTACACAGGATCCACCATTCACAATAGGTGACATCACAGCTCACCTCCTCCTCCTCCTCTACAAGGACTGATAACACCTCTATATACAGTAGATTACACAGGATCCACCATTCACAATAGGTGATATCACAGCTCACCTCCTCCTCCTGTACAATGAATGATAACACCTCTATATACAGTAGATAACACAGGATCCACCATTCACAATAGGTGATGTCACAGTTCACCTCCTCCTCCTGTACAATGAATGATAACACCTCTATATACATTAGATTACACAGGATCCACCATTCACAATCGGTAAGATCACAGCTCACCCCCTCCTCCTCCTGTACAATGACTGATAACACCTCTACATACAGTAGATAACACAGGGGACCCAACAATCACAATAGGTGGTATTACAGCTCACCTCCTCCTCCTCCTGCACAATGACTGATAACACCTCTATATACAGTAGATAACACAGGATCCACCATTCACAATAGGTGATATCACAGCTCACCTCCTCCTCCTCCTGTACAATGACTATTAACACCTCTATATACAGTAGATTACACAGGATCCACCATTCACAATAAGTGAGATCACAGCTCATCTCCTCCTCCTGTACAATGACTGATAACACGTCTATATATAGTAGATGACACAGAGGACCCACCATTCACAATAGGTGATGTCACAGCTCACCTCCTCCTCCTCCTGTACAATGACTGATAACACCTCTATATACAGTAGGTAACACAGGAGACCCACCATTCACAATAGGCGATATCACAGATCACCTCCTCCTCCTGTACAATGAACGATAACACCTCTATATACAGTAGATTACACAGGATCCACCATTCACAATAGGGGATATCACAACTCACCTCCGGCTCCTGTACAATGAACGATAACACCTCTATATACAGTAGATTACACAGGATCCACCATTCACAATAAGTGAGATCACAGCTCACCTCCCCCTCCTGTACAATGAATGATAACAACTCTATATACAGTAGATTACACAGGATCCACCATTCACAATAAGTGAGATCACAGCTCATCTCCTCCTCCTCCTGTACAATGACTGATAACACCTCTATATATAGTAGATAACACAGGATCCACCATTCACAATAGGTGACATCACAGCTCACCTCCTCCTCCTGTACAATGACTGATAACACCTCTATATACAGTAGATAACAGGATCCACCTTTCACAATAGTTGATATCATAGCTCACCTACGCCGCCTGTACAATGAACGATAACACCTCTATATACAGTAGATTACACAGGATCCACCATTCACAATAGGTGACATCACAGCTCACCTCCTCCTCCTCCTCTACAAGGACTGATAACACCTCTATATACAGTAGATTACACAGGATCCACCATTCACAATAGGTGATATCACAGCTCACCTCCTCCTCCTGTACAATGAATGATAACACCTCTATATACAGTAGATAACACAGGATCCACCATTCACAATAGGTGATGTCACAGTTCACCTCCTCCTCCTGTACAATGAATGATAACACCTCTATATACATTAGATTACACAGGATCCACCATTCACAATCGGTAAGATCACAGCTCACCCCCTCCTCCTCCTGTACAATGACTGATAACACCTCTACATACAGTAGATAACACAGGGGACCCAACAATCACAATAGGTGGTATTACAGCTCACCTCCTCCTCCTCCTGCACAATGACTGATAACACCTCTATATACAGTAGATAACACAGGATCCACCATTCACAATAGGTGATATCACAGCTCACCTCCTCCTCCTCCTGTACAATGACTGATAACACCTCTATGTACAGTAGATAACACAGGATCCACTATTCACAATAGGTGAGATCACAGCTCACCTCCTCCTCCTTTACAATGACTGATATCACCTCTTTATACAGTAGATAACACAGGATCCACCTTTCACAATAGGTGATATCACAGCTCACCTCCTCCAACTCCTGTACAATGACTGATATCACCTCTATATACAGTAGATGACACAGGGAACACACCATTCACAATAGGTGATGTCACAGCTCACCTCTCCAACTGTACAATTACTGATAACACCTCTATATACAGTAGATAACACGGGATCCACAATCCACAAAAGGTGATATCACAGCACACCTCCTCATGCTCTACAATGACTGATAACACCTCTATATACAGTAGATGACACAGGGGACCCTCCATTCACAATAGGTGATGTCACAGCTCACCTCCTCCTCCTCCTGTACAATGACTGATGAAACCTCTATATACAGTAGATTACACAGGATCCTCCATTCACAATAGGTGAGATCACAGCTCACCTCCTCCTCCTCCTGTACAATGACTGATAACACCTCTTTATACAGTAGATAACAAAGGGGACCCATCATTCACAATAGGTGGTATCACAGCTCACCTCATCCCCCTGTATAATGACTGATAACACCTCTATATACAGTAGGTAACACAGGATCCACCATTCACAATAGGTGATATCACAGCTCACCTCCTCCTCCTGTACAATGACTGATAACACCTTTTTATACAGTAGATAACACAGGATCCTCCATTCACAATAGGTGATATCACAGCTCACCTCCTCCTCCTGTACAAGGACTGATGACACCTCTATATACAGTAGATAACACAGGTTCCACCATTCACAATAGGTGGTATTACAGCTCACCTCCTCCTCCTATACAATGACGGATAACACCTCTATATACAGTACATAACAAAGGGGACCCACCATTCACAATAGGTGGTATTACAGCTCACCTTCTCCCCCTGTATAATAACTGATAACACCTCTATATACAGTAGGTAACACAGGATCCACCATTCACAATAGGCGAGATCACAGCTCACCTCTTCCTGTACAATGAATGATAACACCTCTATATACAGTAGATAACACAGGATCCACCATTCACAAAAGGAAATATCACAGCTCACCTCCTCATGCTGTACAATGACTGATAACACCTCTACATATAGCAGATGACACAGGGGACCCACCATTCACAATAGGTGATGTCACAGCTCTCCTCCTCCTCCTCCTCCTGTACAATGACTGATAACACCTCTATATATAGTAGATAACACAGGACCCACCATTCACAATAGGTGATATCACAGCTCACCTCCTCATGCTGTACAATGACTGATAACACCTCTATATATAGCAGATGACACAGGGGACCCACCATTCACAATAGGTGATGTCACAGCTCTCCTCCTCCTCCTCCTCCTGTACAATAACTGATAACACCTCTATATACAGTAGATAACACAGGATCCACCATTCACAATAGGTGAGATCACAGCTCATCTACGCCGCCTGTACAATGAATGATAACTATATATACAGTAGATTACACAGGATCCACCATTAACAATAGGTGAGATCACAGCTCACCTCCTCCTCCTGTACAATGACTGATAACACCTCTATATACAGTAGGTAACACAGGATCCACCATTCACAATAGGTGAGATCACAGCTCACCTCCTCCTCCTCCTGTACAATGACTGATAACCTCTATATACAGTAGGTAACACAGGATCCACCATTCACAATAGGTGATATCACAGCTCACCTACTCCTCCTCCTGTACAATGACTGATAACACCTCTATATACAGTAGATAACACAGGATCCACCATTCACAATAGGTGGTATTACAGCTCACCTCCTCCTCCTCCTGTTCAATGACTGGTAACACCTCTATATACAGTAGATAACACAGGGTCCACCATTCACAATAGGTGAGATCACAGCTCACCTCTTCCTGTACAATGAATGATAACACCTCTATATACAGTAGATAACACAGGATCCACCATTCACAATAGGTGGTATTACAGCTCACCTCCTCCTCCTCCTGTTCAATGACTGGTAACACCTCTATATACAGTAGATAACACAGGATCCTCTATTCACAATAGGTGAGATCACAGCTCACCTCCTTCTCCTCCTCTTGTACAATGACTGAAAACACCCCTATGTACAGTAGATGACACAGGGGACCAACCATTCACAATAGGTGATATCACAGCTCACCTCCTCCTCCTGTATAATGACTGATAACACCTCTATATACAGTAGATAACACAGGATCCACCATTCACAATAGGTGATATCACAGCTCACCTCCTCATGCTGTACAATGACTGATAACACCTCTATATACAGTAGATAACACAGGATCCACCATTCACAATAGGTGAGATCACAGCTCACCTCCTCCTCCTCCTGTACAATGAATGATAACACCTCTATATACAGTAGATGACACAGGGGATCCACCATTCACAATAGGTGAGATCACAGCTCACCTCCTCCTCCTCCTGTACAATGACTGATGACACCTCTATATACAGTAGATAACACAGGATCCTCTATTCACAATAGGTGAGATCACAGCTCACCTCCTTCTCCTCCTGTACAATGACTGATAACACCTCTATATACAGTAGGTAACACGGGATCCACCATTCACAATAGGTGATATCACAGCTCACCTCCTCCTCCTGTACAATGAATGATAACACCTCTATATACAGTAGATAACACAGGATCCACCATTCACAATAGGTGAGATCACAGCTCACCTCCTCCTGTACAATGACTGATAACACCTCTATATACAGTAGATAACACAGGATCCACCATTCACAATAGGTGATATCACAGCTCACCTCCTCCTCCTGTACAATGAATGATAACACCTCTATATACAGTAGATAACACAGGATCCACCATTCACAATAGGTGAGATCACAGCTCACCTCCTCCTGTACAATGACTGATAACACCTCTATATACAGTAGATAACACAGGATCCACCATTCACAATAGGTGATATCACAGCTCACCTCCTCTTCCTGTATAATGCGGATTGCACATTTTCTGTACAATAAACCTCATTTCAAGGCAGAAACATTACTGTGTCCAACAGTTATTACATAGATCAAACTGAAATAGCTGTTGCAAAAACACCAATTTTAAGAAAGCATTAAGCTTAAGATTAATAGGGGTGCCCAAACTTTTTCATATAACTGTATATATAATTATATACACAGTGGGGGAAATAATTATTTGATCCCCTGCTGTCTTTCTTAGTTTGCCCACTGACAAAGACATGAACAGTCTATAATTTTAAGGGTAGGTTAATTTTAACATTGAGAGATAGAATATCCCAAAAAAAAATGAAGAAAATCACATTGTATAAATTAGATGATTTTTCTGCATTTTGCAGTGAGAAATAAGTATTTGATCCCTCTGGAAAACAACACTTAATACTTGGTGGTAAAACACATGTTGGCAGCACAGCAGTCAGACGTTGTTTGTAGCTGATGATGAGGGTTGTGCACATGTCGGGAGGAATTTTGCTCCACTCCTCTTTGCAGATCATCTCTAAATCATTAAGATTTTGAGGCTGTCGCTTGGCAAATCGGAGCTTTAACTCCCTCCATAAGTTTTCTATGGGATTAAGGCCTGGAGACTGGCTAGGCCACTCCATGACCTTACTGTAGTTCTTTATGATCCACTCCTTTGTTGCTTTGGCTGTATGTTTTGGGTCATTGCCTTGCTGGAAAGACCTAGCCACGACCCATCTTCAATGCTCTTACTGAGGGAAGGAGGTTGTTGGCCAAAATCTCGCGATACATGACGCCATCCATCTTCCCTTCAATACGGTGCAGTCGTCATGTCCCCTTTGCAGAAAAGCACCCCCAAAGTATGTTTCCCCCACCATGCTTCACGGTTGGAACAATGTTCTTAGGGTTGTACTTCCTTCTTCTTCCTCCAAACACGGCCAATTGAGTTAATGCTAAAGAGCTCAATTTTTGTCTCATCTGACCACAGCACCTTCTCCCAATAACTCACAGAATCATCCAGGTATTCATTGCCAAACTTCAGATGGGCCTGCACATGTGCCTTCTTGAGCAGGGGGACCTCGCGGGCACTGCAGGATTTTTAACCTTTAAAGCGGAATGTGTTACCAATGGTTTGCTTGGTGACTGTGGTCCCAGCTGCCTGGAGATCATTAGCAAGTTTCCCCCGTGTAGTTTTAGGCTGATCTCTCACCTTCCTCATGATCAAGGATACCCCCTCGAGGTGAGATTTTGCATGGTGCCCCAGATCAATGTCTATTGACAGTCATTTTGTATTTCTTTCATTTTCTTACAATTGCACCAACAGTTGTCTCCTCCTCACCCAGCGTCTTACTTATGGTTTTGTAGCCCATTCCAGCTTTGTGCAGGTCTATGATCTGGTCCCCGACATCCTTAGAAAGCTCTTTGGTCTTGCCCATGTGGTAGAGGTTAGAGTCTGACTGATTAATGGAGTCTGTGGACAAGAGTCTTTTATACAGGTGACTATGTAAGACAGCTGTCTTTACTGCAGGTAACGAGTTGATTAGGAGCGTCTAACTGGTCTGTAGCAGCCAGAACTCATAATGGTTTGTAGGGGATGAAATACTTATTTCTCACTGCAAAATGCAAAAAAAATTATCTAATTTATACAATGTGATTTTCTTGATTCTTTTGGGCAGGGATATTCTCTCTCTCAATGTTAAAATTACCCTTAAAATTATAGACTGTTCATGTCTTTGTCAGTGGGCAAACTTAGAAAAACCCGCAAGGGATCAAATATTTATTTCCCCCAGTGTGTGTGTGTGTGTGTGTGTGTGTGTGTGTGTGTGTGTGTGTGTGTGTGTGTGTGGGCAGGTGTGTATGTGTGTGGGCAGGTGTGTGTATGTGTGTGTGTGTGTGTGGGCAGGTGTGTGTGTGTGTGGGCAGGTGTTTGTGTGTGTGTGTGGGCAGGTGTGTATGTGTGTGTGTGTGGGCAGGTGTGTGTATGTGTGTGTGTGTGGGCAGGTGTGTGTGTGTGGGCAGGTGTGTTTGTGTGTGGGCAGGTGTGTTTGTGTGTGGGCAGGTGTGTATGTGTGTGGGCAGGTGTTTGTGTGTGTGTGTGCGCAGGTGTGTGTATGTGTGTGTGTGTGGGCAGGTGTGTGTGTGTGGGCAGGTGTGTTTGTGTGTGGGCAGGTGTGTTTGTGTGTGTGTGTGTGGGCAGGTGTGTATGTGTGTGGGCAGGTGTATGTGTGTGTGGGGGGGGCAGGTGTGTGTGTGTGTCTGTGTGGGCAGGTGTGTGTCTGTGTCTGTGTGGGCAGCTGTGTGTGTGTGTGTGTGTGTGTATATATGTGTGTGTGTCTGTGTGGGCAGGTGTTTGTGTGTATATGTGTGTGTGTGTGTGTGTGTGTGTGGGCAGGTTAGAAAGTCTTGCCCTGTTGAACACTACACCTGACTTGAGGCCACCACCTCTTGGTTGTCCAATGTTCTTGCTTCTCTAGGGCTCTTCTCAGATATTCATTATACCAGCTCCCCAGAATACCAAAGTTATGGTGGGTGACCGCGAGCCCTGGTGGTGGTCATAACTGCGGCCACCCAGGGGCAATACTCCATAACAACAATCCCCTGAGGTGGTGTAGGATGTAAGGACCTATTCACACTACATTCAGCGCTGCATTCAGGTCTTTACACAAGGCTTACAACTGAATCCCTGAAATTCAGGATTGTGCTGTCTGAAATGAGACATCTGAAAGCAGAGAAAATGGAGCCTAAAGATTCAGACTTTAGCCTTGGTTTGCCTTTGTTCAAATCAATGGCTATGTCAAGGCACATCTGAATGCCATTTTTCAGGGATTTAGATAGAAGCCTGGAAAGAGGAGATGAATGCATTGCAAAATTCAGTGTGAATAGGCCCTTATATCTGGAGTCTTGATATTGATGCCACAAGCATTTTACTTGTTTTTAACTTAAAAAAAAAATACACACACACAAATTATACACACACACACACACACACTATACATACACACACACTATACATACACACACACTACACATACACACACATTATACACACACACACACACACACTATACATACACACACACTACACATACACACACACACTATACATACACACACACACACACTATACATACACACACACTATACATACACACACACACACTATACATACACACACACAAATGTGTGTGTGGGCAGGTGTGTGTGTGTGGGCAGGTGTGTGTGTGTGGGCAGGTGTGTGTGTGTGATGTCTGTCTGTTTGTGTGTGTGTTTGTGTGGGCAGATGTCATTGTGTGATGTCTGTTTGTATGTATTTTTGTGTTTCAAATGTGTTTATGCGTGTCTGTATATGTTTGTGTGTGTGTATGACTGCATGCGGCCTACTGCTGAGTATAGTTGGCGCCGTGCGGCCTCCTGATGTCTCTGGGGGGGCTCCGTGCGGCCTCCTGCTGTGTATAGATGGCTACGTGCGGCTCCCCGCTGTGTATAGATGGCTACGTGCGCCCCCCCGCTGTTTATAGACGGCGCCGTGCGGCCCCCCGCTGTGTATAGATGGCTACGTGCGCCCCCCGCTGTGTATAGATAGCTATGTGCGGCCCCCCACTGAGTATAGATGTCGCCGTGCGGCCTCCTGCTGTGTATAGATGGCTACGTGCGCCCCCCGCTGTGTATAGATAGCTATGTGCGGCCCCCCGCTGAGTATAGATGTCGCCGTGCGGCCTCCTGCTGTGTATAGATGGCTACGTGCGGTCTCCCGCTGAGTATAGATGGCGCTGTGCGGCCTCCTGCTGTCTCTGGGGGGAGCGCCGTGAGGCATCTATACTCAGCAGGAGGCCGCACGTAGCCAGCTATACACGTATACTCAGCAGGAGGCCGCACGTAGCCATCTATACGGTGCCATCTATACACAGCGGGAGGCCGCACGGCGCCATCTATACACAGTGGGAGGTCGCACGGCGCCATCTATACACAGCGGGAGGCCGCACGGAGCCATCTATACACAGCGGGAGTCTCAGTGTTTTGCAAGAGCAGTCAATAAATTCTGCTTGACTAATTCTGAGCACCATAAAGTCTGGTTCGCTTCTAACCTGCTGTCTTCATTTTCAGCTTGCTGAATTCTAACTCATTTACTGTCATTCGAGACGATGCCTTTGCTGGTCTCTTTCACCTTGAATACCTGTAAGTGTTCCACTTAATGTCATATTTTTGATTCTGTTCTTCTTCATCTTTTGGCATGTGCAATTGTATGAGCAAGTATTCATATGAATTTATGACCTACTTAAATCTTGGAGGACCTTAAATTTTATTCAATCAAGTTTTTTTCCAGTTTAAAACTATGGGACATATATGTGCCTTGGTCCTCAAAAGGTTTTTAAAGGGGCTGCAAACATAAATACGAAAAAAATAATTCAATTAGTGCTTTTTGTGTTCATTTAATTTTTATTTGAAGTCCATTTTTTTTATATACCTTGAAATTAAGCCCTACCCCGTGGAATGAAGCCCTACCTACATAACATCTGAGAGCTACATGGATCCCGCTTGTGAGGTGCCTGTCCGTCACTGCTATTCAGTTTTAGGGTCCACTCACTAAGCCATATATTCTCTCATGCAAGAGAATAGGGCCAATTATGCTAATGACACTGGGCTCAAACTCTGTCAGAGCTTCAACTGAGTGTGATCCGATTCTCTCGCAGCACAGATATGGAGAAGATGGAGAACTTAATTTCTCCATCTTCTCCATAGTCTCTGTGAGTGTTCATCGGACTGCACTTGGATGACATCCGAGTGCAGTCCAATGTTTTACGTGCACCCATAGACTTGTATGGGTGCACATGGTCCGAATATCGAATGAGATTATTTTCTCATGCCAATAATCGCACTGTCCCATAGTATAACATAGAGCCGAGTCCTATCCGATAAAACATCACATAGCATTCGGCCGTGTTATACGACAGTGTGAGCGAGCCCTTAGAGTCAAGGAATATTTACATGTAGATGATGATATTACTCTCCAAGTGTATATTTTTTTAGGCGAGTTCATAGTAAATGCTTTGCATTTTTGACATGTGATCAACTAAAGAGCAAGAAAGATTTAGGACCTCGCCTATAGAGAAACGGAAAATAGTTTGGAGGACTTGCATGTCCTTTTTTATTTATTATGAGAAAATCATAAAAGATCCAGTTTTTTAACCATGCTGTGACTTTCTGCTGAGGGAGAGGGAGAGAGCTGCCCTATTCAGAGTCTGTAATAAGACCTGCTGACAAAAGTGTTGAAGATACAGTCTAATGTGAATTAACAATGAAAAAAAGTTAATTTAACAAATGGCTTGTATTTTTTTTAATACAAACTTTTTTGTCTTTACAGCTCCTTTAAAGGGAATCTGTCATCAGGTTTTTCCACCTAATCTGAGAGCAGCATAATGTAGGGTTAGAGGCACTGATTCCAGTAATGTGTCACTTACTGGGCTGCTTAGTGTTGTTTTGATAAAATCATTGATTTGTCAGAAGGTAATTATCACTAGATGACTAGTAAGTTCTGTAGGACCCCACCCCCATCACTGATCAGTAGATTTCTGTGTACACTGAGCATGGGCAGAAAGCTGCCAATCAGTGGTGTGGGTGGGGCTATACAGAGCGCAGCATTCAGAGAGCTGCTAGATCTGCAGCAGATAAAACAAAACGGTGATTTTCTCAAAATGACAACAAGCAGCTGAAAAAGTGACACATCGCTGGAATCAGGGTATCTGCCCCAATATTGTGCTGCTCTCAGATGAGGCAGCACAATTAATATTATGCCAAATTAATTTCCCATGAACTATCACATGATCTATCACAGGGGATCATGTGACATGTCACGTGATAAATCAGGTGTGTGGAGGGGGCCCGCGCCTTCTAAACTGCCCGGGGCCCTTGCTACTCTTAATCCACCCCTGCCTATATCCTCGGAGCGGCCTGGCTGCCCCTGTATGCCGGCGAGTCGCATACCTTGGGCGACTTTAAAGAAAGGCTGTATAGCCTGTTCAAAGTTTATCCCCTGACAGAAGAACAGAAGGTAAGCATACTGATAGGGCAGTTAACTGGTGCGGCCCAGCGGGAGGTAAAGTCTTGGACAGCTGAGGAGAAAAGGACTGTAAGGGGGGTTCTGACCCGTCTACGGGACACCTTTGATACCCGTACCTCAGCAGAAATCAAAATGCGGTTCTATGGATGTAAGCAGCGAGCTCAAGATAGCATCCGAGATTATGCCCTAAATTTACAGGAAGCCTTAGGGGCAATTAAGCAAGCTGACCCTGGCAGCGTGCAGGATACAGATAAACTATTGACTGACCAGTTCATAGAAGGTCTGCTGTCCAGCGCCCACAGAACCCAGCTGCGCCTCATGGCCCTACAGAACCCCGATTTGACTTTTGCACAGTTCAAAGATAGGGCCATCCGGGTGCTCCGAGAACCTGCACCGGGTGGCGCTGTAGCTTCCCGGCGCCCTGCCATCCCTTACCACCAGGGGGCGGCGCCCTATCCCGCAGACCTTGTGGGGGCTGATGCGCAGGCCCTAAATCCATCCCCGCCTGCAAACCTGCACCATCAGGTCCAAGAACTAACAAAGAGTGTTGCTGCATTGACCAGGACCATACAGTCATTACAAATGGACCCGTCAGGACCAATCAAGCTGGCTTCCAGTCCGGAGGATGTCCCGTGGCGTCGACGGAGGAGGATCCCGTCGTTCAGAGGGAGGCCCGCCGATCATTACACTGAGGATGGACAGCCGATTTGCCGCTGTTGCAGCTAGCCGGGACACGTAGCCAGGTACTGTACTTTAAATGGGTCCGACCTGGGGCAAAGGGCCAACCCCCAGGCATAAGGTCATCAGGCCCATCTAATTGGCGTGATAAGTACGTAGGGGGACGCCCGGTTTTACCCGTAGTGCTGGACGGTATCCCCATGAGTGCACTGCTGGACACCGGGTCCCAAGTGACTACCATCCAATATGTACTTTTCAAGCAGTACTGGAGTGACACTGATATAACTCGTTATCCAGACGATGACTTGAGCATCATCGCCAGCAATGGTCAACCCGTGCCGCAGGTGGGGTTCAGAGAGATGACCATTAAGATTGGTAAACTTGAACTGCCGGCACAGGGAGTGATCATTGTGGACATTGACCGTCGAGAAAGTCACCCTAAAATAACCTTGGGTACTAATGTGATTGAAAATTGTCTTTCAGAAGTAATTGTAATTTTGCAGCAGGTGGCGATGAATGCAAGCTCCAGCCAACAGAGGGTCCTCCAGAAGGAGATAAGAGCCCTGATGAGATGGCAACAGGTAGAACTGTCTGGTGGTGAGATCGGTAGCGTGAGGATGAGCGACCCGTTCCCCATTGCCATGCCCCCCAAAAGTGAAATGATCTGGTGTCGGACTGCAATCGGGTTAAGAGGGAGAGACTACCAAGCCATGGTAGAACCCGTGTACTCAGACAGCAGGCCCACCATTTTGACAGCCCGGGGGGTGGTCGATGTCCGCCATGGAAGGGTGCCCGTCCGGATCTTAAACTTTGGGGAAAGGGAAGTACACTTGCCCCGGTACGCTACACTAGCCAAATTGTATACTGTTGAACACAATGCTGTCAGGGCCATGGAACCCTTGCCTCCATCTCCCCAGGCGGAGGGTAATGGTTCCCAGAAACCCAAGGAGGACTGGTGCCAGAAACTCCACGTGGGTGCTGACTCCACTCCCTTGCACCAAAAACTTGGAGTCTATCGGGTGTTTCAAGAGTACGAGAGAATCTTTAGTAAGCACCCGCTAGACTTCGGCAGAGTGAAAGGGGTAGAACACCACATCCCCACGGGGAGCCACCCACCAATAAAAGAAAGATACAGATCTGTACCACCCCGCACACTATCAGAACGCAAAGGGCATGCTGAGAGAAATGAAGGAAGCCGGGGTCATTAGAGACAGTTGTAGCCCCTGGGCAGCCCCCTTGGTTCTGGTAAAAAAGAAAGACTGTACTATGAGAATGTGCGTGGACTATAGAGAAGTCAATCGTATCACCCATAAAGACGCATACCCGTTGCCTAGAATAGAGGAGTCTTTGGTCGCACTAAAATCAGCTAATTTCTTCTCTACTTTGGACCTTACTAGTGGGTACTGGCAGGTTCCTGTGGCAGAGGCTGATAAGGAGAAGACCGCCTTCACCACCCTGATGGGATTAAGTAAATTCAACTATATGCCGTTCGGGCTCTGCAACGCACCCGGGACCTTCCAGAGGCTGATGGAATGCTGTCTAGGGCACCGAAACTTTGAGACGGTCCTACTTTACCTGGACGACGTGATTGTCTATTCGAAGACTTACGAGGACCATCTAAAGCACCTGGCCGAGGTGTTCGAGGCCCTGGCAGGCTTTGGCATGAAAGTGAAACCCTCCAAGTGCCATCTGTTAAAGCCGAAGGTACAGTACCTGGGACACGTGGTGAGTGCAGAAGGAGTAGCCCCCGACCCTGACAAAATCATGGCAATAAAGAACAGGCCAAGCCCCTCTAACATAAAAGAAGTGAGGCAGTTCGTCGGGTTGGTAGGCTACTACCGAAGGTTCATCCCCAGGTTCACCAAGATGGCAGCCCCTATGCAGGACCTCCTTATAGGACAATCTAAGACCAGAAGCCAAAAGCCACCCTTCAAGTGGGACAAGCCGGAAGAGGAGTCCTTCCGCCAGCTGAAGATGGCCCTCACGGGGGATGAGATCCTGGCATACCCTGATTATGGCCAGCCTTTTATCCTCCACACAGACGCCAGTAATGTGGGGCTGGGAGCCGTACTGTCACCGAACCAACAGGACAGAGAAAGGGTGATCGCGTACGACAGCCGAGAGAAACCCGGAGAATTACAGCTCCTTTAAGCTGGAGTCCTTGGCAGTGGTGTGGGCCGTAACAGAACGTTTCAAGCATTACCTGGCCTCTGTGAAGTTCACTGTGTACACGGACAACAATCCGTAGACACATCTGGACAATGTGAGACTTGGTGCCCTAGAGCAGCGGTGGATGGCCCGGCTAGCAAACTATGACTTCACCATCAAGTACCGGGCAGGCCGAGCCAATGCCAATGCAGATGCCCTATCGAGAATGCCCCACTTGCCCGATGAGGGAGAAGATCCAGATGAGTTGGAGGAAATAGAGCTCCCTGCATTCCACCGGTACGGAAGGAAGGAAGGTACCAGCCAGAAGACGCCCTTGATGCCCATCGTCACCAGGCAGCCTCTTGAGCTGGTAGCTCTGGACCATGTGAAACTGGCTCCAAGCCGGTCGGGCTACGTCTATGCCCTGACAATAGTGGACCACTATTCCCGGTTCCTGGTGGTGGTTCCTGTTAAAGACTTGACAGCCCAAACAGCGGCCAGAGCCTTCCAACAACACTTCTGCCATCCACACGGGTATCCGGAACAGGTCTTGACAGATCAAGGTCCAGCGTTTGAGGCTGAAATCTTCCAGGAGTTCTGCAACCTCTACGGCTGTAAGAAGATTCGGACAACATCTTACCACCCACAAACCAACGGGCTATGTGAGAAAATGAATAATATCGTCATTGATCTCCTCAAAACGTTGCCCCTGGAAGAACGCAGCCTGTGGCCGGAGAAGCTGCCAGACCTGATAGACTTATACAACCATATCCCGGTGAATGCTACAAATTGCACCCCGGCTTACCTGATGAGGGCAAGACCAGGTAAGCTGCCGATAGACCTGGAGATGGGAGTCCTCCCCACCTCCCCAGACGCGGACTGGGATACGGAACGGCGGCTACAGTACAAGAAGGTACAGGAGAATGTGGAGAGGAGTCTGGCTCAAGCGAGAGAAAAGCAAGAGAGGCTCTTCAACCAACACGCCCCTGCTGGTCCCCTGGAACCTGGTGAGCAGGTCCTGAAGCGGAAGAGAAGGCTTCACAAGCTAGATGACCAGTTGGAGAGCGACCCGTACACAGTACTGCAGTCCAACCACAACAACCCGAAGGTATGTGTAATTGCCAAGGATGGAGGAGAAACCACTAGCACCGTCTCCAGAGACCACCTAAAAAGGTGCCCCAAGCAACTACAGAGTGCAGGAGAAGATCAAGATGACCTTGAACCCGCAGAAGACAAGAAAGAAATGATCAGCACAGTTCTTGGAGAGTTCCCCCGGTCCTGGACTCGGATAAATGATGCAATAGTGGTACCCGTCCTACACTTCCTTCAACCAACCCAGCAGGAACCTACAGGAGAGCAGGAGGAATCAGAAGACCAAGCAGCCCTAGAGGCAGAAGAACCCATGCCAGCAGCCCAGGAGAGTCAACCCTCTGCTGACAGTGAGCCTGCCATACCTGCGGTAAGCCAAAGGACCCGCAGATAGCTGCCTGCACTGCCTGTAAACCCAGCTAGTAGCTGTACCCTGAATGCTAGTGGGGAAAGTCAGGTTAGACCACCACCAGACAGTGGGTTACGCAGGTCAACCCGGAGCACTAGGGGGCAAATACCAGCTCGCTGGAAGATCTAAATGCTGTATATTGTAAATGTTTTATGTTTGTTGCCTGGTTGCTAATTATGTTTTTCCAGTCTTTCTAGTTCATGGACTAACAGGTTATGGACGCTGAATAACCGGAACTGTCTTGTTGATAGTTGCACTTGGTGCCCTCTTTCGAAGATGGCCACGGAAGAAAAATCTGTCCGGTGTGGCCTCCTTGTGGCCCAAAGTAGAGAGCTCAGCCTTGTCGCCACGCCCAAGGCGAGGAACTTGGGGTTTATGGAAACAGGTCCCCACACCGTGGAAAACTTCACACCTTGTTGGGTGACATGGACACCCGTCACGGAAGCGCCGTGACCTCAAGGACAAAATATACTTGTATATATGTTATGTTGTCATTTATACCCTGCATTTGTGTTTCCTGTTTAGTCCGGAGTAATAAATTTTACTAGGGGAGAATGTGTCACCCCAGGCCTGGATGCCACAAACAATAATCTGTGTCTGAGAGCAGGAGGGAGGTCCCCCGGTTAGGGACAATTAGCATACAGCACCTCCTGTCCCAGGCCAGCAGGGGGAGCTGGCTGCCCCTATAAAAGCTGGAACTGGGGGCAGGGTTAGAGAGAACTGGAAGACCTAGCTCAGGAGTGAGACTAGTCCCAGAGAAGGAGGGACAGTTCAGCTGTAGCTGAGGAGTCCGTGAGGCAGAGGAGAAACTGCAAGCCAGGGACAGAGGTGACGAGAGCCGGTCCTGGAAGAGAACCAATCTACCGGGCATTGGGGTCCGGGGCTGTCAGGGTTACAAGCCCAGCAGCAGAGAACCAACCTGCGAGGGATTTCAGGTCCCTTGGCCTAAGAAGCCTGGAGGCTCCGCCACACAGAGTGACCAGTACAGCGAGGAGCAAGCAACAGGTACCCAAGGCCCTAGTCGCATGCCATACAGGCGAGAAGTACACGGCCAGCTCAGAGACGTGGGCTATTACACCACGAAAAGGGGGATAGTCAGAAAGAGCATAGAGAGAACGGTAGGCCTACACACTCACCCTGACCAGTGGGGCTCGCCCGAATGCTCTCAGACACCCAGGCCCATTCCTAACCGGTACTGTTGGGTCATTAATAATATCTACAATAAAGACCCTGAACTGTTTGAAGCGGACTCTGAACTCTTACTATTGCGGCCTGCACTATCACCCCCAACATCCACCTACACTGCCCTGAGGCTACACTCTTCCCGTGGGGAGTTATCCTACACCTGTGCTGCACACCAACACCAGCCTCAGCAGTCTGCCTCGCAGCGGCGGTTATCCCTGACCGCAATCCACGGGTGGCGTAGTCGGACATTCAAAACACTGATAAATAGACTGCCACCATTTGGTCTGACCACCCTGAGCCACGGGATCGGGTTGCCACTACTACCCCCATCAGCACCGTACACTAGAAGGCCCGGTTCCGTGTACCCCACGGCCCAGGGGGCGAGTCATGTGCATCAAATTATACATACAGATATGGGGCAGTGGGGCTTCATACTATATACAGGTGCTTCTCACAAAATTAGAATATCATCAAAAGTTAGTTTATTTCAGTTCTTCAATGCAAAAAGTGAAACTCCTATATTATATAGAGTCATTACACACAGAGTGATCTATTATATAGAGTCATTACACAGAGGGATCTATTATATAGAGTCATTACACACAGAGTGATCTATTATATAGAGTCATTACACAGAGGGATCTATTATATAGAGTCATTACACACAGAGGGATCTATTATATAGAGTCATTACACACAGAGGGATCTATTATATAGACTCATTACACACAGAGGGATCTATTATATAGAGTCATTACACACAGAGGGATCTATTATATAGAGTCATTACACACAGAGGGATCTATTATATAGACTCATTACACACAGAGGGATCTATTTTAAGTGTTTATTTCTGTTAATGTTGATGATTATGGCTTACAGCCAATGAAAACACAAACGTCATTATCTCAGTAAATTAGAATACTTCATAACAACAGCTTGAAAAATGATTTTAAAATCAGAAAAGTTGGCCTACTGAAATGTATGTTTAGTAAATGCCCTCAATACTTGTTCGGGCTCCTCGTGCATCAATTACTGCATCAATGCGGCAATGTGGCATGGAGGGATCAGCCTGTGGCACTGCTGAGGTGTTATGGAAACCCAGGTGTCTTTGATAGCAGCCTTCAGCTCATCTGTATTGTGGGGTCTGGGGTCTCATCTTCCTCTTGACAATACCCCATAGATTCTCTATAATAGATTCTCTATGGGGTTAAGGTCAGGCGAGTTTGCTGCCAATCAAGCACAGTGATACTGTTGTGTGTAAACCAGGTATTGGTACTTTTGGCAGTGTGGACAGGGGCCAAGTCCTGCTGGAGAATGACATTTCCATCTCCATAAAGCTTGTGGGCAGAGGGAAGCATGAAGTGCTGTAAAATGTCCTGGTAGACGGCTGCGCTGACTTTGGTCTTGATAAAACACAGTGGACCTCCACCAGCAGATGACATGGCTCCCCAAACCATCACTGATTGTGGAGACTTCACACTAGACCTCCAGCAGCTTGGATTGTGGCCTCTCCACTCTTCCTCCAGACTCTGGGACCTTGATTTCCAAATGAAATGCAAAATTTACTTTTCATCTGAAAACAACACCTTGGGCCACTGAGCATCAGTCCAGGTCTTTTTCTCTTTGGCCCAGGTAAGACGCTTCTGGCGTTGTCTATTGGTCATGAGGGGCTTGACACAAGCAATGCGACACTTGTAGCCCATGTCCTGGATACGTCTGTGTGTGGTGGCTCTTGAAGCAGTGACTCCAGCAGCAGTCCACTCCTTGTGAATCTCCCCCAAATTTTTGAATGGCCTTTTCTTAGCAATCCTTTCAAGGCTGCGGTTATCCCAGTTGCTTGTGCACCTTTTTCTGCCACACTTTTTCCTTCCACGTCCATTAATATGCTCGGATACAGCACTCTGTGAACAGCTGCTTCTTTAGCAATGACCTTTTGTGGCTTACCCTCCTTGAGGAGTGTGTCAATAACTGCATTTTGGACATCTGTCAAGTCAGCAGTCTTGCCCATGATTGTGGAGCCTACTGAAACTGACTAAGGGACCTTTTTAAATGCTTAGGAAGCCTTTCCAGGTGTTTCTTGTTAATTCTAATTTACTGAGATAATGACTTTTGTGTTTTCATTGGCTGTAAGCCATAATCATCAACATTAGCAGAAATAAACACTTAAAACAGATCACTCTGTTTGTAATGACTCTGTATAATATATGAGTTTCACTTTTTGGATTTAAGAACTGAAATAAATTCACTTTTTGATGATATTCTAATTTTCTGAGAAGCACCTGTATGTAGCAGTGCGGCAATTATACTATATACAGTCAGGAGTATAAGTACTTGATACACTGATAATTTCGAAAGTTTTTCCACCTACAAAGAATGAAGAGGTCTGTTTTGTTCTACTTAACTGCTGCAACTTGGACCTTTAACAGGATTTATATTTCACCTATGAGAAAGCATACTATGTGTATTTGGCAGATTAACTCAGGCATGTTTATGATAAACTGAATACCTGGATTGGAGTCCTATTTGTATACAGAATATTGACTATTAATGCTGGCAGAGTAAGTCTTAGGCTATATTCACACTAGGTGTTTTTTTCTGCAGCAAAACATAATCTCTTGGCAGGAAAGAAGTAGCGTCAAAAACGCAGGTTTTGGTGTGTTTTTTTGCAGTGGCTCTTGGTGCATTTTTGGTGCGTTTTTCAGGATCCCAAAGTTCAGCTTTGCTTCCACCATAGACACATGAGAACAGGTCACCATTGCAAGACATATGTTCATGAAAAAGTACACATTACAAATGTAACAGGGGGCGGGTGGGGGGTGAATTGGTCTGGAATGGTTTATCTAAGACCCTGGCAGTGCATTGAATTTGTAGGACACTATTTACTTTCACATTATGGTTTGCCATTGAGTTGCTCAGGCATTGTTCATTTTCACACCTCCCTGGGCCACACGTGTTGTTCAATCTCACACCTAGCTCAACCAATGTTTACTTTGTAGGCATCACTAATTTAATTAAACTGTAATAATCCAAGCTGCTATCTCAGGTGACCAAGACAAGATGGTTTAAACTTGGGAAAATCACAAGAATAAATGTGTGTCACATACTTGCTTTTTTCACTAAAAACGCAGCAAAATGTTCGCACTAGGCTTTTTTTCAGCATTTTTTTCCACCACCCTTTTTTTTAATGGGTGAAAAACGCTGAAACAAGTGACATACTCTATTGCAAAAAGCCATGGAAAGCACAAAATACTGAGGACAAATAAGCAAGCTTTGTGCATGAGATTTCGGAAATCTCATAGACTTTGTTGGTACTGTAAAACGCAGCTGAAAATTTGCATAAAAAAGCCCGCTAAAAAAACGTCTAGTGTGAATATAGCCTTGTATAACGGTTCGCCAATGAGTTAGGATATATGACCACGATGCAGAAATGCTGCGGATTTTTCCTAAGCGTTTCTGCATCTCCCTAGGTTGTCAAGCGCTTTGCCAAGTGATTTTAGCATCACTTGGAAAAGTGCTTGACAACTTGGTCACACTATATAATTCCATGCAACCGGCATGGATTTACATAGTGTGACCAAGTTACAATGCTGCAAATGCAGCATCAATAATGAAAAAAAAGAATAATAATGGTGAAAAATAAAAAAAAAACATTATACTCATCTTCCGATAGTCCTCGATCTTCTTCTCCGGTGCGTCCGGTGTCTTTGGCGGATCACGGTGCTGTAAAAGGACCTTTCATGACGTCATTTAGTCATGTGACAGGTCACGCAACCGCCGATGTCAGCGGTCACGTGACCTGTCACATGACTAAATGGCATCATGGAAGGTCCTTTTACCACCGCGAGCAGCCGAAGAGCCAGCAGCACCGCCGGGAGCAGACAGGGGCCATCAGAAGGTAAGTATATGTTTATTTTTTATTTTAATTCTATTTTAACTACAGGTACTATGGTACCCGGGTCTGGAGGAGAGTCTCTTCATCTCCAGACCCGGGTACCATCCACGCATTGAGTCGCATAATATCCACATGTGTATTTGTAGTCATGCGGATGTTATGCGTTCCAATGCAAGTCAATGGCGGCTAAATCGCAGCGACTCTGCAAAATTAAAGGACGTGCTGCGGATTTTTCCGCAATGATAATCCGCAGCGGAAATCTCCGCGGCATGTGCATAGCACATGCGGATTATCATTGGGGACCATTGCAGACCTATCACCAAGCGTTTTTTAAGTGTTTCCGCAGCGAAAGTTACGCTGCAGAAACGCCTAAAAAACGCATAGTGGGCACACAGCCTTAAAAGTTCTATGGTGAAGAAAAACACGTGAGATAATAAATGCGAAATATACAATATTTCCCATAATATGACTGAGGATATCTTTAGGGTGTATTCACTGTTTTTTCTTCTGCAGCAATAAATGCTGTGTTTTACAGCACCATCTTAGTGAATGACATTTCTGAAATCTCATTCACATGCTGTTTTTTTTGCATTTTTTTAAAATCTGCAGCTTGTCAAGTCTTTCAGAGGTTTTGCAGCATTTTTCACCCATTCAAATGAATGGAAAAAAAAACACAAGTAAAAACACCTGAATTTTAAGCAGCGTTTTTCCTGCCTCCTTTGATTTTTGAGGTAGAAAAAAATGCTGCCAAAATACAACTTGTGAACACACCTTTATCCTGGTTGTGTTCTAATTGGATATAAAATAGAACGGCCATGATAACATGGGTAGTTAATTGTATGGTGTTTTCACTTTAAATATTACCAGGCCGCATTCTATTTGCGCAGAGCTGCTCCGTGAAGATTCTATCACAAGATTCCGTGATGACATCACAGGTGATGGTGACATCACTGCTCACAGTCGCTATATATGCAATGCACATAGGCTCACCCGTGCCTTTCTTGGCTCTATAGTGACTGATAGCACTTGCAGTTTTTCACTATGGCTGGAATTGTTTTGGACATTCCTCAGGTAAAAGCACTATTGATGATCCTTATGATCAATCGTCCTAACAGTGTGCTTCTACCACCCGATGGCGTCCTCAGCTTCACTCACCGGCTGGTGATGGAGCTAGTAAAGGATTGCCTGACCAAACACCGACAACGTCGTCTAACGTCAGACTATCTGACGGATTTACTTCAGAACATCAGGACATTACTACACCAGGTAAGTGGCGGACACTCTGCACAGAACATCTCAATATTAACAGATAATAATGGAGGGATAGAAGCTTTTTCTTCTAATATATCATATTTTGCAGACCATAAGACGCACCAAAATTTTTTGGGAGGTAAATAGGAAAAACATTTATTATAATAAAATGGGGGTCTGTCTTATAGTCCGAATTTTCGGTTGCTTACTGAGGGGGGGTGGTGGCAGTGGAGCGAGGTCACAGGAGGCAGAGTCACTGCTGCAGGAAGTCGGCAGTAGGAGTGGGGCGCTGCTGCGGGCTCCAAGCTGGGAGGAGCGGGGTGTCCAGAAGGTACGAGGCTGCGGGCCCTGGGCTTCAAGGAAATGTTAGCGGTAATTCAGGAGGGGAGGCCCTGCTCTGCTTATTGATTTCTCTGCAGTGGGCTTCAAGAAGTAGGCTGCTGGAGATGGCCAATACGCAGTTTGAGATCTCAGCTCCTCATTGAGCCGAGATCTAAATCTGCACATGCACTGCCTCCAGCGGCCATTTGCCTGAAGCCCACCGCCAGAAATTCAATGGGCAGAGCGGGGACTCCCCTCCTAAATCACCGCTAACATTGCCTTGAAGCCCAGGGCCCGCAGCCTCGCACCTCCTGGACACCCCGCTGGCCCGCAGGAGCGCCCCACTTCTACTGCTGGCTTCCTGCAGCAGTGACCCTACTTCCTGTGACCTCACTCCACCACAGCCACCCCCCTGGTAAGCTACATTCAGACAATTATTATTATTAATAATCTGTCTGATATGCTGGGGTGGAGAGTTCCAGAGTAGGGGGGATGCACGGGAGAAATCTTGTATGCGATTGTGGGAAGAGGAGATAAGAGGGGAGTAGAGAAGAAGATCTTGTGAGGATCGGAGGTTGCGTGCAGGTAAGTACCGGGAGACTAGGTCACAGATATATGGAGGAGACAGGTTGTGGGTGGCTTTGCATGCCAAGGTTAGGGTCTTGAACTGGAGTCTCTGGGTAATGTGGAGCCAGTGAAGGGATTGGCGGAGCGAGGGGAAAAGCCAGGGAATAGCGGGGGGACAGGTGGATTAGTCAGACAGCAGAGTTTAGGATAGATTGGAGGGGTGCGAGAGTGTTAGAAGGGAGGTCAAAAATTTTGGAAAAAAAGGCATCTTATAGTCCAAAAAATACGGTAAAACACAACGAGTCCCCAAATACAGTATGTAGTCATTGTATCTGCAGACAGAGAACCGATGTCACATACAATTTCCGCCTCCATTCTGATCGCTCTCATCTCAAAATTCTCCTTTCCATTTTTCCTTCTTTATAGGCTGAAGAAAGATCTCAGACTGAAGATTTGGCTGTCTTTAAAGAACTGGCCGAAAAAGTCCTGTCTATACTAGAACGCTCATTGGAACGCCCGGTAAGGATCAATATTAATAGACGTATCTTAATCCACCGTATCTGAGGAGACTTTCTGAGAAAAGGTCTGAAGATGGCGCGGGATTTGTATCGTTACAATTGGTGCATCTGTAAATGTTGGTTTAGTCCTTCATGATTTATGTATTTGGTGATTTAGTGAAATCTTCCACATATTAATTATATACATTATATCTATCAGGAAACAACAGGAGGCGACGCCAAATATGGGCAAAATGTGACCCCGAAAATCCCTGACCCTAATAGGAGTCAGCCGGAGCTGAACAGCGATCTGATTACAGGTGAGCGATCACCCGACCTTCTACAAGGAATATCCAGATATTACAGAGGACGGAGGATAATGTTAGATTTACTCTCTACTCTGTGTAATGGGAACCTGGCAGCACATTGTTACATATAGAAGTAGTGGTGTGACGGTATAGGCCATTGTCCCCTAATAATAATTGTTTGTAGAAATCCAATGTGCTAGTCAGGAGAAATGTAAAGTAGACACCATATTCAAATTAGAATGGAAGTGCACTGGGGGCGTGAAAGAAGAAATCCAAGTGCAGTGACACGCCCCCAGTGCACTTCCAGGCTAATTTGCAAATCTCTCCTATGTTTCAGCTCTCTTACCATCACTCATATGTGCAGCGTGGGTGGGGGCTTCCTCATTCATGTGCTGGAGGGTCCATTCTGCAGTGCTATAGCAAGTAACATGAAATAAATTAAATTTAAATTGCATTACTGCTCTAGAAAATGGGAAAAAATTAAGATACTGAGCACATAATTTGGCCAATTCATGAATGCCCAGCAGCCAATGACAAGGCGATCTTTTTGTTGGAATCCTCTCCTAATGTGAATCCTCTCCTAGGCTGAAGCCTACATTTATATGGGTAGGTAGGATCCTGTTGTAATTAAAACCACCCCGGGCTGATGGGTGGAGATAGGTTCCCAGCAAAAAAGGTCGCCTTGCCGTGACTGCTGGGCATGCATCGAGCAAAAGAAGGTCGCCTTGCCGTGGCTGCTAGGCATGCACCCAGCAAAACAAGGTCGCCTTGTCGTGACTGCTGGGCATGCACCCAGCAAAAGAAGGTCGCCTTGTCGTGACTCCTGGGCATGCACCCAGCAAAAGAAGGTCGTCTTGCCATGACTGCTGGGCGTGCACCCAGCAAAAAAAAAGGTCACCTTGCCGTGGCTACTTGGCATGCACCCAGAAAAAGAAGGTCGCCTTGCCGTGGCTGCTGGCCATGCATGAATTGGCCAAATTATGCGCTAAGTATCTTCCTTTTATCCTATTTTATACAGCAGTAATGCAATTCAAATTTCATTTATTTCATGTTTACATGCTATAGCGTTACAGAGTGCAACTTTGTTAGTTATGTATTTGGATGGCTACTCTTAGTATGCACCTGTTCACACCCATTTTCTTTTCGGAAGTGATGGTCAGTCTTTTGTTATTTATGAAGGGGTTCCTCCATCATTTACATTACATTTATCTATGGATTCCCCGTATATTCTCATATTTAGAATCCCCATATAACGAGTATTAATCCCATTTACAGACATCTTGTCATTTCTCCGTTTTATTGCTGTATTATCTATGTAGGAATAATATCCTCTAATACATTTCATTTCTTCATCATTATTTTAGAAACAACTGAGCTGTCGAATCCTAACAATGGAATTAGTGAGATCCCGGAGATCCAAGAATCCGTAAGTATCATAGAGGGGGATGCGTGTGTGTCATCAGATCATGGGGTGTGAATGACTCGTCCAGTATTATCCCCCATACAACCATGGGACGTCTCTATTCTAAGTGTAGATGACCCTATGGTGTTAATTACATGTGAATTACAGGGAATCTGTCACCAGGTTTATGCTATTTGGTCTGAGAGAAGCATGATGCAGGGACAGAGACCCTGATTCCATGTGTTGATTACTTTACTCGGTGGAGCAGTTGTGATAAAATCACTATTTTTTTCTGCTGCAGAGCTCTGAATGCTGAGTCTTGTATAACCCCGCCCACACCATTGATTGGCAGCTTTCTGTGTACACTGTGCATAGGCAGAAAGCTGCTAATCAGTGGTGGAGGCAGGGGTACAGAGCAATAGGACTACCTGGCTAGACAGATAGTCTTCTAGTGATAATCTACTGATTTTATTGAAACAGCCACACACAGCCTAGTAAGTAACACATCACTGGAATCAGGGTCTCTGCCCCTACATCATGGTGCTTTCAGAATACATAGCAAACACCTGGTGACAGATTACCTGTAAGTCCTCCTCTGTGTGATCTCCCACATTATCCAGAATGTTATAGTAATGTATGATGACCGTTGCAGGACGGCTCCAGGATTTCGTGGGCCCTGGGCGAAAGAGTCTCAGTGGCCCCTTTAACACATACCACGATTCATGATGCACAGATACCGCAGATAAATATATATACATATATGTATATATATATATATATACATATATATATATATATATAGTACAAGCCCGAAGATTTCACTTCTTACATTACATGAGCGATATCTATTGTAAATTCCACAATAACTCAGAAAGCGGCGAATCCTCACAGCTCACAGTGCAGACCGGACAGTAATGTCCTCCACACAGTATAATGGCACCACATAGTCCTCTATACCGTATTATGAGCTCCATATATTGCTCCATATAGAATAATGGACCCCATAAAATGCTCCACGCAGTCTGTGCCCCCATATAATGCCCCATGCAGGCTGTGACCCCACACATAATGCCCCATGCAGGCTGTGCCCCCCACATAATGCCCCATGCAGGCTTTGACCCCCCACATAATGCTCCATGCAGGCTGTGACCCTCACATAATGCCCCATGCAGGCTTTGACCCCCCACATAATGCCCCATGCAGGCTGTGCCCCCCCCCACATAATGCCCCTTGCAGGATGTCCCCCTCCCACATAATGGCCCATGCAGGATGTCACCCCCCATATAATTCCCCATGCAGAATGTCCCTCCCACATAATGCCCCATGCAGGCTGTGCCCCCCACATAATGCCCCATGCAGGCTGTGCCCCCCCACATAATGGCCCATGCAGGATGTCACCCCCCATATAATTCCCCATGCAGGATGTCCCCTCCACATAATGCCCCATGCAGGATGTCCCACCCCACATAATGCCCCATGCAGGATGTCCCCCACACATAATGCCCCATGCAGTATATCCCCCCCACATAATGCCCCATGCAGGATGTCACCCCCCATATAATTTCCCATGCAGGATGTCCCCCCCCACATAATGCTCCATGCAGGATGTCCCACCCCACATAATGACCCATACAGGATGTCACCCCCCATATAATGCCCCATGCAGGATGTCACCCCCCCATATAATGCCCCATGTAGGATGTCACCTCTCACCCCATATATTGGCCCATGCAGGATGTCACCTCTCACCCCATATAATGCCCCATGCAGGATGTCACTTCTCCCCCCATATAATACCCCATGCAGGATGTCACTCCCCCCATATAATGCCCCATGCAGGATGTCACCCCCCATATAATGCCCCATGCAGAATGTCACCTCTCACCCCATATAAAGCCCTATGCTGGATGTCACTCCCCCCCCCCATATAATGACCCATGCAGGATGTCACTTCTCCCCCTCATATAATACCCCATGCAGGATGTCACCCCCCTATATAATGCCCCATGCAGGATGTCCCCCCCATATAATGCCTCATGTAGGATGTCACCTCTTACCCCATATAATGCCCCATGCAGGATGTCACTCCCCCCCATATAATGCCCCATGCAGGATGTCACTTCTCCCCCCCATATAATACCCCACGCAGGATGTCCCTACCTCCCCCCCATATAATGCCCCATGCAGGATGTCACTTCTCCCCCCATATAATGCCCCATACCTCCATACATAAAAAAAAAAATCAAATGCTCACCTCACTGCTCACCAGCTGTGGAGAGGTAAGTATTGTGCCGGCCGTGGTCCTGGGCAAGCATTGAGGTGGGGGGGAGCAAGGCCCGCCTACTCAGGGCCCCGGCACTTGCCTGGGTGTGCTGGGTGCTAGCGCCATGTCTGCCCAGCGTCCGGTTTGTATCCTCCCAACATCATATCAGTGTAAATCATCTGGGACATAATATGGGGGGAGAAGTTTTTGCATCTGTAACTTTTTTCCTGCATCTTCAATAAATCAGTATTATTTCTTATTCTTTTATAGAGCGTGATGGATTCATTGGTTCCGGCGAGAAAGCCGCATATGACCGACTATGAAACTTCCAAACTCATCAGCAGTGGAAATTTTGGGTGAGATTTCTGTTGCCATAATCCACATTTCTCAGGGTTCCCTATGACAATGCTTCTGCCCCTGCACTCTGCCATTCAGTGTTATCATAGGGAAATTATGTGATCTGTAGCAAATCAAACTGCAAGGAAAGTGATTTAAATAATATAATTACATATAATATAATATATAATAATATAATATTATTACATTCGCCTGTGCTAGACTCTCATCTGTTCTTATGCTGCCTCCTCCACCTGAGCTTTTCTGCTCTCCACTCTGATCTTTGTTTTGATGGGGGGGCTCCATTATGAAGCTGATCAGAGAAGTTGGCTACACATGGTCACATGAAGGGTGACACCATATTGACGTCAATGACATCTACACCCTCCACCATGACCATGTGGGCCCAATCACTGGCCTCAGCAGCAGAAGAGAGCCCTGGAGCACATTCATTTTGGACCAATTTTATTTGCACTAAATTGTATTTGGTCAGTTATAGCGAATCTGCCCAAAGAGAATTTCAGTAGATTCTCGTATCTATAATGTGACCTGGGTGATGGCTCCGGCAGAAGTGGCATTGTGGAGACCTCGCATAGGTGATCTATGTAGTGCTATTTTATGTATTTCTAGATGTGGATTTATAGCGGCGGCCAGACTTCTAGTATTAAACATATGCAAATTGTCTCTTCTGAGAGGAAGCAAACTAGAACTCCACCTATAGGAAGTAGCAATCCTAAAAGTCAATATCGACCCTTTAACAAGCCTTGTCACATGACTTAGGATAATAGCCAAAACCAAAATCTCAATTTGCAGGAACTGTGTTCTGGGGTACTGCCCCTCTTCAGTGCAAAGTGTGAGATATGGTTTGACTGGGTGAGAGGTGTCTGACCGGTATCCAAGGGGTTGACATTTCTCCTTGCGGACATGAGGAGACTTTTAAGCCACAATGCTCCTCTGGGAAATAGGATTGCTACTTCCCATAGGTGGCACTAGGGTGCTAGTTCTCTTCCTCTCTGAAAAGAGACAATTTGCATATTTCCCAGAAGAGCATTGCAGCTTAAAAGTCTCCTCACCTTGACATGCTTAACATGGCTTTTTCCGCAAGGAGAAACGTTACCGCTTGGATCCCGGTCAGATGCCTCTTACCCAGCCAAACCATATCTCACACTTTGCACTTATGAGTGCTTGTACCCCAAAACATAATGTCCGAAAATTGAGATTTTGGTTATGGCTATTATTCCATGTCATGTGATAAGGCTCGTTAAAGGGTCGATATTGACTTTTAGGATTACTACTTCCTATAGGTGGCACTAGAGTTCTAGTTCTCTTCCTCTCCGAAGAGACAATTTGCATATTTCCCAGAGGATCATTGAGGCTTAAAAGTCTCCTCACCTTGACAAGCTTAACATGTCACTCTCCGCAAGGAGAAATGTTACCAGGATACCAGTATTAAACATATAATGATTTCTATAGATGGATTATTAATAAGGATTTATTATAACCGATGGATTCTCCTTCTCTCCAGGGCCGTCTACTTAGTGCATCATAAAGACTCACACCAGACCTTTGCTATGAAGAAAATGGCTAAGCGGAACCTAAATACTGCACAGAGATTGGAATGGGCCTTTCTGGAGAGGGACATCTTAACATTTGCTGATTGTCCCTTTGTGGTCTCCATGCTCTGCTCCTTTCCAACTAGATCTCACCTGTGTATGGTCATGGAGTATGTAGGAGGTAAGACACATCTATTGTATTATATTCAGCCCATGTCTGCTTTCATCTTATCACTGCTCATATCATTAGGACATTGTTGGTTACATCCCCGCAGAGCATTTACTATAGGTTATCTATTACCAAGATGCTCGTAAATTCATTGATCTTGGTGCAGGGGCGCTATGGGGCTCATCAGTCGGAGGGGGTCTGTCGACGCTCAGCAGTGGGCAGCATCCCTCCACCTGTCATCACAATTTCAGCGGTATTTGCTTCTTCAAGGAGGTGGGGCTGGTGGGGGCAAAAATACTGAGTAGGTGGCTAGTAGGGGCCAAAATACTGAAAGGGGGCCGTATGACTAGATATGGGGGGACTGTGAATGCTGAGTGGAGGTCATCATATTAAGTGGGGTGCTGTGGGGGTCCTCACTCTGTATGGAGGCCCCCATTCTGTGTGGGGACATCATACTGAGTGGGGAGTTATGCGGACCATTATATTGTGTGAGGGACTGTGGGAACCATTATCCTGAGTGGGAGGGTTGCTGTGGGTGCCATCACACCGAGTAGGGGGTTGTGGCTGGCCTCCTTCTAAGTGGTGGCCTCCTTAGGAGGATTCACTGTGGGGATACCATACTCATTGAGTGTGGGTGTGGGCATTTTTGGGAGCATCATACTCTAAAATGGCCATAAAAGTTGTATTGCTGGTGAGAACACCAAGCTGCTTCAACAGGGATATAAATATATTTCTTTTTTATTTTTTAGGGTTGGGGGCAATTACAACTTTTGATATGGGGTCTTGTGATTTCTATGTACGCCACTATCTGTGTGATCTCCCCAGGATGTTTCCGCTCACTGCTCATTATACATCATGGTTATCTGCTCATGGTATATCATGGTCATCTGCTGTATAAACCCCTCACTGGTCATATTTCCTTTCTTCTATAGGTGGAGACTGTGGGACCCTTCTAAGCACCAGGGGTCCTTTCTCTGTCCCCATGGCCCGCTTGTACTTTGCAGAGGCGGTACTTGCCGTGGAATACCTGCATAGTTACGGTGTGGTGCACAGAGACCTGAAGCCGGAAAAGTAAGTGCCCCCGTAGTATAATAAAGTGGGGAAAGTTGTCATTTATTATCATTCAGTCTGTGAGGCTAAAACCATCTTCTGTTTTGCAGCCTCCTGATTACATCTACTGGACATATTAAAGTTACCGATTTTGGGATTTCAAAACTTGATCTAATGATACCGAAAACCAACACCTACAAGGAATTAGCAGTGGACATCTCCAGAGAGTTCCAGGACCGTGAGGTCAGCATCACCTACAAGAACTTAGCTTGTTATTTGCAAATCTCATCACACTATTGTCTCTTCTCTACGTTCTTCCTTTCTAGAGAACTTTTCCACTAATATTTTATCTTCTGCATTGTGTTTTAACGATGATATCTTGTCATAATAATTGTTTCATCGATTCTCATCTCTATGTTCTGTTGGTTTCCAGTTCTGTGGCACCCCATGTTACATAGCCCCAGAGATCATCCTGAAAGAAGGCTATGGAAGACCTGTTGACTGGTGGTCATTGGGGATCATCCTGTATAAATTCCTGCTGGGATGTGTACCATTTGATGCTGATTCCCTCACTGAGCTTTATAAAAGGGTTGTCATTGGTGAGTAGAATAATTCGATCATTGCGTTGATTGGTTACATTTGTTTAGTTATTTCCTTTGCTTTATGTTACAGTCCAGTAAAGAGGTTTTATTTTCTGTAATTTTCTATGTAACAGGAGAACTAATTTGGAATTGTGATCGCGCTCCACCCCTGGATGCTCAGAATCTCATCACTGAGCTGCTCAGAAGAAATCCTGTGCGTAGACTTGGGACAGGTAACAGATATACTAGTATTAATATTCCCTTATTAGACCAAGGACATATCGCTCATGTCCATGAAGATCAGCATTTCTCTATCAGCTCATCTACTGTATTTCTAGTTCTCCACACTAAGACTTTCAGTTTATTTCCTTCATGTCGGCTCAGTTTTGTCATTAGTTCAGATTACGATAAACTGTTCAGATATGGAGCCATCCCTGACTATGTCCGCATCACTTTTGTTTTTCTTTTTCTAGGAGGAGCATTTGAGATCAAGGTTCATCCATTCCTGAGTGACTTGGACTTTGACAACATTCTGAGCCAGGAGCTGGAGTATGTTCCTCAGCTTGTTTCAGATGCAGACACCAGCTTATTTATCAGTAAGTAGAAGGAGACGTCATCTAGACTAAGCGACTGTTTGTCTCATCTTCCCTAATATGTGATCATCTGTTCCCATTAATATTAGTGATAAATAGTGACTGTGTTATACTGACAACCTCTAATAATACTTCATTACCTATTTCTTGTAGATCATTCTGATATAAACAAACATCTGGTCTCAAAGGATGAGGAAGGCACAAGTGAGAACAATGAGAGCCTTGACTTCCAAAATTTTACGTCATCTTCTGAAAAGCTTTGTAAAGTAAGTATGTGATTAATAAATCCAAAATATGTAAAAAAATGTAAAACAACTCTAAAAGTACATAAAAAAAATATTTTATATCTTATTTTTATCCGTATTTAGCTCTGTATCATCGCTACCAGGATGGTGAACAATGAGGATCCCAATGCCCCTCCAGAGTATACACCAGAAACCAACACAAACATCTCAGAAATGTGAGTAGATTATAAAGGGTCATTACTTCATTACTGGGAGTTCCAGGCTGATCTATGTACACAACACCAAATATAGGACATAAATATCAGAATATCAAATGCAGCATTCACCGCTTCATGGTTAACGGTCATTGTACTTTTGGCTTCAGAAAATGCAGAAGATAACAGCCCATAATTGTGGCAGGTCATGCATTTTTAGCACTGCCTACTCTGTAGGAGAGCTGTAGTATTACTTGCCAGCCATTCTTGGTAGTTGTGTTCTGATCCATGGAAGGTAGTTTTGAGCAGAAAACCTTCCCCACTATGACAGTCATATGTCCTATTAGGCCTTATAGTCAGTGTTCTTATAGTGAGACAACCCATTTTATACTGTGTTTACTTACGATTTACATGTTTTTCTTCTTCAAACAGGCAGAAAGAATCTGTTCCTGTATGTAATACAGACGATGCTGTTACCATCTTGCCACCCTCATCCCCATTGCCAGGTATGTACATGTCTACAGCACCAACAATGTGAATGTTGACTTCAAGGCTCAAATATTTCCACATGGTTTTTCTGGTCTACTATGTTATCCATGTTTCATGGATCTCAGCTATGTTGACCATGGGTTCGTACTGTATCCCTATTTCCTTAATTTTGTACAGGAGTTTTTTTTCATGTATTCTGTATATTACGTTGCATCATCTATTAACCTAGTGAGATATAGCGACTGTGTTATACTGACACCCTCTAACAATCCTTCATTACCTATGTCTTGTAGATCACTCTGATGAAAACAACCATCTGATCTCAGAGGATAAGGAGGGCACAAGTGAGGACGATGAGAACTTTATCTTCCGAATATTTGCATCATCATCTTCTGAGAGGCTTTCTAAAGTAAGTATGTGATCGATAAATCCAAAATATGTACAAAAAAAGGATCTATAAAATTAAAAAGTATGTATATTTAATAACTTATTGTTATCCACATTTAGCACTCTACCACCACTAACGGGATGGTGAACAACGAGGATCCCAAGGCCCCTCCAGAGTGTACACCAGAATCCAACACAAACATCTCAGAAATGTGAGTAGATTATGGGGTCATTACTGGGAGCTCCAGGCTGATATATGTGCACAACACCAAATATAGGACATAAATACCATAATATCAAATGTAGCATCCACCGCCCCATGGTTATGGGTCATTGTGCTTTCAGCTTTCGGAATTGTTGGAGATAACAGCCCATAATTGTGGCCGGTCATGCACTTTTAGTGCTGCCCTCACTGTAGGAGAGATGTAGTATGAAATGCCGGCCATTCTTGGTAGTTGTTTTCCTCTCAGCTCTCTATAAAAGGTAGTCTTGAGCAGAAGACCTTCCCCACTATGACAGTCATATGTCCTACTAGGCCTTATAGTCGGTGTTCTTCTAGTGAGACAACCCCTTTTATATGGAGTTTACTTGAGATTTACATGTTTTTCTTCTTCAAACAGGCAGAAAGTATCTGTTCCTGTATGTAATACAGACGATGCTGTTACCATCTTGCCACCCTCGTCCCCATTGCCAGGTATGTACATGTCTACAGCACCAGCAATGTGAATGGTGACTTCAAGGCTCAAATATTCCCACATGGTTTTATACAATACTATAGGTCTCTTATGTTATCCATATTATGACAAAGCAGATCCTATAAGAATATATTGTTACTGATTTTTTTTTTAATTTTTCATCAGAATTTCCATCTCATGAAGAAAGAAAATCGGCAATAAATCTGAGTATGGAGCAACAAAACTCAGAAAATGGAAAAAATGGGAAAAAGAGACGAGGTAAGTGTGAGAATCAACTCCATGTTGTGTGATGTCACTGAGAATAATTCATGTGGAGTAGATGTCATCTGTCAGTGATGGGATTGTCACATGTATGATTGCTGACAATGACCCCTGACCTCTGTATGATAATATTCCTCTGCCGTCCGGCCACAGTGACTGCACAGCATTATTATGTAATATGGAGTCCTATCACTTACATTATATTTATTTCTCTTCTCATAGGTTCCATCTTCCGCCGGATCTTATCATCCTGCCGGCGTGGATTATCCAGGGCTGCTCGCGCATTTGCATGCTGTCACTGTTGCCCTAAAACCATCTAAAAGACGGGACACCTAAGCATCCAGCGCCCTGAAGTCCAGCAGATCCATCATCACTGCTGGAGCTGTATAGAAGGACCTTCACCATCTACCTGTGGCCTTCTGACTGGTCAACCTGGACAAGTTTCAGTAACGCCTCTGTCATCGGGCTCCGCGGTATTCATACTGCTCGTCTGACTTGTCATTTACTGATCACCTGGTATCTGACCTCGGCTATCTTCCTGACTTTGATTTATTCTATTGACAATGTTCACGATTTTATTCATCCCATTATTAATTAAAAAAAAGTAAAATCTGTTACTGTTGCTCTGATTCCTTTTTGTCTTGAATTCACAAATACTTGTAACTCACTAATTGCTCTTCTTCCCACTAAATGTATTTCTCATTATCCTTAATGCAGCAGTCAGTCTCATATTTCTGTCCAGCAATTACACTGGTGCATCCACCCTGTACCAGTCATTACACTCATCCACAAACCTCTCCACACTGCTGCACAGTCCTGCATCTCTACCATATCTACACTCCAATGAGCTAAGATTAACATCCTCCATAATCAGGACCTCCCACTCTCATGTCCAAGACATTTTCTCTGCTGCACCAGCTCTCAGGAGTGCACTACTGCAGGCAATCAGGTTCATTCCCACTATCAGAGATTTTAAGTGTGCAGTAGAAACAGATTATTTGTGGCAGGACTGTCAAATCACCTCACTATTCTAAGTTTTTCCTACAGCACTCAGTAGCACTTAATATTTGTACATATACAGATAATGGTTGGTGACTGGTTCATGCAGCCTTAATTCCACAAAGATAGAAATAAAAGGTCAACATGTTTCATACATCCAAACCATCCTTAATCATGGCAGAAAAACATAATTTTAAGTTCCCACTATGAATATTTGGTGAGATATCACAGCTGTGTATTTTCACAGCACAAAGAACGCATCTTACAGATCAGCAAATCACAGTGTGCTGACGCTTAGTGTTGTAGTTTTGAACAACACCATTCATTTTATCATATAATGTCTTGAAAAATGAGAAAAAATGCCAGGTTTGGGTTCCTTCATTTTACAGTGTGTATTGTGTTGTAAAAACAAACTGACAAAATGATTCAGAGTCAGTAGTACGATTACTGTGATACCAAACTTATAAGGTTTATATATATATATATATATATATATATATATATATACAGTACAGACCAAAAGTTTGGACACACCTTCTAATTTAAAGATTTTTCTGTATTTTCATGACTATGAAAATTGTACATTCACACTGAAGGCATCAAAACTATGAATTAACACATGTGGAATTATATACTTAACAAAAAAGTGTGAAACAACTGAAAATATGTCTTATATTCTAGGTTCTTCAAAGTAGCCACCTTTTGCTTTGATGACTGCTTTGCACACTCTTGACATTCTCTTGATGAGCTTCAAGAGGTAGTCACCGGAAATGGTCTTCCAACAATCTTGAAGGAGTTCCCAGAGATGCTTAGCACTTGTTGGCCCTTTTGCCTTCACTCTGTGGTCCAGCTCACCCCAAACCATCTCGATTGGGTTCAGGTCTGGTGACTGTGGAGGCCAGGTCATCCGGCGTAGCACCCCATCACTCTCCTCCTTGGTCAAATAGCCCTTACACAGCCTGGAGGTGTGTTTGGGGTCATTGTCCTGTTGAAAAACAAATGATGGTCCAACTAAACGCAAACCGGATGAAATAGCATGCCGCTGCAAGATGCTGTGGTAGCCATGCTGGTTCAGTATGCCTTCAATTTTGAATAAATCCCCAACAGTGTCTCCAGCAAAGCACCCCCACACCATCACACCTCCTCCTCCATGCTTCATGGTGGGAACCAGGCATGTAGAGCCATCCGTTCACCTTTTCTGCATCGCACAAAGTCACGGTGGTTGAAACCAAAGATCTCAAATTTGAACTCATCAGACCAAAGCACAGATTTCCACTGGTCTAATGTCCATTCCTTGTGTTCTTTAACCCAAACAAGTGTCTTCTGCTTGTTGCCTGTCCTTAGCAGTGGTTTCCTAGCAGCTATTTTACCATGAAGGCCTGCTGCACAAAGTCTCCTCTTAACAGTTGTTGAAGAGATGTGTCTGCTGCTAGAACTCTGTGTGGCATTGACCCGGCCTCTAATCTGAGCTGCTGTTAACCTGCGATTTCTGAGGTTGGTGACTCGGATAAACTTATCCTCAGAAGCAGAGCTGACTCTTGGTCTTCCTTTCGTGGGGTGGTCCTCATGTGAGCCAGTTTCTTTGTAGCGATTGATGGTTTTTGCAACTGCACTTGGGGACACTTTCAAAGTTTTCCCAATTTTTCGCACTGACTGACCTTCATTCCTTAAAGTAATGATGGCCACTCGTTTTTCTTTACTTAGCTGCTTTTTGCTTGCAATAATACAAATTCTAACAGTCTATTCAGTAGGACTATCAGCAGAGTATCGACCAGACTTCTGCACAACACAACTGATGGTCCCAACCCCATTTATAAGGCAAGAAATCCCACTTATTAAACCTGACAGGGCACACCTGTGAAGTGAAAACCTTTTTCGGTGACTACCTCTTGAAGCTCATCAAGAGAATGCCAAGAGTGTGCAAAGCAGTCATCAAAGCAAAAGGTGGCTACTTTGAAGAACCTAGAATATAAGACATATTTTCAGTTGTTTCATACTTTTTTGTTAAGTATATTATTCCACATGTGTTAATTCATAGTTTTGATGCCTTCAGTGTGAATGTACAATTTTCATAGTCTTGAAAATACAGAAAAATCTTTAACCGAGAAGGTGTGTCCAAACTTTTGGTCTGTACTGTATATATATATATATATATATATATATACAGTGTTTAGCATAAATCAGTACACCCAAATAGATTTGTCAGCAAACCTGTAGTTTCCTTTCAGAATCATCATTTTATATGGGATACCATACTACAAAATACTCTCGCAAATTTGAGCCATTGAATGCAAACAAGATTTGGTATTTTGCAGACCCCAAAAAAGTAATTTTCTTAACAAACTCATCAAGATCATGTTTCAAAAATGAGAACATCCCAGTAACAGTCTTAAGAGAAAAGCTAAGTTTAGACAACAAAATTCTAATTAACAAGAACTGAACCACAGGTAAGTGTAATTATTCATTAAACAGATGTCCAGCAGACAGGTGTCTGTAAAAGGAAGTTACTTAATAAAGAAAACTCCTTCCCATTTCATGCTATCAGCAATGGCACCACATAGAAGGGAAATGTCACAAAACCTGAGAAAGAAAATAATTTCTTTGCAATAAATGTAAAGTCTACAAGAAGATCAGCAAAACTTTACTTATCAGTCAGAATACTGTAGCAAAAGTGATGCAAAACTATAACAAAGATGGAACTGCAACCATCTTACAGAGACGTCCAGGCCGACTATGGAAGTTAACACCTAAACAAAAGCGTCCTCTGATGAGAAGGGTAAGTGGCACCACATAGAAGAGAAATGTCACAAGACATTTCTGAGAAAGAAAATAATTTCTTTACAAAAAATGTGAAGTCTACAAGAAGATCAGCAAAGCTTTTCTTATCAGTCAGATGGAAGTTAACATCTAAACAAAAGCATCTTCTGATGAGAAGAAAATCGACAGGCAAATTCATTGCTATTAGCTGAAGAAGTAGAAAGCCAAACTAAGGTGAGTGTTTTCCATGACACGACACGGTGTACACTGCAAATGAATGGCATTCATGAGTGTCCTCCACAAAGGAAGCCTCTCTCCCTTAAAGCCCATGAACAATAAAAGTCCGTCTACAATTTGCCAGGGTCCATGCTTAAAACTATGAGGACTACCGGGACTCTATACTGTGTATGTGAATCTTATGTGTATGTCCGTATTTTATGTTTGTGTGCACTATGTATATGTGACGCGCCCTGGGCCTATGTGACGTAGCGTTGCGCACGCAGGGACTACCCGGAGCCGGATCTGATAGGGGTAGTAGTCTCGTGGCGGTGACCCGGTCCGTGCCCAGGGAGTCAGACTAAGTGGCGGTATATTAGCAGTAGATGTAGGATGACTATGCCACCTGTTGAATGCAGCTATGGAGCTGCCGCTGCAGGGCAGACCGCTGAGGCCGGTGGAAGGATGGTGCAGCGTGGATGGTATAACCCCCAACGGGAGGGGTATGGCCTCAGGGCAGCCGACGTGGAAGATGGGGGTAGCAGGAACCACTCAGAGACGATGCGGTGTAGTTCAGGGTCTTTACTGGTGACAAAGACAGACCCTCCCGGAGTACTTGCTAGCGATCGGGGCCTGGTCAGTCCTTGAGCAGATGGGATCTCCCCTGGCCAGGTGGAGTTGTAGGCCTTCCCAACTAACTGTACTCTTCTGGCTACCTTGCTAGAGGCGGGTAAAAGTAGCCCACGTCCCTGAGTGTACCGTGTGGTGCTCACCCGTATGGCCGGTGACTCGGGGCCTTCTAGTGCCTTCCGCTCCACGACGGCGGTGCTGGTCCCACGCGTGTGACCGTGCCTTCGGGTTTCTGGGCCAGAGGACTTGAAATCCCCTGCCGGACGGTTTCTGCTGCTGGGTAAGGGTTAGTCCCCACAGCCTCGGACTCCGGGTCCGGTGATAACTTCTCAGTCAGGGCGAGCTCTGCAGCTGCCAGCCCCTGACTCCTTGTAGCACTGCTCCCACAGAGCTCCTGTTGTTTCTTCCTATGCTGCTTCTCTTCTCTGTCTCTACTTCTGGCATGGCCCGGGAGCTGGGCCCAGCCGGAGCCACAGCTCCCTGTCCGCCCTCCTAGCTCAACTCTCCCTTTGAACTCTCTAACCCTGCCTCAGCCCCAGGTTTATATAGGGGAAGTCCTTCCCCTCCCAGGACTGGGCAGGAGGTGTGGCATGCATAGGATTCCTGACCAAGAGACCTCCCACCTGCTCTCAGACATAACATTGCTGTTACTGTGGAAACCAGACCCCTGGGGTGCCACATTCCCCCCTAGTGAAATTTAGTACTCCGGGACTGAACATACTTTTGTCAACATAACAAGGCATAAAAAAAAAAATAACATTACAATAAGGAAACACATAAAGACGGTCACGGCGTGTCCGCAACCGGGTGCAGTCTTTGAAGAAAACAAAGGTGTCCATTTCACCAAAACAGGGAGACGTAACCAGGTAGGGGTCTGTCCTGCCCCGAGTCCTTAACAGTCTTTAGTCCATCCTGGGTTACGCTCCACTAACTGTACAAGGATTCCCGGTAAATCCACCAAGGACTCCTAAAAATAACTAGAAACACATAATTATTTACAGGATATGGCCGCTCTCAGGCCTCGGCCAGTGGGGATAAGGATTGGCTGCTCACAGTCCTCAGCCTGGTAAGGGATAGGGACACACGGGGAACAATTCACTAATCCCAACGGGGACCATATTTTAATTAGCAGCAGTCCTTGTACCCTAACGGGTAACTATGTACAGCTCTTTATTCACGCTACTTCCCTTCAGCAGCTATGTCCTCTTTGTGCTCCCTCCTGAGGGTAGTCCTCAGACCCGTCCGGGTCCTCTTGGCTTTCCTCGTATTGGTAGTACTGCAGCTCCTCCTCGGTTAGCCGGGTTAGTATCTCTGCGACAGTCCTCCTCCCAGGTGGCCAGGACTTTACCTCCCTTTGGGCTGCCCCGGTTAATTGGGCCACCAGGATGCTCACTTTTTGCTCTTCTGTGAGGGGGTACACCTGGAAGAGGCTATCCAGCTTTTCTCTAAAGTCATGTAGGGTATGTGACTCCCCTGAGTACTGGGGTAGCCAGGCCGCTCCCGGGATATAGGGCATGGTGAAAGGCATGACTGCAGCAGCGGTGGCGCTGGCGTTGGTTGAGGCAGTGAAGCTCTCCTCCGTATCCGACATCTTCCTCGCCCCTAGTGGACCGTGGCCTACCTTGCGATGATCCTCTTCCGTAGGCCGCGGCTCCGCAGTGGATCGTCAGGGTTGAGGACCTCTCGTCGCGCTCCTGTGACGTCGGCGTCTGCTGGGCTCCTTCCAGGACCTTACGCAACGTCCGGACGTGAGGCGGGGCTTCAGTTCTCGCGGGCTTTTCGGAGTCCACGCCCCTCTTCTTCCCGCGCGGCGTCCTCAAAATGGCGTCCAACGGCGGGAAAACTCCACAGATGGCGGGAAGAAGGCTGAAGATGGCGCCGGATGGCGGGAAAACTTCACGGATTGCGGGAAGAAGGCTGAAGATGGCGCCGGATGGCGGGAATCTTCACCACAGGTAAGTTTTAAAAGTCTCTCTTTCAGGCACGCAGTACCCGGTGGTTGCGGGCACAAAATCCTGTCGACTACGCCAAAAGTTGACGCGCCCTGGGCCTATGTGACGTAGCGTTGCGCACGCAGGGACTACCCGGAGCCGGATCTGATAGGGGTAGTAGTCTCGTGGAGGTGACCCGGTCCGTGCCCAGGGAGTCAGACTAAGTGGCGGTATATTAGCAGTAGATGTAGGATGACTATGCCACCTGTTGAATGCAGCTATGGAGCTGCCGCTGCAGGGCAGACCGCTGAGGCCAGTGGAAGGATGGTGCAGCGTGGATGGTATAACCCCCAACGGGAGGGGTATGGCCTCAGGGCAGCCGACGTGGAAGATGGGGGTAGCAGGAACCACTCAGAGACGATGCGGTATAGTTCAGGGTCTTTACTGGTGACAAAGACAGACCCTCCCGGAGTACTTGCTAGCGATCGGGGCCTGGTCAGTCCTTGAGCAGATGGGATCTCCCCTGGCCAGGTGGAGTTGTAGGCCTTCCCAACTAACTGTACTCTTCTGGCTACCTTGCTAGAGGCGGGTAAAAGTAGCCCACGTCCCTGAGTGTACCGTGTGGTGCTCACCCGTATGGCCGGTGACTCGGGGCCTTCTAGTGCCTTCCGCTCCACGACGGCGGTGCTGGTCCCACGCGTGTGACCGTGCCTTCGGGTTTCTGGGCCAGAGGACTTGAAATCCCCTGCCGGACGGTTTCTGCTGCTGGGTAAGGGTTAGTCCCCACAGCCTCGGACTCCGGGTCCGGTGATAACTTCTCAGTCAGGGCGAGCTCTGCAGCTGCCAGCCCCTGACTCCTTGTAGCACTGCTCCCACAGAGCTCCTGTTGTTTCTTCCTATGCTGCTTCTCTTCTCTGTCTCTACTTCTGGCATGGCCCGGGAGCTGGGCCCAGCCGAAGCCACAGCTCCCTGTCCGCCCTCCTGGCTCAACTCTCCCTTTGAACTCTCTAACCCTGCCTCAGCCCCAGGTTTATATAGGGGAAGTCCTTCCCCTCCCAGGACTGGGCAGGAGGTGTGGCATGCATAGGATTCCTGACCAAGAGACCTCCCACCTGCTCCTAGACATAACATTGCTGTTACTGTGGAAACCAGACCCCTGGGGTGCCACATATGCATACGTTAAAATGTGTATAGAGTATTAGCATGTGCAAATTTTATATGTGTGCCTAATATAAATATACATGGAAATGTATATGTAGGTGGTGCCTGATGGAGGGTGGGGGGCCCAGATCAGAAGTCCTGATTAAGGGCCCTTCACTGTCATTGTCTGCCCCTTATATAAACAGTAAAATCCTCTTTAATAACTGGACTTCCATTGGGGTGGACTTCTCATAGATGGCCAGTATGCATACTATATTGTGAATCTGGGCATCTCTCACAGAAAATCTGATCTGGATATGAGGGTGGTCTTCTATAAGCGGTGATGTTTTGGAGAGATTTAGGGAAAAGTCCCAATTCTTATCCATCGATCTGGTAATTTGAGTAAAATATTTGTGTTGATAACTGATCACAAAGTCACAAAATATGTAAGATTTGGCATAACCTGGTTCATTTTTCAAAAAGTTATGCTCAATTTTTTTAGCACCAAGTTTTGTTGCTTTTTTGTAGACTTACACTAACTTAGTATATTGTGTGAGAATTAAATGAATTATGAATTAGTTGGCGCATTTTACCACACTCTGGGGGTCCCTGACAGTCCTTCTTTACCGGCCCTGTAGTGATGCCAATGTAAACTTCCAAGTGACCGCGCAGTCAATCACTGTCACGAATGCAGGACAACCTATGATTAGCTAATTTTTGGGAAATCCTTATAACAAAAGGGGATTGAAAATATTTACAATTATTTTAAAAGCATTAAAAAAAAAACAGACCCAATACTTATAATTAGTTTGTTGAAAGTAGTCTAATTAAAGGGAGCTGAAAGGATTAGAGATTATGAACCCGATTCACCAGTGTTTTTGCCAGAAAACTGGCATAAAGCTCTTGAAAAGTTGCAAAGTTTTGTGACTTTTCCCATTTTCACATAATTTTAACTTCTTTAAAGCCCAAGACGTACTGATACGTATCTGCGCCCTGGGACTTAAGAGCCTGATACGTATTAGTACATCTTTGCGATCGCGCCCGCACACAGGCTGTGCGGGCGTGATCGCCGCCGGGTGTCAACTGATTGTCACAACTGACACCCGGTGCTATGTGCTGGGAGAGGTCCCGCACATTAACCCCCGCAATGCTGGGATCGAAGTCGTTCGCAGCATTGCGGGGGCAAGGGGAGGTGATCGGGATAGTCACCTCTCCTGCCGGCGTCCAGCAATGTGTGCCGCGGCTTCCCGGATGTTGTCATGATGACCCGATTCACTGAGGGGTGCAGTTTTAAGAATGGTGTCACTTTTGGGTATTTTCAGTCATAAAGACCCCTCAAAGTGACTTCAAATGTGATGCGGTCCCTAATAAAATGGTTTTGTAAATTTTGTTGGAAAAATGAGAAATCGCTGGTCAATTTTAACCCTTATAGCTCCCTAATAAAAATAAATTTGGGTTCCAAAATTGTGCTGATGTAAAGTAGACATATGGGAAATGTTATTTATTAACTTTTTTTGTGTGACATATCTCTCCGATTTAAGGGCATAAAAATTCAAATTTTGAAAATTGCAAAATTTTCTAAATTTTCGCCAAATATCTGTTTTTTTCACAAATAAACACAAGTGATATCGAAGAAATTTTACCACAATCATAAAGTACAATATGTCATGAAAAAATATTCTCAGAACCAGGGGGATCCGTTGAAGCGTTCCAGAGTAATTACCTCATAAAGTGACAGTGGTCAGAATTGTAAAAATTGGCCTTCTCATTAGCGTGCAAACCACTTTGGGTTGTAAAGGGGTTAAGGACTCTACCTGCATATACAGTCATGGAGGAAAGTGCTGGCACCCTTGAAATTGTTTCAGAAAATTACACATGTTTTATTACACGCATGTTTATTTCCTTTGTGTTTATTGGAACAACACAAAAAAACTGAGAAAAAAAAGGCAAATTGGACATAATTTCACACAAAACTCCAAAAATGGGCCGGAATACATATATATATTTTTGATGGGACAACACTGAAGATGCGACACTTTGATACAATGTACAGTAGTCAGTGTACAGCTTGTTTAACTGTAAATTTGGTGTGCCTGCAAAATAACTCAACACACAGCCATTAATGTCTAAACAGCTGGCAACAAAAGTGAGTACACCCCTAAGTGTGTTCTCAGCTGATGTTATTTGTGGGTTTTTCTTTGCATCCCGAACAATTTTCTTGGCAGTTGTGCCTGAAATTTTTGTTGGTCTACCTGACTGTGGTTTGGTTTTTACAGAGCATCTGATTTTCCATTTGTTAATCACAGTTTGAACACTGCAGACTGGCATTATCAATTCCTGGGATATCTTTTTGTATCCCTTTCCTGTGTTATACTCTTTTTGCCTCCCTTTCCTGTGTTATACAGTTCAACTACCTTTTCCCGTAGATCCGTTGATAATTCTTTTGCTTTCCCCATCTCAAAATCCAGAAACGTCAGTGGCTGGATCCCAGAAACTCACTCAGCTTTATGCACACACACTGATTACAAGCAAACAGGTCATAGGTGAGGATGTTACCTTTAGTAGCCATTCAAACCCATTTGTGTCAAATTCTGTGCATGTTATCAGGCCAAAATCACCAGGGTATGTAAACTTTTTGATCAGGATTATTTGGATGTTTTTGGTTGTCATTAGTGATGAGTGAGCACTAAAATGCTCGAGTACTCGTTGCTCGGGTCGAGCAAATTGAAATACTCGGGTGCTCAACCCGAGCAATGAGCCCAATATAAGTCTAGGGGAAACTTGAGCATTTTTCAGGTGGCTCCCCACGGCGGTCTGCAGAGGGCCTAAAAATTGCCCAAATCGATGGGAACTGTGCTCAAATGACATGTGAACAGCATGGGGAAGACCCCTGGAAGCATCTCTGACTCCCAGATCACTGCTGTCAACAACGTCGTCAGAGTATTACGCCACTTTTACGGCGTAAGGAACATCCTTTCCAGGGTGATGACTTGTATATAAGGCAAAATAAATAAACAAAAACACAAATACTCCTACACACCTTGGGCTATGTTCACACGTAGCATTTTTGACACGTTTTTGCACTTTTGCATTGCTTTCAACCAAGACAAATGCATTCACCAGGAAATGTCATTTTAACATTTTACAACCTTATCTGGCCATGTGGTGTGTGACACATCATCAGACACATGCATACAGTGCTGTAAAGACATGGGAACAGCAAGGGGAAGACCTCTGGAAACATCTCTGAATCCCAGGTCACTGCCTAAATGTGTGCCCATCATAAGTGATCCTTGGCACATGCGAAGATGCCTCCCGCCATGCACCTGTCGTTGCAGACTTGCAACAATCACCGTCCACGTCCTTGTCCCACTGCAGTGTTCAGTTGTCCCTACCCCATTCCTTGGAATGCAAGCACAAGAATGCCGGCAGCCACCCACCCACAGGCTGCAATACTATACTGCCAAATTTTTGACAGCTGCTTGCACTTGAAATGTGGCCTTTTAGGCTCGTGGAGGCGGAAGCTTTTCATAACCTCATGCCGGCGGCGGCCGGGTGTCCATACTCGGTCCCCAGTCGCCACTATATTTCCCGGTATCGCCTCCGCCTTCCACAACCACGGGTCCAATAACATTACCCGTGCCCTCCCCAGTGCACTTACTGGGAAGGACCGCCTAACCACAAACACGTGGACAGGTGAATGTGGCCAGGGACGGTACGGAGCCAGTCCACAACTTTTTTTGCTAAGAGTTGTATTTAGCTCGGTGAAAGGACTGGCATAGAGGGAAACCGTATCTACCCTGCGTGTCATTTCTCCCAGAAAATCCTGTAATTGAGCTTGTTGCAGAAGCAATGGCAGCCCATCCAACATCAACTCGCACTTGTCAATGGTGCTTTGACACACACACATCTTTCTTTGCGCATTTAATTTCTTGAATACAGAATTGGAAAATGGCCTGATCCGTAATGCGTTTTGAGAAATAACATGCATAAGCATGGCCGATCCGCATTAAAAAAGCAGCCATAGAGTGTCCAGGAACCTTCCCCCACACTTTTCTTAGCCAGGGCTGCTTTTCGGCAGGGTTGCACGGGCCCACCAGAGAACCAGAGACTCCTCCGGCGGGCCCTGGCTTCTCCTTCAGGAGAGTTCATAGTGCCGAGGTGAGGCCATGATGATGATAGAGGCCATCATCTGCTTAGTTTTCTGTTACTTGGAATGCAATTGCAAGTATGCAGCCAGCCACCCACCCACCCACAGGCCGCAACACTAAACTGACAGATTTCTGGGCAGCTCTTTGCACTTGAAATATGGCCTTTTAAGCTTGTGGAGGTGGAAGCTTTTCACAACCTCATGCAGGCGGCGGCCGGGTGTCCATACTCGGTCCCCAGCCGCCAGTATTTTTCCGGTATCGCCTTCGCCTTCCACAAGCACGGGTCCCACAACATTACCCATGCCCTACCCAGTGCACTTACTAAGAAGGACTGCCTAACCACAAACACGTGGACAGGTGAATGTGGCCAGGGACGGTACGGAGCCAGTCCACAACTTTTTTTGATAAGAGTTGTATTTAGCTCAGTGAAAGGACTGGCATAGAGGGAAACCGTATCTACCCTGAGTGTCATTTCTCCCAGGAAGCCCTCTAAAGCTGCTTGCACTTGAAATCTGGCCTGAACATTACTGCTGGTACTTTTCTGTGGCAATTTTCTTGCCTCCTACCAGCCTGGAATATTTCCAGCAAACTATGGTACAACACCATGGTATTAGCACTGCCCCCAGTACCAGCAGCGAAGCCATCCTCAATTTCCTTCTCTGGAATTTTATTTGGTAGACTGAGTGGCTGCCAAAATAAATTTTCTCACAAAGGAGCTGATGATAGAGTGGCAGTAGGTTCAAGTTTCTCCAGCCTGCTAGATATTAGAGGGTGAACGGCAGCACATTGGATCAGTGGTTAGCACTGAAGTCTTGCAGCACTGGGATCCTGGGTTCAAATCCCAGCAAGGACAACATCTGCAAGAAATTTGTATGTTCTCCCACAGGGTTGGACAGTCCCACCAGAGAATTCTCTGGTGTGCCTTGGCTTCTACCTCAGGAGAGTTCATGATAGCGCTAACTTTGCAGCTGCTATGGGGCTCTTGAGCGGGTGAGAAAGGTTAGCCCTCAGAAACAAATCCTCTGGTGGGCAGAATGTTTTTCAATCTGAAACAGCTTCTCAGTGGGAGTTGTATTTCACAGCATGCCATATTCTTTAGCTCTGTGAAAGGACTGGCATATAGGGAAACCTTATTTACCCCGGTTGTCATTTCTCCGTCACCAGGTTCCGCCCATTGTAACACACGACCATGCCTGGCTGTATGTTCAGCGGTGAGAGCCACAGATCAAGCTGCTGTGTTACAGCTTTCAACAACTATGCAGCGCTGGGCGGTTTGTTAATTAAGCATTAAGCATGTTATCTTCAGCACAGCCTGCTGCTGTTTGGCCAAGGCAGTGCAGCAGTGCTGTCAGCTTGTGACTGATGTGGTCATTTCGGAGATGGAGGAGGAGGTGCATGAGCTGAACAATGTGATTACATTGAGGTTAAATTGGTGATGCTGTTTTTTATACTAAAGAAAGATCCTATTGTTATGTTTTTTTATGTTATTTTTTATGACAAATGCATTCACCGGGAAAAGTCATTTTAACATTTTACAACCTAATCTGGCAATGTGGTGTCATCAGACACATCCTGTTTTATTTATGATGGAGGGACTCTGAAAGTCATAAAGCCTATTTTTATAGGAACATCAGACGGCCCTTACTATTCTTAAAAGGCCAGCAGTCGGCCCTAGCTATTGTTAGAGAGCCATCAGAGGGCTATGCTTTGTTGTTCCCATTATTAACAAGTGGGTCTCCTATACTGTTATTGCGCATCCAGTGACTGCAAGGGTTGTCAAAAATTTGGACGCAACCTAATACCCCTTTGAAGAGACATAGAGGAGGGTCTCAGTAAAAAAAATGTTCCCATTATAAAGGAGCGGGTCTTCTATAGTGGTAATGCCCATGCTGTGACTGCAAGGGTGGGCAAAATTTTTGAATAAAACACTAACAATTTAAAGACACAAAGAGCATGGCCACAGTAACAAGGTACGACATGTTCCCGTTAGAAAGGAGAGGGTCTGCTATACAGTTATAGGGTATGCAGTGAATCCAACGGCTGACAAATTTTAGGAAAAACCCCACTAAGAATTTAAGGACACACAGAGCAGGGCCACATTAACAAGGTACGACATGTTCCCATTAGAAAGGAGAGGGTCTGCTATACAGTTATAGGGTATGCAGTGAGTCCACCGGCTGACCAAGTTTAGGAAAAAACCCACTAAGAATTTAAAGACACATAGACCAGGCCACAGTAATGACAAATTCCCATTAGAAAGGAGAGAGTCTCCCATAGTGTTGGACTATGCAGTGACTGCAAGAGCTGCCAAAAATTTGGAGGCACTTCAATGGCCCTTGGAAGAGACGTGGAGGAGCGCATCATAAAAAATTGTTACCATTAGAAAGGAGCGGGCCTCCTATACTTGTAATGCCATGCACTAAGTGTATGGGCTGACAAACATTTACTCCTGGGGGGTATACATGAACATACTGTATAAAAAAATTTTTTTAAGGGCATCATAAAAATGTAGCGCCCCGAGGGCTCGACCGCTACAGGGGTATTGCACCTCTGCCAGAGGTGTGATATTCCACTCCCGGGTAAGGATGGAGTATGGACCAGGGTTCAGTTAGCTGCATACAGCACACTCACCCCATTTCCGAGGGACAGCTCAACGGTGCTCCCATTAGACAGAAATGCAGGCACGACAGACCATGTCCCTGGCTGGAGTGGGGAGGGGGTAGGAATACCCATTGATGTAGGAGCAGATAGGGGTTGGTTCCTGAGCGTAGATAGGAGCCCATTGTTTGCTGGTCACCTGGGCTCATGTTCTAGAGGGAGGTATAAAAGGTGGGCACCATCTTAGAACAGTGTTCAGTCAGAGAGAAGAAGTGACAGAGTGGGGGCCTCTGCAAGGGGCTCTTCTCCGTAGGCGGGCCTAGCCTCTGAGGCCCAGCCAGCACAGAGAGAAGAGAAGAAGAGAAGTTCAGTGAGTGGAGTAAGAGAAGGAGTTCAGCCAGAGAGGGCTGACAGGGAGCTGTGGCTCAGTCTGGGCCCAGCTCCACGAGGCAGGCCTAGGGTGAAGGCCAGGAACAGAAAGGAACAAGAACAGAAAGGAACAAGAACAGAAAGGAACAGAAGAGAAAGAGAAAGAGAGAAACAGAAGGGCTCAGGAACAAGACAGCAGAAGGGACCCTAAGAACCAACGAGAATACAGGGTGAAGGGTCAGGCAGATTAAGGGTACCGGATCCCAAGTTGGTGGAGGAGAAACAGCCCTCAGCCAAAGACCGGAGGTCGTGATCATTTATTGGTGCGACACCTCATCAAACCTGCTAGGAAGGCACCATATAGGACAGCGGGGAACGGGAACCACATTTACCCGCACAAGTCCGCGGTAGCTGGACAAAAGTGGGTCACTGGTGAGGCAGGCCAGAGAAAGGATTGAAGGGGTCCTGTGTCATGCTCCTGAACTGCCTGGGGTTGACCGAGCCCCTCACCTGGTGGACGCAGCACGGCTCGGGCGGTCATTGCTGACAGAAGTGACCCGGAGTACATGAACTGTGAGTAAAAGACATTGGACTGCAGTACGTTGTCTGTGTACTCTTTCGCTCCTCCAGCACTAACGGCACTGGGACTCTCTGCACCATCACCCCCACCATCCACTACACTGCCCTGGGGCTGCACTCTTCCCGTGGGGAGTCACACTACCTCAGCTGCATACATCATCAGCCCCAGCGATCTGCCTTGCAGCGGCGGTTCATAATAACCGCAATCCACGGGTGGCGCAGTCGGACATCACTTAGGACGGCTAAAGGACTACCACTGGTCTGACCACCCTGAGCCACGGAACCGGGTCGCCACTACTACCCCCACCGTCTCCCTATTGCCCGGCTCCGAGTGCCCCACGGCCCAGGGGCGAGTCAAACACCCTTAAAAAAAATTATGTGGGTGTTGCATCATGGACCACGGTCACCCTGGTGATATGGTGGTGGAGGATGAGGAGAAGGAGGAGGACAAGAGCAAATAGCCAAAATCAGGAAGCGTATACCCATGTGTGGGTGTGAAAAGGTGCATGGGAATACACCTCCCAAGAAAAGACACTGGATTTGAGTTTATGTTACGCTGCTATTGTAGCACCCTGAGGACTCGGCTGCTACAGGGGTATTGCACCTCAACCCAGAGGTGTGGTATTCCACTCCCGGGTAAGGATGGAGTGTGGAACTGAGCTTAGTAGGCTGCATGCACTACATACATCCCATTTCCGGGGGACAGAACTACGGTACTCCCACCAAGTATATATGTGCAGGTACGACAGCGTCTGTCCCTGGCTGGAGTGGGAAGGGGGGTGGAACATCCCAGTAGTGTAGGGGCAGATAGGGGGAGCACTCTGGGTAAAGCTAGGAGCTCATTGGGTGCTGGTCACCTGGGCTCACACATAGAGGGAGTATATAAGGTGGGCACCATCTTAGGACAGGGTCTTTTTAGGAGCTGAGGAAGAGTTCAGCCAGGAGGGCTGACAGGAGCTGTGGCTCCGTCTGGGCCCAGCTCCAGGGCTAGGCCTGCAGTGAGGAGAGAGGAAGAAGGAAGGCCCAGAGTGGAAGACAAGAGGGAACCCTGAGAACCCAGAATTAAGCCAGAAGGGTGAAGGGTTGGCGGACACGGGTACCGGAACCCAAGCTGGTGGAGGTCAATCATCCTCAGCCAGGAACCGGAGGTCATGGTCAAGATTTGCCACGACCCCCACCAAATCCACCAGAAAGGCACACCAAGTATAGGGTCAGGGAACCCAGAGAAGGTTTAACCACCAAGAGACCCGAGGGAGCCGGCCAAAGGTGGATCCCTGGTGGGGACGGCCAGGAGAAAGAGAGGAGAGAGGGAAGCTCAGGACCACGCTCCGGAACTGCCTGGGGGTTGGCCGAGTCCAGGACCTGGTGGACGCAGCACGGCTCGGGTGGTCACTCAAGGCCAGAGTGACCAAAGGAACACCCGTGAGTTAAAAACCCTGAAACTGCATCCCACGTCTCTGACTCTCCTTTCTACACTACAACTACCCCCATCATCCGCATCTGCTGCCCTGAGGCCATACCCCTCCCGTTGGGGGTTATACCACCATGCTGCACATCCTGATACACCTGGCCTCAGTGGACTGTTCTGCAGCGGCGGCTTCAAAGCCGCACTCAACGGGTGGCGTAGTCGATCAAGTTAACATCTACTGCCATAGACTGCCACTTAGTTTGACACCCTGGGCACGGACCGGGTCACCGCCACAAGGACTACTACCCCTATCCAGATCCGGCTCCGGGTATCCCCTGAACATGGCCCAGGGGGTGCGTCAACTTTGGCGTAGTCGGCAGGATTACGTGCCCGCAACCACCGGGTACTGCGTGCCTGAAGAAAAGTTCACATTTACCTCAAAAAGAAGTCTCCCGCCGGTTCCGGAGGGTCCCCGCCATCGGACGCCATCTCGGATCGTTTCCCGCCGTTTGCCAGTCATCTGCAGTCTTTTCCCGCCATCCACGGAGTTTCCCGCCACTGGGAGACGATTCCCGCCATCTGAGAAGATTTCCCGCCCTGGCAGAGCGGACGCCATTATGGGCGTGCCAGAGGGTGGCAAGAGGCCACCTCCCATCGTGGGCCAGGTCCAAGAATGGCGCCAAAAGCGGAAACCGCCCCCACCAGCAGAGACTGTAATGATAGAGATGTCCATCAGCGTGAGGGGACTGCCCCTGGAACTGACAATCACCGAGTTGCCCCGGGACCGCCCTCAGTATGGGCGGATACAGAACAAAAGAGCGAGGATGGGTGCAGCCTGGAGGAGTCTGGAGAGGTCGCACCCGGAGATGGAGGGAGAGTCAGGCAGCACCGACCCTGTGGTCAGGAGCCTGTTGCAAGCAACCACCCCACTAGGCCTGGTGGAGATCCTGGCACAGCTCCCCCAAGACCGGGAGCGTGCACAGACCGCGCTGGAGGGCCTCGCACGGAGGATGGCCCGGGTGCAGCGAGAAATGCTGACTGAGTGGAGTAGGGAGATGGCCCAGCAGGCTGGAACCCGCCAGCGGAGCACGCCACCCGAGACGAGGAGTCTGACCGCCTCTGAGGATGGTGCAGGAGGAATGAAGGCCGGAGACGACGCCGAGGAAGGAGCTGAAGAGACGGAGGCAGGTAAAGGGGACGTCACAACCCCAAGCCTAATAACCGTGAACCTGCCCCAGCTCCCCGTCGCAGAGCCCGAAATTCCCCCTACCGTGCCTGTCGCTGCACCGCCACCGTTCCCAGCTAGGCCTCAAGCGGCAGGAGCCGCGGCCACGCCCCCTGTGACGTCACGCGCCTCAACCCTGAGCGCGGCCAAGCAGGAAATGCCACCGGCCTGGTCGCAGGGCCGAGTACCCCCGGGCGCCGCAGACCCAACAGCGCCCTCTACCTCCACTAAGCCACCGGCCTGGTCGCAAGGTCAAGTACCCCCGGGCGCCGCCGTCTCCACGGTGCCCTTTACCTTCAGGGTGCCCCAAGCCTGGTCGCAAGGCCTGGAAGACCCGGGCGCCGCTGCCACCACCGCACCCTCAACTTCCACAGTGCCGCACCTGGGTGAAGACCTATTCGCCCAACACACTTGCCCGGATGGGCAGCCCTTTGTGTGGCCACCGGAGTACTACCATCTCCGACTCCGGAAGGAAGGACCCCTGTGCGAGCCCCTGATTCCGGCTCCGGCGCCTGTCAAGATCACCCCACTCTCGTTGGAGGAGGCGCAGTTCGCGTGGGACCCCACTGGAGGAGACCTCATCGGGTTCACTCAAGAAACCCGGGCGGCCGCAGCTGAGCGTGCGGAGTGCTGCCGGCAGCAATTGGAGGTCTTCGACAGGGAACGGAGAGAGAGGCGGGTCCGCGAGGAGCGGCTGCAAGTACAGAGTGCAGAGCAGAAGAGCCGGACCCGACGGAACCCCCGTGCAGCCCATGGTCCCCGTGCCACCGGGACTGTAATCAAATTCCAACTGCAGCATGGTTGGGGCTTCATCCGGGACCACCGCACCCCCGGCGACGTCTTTGTGACCCGCAGGGACGTCGAGAGCCATCTGCCGGAGGGACACAGAGGTCGTGACCTATACCTGGGTGACGAGGTCACCTTTACCCGGCATCAATGTGCCAAAGGACCCTACGCCCTTCATGTACACCGGTTGACGGAGGAAGAGCTGCGGTGTGAGGAAGGACAAGAGGACCCGGACGGGTCTGAAGCCTACCCGCGAGAAGGAGCAGGAGGACGCCGTTACTGAAGTACGGTAAAGTGGAACTGTAAATAGTTACCCGTAAGGGTACAGGAACTGTTGCCAGAAAAGTATAGTCCCCGTTGGGACAAGTGTGAACTGTTACCCGTGTGTCCCCTATCCCTTAACAGGCTGAGGACTGTGAACAGCCAATCCTTATCCCCACTGGCCGAGGACTGAGAGCGGCCATAACCCCTTGTATATAGTTGCGCTTCCTAAGGCGCCCCCTACCGGTTTTATAGGAAACTGTGTTTTTTCTAAAAGAGACTGTTGCACTTTACCCGGTCACAAGTTGCACCGTGGCCGGAGGAACAAGAATGTTTACAATGAAAAGTTTATTATGAAAAAGTTTTATGCTGCTGATAATGTATATAATGTTTTATATGTTTATGGATGTTATGAAAAAAAATTGTATGTTTTGGTATGTTTTTATTCTTTTACAGCCCGAGGACGTGCTGTGATTTACCAGGGGGGAATGTAGCACCCTGAGGACTCGGCTGCTACAGGGGTATTGCACCTCAACCCAGAGGTGTGGTATTCCACTCCCGGGTAAGGATGGAGTGTGGAACTGAGCTTAGTAGGCTGCATGCACTACATACATCCCATTTCCGGGGGACAGAACTACGGTACTCCCACCAAGTATATATGTGCAGGTACGACAGCGTCTGTCCCTGGCTGGAGTGGGAAGGGGGGTGGAACATCCCAGTAGTGTAGGGGCAGATAGGGGGAGCACTCTGGGTAAAGCTAGGAGCTCATTGGGTGCTGGTCACCTGGGCTCACACATAGAGGGAGTATATAAGGTGGGCACCATCTTAGGACAGGGTCTTTTTAGGAGCTGAGGAAGAGTTCAGCCAGGAGGGCTGACAGGAGCTGTGGCTCCGTCTGGGCCCAGCTCCAGGGCTAGGCCTGCAGTGAGGAGAGAGGAAGAAGGAAGGCCCAGAGTGGAAGACAAGAGGGAACCCTGAGAACCCAGAATTAAGCCAGAAGGGTGAAGGGTTGGCGGACACGGGTACCGGAACCCAAGCTGGTGGAGGTCAATCATCCTCAGCCAGGAACCGGAGGTCATGGTCAAGATTTGCCACGACGCCCACCAAATCCACCAGAAAGGCACACCAAGTATAGGGTCAGGGAACCCAGAGAAGGTTTAACCACCAAGAGACCCGAGGGAGCCGGCCAAAGGTGGATCCCTGGTGGGGACGGCCAGGAGAAAGAGAGGAGAGAGGGAAGCTCAGGACTACGCTCCGGAACTGCCTGGGGGTTGGCCGAGTCGAGGACCTGGTGGACGCAGCACGGCTCGGGTGGTCACTCAAGGCCAGAGTGACCAAAGGAACACCCGTGAGTAAAAACCCTGAAACTGCATCCCACGTCTCTGACTCTCCTTTCTACACTACAACTACCCCCATCATCCGCATCTGCTGCCCTGAGGCCATACCCCTCCCGTTGGGGGTTATACCACCACGCTGCACATCCTGATACACCTGGCCTCAGTGGACTGTTCTGCAGCGGCGGCTTCAAAGCCGCACTCAACGGGTGGCGTAGTCGATCAAGTTAACATCTACTGCCATAGACTGCCACTTAGTTTGACACCCTGGGCACGGACCGGGTCACCGCCACAAGGACTACTACCCCTATCCAGATCCGGCTCCGGGTATCCCCTGAACATGGCCCAGGGGGCGCGTCACTATCATTCGGTGGTGTTGAGAAGTCTGGCCCAATCCAGCCCTTGTTCATTTTTATAAGAGTCAGCCTGTCAGCATTTTCAGTTGACAGGAGGATGCGCTTATCAGTTATAATTCCACCAGCGGCACTAAAAACCCGATCTGATAAAACGCTGGCAGCAGGGTAGGCCAGGACCTCCAAGGCATAGAGAGCCAGTTCATTCCACATATCTAGCTTGGATACCCAATATTTATAAGGCACAGAGGAATCACGGAGGACGTTGGTACGGTACGGCAAGGTACTCCCTCAGCATCTTCCCAAACTTTGCACTCCTTGTGAGAGTACCCTGCGCCTCAGGGCCTGTGCGATGGGAGGGTCTGAGAAAACTCTCCCAGAACTTTGACAGTGTTCCCCTGCCTCTGCTGGATTGAAGTTGTGTCTCTCTCGCCTGTACTCCTTGGTTGTCGAACGAAGTGTGCCCTCTGCCTCCAGCGTTTTCAGATGGGAATTTTTTTAATAGGTCCGCAACAAGGGCCTTCTGGTACTGCCTCATTTTTGTACACCTGTCCGCCTCAGGAATAAGAGATATAAAGTTCTCCTTGTAGAGTGGGTCTAGAAGTGTCACCAACCAGTAATGACCTAAAATTTTGAGAATGCGAGGGTCATGGGAAAGGCAGCATAACATAAACTCAGCCATGCGTGCCAGACTACTAACAGGCAAGACTTCCGTGTCCTCACCAAGAGGATGACTGACCATGCTCTCCTCCTCCTCCTCTCTGTCCTCTGGCCATCCACGCTGAACAGACGGTATGACAGCTGTGCAGATAGCACCGTCTATAGTGCATGAAACTAGTTCCTGTCCTTCCTCCTCCTCCTCTTCCTCATTGTCACCCAATCCACGTTGGGATGAGATGAGGCTTGGCTGTGTGTAATCACCCTGTATGGTTAATTGCTCCATCTTATCATTCTCCGCCTGCAATGCATCATCTTTGATTGTGAGCAGAGAGCGTTTCAGAAGACAGAGAAGCGGGATGGTGACGCTAATTATGGCGTCATCGCCGCTCACCATCTTGGTGGAGTCCTCAAAGTTTTGGAGGATGGTACATATGTCTGACATCCACGTCCACTACTGAGGTCTTATGTGTGGAGTCTGAACTGAATACCGATAGCCTTTTTGATGCTGGTACTCAACAACTGCCCTCTTCTGCTCACAAATCCTTCCCAACATCTGCAATGTAGAGTTCCAACGTGTGGGGACATCACACACCAGTCTGTGAGCCAGAAGCTGCAAACGCTGCTGAAACACTGCAAGGGCAGCGGAAGCTGTAGCTGACTTTCTAAAATGGGCACACAGGCGGCATACTTTAACAAGCAGATCCGGCAGCTCCGGGTAGGATTTGAGTAACCGCTGAACCACGAGGTTAAGCACATGGGCCAGGCATGGTACGTGTGTGAGCTCGCCTCGCCTCTGAGCCGCCACCAGGTTCCAGCCATTGTCACACGCGACCATGCCTGGCTGTAGGTTCAGCGGTTTGAGCCACAGATCTGCCTGCTCTTTCAGAGCTGTCCATAACTCTTCAGCATTGTGTGTTTTTTCACCTAAGCATATTAGCTTCAGCACAGCCTGTTGCCGCTTGGCCGAGGCAGTGCTGCAGTGCTTCCAGCTTGTGACTGATGTGGTCATTTCGGAGATGGAGGCTGAGGAGGAGGAGCAGGCTGAGGAGCATGAGGTTCAGGAGCTGTAGACCGTGGGGGCAACCCTGATTGACCTAGGGCCTGCAATCCTTGGCGTCGGGAGGACGTGTTCCGTCCCAAGGTCCGACTGGGTCCCGGCTTCCACTATGTTAACCCAGTGTGCCATCAGCGAGATGTACCGTCCCTGCCCACAAGCACTTGTCCACGTATCCGTGTTTAGGTGGACTTTACCGGTAACTGCGTTGTTGAGGGCACGGCTAATGTTTTGGGACACTTGCTTGTGTAATGTGGGGACGGCACACTGGGAGAAATAGTGGCGGCTGGGGACAGAGTACAGAGGGACGGCCGCCGCCATCAGGTTGCGGAATGCTTCTGTTTCCACAAGCCTAAAAGGCAACATTTCGAGCCAAGCAGTCGTGAATTGTGAGAATTTAGTAGTGTGGCCTGTGGGACGTTGGCTGCATATTTGCGCTTGCATTCCAAGGACTGGAGTATGAACAACTGAACGCTGCGCTGGGACAAGGACATGGACGTGCTTCCTGATGCTGCTACTTGAGAGTGTGCAATGACAGGAGCAGGGCAGGAGGCATCTTTGCATGCACTATGGACAGGGGATTGACTTGCATGCACAACAGCAGAAGAAGCAATGGTGACACCTGTAGACACTGTTCCTGGACCCTGGTGTTCGGCCCACAAAGTCGAGTGCTTTGCTGCCATGTGCCTCATCATGCTGGTGGTGGTCAGGCTGGTCGTTTTGCCACCCCTGCTGATGCTGGTCTGGCTCGTGATGCAAATGGCCTTTTTGGAGTTATCGGCAGAGTCTTTAAAAAACAACCAGACTCGGGAAGACCTAACAGTTGTAGTGGCAACTTCCTTCATGTTGGTGTTACGGGAAACGGTAGCCTGCCTTCTGTCTGCGGCCACCACACTGCTTCTTCCTGCCTGTTGGGGTGCTCTGCCTCCCTCCCCCTGTGTGCTGCTGTCCTTGCTCTGCATGTCCTCCTGCCAGGTTGGGTCAGTTACTATATCATCCACCACCTCGTCTCCCACTTCTGCACCCTGGTACTATTCCTGACTTTCTGTCAATTGTGTCTCATCATCGTCCACCTCTTATGACAGTTTCCCACCGTCGCCTTCGTGTGACCGTGGCTGCTCAAATATTTGGGCATCGCTACACGTGATCTCCTCTTGCCCCGCTTCAAGTGGACCGGGCGAGAGGCCCGAATCTATAAATGGAAAAGTGAACAGCTCTTCAGATTGTCCAAGTGTGGGATCAATTGTCTCTGGGTACTCGGCATGGTGGGAGGAAGGAGGATCAGGGTGAGGAATATGAGGTCCAGACTCATGGCTACTGAGACTTGACCGTGTGGAAGACAGGGTGGTGGTGGTGGTGGTGGCTAAGTGACTGGAAGCATTATCCGCTATCCAACCAACAACCTTTTGACACTGATCTGGGTTCAATAGTGGTGTGCTGCGGTCCCCTAGAAATTGGGACAGGAAGGTCAGGCGAGAAGATGTGGGTGTTTGTTGTGGCACAATTTCGGCTTGCCCACGGCCTTGTCCTCGGCCTCTGCATGCACCATTACCATCACGTCCAGTTCCCCGTCCCTTGCCACGTGCCTTGCCCATTTTAAATGGAGGATAGTATCTTCCACGCTCACTACAAATGATTGAGTTTGAAGCGAAGTTATATGTGATCGGTGTGATGGAGAAAACAGAGTTTTAAATTCCTGGCCTGTAGGTAAGTAGTGTGAACAGCAAACTGCTGTGAATTGCTTCACTGACACACTGAAAAAATGGAGGCCAGAAATGGCAGTATTTTCTGACAACGTATATGTGATCTGTGTGACGGAGAAAACACAGTTTTAAATAGCTGGATTTCTAGCGCTCTAATATGGAAAGGACCTGGCTGTATTCTGCAGTGCCAACAAGCAAATGGTGCAGAAAAACGGTGTTCTCTGGATTGCTTTATAAGCAAATAATGAGGATTAAGATCCAAAGAAAAGTATTCCTCGCCCCTGAGACCTGGGCCTTTGTATAGAAATATCTAACAGCAGCAGAAGGCAGAATTGGAATGGAGCCTCTTGTGCTATATGCACTGCAGTCTGCTATATACACTGCCTGCCGGCCTATTTACACTGCCTGCCTGATATCTCTGCAGATGGATTAGTCCTCAGAAGGACTGTTTGTTGAGATGTATATGTGTAATGTGCGGTTTTTCTCACTACACTACCTAATGCACGATCAAATCTCTCCCTAACGCAGCAGCAGCTCTCCCTACACTGTCTGATCCAGAGTGACTGTGATGAGCATGGCGGTGCCAGGTCAGATATAGACCTGATGACGCTGTGCAGCCAGCCAATCACTGTAATGCCCACAACCAACATGGCTATGGCATTACAGTGCATGGCAGGCAATCCCTGCATGTTCATTGGCTCTGTAAAGAGCACCAAACATGCAGGGATGGGTCCCGACTTCCCGCCCGACCAACCCGGAAATACTCGGTGAGCGCAGAGCATCTCGAGCAGTGAGATACTCGGGCGAGCACCGAGCAGTAGCGAGCATGCTCGCTCATCACTAGTTGTCATTAAGATTTAAAAAGAGAAAACACAGAAATGTGACAGTAAATGGCTTCACCCAACCAATAACCATGAGTGGAGAAAAAGTGTTTTTGTTATCATTCATTTTTTCTGAAACAAGGCCAAGAAAGGAAAAATTCTGCCGGGGTATGTAAACTTTTGAGCAGAACTGTATATGCGCCAGCCCCAGTGTCTCCTATTCTATATACTCCAGCCCCAGTGTCTCCTATTCTATATACTCCAGCTTCTTCTGTGATGTATATGCTCTAGCCCCAATGTATCCTGTGATGAATATACGCCAGCCCCAGTGTTTCCTATTCTATATACTCCAGCCCCAGTGTCTCCTATTCTATATACTCCAGCTTCTTCTGTGATGTATATGCTCTAGCCCCAATGTATCCTGTGATGAATATACGCCAGCCCCAGTGTCTCCTATTCTATATACTCCAGCCCCAGTGTCTCCTATTCTATATACTCCAGCTTCTTCTGTGATGTATATGCTCTAGCCCCAATGTATCCTGTGATGAATATACGCCAGCCCCAGTGTCTCCTATTCTATATACTCCAGCTCCAGTGTCTTCTGTGACGTAGCTAATGTAGCCCTAATGTCTCTTATGCAGAGGCGTCGCATGATAAAGCAGTGGGACACAAGCTCCCTGCCCTATCACTATCTCTTTCATATGCCACAGATCGCCATAGGCCTGCGGTTAACGAGATGTCAGCATCCTCACGCAGGTGGCTCGGTGACATCATTGCATCGCTCTGCTCTGCTGTCCCGCCATGGAAGAGGAGACAGAGGCCGTGATGTAGGGAATCAGGATTAAGTGAGATATTTTTTTAAATGATCGGGCAGTGGAGCCATCCTACTATATATCTGGAGTAGTGGGTCCATCATACTACATATGGAGTAGTGGGGCCATTATACTATATGTATGTGGGGCAGTGGGACCATCATAGTATATACAGGTGCATCTCACTAAATTAGAATATCTTCAAAAAGTTAATTTATTCCAGTTCTTCAATACTGTTTCAGTATGCTCCACAATCATGAGGAAGACTGCTGACTTGACAGATGTCCAGAAGGCAGTCATTGACACACTCCACAAGGTCCTAGAGTTCCAATTTTCATTTGGAAATCAAGGTCCCAGAGTCTGGAGGAAGAGTGGAGAGTCCACAATCCAAGCTGCTTGAGGTCTAGTGTGAAGGCTCCACAATCAGTGATGGTTTGGGAGGCCATGTCATCTGCTGGTGTAGGTCCACTGTGTTTTATCAAGACCAAAGTCAGCACAGCCGGCTACCAGGACATTTTACAGCACTTCATGCTTCCCTCTGCCGACAAGCTTTTTGGAGATAAAAATGTCATTCTCCAGCAGGACTTGGCCCCTGTCCACACGGCCAAAAGTACCAATACCTGGTTTACACACAACAGTATCACTGTGCTTGATTGGCAGCAAACTCGCCTGACCTTAACCCCATAGAGAATCTATTATTGAGAATCTATGGGGTATTGTCAAGAGGAAGATGAGAGACACCAGACCCAACAATGCAGATGAGCTGAAAGACAGCTTTTTGTATTGAAGAACTGAAATAAATTAACTTTTTGATGATATTCTAATTTAGTGAGATGCACCTGTATATGGAGCAGTGGGACTATCATGCTATATATATGGAGGAGTGGGGGCATCATACTAAATATAGAGCAGTGTGTGTGTGTCACCCCAGGCCTGGATGCCACAAACAATAATCTGTTTCTGAAAGCAGGAGGGAGGTCCCCTGGTTAGGGACAATTAGCATACAGCACCTCCTGTCCCAGGCCAGCAGGGGGAGCTGGCTGCCCCTATAAAAGCTGGAACTGGGGGCAGGGTTAGAGAGAACTGGAAGACCTAGCTCAGGAGTGAGACTAGTCCCAGAGAAGGAGGGACAGTTCAGCTGTTGCTGAGGAGTCCGTGAGGCAGAGGAGAAACTACAAGCCAGGGACAGAGGCGACGAGAGCCGGTCCTGGCAGAGAACCAATCTACTGGACATTGGGGTCCAAGGCTGTCAGGGTTACAAGCCCAGCAGCAGAGAACCAAGCTGCGAGGGATTTCAGGTCCCTTGGCCTAAGAAGCCTGGAGGCTCCGCCACACAGAGGGACCAGTACATCGAGGAGCAACAAACAGGTACCCAAGGCCTGAGTCGCAAGCCATACAGGAGAGAAGTACACGGCCAGCTCAGGGACGTGGGCTATTACACCACGAAAAGGGGGATAGTCAGAAAGAGCATAGAGAGAACGGTAGGCCTACACACTCACCCTGACCAGTGGGGCTCGCCCGATTGCTCTCAGACACCCAGGCCCATTCCTAACCGGTACTGTTGGGCCATTAATAATATCTACAATAAAGACCCTGAACTGTTTGAAGCGGACTCTGAACTCTTACTATTGCGGCCTGCACTATCACCCCCAACATCCACCTACACTGCCCTGAGGCTACACTCTTCCCATGGGGAGTTATCCTACCCCTGTGCTGCACACCAGCACCAGCCTCAGCGGTCTGCCTTGCAGCGGCGGTTATCTCCAACCGCAATCCACGGGTGGCGTAGTCGGACATTCAAAACACTGATAAATAGACTGCCACCATTTGGTCTGACCACCCTGAGCCACGGGATCGGGTTGCCACTACTACCCCCATCAGCACCGTACACTAGAAGGCCCGGTTCCGGGTACCCCACGGCCCAGGGGGGGAGTCAGCTTTGGCGTAGTCGGCAGAATTGTGACCAACCCGCCACAAACGGGTATTGCGTGCCTGGAAAAGACTCTATACATATCTGAGTGAAGTTTCCTGCCATTTGGGGCCATTTCCCGCCAATCGGAGCCGTTTCCCGCCATCGGGCGCCATCTTCGGGACGACGCGCGGGAAGAAGAGGGGCGTGGACGTCCAAAAACGCGTGAGACCTGAAGCCCCGCCCTACGCTGAGACGCTGCTCAAGGTCCTGGATGGAGATCCAGCGGATGCCGACGTCATCACCGAGCAACGCAAGGTCCTCTCCCAGAGCATCGCGAGGGAAGCCGCGGCCTACAGAAGAGGATCGCCAGAAGGTAGGCCACGGTTAATTAGGAGGGAGGAAGATGTCGGACGCGGAGGGACCCTCTACCACCAGCGTAGCCGCTGCAGCTGTGATGCCGTTTTCCATGCCCTATATCCATAGGCGGATTATAATGAGGGCAATCCGGGCGACCGCCCAGGGCCCTGAGCCTGCAGGGAGTCCACGGCTCCAGGCGGGGTGTCTAATGCCGGATTGCCCTCATTATATGTGCGGGCCGCCGCGGCACATAGCGGTAGCAGTGGCGGGAGGGAGGGGCCTGGACTGCTCCCCCAGCAGCGGCCACCGCTACTTCTTCATCGGCCGGGCCAGCACTGCAGCAGTTAACTTCCCTGTGCTGGCCCGGCCGCGTCACTGCTAGGAGACATGGCCCTGTGCGCGCTTTGTCTCCTAGCTGTGACGTCACACAGTGCGCCCCGGCCTGCAGTGCTGCACCGGAAAAGAGAGAGAGCAGGCAGGAGGAATTGAGCCGGGGGATGGTGAGTGTGTGTGTGTGTGAGCAGATGTGTGTGTGGGCAGGTGTGTGTGTGTTTGTGGGCAGGTGTCTGTGGGGGCAGGTGTCTGTGTGGGCAGGTGTGTGTGTATATGTGTGTGTGTGTATATGTGTGTGTGTCTGTGTGGGCAGGTGTGTGTGTGTATATGTGTGTGTGTGTATATGTGTGTGTGTGTGTGTGTGTGTGTGTGGGCAGGTGTCTGTGTGAGCAGGTGTGGGTGTGTGTGTGGGCAGGTGTGTGTGTGTGTGTGTGGGCAGGTGTGTGTGTGGGCAGGTGTGTGTATATGGGTGTGTGTATGTGTTTGCGGGCAGGTGTCTGTGTGGGCAGATGTGTGTGTGGGCAGGTGTGTGTGTGTGTGGGGGGGCAGGTGTGTGTGTGTGTGTGGGCAGGTGTGTGTGTGTGTGGGCAGGTGTTGGTGTGTGTGTGTGGACAGGTGTGTATGTGTGTGGGCAGGTGTGTGTGTGTGTGGGCAGGTGTGTGTGTGGGCAGGTGTGTTTGTGTGTGGGCAGGTGTGTTTGTGTGTGGGCAGGTGTGTGTGTGTGTGTGGGCAGGTGTGTGTGTGTGTGTGTGGGCAGATGTGTATGTGTGTGGGCAGGTGTGTGTGTGTGTGTGTGTGGGCAGGTGTGTGTGTGTGTGTGTGGGCAGGTGTGTGTGTGTCTGTGTGGGCAGGTGTGTGTGTGTGTCTGTGTGGGCAGGTGTGTGTGTGTATATGTGTGTGTGTGTGTGTGTGTGGGCAGGTTAGAAAGTCTTGCCCTGTTGAACACTACACCTGACTTGAGGCCACCACCTCTTGGTTGTCCAATGTTCTTGCTTCTCTAGGGCTCTTCTCAGATATTCATTATACCAGCTCCCCAGAATACCAAAGTTAGGGTGGGTGACCGCGAGCCCTGGTGGTGGTCATAACTGCGGCCACCCAGGGGCAATACTCCATAACAACAATCCCCTGAGGTGGTGTAGGATGTAAGGACCTATTCACACTACATTCAGCGCTGCATTCAGGTCTTTACACAAGGCTTACAACTGAATCCCTGAAATTCAGGATTGTGCTGTCTGAAATGAGACATCTGAAAGCAGAGAAAATGGAGCCTAAAGATTCAGACTTTAGCCTCGGTTTGCCTTTGTTCAAATCAATGGCTATGTCAAGGCACATCTGAATGCCATTTTTCAGGGATTTAGATAGAAGCCTGGAAAGAGGAGATGAATGCATTGCAAAATTCAGTGTGAATAGGCCCTTATATCTGGAGTCTTGATATTGATGCCACAAGCATTTTACTTGTTTTTAACTTAAAAAAAAAATACACACACACAAATTATACACACACACACACACACTATACATACACACACAGTATACATACACACACATTATACACACACACACACACTATACATACACACACACAGATGTGTATGTGGGCAGGTGTGTGTGTGTGGGCAGGTGTGTGTGTGGGCAGGTGTGTGTGTGTGTGATGTCTGTCTGTTTGTGTGTGTGTGTGTGGGCAGATGTCATTGTGTGATGCCTGTTTGTATGTATTTTTGCGTTTCAAATGTGTTTATGCGTGTCTGTATATGTTTGTGTGTGTGTATGACTGCATGCGGCCTCCTGCTGAGTATAGTTGGCGCCGTGCGGCCTCCTGATGTCTCTGGGGGGGCTCCGTGCAGCCTCCCGCTGTGTATAGATGGCTACGTGCGGCCCCTCGCTGTTTATAGACGGCGCCGTGCGCCCCCCCGCTGTGTATAGATGGCTATGTGCGCCCCCCGCTGTGTATAGATGGCTACGTGCGGCCCCCCGCTGAGTATAGATGTCGCCGTGCGGCCTCCTGCTGTGTATAGATGGCTACGTGTGGTCTCCCGCTGAGTATAGATGGCGCTGTGCGGCCTCCTGCTGTCTCTGGGGGGAGCGCCGTGCGGCATCTATACTCAGCAGGAGGCCGCACGTAGCCAGCTATACACGTATACTCAGCAGGAGGCCGCACGTAGCCATCTATACGGTGCCATCTATACACAGCGGGAGGCCGCACGGCGCCATCTATACACAGTGGGAGGTCGCACGGCGCCATCTATACACAGCGGGAGGCCGCACGGAGCCATCTATACACAGCGGGAGTCTCAGTGTTTTGCAAGAGCAGTCAATAAATTCTGCTTGACTAATTCTGAGCACCATAAAGTCTGGTTCGCTTCTAACCTGCTGTCTTCATTTTCAGCTTGCTGAATTCTAACTCATTTACTGTCATTCGAGACGATGCCTTTGCTGGTCTCTTTCACCTTGAATACCTGTAAGTGTTCCACTTAATGTCATATTTTTGATTCTGTTCTTCTTCATCTTTTGGCATGTGCAATTGTATGAGCAAGTATTCATATGAATTTATGACCTACTTAAACCTTGGAGGACCTTAAATTTTATTCAATCAAGTTTTTTTCCAGTTTAAAACTATGGGACATATATGTGCCTTGGTCCTCAAAGGGTTTTTAAAGGGGCTGCAAACATAAATATGAAAAAAATAATTCAATTAGTGCTTTTTGTGTTTATTTAATTTTTATTTGAAGTCCATTTTTTTTATATACTTTGAAATTAAGCTCTACCCCATGGAATGAAGCCCTACCTACATGACATCTGAGAGCTACATGGATCCCGCTTGTGTGGTGCCTGTCCGTCACTACTATTCAGTTTTAGGGTCCACTCACTAAGCCATATATTCTCTCATGCAAGAGAATAGGGCCAATTATGCTAATGACACTCGGCTCAAACTCTGTCAGAGCTTCAACTGAGTGTGATCCGATTCTCTCGCAGCACAGATATGGAGAAGATGGAGAACTTACTTTCTCCATCTTCTCCATAGTCTCTGTGAGTGTTCATCGGACTGCACTTGGATGACGTCCGAGTGCAGTCCAATGTTTTACGTGCACCCATAGACTTGTATGGGTGCACATGGTCCGAATATCGAATGAGATTATTTTCTCATGCCAATAATCGCACTATCCCATAGTATAACATAGAGCCGAGTCCTATCCGATAAAACATCACATAGCATTCGGCCGTGTTATACGACAGTGTGAGCGAGCCCTTAGAGTCAAGGAATATTTACATGTAGATGATGATATTACTCTCCAAGTGTATATTTTTTTAGGCGAGTTCATAGTAAATGCTTTGCATTTTTGACATGTGATCAACTAAAGAGCAAGAAAGATTTAGGACCTCCCCTATAGAGAAACGAAAAATAGTTTGGAGGACTTGCATGTCCTTTTTATTTATTATGAGAAAATCATAAAAGATCCAGTTTTTTAACCATGCTGTGACTTTCTGCTGAGGGAGAGGGAGAGAGCTGCCCTATTCAGAGTCTGTAATAAGACCTGCTGACAAAAGTGTTGAAGATACAGTCTAACGTGAATTAACAATGAAAAAAAGTTAATTTAACAAATGGCTTGTATTTTTTTTAATACAAACTTTTTTGTCTTTACAGCTCCTTTAAAGGGAATCTGTCATCAGGTTTTTGCCACCTAATCTGAGAGCAGCATAATGTAGGGTTAGAGGCACTGATTCCAGTAATGTGTCACTTACTGGGCTGTTTAGTGTTGTTTTGATAAAATCATTGATTTGTCAGAAGGTAATTATCACTAGATGACTAGTAAGTTCTGTAGGACCCCACCCCCATCACTGATCAGTAGATTTCTGTGTACACTGAGCATGGGCAGAAAGCTGCCAATCAGTGGTGTGGGTGGGGCTATACAGAGCGCAGCATTCAGAGAGCTGCTAGATCTGCAGCAGATAAAACGGTGATTTTCTCAAAATGGCAACAAGTAGCTGAAAAAGTGACACATCGCTGGAATCAGGGTATCTGCCCCAATATTGTGCTGCTCTCAGATGAGGCAGCACAATTAATATTATGCCAAATTAATTTCCCATGAACTATCACATGATCTATCACAGGGGATCATGTGACATGTCACGTGATAAATCAGGTGTGTGGAGGGGGCCCGCGCCTTCTAAACTGCCCGGGGCCCTTGCTACTCTTAATCCACCCCTGCCTATATCCCCGGAGCGGCCTGGCTGCCCCTGTATGCCGGCGAGTCGCATACCTTGGGCGACTTTAAAGAAAGGCTGTATAGCCTGTTCAAAGTTTATCCCCTGACAGAAGAACAGAAGGTAAGCATACTGATAGGGCAGTTAACTGGTGCGGCCCAGCGGGAGGTAAAGTCTTGGACAGCTGAGGAGAAAAGGACTGTAAGGGGGGTTCTGACCCGTCTACGGGACACCTTTGATGCCCGTACCTCAGCAGAAATCAAAATGCGGTTCTATGGATGTAAGCAGCGAGCTCAAGATAGCATCCGAGATTATGCCCTAAATTTACAGGAAGCCTTGGGGGCAATTAAGCAAGCTGACCCTGGCAGCGTGCAGGATACAGATAAACTATTGACTGACCAGTTCATAGAAGGTCTGCTGTCCAGCGCCCACAGAACCCAGCTGCGCCTCATGGCCCTACAGAACCCCGATTTGACTTTTGCACAGTTCAACGATAGGGCCATCCGGGTGCTCCGAGAACCTGCACCGGGTGGCGCTGTAGCTTCCCGGCGCCCTGCCATCCCTTACCACCAGGGGGCGGCACCCTATCCCGCAGACCTTGTGGGGGCTGATGCGCAGGCCCTAAATCCATCCCCGCCTGCAAACCTGCACCATCAGGTCCAAGAACTAACAAAGAGTGTTGCTGCATTGTCCAGGACCGTACAGTCGTTACAGATGGACCCGTCAGGACCAATCAAGCTGGCTTCCAGTCCGGAGGATGTCCCGTGGCGTCGACGGAGGAGGATCCCGTCGTTCAGAGGGAGGCCCGCCGATCATTACACTGAGGATGGACAGCCGATTTGCCGCCGTTGCAGCCAGCCGGGACACGTAGCCAGGTACTGTACTTTAAATGGGTCCGACCTGGGGCAAAGGGCCAACCCCCAGGCATAAGGTCATCAGGCCCATCTAATTGGCGTGATAAGTAGGTAGGGGAACGCCCGGTTTTACCCGTAGTGCTGGACGGTATCCCCATGAGTGCACTGCTGGACACCGGGTCCCAAGTGACTACCATCCAATATGTACTTTTTAAGCAGTACTGGAGTGACACTGATATAACTCGTTATCCAGATGATGACTTGAGCATCATCGCCAGCAATGGTCAACCCGTGCCGCAGGTGGGGTTCAGAGAGATGACCATTAAGATTGGTAAAGTTGAACTGCCGGCACAGGGAGTGATCATTGTGGACATTGACCGTCGAGAAAGTCACCCTAAAATAACCTTGGGTACTAATGTGATTGAAAATTGTCTTTCAGAAGCAATTGTAATTTTGCAGCAGGTGGCGATGAATGTGAGCTCCAGCCAGCAGAGGGTCCTCCAGAAGGAGATAAGAGCCCTGATGAGATGGCAACAGGTAGAACTGTCTGGTGGTGAGATCGGTAGCGTGAGGAATGGATGAGCGACCCGTTCCCCATTGCCATGCCCCCCAAAAGTGAAATGATCTGGTGTCGGAATGCAATCGGGTTAAGAGGGAGAGACTACCAAGCCATGGTAGAACCCGTGTACTCAGACAGCAGGCCCACCATTTTGACAGCCCAGGGGGTGGTCGATGTCCGCCATGGAAGGGTGCCCGTCTGGATCTTAAACATTGGGGAAAGGGAAGTACACTTGCCTTGGTACGCTACACTAGCCAAATTGTATACTGTTGAACACAATGCTGTCAGGGCCATGGAACCCTTGCCTCCATCTCCCCAAGCAGAGGGTAATGGTTCCCAGAAACCCAAGGAGGACTGGTGCCAGAAACTCCACGTGGGTGCTGACTCCACTCCCTTGCACCAAAAACAAGGAGTCTACCGGGTGGTTCAAGAGTACGAGAGAATCTTTAGTAAGCACCCGCTAGACTTTGGCAGAGTGAAAGGGGTAGAACACCACATCCCCATGGGGAGCCACCCACCAATAAAAGAAAGATACAGATCTGTACCACCCCGCACACTATCAGAACGCAAAGGGCATGCTGAGAGAAATGAAGGAAGCCGGGGTCATTAGAGACAGTTGTAGCCCCTGGGCAGCCCCCTTGGTTCTGGTAAAAAAGAAAGACTGTACTATGAGAATGTGCGTGGACTATAGAGAAGTCAATCGTATCACCCATAAAGACGCATACCCGTTGCCTAGAATAGAGGAGTCTTTGGTCGCACTAAAATCAGCTAATTTCTTCTCTACTTTGGACCTTACTAGTGGGTACTGGCAGGTTCCTGTGGCAGAGGCTGATAAGGAGAAGACCGCCTTCACCACCCCGATGGGATTAAGTGAATTCAACTATATGCCGTTCGGGTTCTGCAACGCACCCGGGACCTTCCAGAGGCTGATGGAATGCTGTCTAGGGCACCGAAACTTTGAGACGGTCCTACTTTACCTGGACGACGTGATTGTCTATTCGAAGACTTACGAGGACCATCTAAAGCACCTGGCCGAGGTGTTCGATGCCCTGGCAGGCTTTGGCATGAAAGTGAAACCCTCCAAGTGCCATCTGTTAAAGCCGAAGGTACAGTACCTGGGACATGTGGTGAGTGCAGAAGGAGTAGCCCCCGACCCTGACAAAATCACGGCAATAAAGAACTGGCCAAGCCCCTCTAACATAAAAGAAGTGAGGCAGTTCCTCGGGTTGGTAGGCTACTACCAAAGGTTCATCCCCAGGTTCACCAAGATGGCAGCCCCTATGCAGGACCTCCTTATAGGACAATCTAAGACCAGAAGCCAAAAGCCACCCTTCAAGTGAGACAAGCCGGAAGAGGAGTCCTTCCGCCAGCTGAAGATGGCCCTCACGGGGGATGAGATCCTGGCCTACCCTGATTATGGCCAGCCTTTTATCCTCCACACAGACGCCAGTAATGTGGGGCTGGGAGCCGTACTGTCACAGAACCAACAGGGCAGAGAAAGGGTGATCGCGTACGCCAGCCGGAAGCTGAGGCCCACCGAGAGAAACCCGGAGAATTACAGCTCCTTTAAGCTGGAGTCCTTGGCAGTGGTGTGGGACGTAACAGAACGTTTCAAGCATTACCTGGCCTCTGTGAAGTTCACTGTGTACACGGACAACAATCCGTAGACACATCTGGACAATGCGAGACTTGGTGCCCTAGAGCAGCGGTGGATGGCCCGGCTAGCAAACTATGACTTCACCATCAAGTACCGGGCAGGCCGAGCCAATGCCAATGCAGATGCCCTATCGAGAATTCCCCACTTGCCTGATGAGGGAGAAGATCCAGATGAGTTGGAGGAAATAGAGCTCCCTGCATTCCACCGGTACGGGGCCACTCAGTACTCCCACCGTGTAAGAGACAAAGACTTGACCACTGTCATGTTCAATCCCTTACCTCACCACGGCTGGGCTGAAACGCAAGATAGTGACCCTGCAATTCGCCTGGTGAAAGACCTGTTGACCCAGGCAGACGCTAGCCCTGGCTCGGACGCTCCAGAGGAAGCCAAGCAGTTATGGAAGGAGAAAAGCAGGCTATTCCTCTACGAAGGTAAGCTGTGCAGAAGGCTTGTCAACCACCGGACGCACGAGCTGACCTGGCAGGTAGTGGTCCCGAGACGAGATGCAGCAATGGTCCTGGAGGCCTACCATGACAGAGCGGGACACTTCGGGTGGAAGAAACTGGAGTTCCTACTGAGAGAGCGGTTCTACTGGGTCGGAATGAGAGGGGCCATAGAGAAGTGGTGCAGGGACTGCGGCCCATGTAACCTCAGAAGGAAGGACGGTACCAGCCAGAAGACGCCCTTGATGCCCATCATCACCAGGCAGCCTCTTGAGCTGGTAGCTCTGGACCATGTGAAACTGGCTCCAAGCCGGTTGGGCTACGTCTATGCCCTGACAATAGTGGACCACTATTCCCGGTTCCTGGTGGTGGTTCCTGTTAAAGACTTGACAGCCCAAACAGCGGCCAGAGCCTTCCAACAACACTTCTGCCGTCCACACGGGTATCCGGAACAGGTCTTGACAGATCAAGGTCCAGGGTTTGAGGCTGAAATCTTCCAGGAGTTCTGCAACCTCTACGGCTGTAAGAAGATTCGGACAACGTCTTACCACCCACAAACCAACGGGCTATGTGAGAAAATGAATAATATCGTCATTGATCTCCTCAAAACGTTGCGCCTGGAAGAACGCAGCCTGAAGCCGGAGAAGCTGCCAGACCTGTCCGTCACTACTATTCAGTTTTAGGGTCCACTCACTAAGCCATATATTCTCTCATGCAAGAGAATAGGGCCAATTATGCTAATGACACTCGGCTCAAACTCTGTCAGAGCTTCAACTGAGTGTGATCCGATTCTCTCGCAGCACAGATATGGAGAAGATGGAGAACTTACTTTCTCCATCTTCTCCATAGTCTCTGTGAGTGTTCATCGGACTGCACTTGGATGACGTCCGAGTGCAGTCCAATGTTTTACGTGCACCCATAGACTTGTATGGGTGCACATGGTCCGAATATCGAATGAGATTATTTTCTCATGCCAATAATCGCACTATCCCATAGTATAACATAGAGCCGAGTCCTATCCGATAAAACATCACATAGCATTCGGCCGTGTTATACGACAGTGTGAGCGAGCCCTTAGAGTCAAGGAATATTTACATGTAGATGATGATATTACTCTCCAAGTGTATATTTTTTTAGGCGAGTTCATAGTAAATGCTTTGCATTTTTGACATGTGATCAACTAAAGAGCAAGAAAGATTTAGGACCTCCCCTATAGAGAAACGAAAAATAGTTTGGAGGACTTGCATGTCCTTTTTTATTTATTATGAGAAAATCATAAAAGATCCAGTTTTTTAACCATGCTGTGACTTTCTGCTGAGGGAGAGGGAGAGAGCTGCCCTATTCAGAGTCTGTAATAAGACCTGCTGACAAAAGTGTTGAAGATACAGTCTAACGTGAATTAACAATGAAAAAAAGTTAATTTAACAAATGGCTTGTATTTTTTTTAATACAAACTTTTTTGTCTTTACAGCTCCTTTAAAGGGAATCTGTCATCAGGTTTTTGCCACCTAATCTGAGAGCAGCATAATGTAGGGTTAGAGGCACTGATTCCAGTAATGTGTCACTTACTGGGCTGTTTAGTGTTGTTTTGATAAAATCATTGATTTGTCAGAAGGTAATTATCACTAGATGACTAGTAAGTTCTGTAGGACCCCACCCCCATCACTGATCAGTAGATTTCTGTGTACACTGAGCATGGGCAGAAAGCTGCCAATCAGTGGTGTGGGTGGGGCTATACAGAGCGCAGCATTCAGAGAGCTGCTAGATCTGCAGCAGATAAAACGGTGATTTTCTCAAAATGGCAACAAGTAGCTGAAAAAGTGACACATCGCTGGAATCAGGGTATCTGCCCCAATATTGTGCTGCTCTCAGATGAGGCAGCACAATTAATATTATGCCAAATTAATTTCCCATGAACTATCACATGATCTATCACAGGGGATCATGTGACATGTCACGTGATAAATCAGGTGTGTGGAGGGGGCCCGCGCCTTCTAAACTGCCCGGGGCCCTTGCTACTCTTAATCCACCCCTGCCTATATCCCTGGAGCGGCCTGGCTGCCCCAGTATGCCGGCGAGTCGCATACCTTGGGCGACTTTAAAGAAAGGCTGTATAGCCTGTTCAAAGTTTATCCCCTGACAGAAGAACAGAAGGTAAGCATACTGATAGGGCAGTTAACTGGTGCGGCCCAGCGGGAGGTAAAGTCTTGGACAGCTGAGGAGAAAAGGACTGTAAGGGGGGTTCTGACCCGTCTACGGGACACCTTTGATGCCCGTACCTCAGCAGAAATCAAAATGCGGTTCTATGGATGTAAGCAGCGAGCTCAAGATAGCATCCGAGATTATGCCCTAAATTTACAGGAAGCCTTGGGGGCAATTAAGCAAGCTGACCCTGGCAGCGTGCAGGATACAGATAAACTATTGACTGACCAGTTCATAGAAGGTCTGCTGTCCAGCGCCCACAGAACCCAGCTGCGCCTCATGGCCCTACAGAACCCCGATTTGACTTTTGCACAGTTCAACGATAGGGCCATCCGGGTGCTCCGAGAACCTGCACCGGGTGGCGCTGTAGCTTCCCGGCGCCCAGCCATCCCTTACCACCAGGGGGCGGCACCCTATCCTGCAGACCTTGTGGGGGCTGATGCGCAGGCCCTAAATCCATCCCCGCCTGCAAACCTGCACCATCAGGTCCAAGAACTAACAAAGAGTGTTGCTGCATTGTCCAGGACCGTACAGTCGTTACAGATGGACCCGTCAGGACCAATCAAGCTGGCTTCCAGTCCGGAGGATGTCCCGTGGCGTCGACGGAGGAGGATCCCGTCGTTCAGAGGGAGGCCCGCCGATCATTACACTGAGGATGGACAGCCGATTTGCCGCCGTTGCAGCCAGCCGGGACACGTAGCCAGGTACTGTACTTTAAATGGGTCCGACCTGGGGCAAAGGGCCAACCCCCAGGCATAAGGTCATCAGGCCCATCTAATTGGCGTGATAAGTAGGTAGGGGAACGCCCGGTTTTACCCGTAGTGCTGGACGGTATCCCCATGAGTGCACTGCTGGACACCGGGTCCCAAGTGACTACCATCCAATATGTACTTTTTAAGCAGTACTGGAGTGACACTGATATAACTCGTTATCCAGATGATGACTTGAGCATCATCGCCAGCAATGGTCAACCCGTGCCGCAGGTGGGGTTCAGAGAGATGACCATTAAGATTGGTAAAGTTGAACTGCCGGCACAGGGAGTGATCATTGTGGACATTGACCGTCGAGAAAGTCACCCTAAAATAACCTTGGGTACTAATGTGATTGAAAATTGTCTTTCAGAAGCAATTGTAATTTTGCAGCAGGTGGCGATGAATGTGAGCTCCAGCCAGCAGAGGGTCCTCCAGAAGGAGATAAGAGCCCTGATGAGATGGCAACAGGTAGAACTGTCTGGTGGTGAGATCGGTAGCGTGAGGAATGGATGAGCGACCCGTTCCCCATTGCCATGCCCCCCAAAAGTGAAATGATCTGGTGTCGGAATGCAATCGGGTTAAGAGGGAGAGACTACCAAGCCATGGTAGAACCCGTGTACTCAGACAGCAGGCCCACCATTTTGACAGCCCAGGGGGTGGTCGATGTCCGCCATGGAAGGGTGCCCGTCTGGATCTTAAACATTGGGGAAAGGGAAGTACACTTGCCTTGGTACGCTACACTAGCCAAATTGTATACTGTTGAACACAATGCTGTCAGGGCCATGGAACCCTTGCCTCCATCTCCCCAAGCAGAGGGTAATGGTTCCCAGAAACCCAAGGAGGACTGGTGCCAGAAACTCCACGTGGGTGCTGACTCCACTCCCTTGCACCAAAAACAAGGAGTCTACCGGGTGGTTCAAGAGTACGAGAGAATCTTTAGTAAGCACCCGCTAGACTTCGGCAGAGTGAAAGGGGTAGAACACCACATCCCCATGGGGAGCCACCCACCAATAAAAGAAAGATACAGATCTGTACCACCCCGCACACTATCAGAACGCAAAGGGCATGCTGAGAGAAATGAAGGAAGCCGGGGTCATTAGAGACAGTTGTAGCCCCTGGGCAGCCCCCTTGGTTCTGGTAAAAAAGAAAGACTGTACTATGAGAATGTGCGTGGACTATAGAGAAGTCAATCGTATCACCCATAAAGACGCATACCCGTTGCCTAGAATAGAGGAGTCTTTGGTCGCACTAAAATCAGCTAATTTCTTCTCTACTTTGGACCTTACTAGTGGGTACTGGCAGGTTCCTGTGGCAGAGGCTGATAAGGAGAAGACCGCCTTCACCACCCCGATGGGATTAAGTGAATTCAACTATATGCCGTTCGGGTTCTGCAACGCACCCGGGACCTTCCAGAGGCTGATGGAATGCTGTCTAGGGCACCGAAACTTTGAGACGGTCCTACTTTACCTGGACGACGTGATTGTCTATTCGAAGACTTACGAGGACCATCTAAAGCACCTGGCCGAGGTGTTCGATGCCCTGGCAGGCTTTGGCATGAAAGTGAAACCCTCCAAGTGCCATCTGTTAAAGCCGAAGGTACAGTACCTGGGACATGTGGTGAGTGCAGAAGGAGTAGCCCCCGACCCTGACAAAATCACGGCAATAAAGAACTGGCCAAGCCCCTCTAACATAAAAGAAGTGAGGCAGTTCCTCGGGTTGGTAGGCTACTACCAAAGGTTCATCCCCAGGTTCACCAAGATGGCAGCCCCTATGCAGGACCTCCTTATAGCACAATCTAAGACCAGAAGCCAAAAGCCACCCTTCAAGTGAGACAAGCCGGAAGAGGAGTCCTTCCGCCAGCTGAAGATGGCCCTCACGGGGGATGAGATCCTGGCCTACCCTGATTATGGCCAGCCTTTTATCCTCCACACAGACGCCAGTAATGTGGGGCTGGGAGCCGTACTGTCACAGAACCAACAGGGCAGAGAAAGGGTGATCGCGTACGCCAGCCGGAAGCTGAGGCCCACCGAGAGAAACCCGGAGAATTACAGCTCCTTTAAGCTGGAGTCCTTGGCAGTGGTGTGGGACGTAACAGAACGTTTCAAGCATTACCTGGCCTCTGTGAAGTTCACTGTGTACACGGACAACAATCCGTAGACACATCTGGACAATGCGAGACTTGGTGCCCTAGAGCAGCGGTGGATGGCCCGGCTAGCAAACTATGACTTCACCATCAAGTACCGGGCAGGCCGAGCCAATGCCAATGCAGATGCCCTATCGAGAATTCCCCACTTGCCTGATGAGGGAGAAGATCCAGATGAGTTGGAGGAAATAGAGCTCCCTGCATTCCACCGGTACGGGGCCACTCAGTACTCCCACCGTGTAAGAGACAAAGACTTGACCACTGTCATGTTCAATCCCTTACCTCACCACGGCTGGGCTGAAACGCAAGATAGTGACCCTGCAATTCGCCTGGTGAAAGACCTGTTGACCCAGGCAGACGCTAGCCCTGGCTCGGACGCTCCAGAGGAAGCCAAGCAGTTATGGAAGGAGAAAAGCAGGCTATTCCTCTACGAAGGTAAGCTGTGCAGAAGGCGTGTCAACCACCGGACGCACGAGCTGACCTGGCAGGTAGTGGTCCCGAGACGAGATGCAGCAATGGTCCTGGAGGCCTACCATGACAGAGCGGGACACTTCGGGTGGAAGAAACTGGAGTTCCTACTGAGAGAGCGGTTCTACTGGGTCGGAATGAGAGGGGCCATAGAGAAGTGGTGCAGGGACTGCGGCCCATGTAACCTCAGAAGGAAGGACGGTACCAGCCAGAAGACGCCCTTGATGCCCATCATCACCAGGCAGCCTCTTGAGCTGGTAGCTCTGGACCATGTGAAACTGGCTCCAAGCCGGTTGGGCTACGTCTATGCCCTGACAATAGTGGACCACTATTCCCGGTTCCTGGTGGTGGTTCCTGTTAAAGACTTGACAGCCCAAACAGCGGCCAGAGCCTTCCAACAACACTTCTGCCGTCCACACGGGTATCCGGAACAGGTCTTGACAGATCAAGGTCCAGGGTTTGAGGCTGAAATCTTCCAGGAGTTCTGCAACCTCTACGGCTGTAAGAAGATTCGGACAACGTCTTACCACCCACAAACCAACGGGCTATGTGAGAAAATGAATAATATCGTCATTGATCTCCTCAAAACGTTGCCCCTGGAAGAACGCAGCCTGTAGCCGGAGAAGCTGCCAGACCTGATAGACTTATACAACCATATCTTGGTGAATGCTACAAATTGCACCCCGGCTTACCTGATGAGGGCAAGACCAGGTAAGCTGCCGATAGACCTGGACATGGGAGTCCTGACCCCCGAGGACACCTCCCCAGACGCGGACTGGGATACGGAACGGCGGCTACAGTACAAGAAGGTACAGGAGAGTGTGGAGAGGAGTCTGGCTCAAGCGAGAGAAAAGCAAGAGAGGCTCTTCAACCAACACGCCCCTGCTGGTTCCCTGGAACCTGGTGAGCAGGTCCTGAAGCGGAAGAGAAGGCTTCACAAGCTAGATGACCAGTGGGAGAGCGACCCGTACACAGTACTGCAGTCCAACCACAACAACCCGAAGGTATGTGTAATTACCAAGGATGGAGGAGAAACCACTAGCACCGTCTCCAGAGACCACCTAAAAAGGTGCCCCAAGCAACTACAGAGTGCAGGAGAAGATCAAGATGACCTTGAACCCGCAGAAGACAAGAAAGAAATGATCAGCACAGTTCTTGGAGAGTTCCCCCGGTCCTGGACTCGGATAAATGATGCAATAGTGGTACCCGTCCTACACTTCCTTCAACCAACCCAGCAGGAACCTACAGGAGAGCAGGAGGAATTAGAAGACCAAGCAGCCCTAGAAGCAGAAGAACCCATGCCAGCAGCCCAAGAGAGTCAACCCTCTGCTGACAATGAGCCTGCCATACCTGCGGTAAGCCAAAGGACCCGCAGATAGCTGCCTGCACTGCCTGTAAACCCAGCTAGAAGCTGTACCCTGAATGCTAGTGGGGAAAGTCAGGTTAGACCACCACCAGACAGTGGGTTACGCAGGTCAACCCGGAGCACTAGGGGGCAAATACCAGCTCGCTGGAAGATCTAAATGCTGTATATTGTAAATGTTTTATGTTTGTTGCCTGGTTGCTAATTATGTTTTTCCAGTCTTTCTAGTTCATGGACTAACAGGTTATGGACGCTGAATAACCGGAACTGTCTTGTAGATAGTTGCACTTGGTGCCCTCTTTCGAAGATGGCCACGGAAGAAAAATCTGTCCGGTGTGGCCTCCTTGTGGCCCAAAGTAGAGAGCTCAGCCTTGTCGCCACGCCCAAGGCCAGGAACTTGGGGTTTATGGAAACAGGTCCCCACACCGTGGAAAACTTCACCTTGTTGGGTGACATGGACACCCGGTCACGGAAGCGCTGTGACCTCAAGGACAAAATATACTTGTGTATATGTTATGTTGTCATTTATACCCTGTATTTGTGGTTCCTGTTTAGTCCGAAGTACTAAATTTTACTAGGGGAGAATGTGTCACCCCAGGCCTGGATGCCACAAACAATAATCTGTGTCTGAGAGCAGGAGGGAGGTCCACTGGTTAGGGACAATTAGCATACAGCACCTCCTGTCCCAGGCCAGCAGGGGGAGCTGGCTGCCCCTATAAAAGCTGGAACTGGGGGCAGGGTTAGAGAGAACTGGAAGACCTAGCTCAGGAGTGAGACTAGTCCCAGAGAAGGAGGGACAATTCAGCTGTAGCTGAGGAGTCCGTGAGGCAGAGGAGAAACTGCAAGCCAGGGACAGAGGCGACGAGAGCCGGTCCTGGAAGAGAACCAATCTACCGGGCATTGGGGTCCGGGGCTGTCAGGGTTACAAGCCCAGCAGCAGAGAACCAACCTGCGAGGGATTTCAGGTCCCTTGGCCTAAGAATCCTGGAGGCTCCGCCACACAGAGGGACCAGTACAGCGAGGAGCAAGTGACGCACCCCCTGGGCCAGTGTTGTTTGGGGGATACCCGGAGCCGGATCAGATGGGGGTTGTAGTCTCCGAGTGGCGGTGACCCGATCCGTGCCCAGGGTGTCAAGCTCAGTGTGTGGCAGTCCTTACAGATGTTATTAGTGTTCTTTTGTGTCGACTACGCCACCGGTTGATGTGCGGTCAATACGGCCGCCGCTGCAGCAGGGTCCGCTGAGGCTGGTGGTGTGTGCGCAGCTTGGTAGGAGTATAACCACCAACGGGAGGGGTATAGCCTCAGGGGGTCAGTCGCAGAGGATGGGGGTTGTGGTGGTGCAGTGAGAGTGGTAATAAGACTCCGAGTCGGGCTGTGCAGTTCAGGGTTTCAGATTCTGCCCACGACCTCCGGTCTCTGGCTAAGGATTAGTGCCCTCCACCAGCTTGGGATCCGGTACCCTTGTGCCAACTCTTCACCCTCTGGTCTAATTTGGGCTCTTGGAGTTCCTTCTTTCTCCCCCTCTGGGTCCTTCTTTCTCCTCTCTCTCTCTGGGCCTTGGAGCTGCTCTGCTTCTCTGCTCTCTTCCTCTACAAAAGACAGGCTGACTGACTGACCCTGATCTAAGATGGTTCCCACCTTATATACTCCCTCTATGTGTGAGCTCAGGTGACCAGCACCCAATGAGCTCCTAGCATTACCCAGACTGCTCCCCCTATCTGCCCCTACACTACTGGGATGTTCCACCCCCCTCCCACTCCAGCCAGGAACAGACACGGTCGTACCTGCACATTTCTTAAGTGGGAGTACCGTTGGTCTGCCCCCCCGGAAATGGGATGTATGTAGTGCATGCAGTCTATCTGAGCTCAGTTCCACACTCCATCCTTACCCGGGAGTGGAATACCACACCTCTGGGTTGAGGTGCAATACCCCTGTAGCAGCCGAATCCTCAGGGTGCTACATTCCCCCCTGGTAAATCACAGCACGTCCTCGGGCTGTAAGATACAAAAACATCCAAAACATACAATTATTTTTCATAAACATCAACATATAAAACAACATATAAAACATCACATATATTATCAGCAATAAAAACTTTTTCATATAAAACATTCTTGTAAATATTCTTGTTTCTGGTTCCTCCGGTCACGGTGCAACTTGTGACCGGGTAAAGTGCGACAGTCTTTTCTTGAAAACAAAACTCGGCTTTCCTATAAAACCAGTAGGGGGCGCTTTAGGAAGCGCAACTATATACAAAAGGGGATATGGCCGCTCTCAGTCCTCGGCCAGGTATTAGGAATAGGGACACACGGGTAAACAGTTCACTCTTGTCCCAACGGGGACATATTTAAAGCAGCAACAGTTTTTGGTACCCCGACGGGCAACTATATACAGTCTCTTCTCTACCATACTCAACGACGGCGTCCTCCTGCTCTTTCTTTGGATTCAGTTTCTGTTTCAGACCCGTCCGGGTCCTCTTGCTCCTCCTCACACCGCAGCTCCTCCTCCGTCAGGCGATGCACATGGAGGGCGTAGGGTCCTTTGGCACACTTGTGCCGGGTGAAGGTGACCTCGTCCCCTAAATACAGGTCACGACCTCTGTGTCCCTCCGGCAGATGGCTCTCTACGTCTCTGCGTGTGACAAAGACGTCGCCGGGGGTATGATGGTCTCTGATGAAGCCCCACCCATGCTGCAGATTGAACTTTATCACAGTCCCGATGGTGCGGGGACCATGCGCTGCACGGGGATCTCTCCTGGTCCGGCTCTTCTGCTCCGCGCTCCTTATTTGGGCTTGCTGTTCCCGGACCCGCCTCTCTCTCCGCTCCTTCTCGAAAACCTCGAGCTGCTGCCGGCAGCACTCTGCACGCTCCGCTGCGGCCGCCCGAGTCTCCTGAGTGAACCCCATGAGGTCTTCTCCGGTGGGGTCCCACTCAAACTGTGCCTCCTCCAGCGGGGGCGAGGTCCTCTTTACGGGCTTCGGAGCCGGAATCAGGGGCTCGCACATGGGCCTTGCTCTCTGGAGCTCCAGTTGAATGTACTCCTCAGGCCATATGAAGGGCTGCCCATCCGGGCACGTGTGCTGGGCAAATAGATTTTCGCCCAGGTGCGGCACTCGAGATGCTATAGGCGCTGTGGTGGTAGCGGCGCCCGGATTGACCAGGCCTTGCGACCAGGCCGGCGGCACCTTAAAGGCAAAGGGCACCGTAAGAACGGCGGCGCCCTGGGTTATTCGGCCCTGCGACCAGGCCGGGGGCTCCGCGGAGGTAGGGGGCGCTGTTGGTATTGCGGCGCCCGGGGGTACTAGGCCTTGCGACCAGGCCGATGGTACTTCCTGCTTGGCCACGCTCGAGGTCGAGGCGTGTGACGTCACAGGGGTCGCGGCCGCGGCTTCCGGTTGAGGCCTAGTCGGCGGCGGTGACGATGCAGCGACGGGCACGGCAGGGGGAACTTCGGGCTCTGCGACGGGGAGCTGGGGCAGGTACGCGGTTTCCCGGCTCGGGGTATAGACGTCCCCTTTACCTGCCTCCATTCGTTCGGCTCCCTTCTCGGCGCCGTCTCCGGCCTTCAGTCCTCCTGCACCATCCTCAGAGGTGGTCTGTCTCCTCGTCTCGGGTGGCGTGCTCCGCTGACGGGTTTCGGTCTGCTGGGCCATCTCTCGGCTCCACTCCGTCAACGCCTCCCGCTGCACCCGGGCCATCCTCCGTGCGAGGCCCTCCAGCGCAGTCTGTGCACACTCCCGATCTCGGGGGAGCTGTGCCAGGATCTCCACTAAGCCTAGTGGGCTTGTTGCTTGCAGCAGGCTCCTGACCACTGGGTCGGTGCTGCCTGTCTCTCCCTCCATCTCCGGGTATGTTCTCTCTGGACTCTTCTCCAGACGTCTTGTCTCCGGGTGCGCTCTCTCTAGACTGCTCCAGGCGGCACCCATCTTTGCTCTTTTGTTCTGTCTCCGCCCACATCGAGGGTGGTCCCGGGGCAACTTCAGTTCCAGGGGCAGTTCTCTCACGCTGATGGACACTTCCAGCATCACAGTCTCTGTTGGTGGGCGCGGTTTCCGCTTTTGGCGCCATTCTTCGACCTGGCCCACGATGGGAGGTGGCCTTTTGCCACCCTCTGGCACGCCCATAATGGCGTCCGCTCTTCCAAGGCGGGAAATCTTTGGAAATGGCGGGAATCGTCTCCCAGTGGCGGGAAACTCCATGGATGGCGGGAAAAAGCTGCAAATGGCGGGCAACCGGCGAGAAACGACTTGTGATGGGGCCCGTTGGCGGGGACCCTCCGGAACCGGCGGGAGACTTCTTTTTGAGGTAACGGTGAACTTTTCTTCAGGCACGCAGTACCCGGTTGTTGCGGGCACGTAATCCTGCCGACTACGCCAAAGTTGACGCACCCCCTGGGCCAGTGTTGTTTGGGGGATACCCGGAGCCGGATCAGATGGGGGTTGTAGTCTCCGAGTGGCGGTGACCCGGTCCGTGCCCAGGGTGTCAAGCTCAGTGTGTGGCAGTCCTTACAGATGTTATTAGTGTTCTTTTGTGTCGACTACGCCACCCGTTGATGTGCGGTAAATACGGCCGCCGCTGCAGCAGGGTCCGCTGAGGCTGGTGGTGTGTGCGCAGCTTGGTAGTAGTATAACCCCCAACGGGAGGGGTATATCCTCAGGGGGTCAGTCGCAGAGGATGGGGGTTGGGGTGGTGCAGTGAGAGTGGTAATAAGACTCCGAGTCGGGCTGTGCAGTTCAGGGTTTTTACTTACTGCAGATGTTCTGGTCACTCCGGCCTTGAGTGACCACCCGAGCCGTGCTGCGTCCACCAGGTCCTGGACTCGGCCAACCCCCAGGTGATTCTGGAGCGTGGTCCTGAGCTCCCTTTCTGACTTGTCCTCCTCTCTGGCCTTCCCCACCAGGGATCCACCTATGTCCGGCTCCCTCGGGCCTCTTGTTGGTAAACCCTTGTCTCTGGGTTCCCTGACCCTATGCACGGTTTGCCTTCCGGGTGGATTTAGTGGGTGGTCGTGACAGATTCTGCCCACGACCTCCGGTCTCTGGCTAAGGATTAATGCCCTCCACCAGCTTGGGATCCGGTACCCTTGTGCCAACTCTTCACCCTCTGGTCTAATTTGGGCTCTTGGAGTTCCTTCTTTCTCCCCCTCTGGGTCCTTCTTTCTCCTCTCTCTCTCTGGGCCTTGGAGCTGCTCTGCTTCTCTGCTCTCTTCCTCTACAAAAGACAGGCTGACTGACTGACCCTGATCTAAGATGGTTCCCACCTTATATACTCCCTCTATGTGTGAGCTCAGGTGACCAGCACCCAATGAGCTCCTAGCATTACCCAGACTGCTCCCCCTATCTGCCCCTACACTACTGGGATGTTCCACCCCCCTCCCACTCCAGCCAGGAACAGACACGGTCGTACCTGCACATTTCTTAAGTGGGAGTACCGTTGGTCTGCCCCCCGGAAATGGGATGTATGTAGTGCATGCAGTCTATCTGAGCTCAGTTCCACACTCCATCCTTACCCGGGAGTGGAATACCACACCTCTGGGTTGAGGTGCAATACCCCTGTAGCAGCCGAATCCTCAGGGTGCTACACAAGCAACAGGTACCCAAGGCCCTAGTCGCATGCCATACAGGCGAGAAGTACACGGCCAGTTCAGGGACGTGGGCTATTACACCACGAAAAGGGGGATAGTCAGAAAGAGCATAGAGAGAACGGTAGGCCTACACACTCACCCTGACCAGTGGGGCTCGCCCGAATGCTCTCAGACACCCAGGCCCATTCCTAACCGGTACTGTTGGGTCATTAATAATATCTACAATAAAGACCCTGAACTGTTTGAAGCGGACTCTGAACTCTTACTATTGCGGCCTGCACTATCACCCCCAACATCCACCTACACTGCCCTGAGGCTACACTCTTCCCATGGGGAGTTATCCTACACCTGTGCTGCACACCAACACCAGCCTCAGCAGTCTGCCTCGCAGCGGCGGTTATCCCTGACCGCAATCCACGGGTGGCGTAGTCGGACATTCAAAACACTGATAAATAGACTGCCACCATTTGGTCTGACCACCCTGAGCCACGGGATCGGGTTACCACTACTACCCCCATCAGCACCGTACACTAGAAGGCCCGGTTCCGTGTACCCCACGGCCCAGGGGGCGAGTCATGTGCATCAAATTATACATACAGATATGGGGCAGTGGGGCTTCATACTATATACAGGTGCTTCTCACAAAATTAGAATATCATCAAAAGTTAGTTTATTTCATTTCTTCAATGCAAAAAGTGAAACTCCTATATTATATAGAGTCATTACACACAGAGTGATCTATTATATAGAGTCATTACACAGAGGGATCTATTATATAGAGTCATTACACACAGAGGGATCTATTATATAGAGTCATTACACAGAGGGATCTATTATATAGAGTAATTACACACAGAGGGATCTATTATATAGAGTCATTACACAAAGAGGGATCTATTATATAGAGTCATTACACACAGAGTGATCTATTATATAGAGTCATTACACACAGAGGGATCTATTATATACAGTCATTACACACAGAGGGATCTATTATATAGAGTCATTACACACAGAGGGATCTATTATATAGAGTCATTACACACAGAGGGATCTATTATATAGAGTCATTACACACAGAGGGATCTATTATATAGAGTCATTACACACAGAGGGATCTATTATATAGAGTCATTACACACAGAGGGATCTATTTTAAGTGTTTATTTCTGTTAATGTTGATGATTATAGCTTACAGCCAATGAAAACACAAACGTCATTATCTCAGTAAATTAGAATACTTCATAACAACAGCTTGAAAAATGTTTTTAAAATCCGAAAAGTTGGCCTACTGAAATGTATGTTTAGTAAATGCCCTCAATAGTTGTTCGGGCTCCTTGTGATCAATTACTGCATCAATGCGGCAATGTGGCATGGAGGGATCAGCCTGTGGCACTGCTGAGGTGTTATGGAAGCCCAGGTGGCTTTGATAGCAGCCTTCAGCTCATCTGTATTGTGGGGTCTGGGGTCTCATCTTCCTCTTGACAATACCCCATAGATTCTCTATAATAGATTCTCTATGGGGTTAAGGTCAGGCGAGTTTGCTGCCAATCAAGCATAGTGATACTGTTGTGTGTAAACCAGGTATTGGTACTTTTGGCAGTGTGGACAGGGGCCAAGTCCTGCTGGAGAATGACATTTCCATCTCCATAAAGCTTGTGGGCAGAGGGAAGCATGAAGTGCTGTAAAATGTCCTGGTAGACGGCTGCGCTGACTTTGGTCTTGATAAAACACAGTGGACCTCCACCAGCAGATGACATAGCTCCCCAAACCATCACTGATTGTGGAGACTTCACACTAGACCTCCAGCAGCTTGGATTGTGGCCTCTCCACTCTTCCTCCAGACTCTGGGACCTTGATTTCCAAATGAAATGCAAAATTTACTTTTCATCTGAAAACAACACCTTGGGCCACTGAGCATCAGTCCAGGTCTTTTTCTCTTTGGCCCAGGTAAGACGCTTCTGGCGTTGTCTATTGGTCATGAGGGGCTTGACACAAGCAATGCGACACTTGTAGCCCATGTCCTGGATACGTCTGTGTGTGGTGGCTCTTGAAGCAATGACTCCAGCAGCAGTCCACTCCTTGTGAATCTCCCCCAAATTTTTGAATGGCCTTTTCTTAGCAATCCTTTCAAGGCTGCGGTTATCCCAGTTGCTTGTGCACCTTTTTCTACCACACTTTTTCCTTCCACGTCCATTAATATGCTCGGATACAGCACTCTGTGAACAGCTGCTTCTTTAGCAATGACCTTTTGTGGCTTACCCTCCTTGAGGAGTGTGTCAATGACTGCCTTCTGGACATCTGTCAAGTCAGCAGTCTTGCCCATGATTGTGGAGCCTACTGAAACTGACTAAGGGACCTTTTTAAATGCTTAGGAAGCCTTTGCAGGTGTTTCTTGTTAATTCTAATTTACTGAGATAATGACTTTTGTGTTTTCATTGGCTGTAAGCCATAATCATCAACATTAGCAGAAATAAACACTTAAAACAGATCACTCTGTTTGTAATGACTCTGTATAATATATGAGTTTCATTTTTTAGGATTGAAGAACTGAAATAAATTCACTTTTTGATGATATTCTAATTTTCTGAGAAGCACCTGTATGTAGCAGTGCGGCAATTATACTATATACAGTCAGGAGTATAAGTACTTGATACACTGAAAATTTCGAAAGTTTTTCCACCTACAAAGAATGAAGAGGTCTGTTTTGTTCTACTTAACTGCTGCAACTTGGACCTTTAACAGGATTTATATTTCACCTATGAGAAAGCATACTATGTGTATTTCGCAGATTAACTCAGGCTTGTTTATGATAAACTGAATACATGGATTGGAGTCCTATTTGTATACAGAATATTGACTATTAATGCTGGCAGAGTAAGTCTTAGGCTATATTCACACTAGGTGTTTTTTTTCTGCAGCAAAACATAATCTCTTGGCAGGAAAGAAGTAGCGTCAAAAACGCAGGTTTTGGTGTGTTTTTTTGCAGTGGTTCTTGGTGCATTTTTGGTGCGTTTTTCAGGATCCCAAAGTTCAGCTTTGCTTCCACCATAGACACATGAAAACAGGTCACCATTGCAAGACATATGTTCATGAAAAAGTACACATTACAAATGTAATAGGGGGGGGTGAATTGGTCTGGAATAGTTTATCTAAGACCCTGGCAGTGCATTGAATTTGTAGGACACTATTTACTTTCACATTATGGTTTGCCATTGAGTTGCTCAGGCATTGTTCATTTTCACACCTCCCTGGGCCACACGTGTTGTTCAATCTCACACCTAGCTCAACCAATGTTTACTTTGTAGGCATCACTAATTTAATTAAACTGTAATAATCCAAGCTGCTATATCAGGTGACCAAGACAAGATGGTTTAAACTTGGGAAAATCACAAAAGTAAATGTGTGTCACATACTTGCTTTTTTCACTAAAAACGCAGCAAAATGTTCACACTAGGCTTTTTTTCAGCATTTTTTTCCACCACCCTTTTTTTTAATGGGTGAAAAACGCTGAAACAAGTGACATACTCTATTGCAAAAAGCCATGGAAAGCACAAAATACTGAGGACAAATAAGCAAGCTTTGTGCATGAGATTTCGGAAATCTCATAAACTTTGTTGGTACTGTAAAACGCAGCTGAAAATTTGCATAAAAAAGCCCGCTAAAAAAACGTCTAGTGTGAATATAGCCTTGTATAACAGTTCGCCAATGAGTTAGGATATATGACCACGATGCAGAAATGCTGCGGATTTTTCCTAAGCGTTTCTGCATCTCCCTGGATTGTCAAGCGCTTTGCCAAGTGATTTTAGCATCACTTGGAAAAGTGCTTGACAACTTGGTCACACTATATAATTCCATGCAACCGGCATGGATTTATATAGTGTGACCAAGTTACAATGCTGCAAATGCAGCATCAATAATAAAAAAAAAGAATAATAATGGTGAAAAATAAAAAAAAACCATTATACTCATCTTCCGATGGTCCTCGATCTTCTTCTCCGGTGCGTCCGGTGTCTTCGGCGGATCACGGTGCTGTAAAAGGACCTTCCATGACGTCATTTAGTCATGTGACAGGTCACGCGACCGCCGATGTCAGCGGTCGCTTGACCTGTCACATGACTAAATGGCATCATGGAAGGTCATTTTACCACCGCGAGCAGCCGAAGAGCCAGCAGCACCGCCGGGAGCAGACAGGGGCCATCAGAAGGTAAGTATATGTTTATTTTTTATTTTAATTCTATTTTAACTACAGGTACTATGGTACCCGGGTCTGGAGGAGAGTCTCTTCATCTCCTGACCCGGGTACCATCCATGCATTGAGTCGTATAGTATCCACATGTGTATTTTTAGTCATTCGGATGTTATGCGTTCCAATGCAAGTCAATGGCGGCTAAATCGCAGCGACTCTGCAAAATTAAAGGACGTGCTGCGGATTTTTCCGCAATGATAATCCGCAGCGGAAATCTCTGCAGCATGTGCACAGCACATGCGGATTATCATTGGGAACCATTGCAGACCTATCACCAAGCGTTTTTTAAGTGTTTCCGCGGCGGAAGTTACGCTGCAGAAACGCCTAAGAAACGCATAGTGGGCACACAGCCTTAAAAGTTCTATGGTGAAGAAAAACACGTGAGATAATAAATGCGAAATATACAATATTTCCCATAATATGACTGAGGATATCTTTAGGGTGTATTCACTGTTTTTTCTTCTGCAGCAAAAATGCTGTGTTTTACAGCACCATCTTAGTGAATGACATTTCTGAAATCTCATTCACATGCTGTTTTTTTGCATTTTTTTTAAATCTGCAGCTTGTCAAGTCTTTCAGAGGTTTTGCAGCATTTTTCACCCATTCAAATGAATGGAAAAATAAACACAAGTAAAAACACCTGAATTTTAAGCAGCGTTTTTCCTGCCTCCTTTGATTTTTGAGGTAGAAAAAAAATGCTGCCAAAATCCAACTTGTGAACACACCTTTATCCTGGTTGTGTTCTAATTGGATATAAAATAGAACGGCCATGATAACATGGGTAGTTAATTGTATGGTGTTTTCACTTTATATATTACCAGGCCGCATTCTATTTGCGCAGAGCTGCTCCGTGAAGATTCTATCACAAGATTCCGTGATGACATCACAGGTGATGGTGACATCACTGCTCACAGTCGCTATATATACAATGCACATAGGCTCACCCGTGCCTTTCTTGGCTCTATAGTGACTGATAGCACTTGCAGTTTTTCACTATGGCTGGAATTGTTTTGGACATTCCTCAGGTAAAAGCACTATTGATGATCCTTATGATCAATCGTCCTAACAGTGTGCTTCTACCACCCGATGGCGTCCTCAGCTTCACTCACCGGCTGGTGATGGAGCTAGTAAAGGATTGCGTGACCAAACACCGACAACGTCGTCTAACGTCAGACTATCTGACGGATTTACTTCAGAACATCAGGACATTACTACACCAGGTAAGTGGCGGACACTCTGCACAGAACATCTCAATATTAATAGATAATAATGGAGGGATAGAAGCTTTTTCTTCTAATATATCGTATTTTGCAGACCATAAGACGCACCAAAAATTTTTGGGAGGTAAATAGGAAAAACATTTATTATAATAAAATGGGGGTCTGTCTTATAGTCCTGTCTTATAGTCCGAATTTTCGGTTTCTTACTGAGGGGGGTGGTGGCAGTGGAGCGAGGTCACAGGAGGCAGAGTCGCTGCTGCAGGAAGTCGGCAGTAGGAGTGGGGCGCTGCTGTGGGCCCCAAGCTGGGAGGAGCGGGGTGTCCAGAAGGTGCGAGGCTGCGGGCCCTGGGCTTCAAGGAAATGTTAGCGGTAATTCAGGAGGGGAGGCCCTGCTCTGCTTATTGATTTCTCTGCAGTGGGCTTCAAGAAGTAGGCTGCTGGAGATGGCCAATACACAAATTGAGATCTCAGCTCGTCATTGAGCCGAGATCTAAATCTGCACATGCACTGCCTCCAGCGGCCATTTGCCTGAAGCCCACCGCCAGAAAATCAATGGGCAGAGCGGGGACTCCCCTCCTAAATCACCGCTAACATTTCCTTGAAGCCCAGGGCCCGCAGCCTCGCACGTCCTGGACACCCCGCTGGCCCGCAGGAGCGCCCCATTTCTACTGCCGGCTTCCTGCAGCAGTGACCCCACCTCCTGTGACCTCACTCCACCACAGCCACCCCCCTGGTAAGCTACATTCAGACAATTATTATTATTAATAATCTGTCTGATATGCTGGGGTGGAGAGCTCCAGAGTAGGGGGGATGCACGGGAGAAATCTTGTATGCGATTGTGGGAAGAGGAGATAAGAGGGGAGTAGAGAAGAAGATCTTGTGAGGATCGGAGGTTGCGTGCAGGTAAGTACCGGGAGACTAGGTCACAGATATATGGAGGAGACAGGTTGTGGGTGGCTTTGCATGCCAAGGTTAGGGTCTTGAACTGGAGTCTCTGGGTAATGTGGAGCCAGTGAAGGGATTGGCGGAGCGAGGGGAAAAGCCAGGGAATAGCGGGGGGACAGGTGGATTAGTCAGACAGCAGAGTTTAGGATAGATTGGAGGGGTGCGAGAGTGTTAGAAGGGAGGTCAAAAATTTTGGAAAAAAAAGCATCTTATAGTCCATAAAATACGGTAAAACACAACGAGTCCCCAAATACAGTATGTAGTCATTGTATCTGCAGACAGAGAACCGATGTCACATACAATTTCCGCCTCCATTCTGATCGCTCTCATCTGAAAATTCTCTTTTCCATTTTTCCTTCTTTATAGGCTGAAGAAAGATCTCAGACTGAAGATTTGGCTGTCTTTAAAGAACTGGCCGAAAAAGTCCTGTCTATACTAGAACGCTCATTGGAACGCCCGGTAAGGATCAATATTAATAGACGTATCTTAATCCACCGTATCTGAGGAGACTTTCTGAGAAAAGGTCTGAAGATGGCGCGGGATTTGTATCGTTACAATTGGTGCATCTGTAAATGTTGGTTTAGTCCTTCATGATTTATGTATTTGGTGATTTAGTAAAATCTTCCACATATTAATTATATATATTATATCTATCAGGAAACAACAGGAGGCGACGCCAAATATGGGCAAAATGTGAGCCCGAAAATCCCTGACCCTAATAGGAGTCAGCCGGAGCTGAACAGCGATCTGATTACAGGTGAGCGATCACCCGACCTTCTACAAGGAATGTCCAGATATTACAGAGGACGGAGGATAATGTTAGATTTACTCTCTACTCTGTGTAATGGGAACCTGGCAGCACATTGTTACATATAGAAGTAGTGGTGTGACGGTATAGGCCATTGTCCCCTAATAATAATTGTTTGTAGAAATCCAATGTGCCAGTCAGGAGAAATGTAAAGTAGACACCATATACAAATCAGAATGGAAGTGCGCTGGGGGCGTGAAAGAAGAAATCCAAGTGCAGTGACACGCCCCCAGTGCACTTCCAGGCTAATTTGCAAATCTCTCCTATGTTTCAGCTCTCTTACCATCACTCGTATGTGCAGCGTGGGTGGGGGCTTCCTCATTCATGTGATGGAGGGTCCATTCTGCAGTGCTATAGCAAGTAACATGAAATAAATTAAATTTAAATTGCATTACTGCTCTAGAAAATGGGAAAAAACTAAGATACTGAGCACATAATTTGGCCAATTCATGAATGCCCAGCAGCCAATGACAAGGCGATCTTTTTGTTGGAATCCTCTCCTAATGTGAATCCTCTCCTAGGCTGAAGCCTACATTTATATGGGTAGGTAGGATCCTGTTGTAATTAAAACCACCCCGGGCTGATGTGTGGAAATAGGTTCCCAGCAAAAAAGGTCGCCTTGCCGTGACTGCTAGGCATGCACCCAGCAAAAGAAGGTCGTCTTGCCGTGACTGCTGGGCATGCACCCAGCAAAAAAAAGGGTCACCTTGCCGTGGCTACTTGGCATGCACCCAGAAAAAGAAGGTCGCCTTGCCGTGGCTGCTGGCCATGCATGAATTGGCCAAATTATGTGCTAAGTATCTTCCTTTTATCCTATTTTCTACAGCAGTAATGCAATTCAAATTTAATTTATTTCATGTTTACATGCTATAGCGTTACAGAGTGCAACTTTGTTAGTTATATATTTGGATGGCTACTCTTAGTATGCACCTGTTCACACCCATTTTCTTTTCGGAAGTGATGGTCAGTCTTTTGTTATTTATGAAGGGGTTCCTCCATCATTTACATTACATTTATCTATGGATTCCCCGTATATTCTCATATTTAGAATCCCCATATAACGAGTATTAATCCCATTTACAGACATCTTGTCATTTCTCCGTTATATTGCTGTATTATCTATGTAGGAATAATATCCTCTAATACATTTCATTTCTTCATCATTATTTTAGAAACAACTGAGCTGTCGAATCCTAACAATGGAATTAGTGAGATCCCGGAGATCCAAGAATCCGTAAGTATCATAGAGGGGGATGCGTGTGTGTCATCAGATCATGGGGTGTGAATGACTCGTCCAGTATTATCCCCCATACAACCATGGGACGTCTCTATTCTAAGTGTAGATGACCCTATGGTGTTAATTACATTTGAATTACAGGGAATCTGTCACCAGGTTTATGCTATTTGGTCTGAGAGAAGCATGATGCAGGGACAGAGACCCTGATTCCATGTGTTGATTACTTTACTCGGTGGAGTAGTTGTGATAAAATCACTATTTTTTTCTGCTGCAGAGCTCTGAATGCTGAGTCTTGTATAACCCCGCCCACACCATTGATTGGCAGCTTTCTGTGTACACTGTGCATAGGCAGAAAGCTGCTAATCAGTGGTGGAGGCAGGGGTACAGAGCAATAGGACTACCTGGCTAGACAGATAGTCTTCTAGTGATAATCTACTGATTTTATTGAAACAGCCACACACAGCCTAGTAAGTAACACATCACTGGAATCAGGGTCTCTGCCCCTACATCATGGTGCTTTCAGAATACATAGCAAACACCTGGTGACAGATTACCTGTAAGTCCTCCTCTGTGTGATCTCCCACATTATCCAGAATGTTATAGTAATGTATGATGACCGTTGCAGGGCGGCTCCAGGATTTCGTGGGCCCTGGGCGAAAGAGTCTCAGTGGCCCCTTTAACACATACCACGATTCATGATGCACAGATACCGCAGATAAATATATATATATATATATATATATATATATATATATATATATATAGTACAAGGCTGAAGATTTCACTTCTTACATTACATGAGCGATATCTATTGTAAATTCCACAATAACTCAGAAAGCGGCGAATCCTCACAGCTCACAGTGCAGACCGGACAGTAATGTCCTCCACACAGTATAATGGCACCACATAGTCCTCTATACCGTATTATGAGCTCCATATATTGCTCCATATAGAATAATGGACCCCATAAAATGCTCCACGCAGGCTGTGCCCCCATATAATGCCCCATGCAGGCTGTGACCCCACACATAATGCCCCATGCAGGCTGGCCCCCCACATAATGCCCCATGCAGGCTTTGACCCCCCACATAATGCTCCATGCAGGCTGTGACCCCCACATAATGCCCCATGCAGGCTTTGACCCCCCACATAATGCCCCATGCAGGCTGTGCCCCCCCCCCACATAATGCCCCATGCAGGATGTCCCCCTCCCACATAATGGCCCATGCAGGATGTCACCCCCCATATAATTCCCCATGCAGAATGTCCCTCCCACATAATGTCCCATGCAGGCTGTGCCCACCACATAATGCCCCATGTAGGCTGTGCCCCCCCACATAATGGCCCATGCAGGATGTCACCCCCCATATAATTCCCCATGCAGGATGTCCCCTCCACATAATGCCCCATGCAGGATGTCCCACCCCACATAATGCCCCATGCAGGATGTCCCCCACACATAATGCCCCATGCAGTATATCCCCCCCACATAATGCCCCATGCAGGATGTCACCCCCCATATAATTCCCCATGCAGGATGTCCCCCCCACATAATGCTCCATGCAGGATGTCCCACCCCACATAATGGCCCATACAGGATGTCACCCCCCATATAATGCCCATGAAGAATATCACCCCCCCCATATAATGCCCCATGCAGGATGTCCCCCCAACACATACTGCCCCATGTAGGATGTCACCTCTCACCCCATATATTGCCCCATGCAGGATGTCACCTCTCACCCCATATAATGCCCCATGCAGGATGTCACTTCTCCCCCCATATAATACCCCATGCAGAATGTCACTCCCCCCATATAATGCCCCATGCAGGATGTCACCCCCCATATAATGCCCCATGCAGAATGTCACCTCTCACCCCATATAAAGCCCTATGCTGGATGTCACTTCCCCCCCCCATATAATGACCCATGCAGGATGTCACTTCTCCCCCTCATATAATACCCCATGCAGGATGTCACCCCCCTATATAATGCCCCATGCAGGATGTCCCCCCCATATAATGCCTCATGTAGGATGTCACCTCTCACCCCATATAATGCCCCATGCAGGATGTCACTCCCCCCATATAATGCCCCATGCAGGATGTCACTTCCCCCCCCCCATATAATACCCCACGCAGGATGTCCCTACCTCCCCCCCATACAATGCCCCATGCAGGATGTCACTTCTCCCCCCATATAATGCCCCATACCTCCATACATAAAAAAAAAAAATCAAATGCTCACCTCACTGCTCACCAGCTGTGGAGAGGTAAGTATTGTGCCGGCCGTGGTCCTGAGCAAGCATTGGGGGGGGAGCAAGGCCCACTAGCTGGCGCTGGCACCACTCTCCTCTGCTCACCGGTCCCATACCGCGCCAGGGTGCCCGACAGCAAGTGGGCCCCTCGCCTACTCAGGGCCCCGGCACTTGCCTGGGTGTGCTGGGTGCTAGCGCCAGGTCTGCCCAGCGTCCGGTTTGTATCCTCCCAACATCATATCAGTGTAAATCATCTGGGACATAATATGGAGGGAGAAGTTTTTGCATCTGTAACTTTTTTCCTGCATCTTCAATAAATCAGTATTATTTCTTATTCTTTTATAGAGCGTGATCGATTCATTGGTTCCGGCGAGAAAGCCGCATATGAGCGACTATGAAACTTCCAAACTCATCAGCAGTGGAAATTTTGGGTGAGATTTCTGTTGCCATAATCCACATTTCTCAGGGTTCCCTATGACAATGCTTCTGCCCCTGCACTCTGCCATTCAGTGTTATCATAGGGAAATTATGTGATCTGTAGCAAATCAAACTGTAAGGAAAGTGATTTAAATAATATAATTACATATAATATAATATATAATAATATAATATTATTACATTCGCCTGTGCTAGACTCTCATCTGTTCTTATGCTGCCTCCTCCACCTGAGCTTTTCTGCTCTCCACTCTGATCTTTGTTTTGATGGGGGGGGCTCCATTATGAAGCTGATCAGAGAAGTTGGCTACACATGGTCACATGAAGGGTGACACCATATTGACGTCAATGACATCTACACCCTCCACCATGACCATGTGGGCCCAATCACTGGCCTCAGCAGCAGAAGAGAGCCCTGGAGCACATTCATTTTGGACCAATTTTATTTGCACTAAATTGTATTTGGTCAGTTATAGCGAATCTGCCCAAAGAGAATTTCGATAGATTCTCGTATCTATAATGTGACCTGGGTGATGGCTCCGGCAGAAGTGGCATTGTGGAGACCTCCAATAGGTGATCTATGTAGTGCTATTTTATGTATTTCTAGATGTGCATTTATAGTGGCGGCCAGACTTTTAGTATTATACATATGCAAATTGTCTCTTCAGAGAGGAAGCAAACTAGAACTCCACCTATAGGAAGTAGCAATCCTAAAAGTCAATATCGACCCTTTAACAAGCCTTGTCACATGACTTAGGATAATAGCCAAAACCAAAATCTCAATTTGCAGGAACTGTGTTCTGGGGTACTGCCCCTCTTCAGTGCAAAGTGTGAGATATGGTTTGACTGGGTGAGAGGTGTCTGACCGGTATCCAAGGGGTTGACGTTTCTCCTTGCGGACATGAGGAGACTTTTAAGCCACAATGCTCCTCTGGGAAATAGGATTGCTACTTCCTATAGGTGGCACTAGGGTGCTAGTTCTCTTCCTCTCTGAAAAGAGACAATTTGCATATTTCCCAGAAGAGCATTGCAGCTTAAAAGTCTCCTCACCTTGACATGCTTAACATGGCTTTTTCCGCAAGGAGAAACGTTACCGCTTGGATCCCGGTCAGATGCCTCTCACCCAGCCAAACCATATCTCACACTTTGCACTGATGAGTGCTTGTACCCCAAAACATAGTGTCCGAAAATTGAGTTTTTGGTTATGGCTATTATTCCATGTCATATGATAAGGCTCGTTAAAGGGTCGATATTGACTTTTAGGATTACTACTTCCTATAAGGGGCACTAGTGTTCTAGTTCTCTTCCTCTCTGAAGAGACAATTTGCATATTTCCCAGAGGATCATTGAGGCTTAAAAGTCTCCTCACCTTGACAAGCTTAACATTTCACTCTCCGCAAGGAGAAATGTTACCCCTTGGATACCAGTATTAAACATATAATGATTTCTATAGATGGATTATTAATAAGGATTTATTATAACCGATGGATTCTCCTTCTCTCCAGGGCCGTCTACTTAGTGCATCATAAAGACTCACACCAGACCTTTGCTATGAAGAAAATGGCTAAGCGGAACCTAAATACTGCACAGAGATTGGAATGGGCCTTTCTGGAGAGGGACATCTTAACATTTGCTGATTGTCCCTTTGTGGTCTCCATGCTCTGCTCCTTTCCAACTAGATCTCACCTGTGTATGGTCATGGAGTATGTAGGAGGTAAGACACATCTATTGTATTATATTCAGCCCATGTCTGCTTTCATCTTATCACTGCTCATATCATTAGGACATTGTTGGTTACTTCCCCACAGAGCATTTACTATAGGTTATCTATTACCAAGATGCTCGTAAATTCATTGATCTTGGTGCAGGGGCGCTATGGGGCTCATCAGTCGGAGGGGGTCTGTCGACGCTCGGCAGTGGGCAGCATCCCTCCACCTGTCAACACAATTTCAGCGGTATTTGCTTCTTCAAGGAGGTGGGGTAGGTGGGGGCAAAAATACTGAGTAGGTGGCTAGTAGGGGCCAAAATACTGAAAGGGGGCCGTATGACTAGATATGGGGGGACTGTGAATGATGAGTGGAGGTCATCATATTAAGTGGGGTGCTGTGGGGGTCCTCACTCTATATGGAGGCCCCCATTCTGTGTGGGGACATCATACTGAGTGGGGAGTTATGCGGACCATTATATTGTGTGAGGGACTGTGGGAACCATTATCCTGAGTGGGAGGGTTGCTGTGGGTGCCATCACACCGAGTAGGGGGTTGTGGCTGGCCTCCTTCTAAGTGGTGGCCTCCTTAGGAGGATTCACTGTGGGGATACCATACTCATTGAGTGTGGGTGTGGGCATTTTTGGGAGCATCATACTCTAAAATGGCCATAAAAGTTGTATTGCTGGTGAGAACACCAAGCTGCTTCAACAGGGATATAAATATATTTCTTTTTTATTTTTTAGGGTTGGGGGCAATTACAACTTTTGATATGGGGTCTTGTGATTTCTATGTACGCCACTATCTGTGTGATCTCCCCAGGATGTTTCCGCTCACTGCTCATTATACATCATGGTTATCTGCTCGTGGTATATCATGGTTATCTTCTGTATAAACCCCTCACCGGTCATATTTCCTTTCTTCTATAGGTGGAGACTGTGGGACCCTTCTAAGCACCAGGGGTCCTTTCTCTGTCCCCATGGCCCGCTTGTACTTTGCAGAGGCGGTACTTGCCGTGGAATACCTGCATAGTTACGGTGTGGTGCACAGAGACCTGAAGCCGGAAAAGTAAGTGCCCCCGAAGTATAATAAAGTGGGGAAAGTTGTCATTTATTATCATTCAGTCTGTGAGGCTAAAACCATCTTCTCTTTTGCAGCCTCCTGATTACATCTACTGGACATATTAAAGTTACCGATTTTGGGATTTCAAAACTTGGTCTAATGATACCGAAAACCAACACCTACAAGGAATTAGCAGTGGACATCTCCAGAGAGTTCCAGGACCGTGAGGTCAGCATCACCTACAAGAACTTAGCTTGTTATTTGCAAATCTCATCACACTATTGTCTCTTCTCTACGTTCTTCCTTTCTAGAGAACTTTTCCACTAATATTTTATCTTCTGCATTGTGTTTTAACGATGATATCTTGTCATAATAATTGTTTCATCGATTCTCATCTCTATGTTCTGTTGGTTTCCAGTTCTGTGGCACCCCATGTTACATAGCCCCAGAGATCATCCTGAAAGAAGGCTATGGAAGACCTGTTGACTGGTGGTCATTGGGGATCATCCTGTATAAATTCCTGCTGGGATGTGTACCATTTGATGCTGATTCCCTCACTGAGCTTTATAAAAGGGTTGTCATTGGTGAGTAGAATAATCCGATCATTGCGTTGATTGGTTACATTTGTTTAGTTATTTCCTTTGCTCTAAGTTACAGTCCAGTAAAGAGGTTTTATTTTCTGTAATTTTCTATGTAACAGGAGAACTAATTTGGAATTGTGATCGCGCTCCACCCCTGGATGCTCAGAATCTCATCACTGAGCTGCTCAGAAGAAATCCTGTGCGTAGACTTGGGACAGGTAACAGATATACTAGTATTAATATTCCCTTATTAGACCAAGGACATATCGCTCATGTCCATGAAGATCAGCATTTCTCTATCAGCTCATCTACTGTATTTCTAGTTCTCCACACTAAGACTTCCAGTTTATTTCCTTCATGTCGGCTCAGTTTTGTCATTAGTTCAGATTACGATAAACTGTTCAGATATGGAGCCATCCCTGACTATGTCCGCATCACTTTTGTTTTTCTTTTTCTAGGAGGAGCATTTGAGATCAAGGTTCATCCATTCCTGAGTGACTTGGACTTTGACAACATTCTGAGCCAGGAGCTGGAGTATGTTCCTCAGCTTGTTTCAGACGCAGACACCAGCTTATTTATCAGTAAGTAGAAGGAGACGTCATCTAGACTAAGCGACTGTTTGTCTCATCTTCCCTAATATGTGATCATCTGTTCCCATTAATATTAGTGATAAATAGTGACTGTGTTATACTGACAACCTCTAATAATACTTCATTACCTATTTCTTGTAGATCATTCTGATATAAACAAACATCTGGTCTCAAAGGATGAGGAAGGCACAAGTGAGAACAATGAGAGCCTTGACTTCCAAAATTTTACGTCATCTTCTGAAAAGCTTTGTAAAGTAAGTATGTGATTAATAAATCCAAAATATGTAAAAAAAAAGAAAAAAAACTCTAAAAGTACATAAAAAAATATTTTATATCTTATTTTTATCCGTATTTAGCTCTGTACCATCGCTACCAGGATGGTGAACAATGAGGATCCCAATGCCCCTCCAGAGTATACACAAGAAACCAACACAAACATCTCAGAAATGTGAGTAGATTAGAAAGGGTCATTACTTCATTACTGGGAGTTCCAGGCTGATCTATTTACACAACACCAAATATAGGACATAAATAACAGAATATCAAATGCAGCATTCACCGTTTCATGGTTAACGGTCATTGTACTTTTGGCTTCAGAAAATGCAGAAGATAACAGCCCATAATTGTGGCATGTCATGCATTTTTAGCACTGCCTACTCTGTAGGAGAGCTGTAGTATTACTTGCCAGACATTCTTGGTAGTTGTGTTCTGATCCATGGAAGGTAGTTTGGAGCAGAAAACCTTCCCCACTATGACAGTCATATGTCCTATTAGGCCTTATAGTCAGTGTTCTTATAGTGAGACAACCCATTTTATACTGTGTTTACTTACGATTTACATGTTTTTCTTCTTCAAACAGGCAGAAAGAATCTGTTCCTGTATGTAATACAGACTATGCTGTTACCATCTTGCCACCCTCGTCTCCATTGCTAGGTATGTACATGTCTACAGCACCAACAATGTGAATGTTGACTTCAAGGCTCAAATATTTCCACATGGTTTTTCTGGTCTACTATGTTATCCATGTTTCATGGATCTCAGCTATGTTGACCATGGGTTCGTACTGTATCCCTATTTCCCTAATTTTGTACAGGAGTTTTTTTTCATGTATTCTGTTTATTACGTTGCATCATCTTTTAACCTAGTGAGATATAGCGACTGTGTTATACTGACACCCTCTAACAATCCTTCATTACCTATGTCTTGTAGATCACTCTGATGAAAACAACCATCTGATCTCAGAGGATAAGGAGGGCACAAGTGAGGACGATGAGAACTTTATCTTCCGAATATTTGCATCATCATCTTCTGAGAGGCTTTCTAAAGTAAGTATGTGATCGATAAATCCAAAATATGTACAAAAAAGGATCTATAAAATTAAAAAGTATATATATTTAATAACTTATTGTTATCCACATTTAGCACTCTACCACCACTAACGGGATGGTGAACAACGAGGATCCCAAGGCCCCTCCAGAGTGTACACCAGAATCGAACACAAACATCTCAGAAATGTGAGTAGATTATGGGGTCATTACTGGGAGCTCCAGGCTGATATATGTGCACAACATCAAATATAGGACATAAATACCATAATATCAAATGCAGCATCCACCGCCCCATGGTTATGGGTCATTGTGCTTTCAGCTTTCGGAATTGTTGGATATAACAGCCCATAATTGTGGCCGGTCATGCACTTTTAGTGCTGCCCTCACTGTAGGAGAGATGTAGTATGAAATGCCGGCCATTCTTGGTAGTTGTTTTCCTCTCAGCTATCTATAAAAGGTAGTCTTGAGCAGAAGACCTTCCCCACTATGACAGTCATATGTCCTACTAGTCCTTATAGTCGGTGTTCTTCTAGTGAGACAACCCCTTTTATATGGAGTTTACTTGAGATTTACATGTTTTTCTTCTTCAAACAGGCAGAAAGTATCTGTTCCTGTATGTAATACAGACGATGCTGTTACCATCTTGCCACCCTCGTCCCCATTGCCAGGTATGTACATGTCTACAGCACCAGCAATGTGAATGGTGACTTCAAGGCTCAAATATTCCCACATGGTTTTTATACAATACTATAGGTCTCTTATGTTATCCATATTATGACAAAGCAGATCCTATAAGAAGATATTGTTATTGATTTTTTTTTTTAATTTTTCATCAGAATTTCCATCTCATGAAGAAAGAAAATCGGCAATAAATCTGAGTATGGAGCAACAAAACTCAGAAAATGGAAAAAATGGGAAAAAGAGACGAGGTAAGTGTGAGAATCAACTCCATGTTGTGTGATGTCAGTGAGAATAATTCATGTGGAGTAGATGTCATCTTTCAGTGATGGGATTGTCACATGTATGATTGCTGACAATGACCCCTGACCTCTGTATGATAATATTCCTCTGCCGTCCGGCCACAGTGACTGCACAGCATTATCATGTAATATGGAGTCCCATCACTTACATTATATTTATTTCTCTTGTCATAGGTTCCATCTTCCGCCGGATCTTATCATCCTGCCGGCGTGGATTATCCAGGGCTGCTCGCGCATTTGCATGCTGTCACTGTTGCCCTAAAACCATCTAAAAGACGGGACACCTAAGCATCTAGCGCCCTGAAGTCCAGCAGATCCATCATCACTGCTGGAGCTGTATAGAAGGACCTTCACCATCTACCTGTGGCCTTCTGACTGGTCAACCTGGACAAGTTTCAGTAACGCCTCTGTCATCGGGCTCCGCGGTATTCATACTGCTCGTCTGACTTGTCATTTACTGATCACCTGGTATCTGACCTCGGCTATCTTCCTGACTTTGATTTAGTCTTTTGATAATGTTCACGATTTTATTCATCCCATTATTAATTAAAAAAAAGTAAAATCTGTTACTGTTGCTCTGATTCCTTTTTGTCTTGAATTCACAAATACTTGTAACTCACTAATTGCTCTTCTTCTCACTAAATGTATTTCTCATTATCCTTAATGCAGCAGTCAGTCTCATATTTCTGTCCAGCAATTACACTGGTGCCTCCACCCTGTACCAGTCATTACACTCATCCACAAACCTCTGCACCCTGCTGCACAGTCCTGCATCTCTACCATATCTACACTCCAATGAGCTAAGATTAACATCCTCCATAATCAGGACCTCCCACTCTCATGTCCAAGACATTTTCTCTGCTGCACCAGCTCTCAGGAGTGCACTACTGCAGGCAATCATGTTCATTCCCACTATCAGAGATTTTAAGTGTGCAGTAGAAACAGATTATTTGTGGCAGGACTATCAAATCACCTCACTATTCTAAGTTTTTCCTACAGCACTCAGTAGCACTTAATATTTGTACATATACAGATAATGGTTGGTGACTGGTTCATGCAGCCTTAATTCCACAAAGATAGAAATAAAAGGTCAACATGTTTCATACATCCAAACCATCCTTAATCATGGCAGAAAAACATAATTTTAAGTTCCCACTATGAATATTTGGTGAGATATCACAGCTGTGTATTTTCACAGCACAAAGAACGCATCTTACAGATCAGCAAATCACAGTGTGCTGACGCTTAATGTTGTAGTTTTGAACAACACCATTCATTTTATCATATAATGTGTTGAAAAATGAGAAAAAATGCCAGGTTTGGGCTCCTTCATTTTACAGTGTGTATTGTGTTGTAAAAACAAACTGACAAAATGATTCAGAGTCAGTAGTACGATTACTGTGATACCAAACTTATAAGGTTTATATATATATATATATATATATATATATATATATATATATATATACAGTGTTTAGCATAAATCAGTACACCCAAATAGATTTGTCAGCAAACCTGTAGTTTCCTTTCAGAATCATCATTTTATATGGGATACCATACTACAAAATACTCTCGCAAATTTGAGCCATTGAATGCAAACAAGATTTGGTATTTTGCAGACCCCAAAAAAGTAATTTTCTTAACAAACTCATTCAAGATCATGTTTCAAAAATGAGAACATCCCAGTAACAGTCTTAAGAGAAAAGCTAAGTTTAGACAACAAAATTCTAATTAACAAGAACTGAACCACAGGTAAGTGTAATTATTCATTAAACAGATGTCCAGCAGACAGGTGTCTGTAAAAGGAAGTTACTTAATAAAGAAAACTCCTTCCCATTTCATGCTATCAGCAATGGCACCACATAGAAGGGAAATGTCACAAAACCTGAGAAAGAAAATAATTTCTTTGCAATAAATGTGAAGTCTACAAGAAGATCAGCAAAACTTTACTTATCAGTCAGAATACTGTAGCAAAAGTGATGCAAAACTATAACAAAGATGGAACTGCAAGCATCTTACAGAGACGTCCAGGCCGACTATGGAAGTTAACACCTAAACAAAAGCGTCCTCTGATGAGAAGGGTAAGTGGCACCACATAGAAGAGAAATGTCACAAGACATTTCTGAGAAAGAAAATAATTTCTTTACAAAAAATGTGAAGTCTACAAGAAGATCAGCAAAGCTTTTCTTATCAGTCAGATGGAAGCTAACATCTAAACAAAAGCATCTTCTGATGAGAAGAAAATCGACAGGCAAATTCATTGCTATTAGCTGAAGAAGTAGAAAGCCAAACCAGGGCGAGTGTTTTCCATAACACGACACGGTGTACACTGCAAATGAATGGCATTCATGAGTGTCCTCCACAAAGGAAGCCTCTCTCCCTTAAAGCCCATGAACAATAAAAGTCCGTCTACAATTTGCCAGGGTCCATGCTTAAAACTATGAGGACTACCGGGACTGTATACTGTGTATGTGCATCTTATGTGTATGTCTGTATTTTATGTTTGTGTGCACTATGTATATGCATACGTTAAAATGTGTATAGAGTATTAGCATGTGCAAATTTTATATGTGTGCCTAATATAAATATACATGGAAATGTATATGTAGGTGGTGCCTGATGGAGGGTGGGGGGCCCAGATCAGAAGTCCTGATTAAGGGCCCTTCACTGTCATTGTCTGCCCCTTATATAAACAGTAAAATCTCCTTTAATAACTGGACTTCCATTGGGGTGGACTTCTCATAGATGGCCAGTAGGCATACTATATTATGAATCTGGGCATCTCTCACAGAAAATCTGATCTGGATATGAGGGTGGTCTTCTATAAGCGGTGATGTTTTGGAGAGATTTAGGGAAAAGTCCCAATGCTTATCCATCGATCTGGTAATTTGAGTAAAATATTTGTGTTGATAACTGATCACAAAGTCACAAAATATGTAAGATTTGGCATAACCTGGTTCATTTTTCAAAAAGTTATGCTCAATTTTTTTAGCACCAAGTTTTGTTGCTTTTTTGTAGACTTACACTAACTTAGTATATTGTGTGAGAATTAAATGAATTATGAATTAGTTGGCGCATTTTACCACACTCTGGGGGTCCCTGACAGTCCTTCTTTACCGGCCCTGTAGTGATGCCAATGTAAACTTCCAAGTGACCGCGCAGTCAATCACTGTCACGAATGCAGGACAACCTATGATTAGCTAATTTTTGGGAAATCCTTATAACAAAAGGGGATTGAAAATATTTACAATTATTTTAAAAGCATTAAAAAAAAAACAGACCCAATACTTATAATTAGTTTGTTGAAAGTAGTCTAATTAAAGGGAGCTGAAAGGATTAGAGATTATGAACCCGATTCACCAGTGTTTTTGCCAGAAAACTGGCATAAAGCTCTTGAAAAGTTGCAAAGTTTTGTGACTTTTCCCATTTTCACATAATTTTAACTTCTTTAACCCCTTAAGCCCCGCGGGTGGTTTGCACGTTAATGACCGGGCCAATTTTTACAATTCTGACCACTGTCACTTTATGAGGTAATTACTCTGGAACGCTTCAACGGATCCCCCTGATTCTGAGACTGTTTTTTCGTGACATATTGTACTTCATGATTGTGGAAAAATTTCTTCGATATCACTTGCGTTTATTTGTGAAAAAAACGGAAATTTGGCGAAAATTTAGAAAATTTTGCAATTTTCAAAATTTTAATTTTTAAGCCCTGAAATCAGAGCGATATGTCACACAAAAGAGTTAATAAATAACATTTCCCACATGTCTACTTTACATGGTATCCGCTAACAATTTGAGCCGATTTTCCATTCAATTTGTTAGCGGATACCATGTTGCATTTAGAGAGTCCCTGCGTGCCCAAACATTGGAGCTCCCCCACAAGTGACCCCATTTTGGAAACTAGACCCCCCAAGGCACCTATCTAGATTCATAGTGAGCACTTGGAACCCCAGGTGCTTCACAAATTGATTCATAAAAATGAAAAAGTGTTTTTTTTTTTCACTTTTTCATTTTTACGAATCAATTTGTGAAGCACCTGGGGATTCCAAGTGCTCACTATGCATCTAGATAGGTGCCTTCGGGGGTCTAGTTTCCAAAATGGGGTCACTTGTGGGGGAGCTCCAATGTTTGGGCACACAGGGGCTCTCCAAACGCAACATGGCGTCCGCTAACAATTTGAGCCGATTTTCCATTCAATTTGTTAGCGGACACCATGTCGCGTTTGGAGAGCCCGTGATGTGCCTAAACAGTGGAGCTCCCCCACAAGTGTCCCCATTTTGGAAACTATACCCCTCAAGGATTTTATTAAGGTGTATAGTGAACATTTTGAACCCAGAGGTACGGCACAGAATTTGTTTACATTAGGTCATCATATTGAATAAGTTGTCATTATTCTTGAGCGCAAGTGCTCGCTACTTGAGTTTGCATCGGGTACTCAGGTATGCACCATGTACAGCGTGTGCTCGAGTGACATGCTCGAGTCCCTGCTCCGCATGTTTCACGGTTATTAGACACCCCAAAAAAAACATGTGGGGATCGCTCGTGCATGGCAGGCAATCCCCGTAAAGTTTTTTGGCCGCGAAGCATATGGGGCAGAGACTCGAGCATGTCACTCAAATACCCACGATACTCAATGCATACCAGAGCACCCGATGCAAACTCAAGTAGCGAGCACTTGCTCTCAACACTAGTCGCCATATCGTCATCTTTTTTTCTTACTTTTGAAAAAAATCCCAACCCCAGCCCTAACCCTAGCACAACCCTAGCCCCAGCACAACCCTAGCCCCAGCACAACCCTAGCCCCAAACCCAGCCCTAACCCTAGCCCAATCCTAACCCAAGAGTTTATTTTTGACGCCGTTCCTTGTGCGGTATAAGTGATTAGACGACTTTATTCTTCGGGTCGGTGTGATTACAGCAATGCCAGAATCATATGGGGTTTTTATGACTGACAGCTGTCACACACTAAAAGACGCATTTTTTTTTAAATCTAGTTTTTGCATCGCCATATTTTGAGAGCTATAATTTTTCCAGATTTTGGCAGACAGTCATGTGACGGCTCGTTTTTTGCGGGATGACTTGACGTTGTTATTGGTGCCATTTTCAGGCACGTGACATTTTTTGATCGCTTTCTATTCCGATTTTTGGGAGGCAGAATAAACAAAAACCAACAATTCAGGAATTGTTTTTTTTTTTTTTTTTTATTCTGTTCCGCGTGTGGTAAAATTGATGAGGTAGCTTTATTCTTCGGGTCAGTACGTTTACAGCGGTACCACATTTGTATCATTTTTCTATGTTTTGGCGCTTATACACAATAAAAGCTATTTTATAGAAAAAAATATTTTTTAGTATCGCTTTATTCTGAGAGCTATAACTTTTATTTTTCGGCTGATGGAGCTGTATGGCGGCTTGTTTTTTGCGGGACGAGATGACGTTTTCAGCAGTATCATTTTTATTTATATGCGTCTTTTTGATTGCGTGTTATTCCACTTTTTGTTTGGCGGTATGGTGATAAAGCATTGCTTTTTGCTTCGTTTTTTTTTTTTTTTTTTTTTACCGTGTTCACTGAAGGGGTTAACTAGTGGGACAGTTTTATAGGTCAGGTTTTTCCGGACGCGGCGATACCAAATATTTTTTTTATAATAATATTTATTGATGGGTACATTATATTTTTATTTTTGGTGTATTATTTTTTTTATTTTTTTATAATATTTTTGCACATTTTTTTTTTTTTTTCCCACTTTCACACAGTTTATACACTTTATTACTTTGTCCCACTCTGGGATTTTCACTTTTTTTTTTTCTGATCGCCTGCATGGCACAGGAATGGAGCACCATCCCTATGCCATGAAGGCTGTCAGAAATGCACAGTGTGAAGATTGCTTGGAGATGCACTGCGCATGTCCAAGCAATCTTCCTGCTCTCTGGTGACCCGGATGTTGTCATGACGACATCGGGTCGTCATGGCAACACCCGGGAAGCCTTTGCAGACTGCGCTGGAAGCCGGAAGAGGAGGTGAGTATCGCCGATCACCTCCCCTTGCCCCCGCAATGCCGCGATCGACTTCGATCGCAGCATCGCGGGGGTTAATGTGCTGGGAGCGGTGCAGGACCGCTCCCTGCACATAGTACCGGGTGTCAGCTGTGACAATCAGCTGACACCCGGCGGCGATCGCGCCCGCACAGCCTATGTGCGCGCGCGATCGCGATGACGTACTAATACGAGTCTGGCTCTTAAGTCCCAGGGCACAGACGCGTATTAGTACGTCAGATGTTATTAAGGGGTTAAAGCCCAAGACGTACTGATACGTATCTGCGCCCTGGGACTTAAGAGCCTGATATGTATTAGTACATCTTTGCGATCGCGCCCGCACACAGGCTGTGCGGGCGTGATCGCCGCCGGGTGTCAACTGATTGTCACAGCTGACACCCGGTGCTATGTGCTGGGAGAGGTCCCGCACATTAACCCCCGCAATGCTGCGATCGAAGTCGTTCGCAGCATTGCGGGGGCAAGGGGAGGTGATCGGGATAGTCACCTCTCCTGCCGGTTTCCAGCAATGTGTGCCGCGGCTTCCCGGATGTTGCCATGATGACCCGATTCACTGAGGGGTGCAGTTTTAAAAATGGTGTCACTTTTGGGTATTTTCAGTCATAAAGACCCCTCAAAGTGACTTCAAATGTGATGCGGTCCCTAATAAAATGGTTTTGTAAATTTTGTTGGAAAAATGAGAAATCGCTGGTCAATTTTAACCCTTATAGCTCCCTAATAAAAATAAATTTGGGTTCCAAAATTGTGCTGATGTAAAGTAGACATATGGGAAATGTTATTTATTAACTTTTTTTGTGTGACATATCTCTCCGATTTAAGGGCATAAAAATTCAAATTTTGAAAATTGCAAAATTTTCAACATTTTCGCCAAATATCTGTTTTTTCACAAATAAACACAAGTGATATCGAAGAAATTCTACCACAATCATAAAGTACAATATGTCATGAAAAAATATTCTCAGAACCAGGGGGATCCGTTGAAGCGTTCCAGAGTAATTACCTCATAAAGTGACAGTGGTCAGAATTGTAAAAATTGGCCTTCTCATTAACGTGCAAACCACTTTGGGTTGTAAAGGGGTTAAGGACTCTACCTGCATATACAGTCATGGCGGAAAGTGCTGGCACCCTTGAAATTGTTTCAGAAAATTACACATGTTTTATTACACGCATGTTTATTTCCTTTGTGTTTATTGGAACAACACAAAAAAACTGAGAAAAAAAAGGCAAATTGGACATAATTTCACACAAAACTCCAAAAATGGGCCGGAATACATATATATATTTTTGATGGGACAACACTGAAGATGCGACACTTTGATACAATGTACAGAAGTCAGTGTACAGCTTGTTTAACTGTAAATTTGGTGTGCCTGCAAAATAACTCAACACACAGCCATTAATGTCTAAACCGCTGGCAACAAAAGTGAGTACACCCCTAAGTGTGTTCTCAGCTGATGTTATTTGTTGGTTTTTCTTTGCATCCCGAACAATTTTCTTGGCAGTTGTGGCTGAAATTTTTGTTGGTCTACCTGACTGTGGTTTGGTTTTTACAGAGCATCTGATTTTCCATTTGTTAATCACAGTTTGAACACTGCAGACTGGCATTATCAATTCCTGGGATATCTTTTTGTATCCCTTTCCTGTGTTATACTCTTTTTGCCTCCCTTTCCTGTGTTATACAGTTCAACTACCTTTTCCCGTAGATCCGTTGATAATTCTTTTGCTTTCCCCATCTCAAAATCCAGAAAAGTCAGTGGCTGGATCCCAGAAACTCACTCAGCTTTATGCACACACACTGATTACAAGCAAACAGGTCATAGGTGAGGATGTTACCTTTAGTAGCCATTCAAACCCATTTGTGTCAAATTCTGTGCATGTTATCAGGCCAAAATCACCAGGGTATGTGAACTTTTTGATCAGGATTATTTGGATGTTTTTGGTTGTCATTAGTGATGAGCGAGCACTAAAATGCTCGAGTACTCGTTGCTCGGGTCGAGCAAATTGAAATACTCGGGTGCTCAACCCGAGCAATGAGCCCAATATAAGTCTAGGGGAAACTTGAGCATTTTTCAGGTGGCTCCCCACGGCGGTCTGCAGAGGGCCTAAAAATTACCCAAATCGATGGGAACTGTGCTCAAATGACATGGGAACAACATGGGGAAGACCCCTGGAAGCATCTCTGACTCCCAGAACACTGCTGTCAACAACGTCGTCAGAGTATTACGCCACTTTTACGGCGTAAGGAACATCCTTTCCAGGGTGATGACTTGTATATAAGGCAAAATAAATAAACAAAAACAAAAATACTCCTACACACGTAGCATTTTTGACACGTTTTTGCACTTTTGCATTGCTTTCAACCAAGACAAATGCATTCACCAGGAAATGTCATTTTAACATTTTACAACCTTATCTGGCCATGTGGTGTGTGACACATCATCAGACACATGCATACAGTGCTGAAAAGACATGGGAGCAGCAAGGGGAAGACCTCTAGAAACATCTCTGACTCCCAGGTCACTGCCTAAATGTGTGCCCATCATAAGTGATCCTTGGCACATGCGAAGATGCCTCCCGCCATGCACCTGTCGTTGCAGACTTGAAACAATCACCGTCCACGTCCTTGTCCCACTGCAGTGTTCAGTTGTCCCTACCCCATTCCTTGGAATGCAAGCACAAGAATGCCGGCAGCCACCCACCCACAGGCTGCAATACTATACTGCCAAATTTTTGACAGCTGCTTGCACTTGAAATGTGGCCTTTTAGGCTCGTGGAGGCGGAAGCTTTTCATAACCTCATGCCAGCGGCGGCCGGGTGTCCATACTCGGTCCCCAGCCGCCACTATATTTCCCGGTATCGCCTCCGCCTTCCACAATCACGGGTCCCATAACATTACCCGTGCCCGCCCCAGTGCACTTACTGGGAAGGACCGCCTAACCACAAACACGTGGACAGGTGAATGTGGCCAGGGACGGTACGGAGCCAGTCCACAACTTTTTTTGCTAAGAGTTGTATTTAGCTCGGTGAAAGGACTGGCATAGAGGGAAACCGTATCTACCCTGCGTGTCATTTCTCCCAGAAAATCCTGTAAATGAGCTTGTTGCAGAAGCAATGGCAGCCCATCCAACATCAACTTGCACTTGTCAATGGTGCTTTGACACACACACATCTTTCTTTGCGCATTTAATTTCTTGAATACAGAGCTGGAAAATGGCCTGATCCGTAATGCGTTTTGAGAAATAACATGCATAAGCATGGCCGATCCGCATTAAAAAAGCAGCCATAGAGTGTCTGGGAACCTTCCCCCACACTTTTCTTAGCCAGGGCTGCTTTTCGGCAGGGTTGGACGGGCCCACCAGAGAACCGGAGACTCCTCCGGCGGGCCCTGGCTTCTCCTTCAGGAGAGTTCATAGTGCCGAGGTGAGGCCATGATGATGATAGAGGCCATCATCTGCTTAGTTTTCTTTTACTTGGAATGCAATTGCAAGTATGCAGCCAGCCACCCACCCACCCACAGACCGCAACACTAAACTGACAGATTTCTGGGCAGCTCTTTGCACTTGAAATATGGCCTTTTAAGCTTGTGGAGATGGAAGCTTTTCACAACCTCATGCAGGCGGCGGCCGGGTGTCCATACTCGGTCCCCAGCCGCCAGTATTTTTCCCGGTATCGCCTTCGCCTTCCACAAGCACGGGTCCCACAACAGTACCCATGCCCTACCCAGTGCACTTACTAAGAAGGACTGCCTAACCACAAACACGTGGACAGGTGAATGTGGCCAGGGACGGTACGGAGCCAGTCCACAACTTTTTTTGATAAGAGTTGTATTTAGCTCAGTGAAAGGACTGGCATAGAGGGAAACCGTATCTACCCTGCGTGTCATTTCTCCCAGGAAGTCCTCTAAAGCTGCTTGCACTTGAAATGTGGTCTGAACATTACTGCTGGTACTTTTCTGTGGGAATTTTCTTGCCTCCTACCAGCCTGGAATATTTCCAGCAAACTATGGTACAACACCATGGTATTAGCACTGCCCCCAGTACCAGTAGCGAAGCCATCCTCAATTTCCTTCTCTGGAATTTTATTTGGTAGACTGAGTGGCTGCCCAAATAAATTTTCTCACAAAGGAGCTGATGATAGAGTGGCAGTAGGTTCAAGTTTCTCCAGCCTGTTAGATATTAGAGGGTGAACGGCAGCACATTGGATCAGTGGTTAGCACTGAAGTCTTGCAGCACTGGGATCCTGGGTTCAAATCCCAGCAAGGACAACATCTGCAAGAAATTTGTATGTTCTCCCCATGTTTGCATGTGTTTCCTCCTCAGTAAAAATAGAGTGTCCTGGAATCTTCCCACACACTTTTCTTAGCCAGGACTGCTTCTCAGCAGGGTTGGACAGTCCCACCAGAGAATTCTCTGGTGTGCCTTGGCTTCTACCTCAGGAGAGTTCATGATAGCGCTAACTTTGCAGCTGCTATGGGGCTCTTGAGCGGGTGAGAAAGGTTAGCTCTCAGAAACAAATCCTCTGGTGGGCACAATGTTTTTCAATCTGAAACAGCTTCTCAGTGGGAGTTGTATTTCACCACAGCCATATTCTTTAGCTCTGTGAAAGGACTGGCATAGAGGGAAACCTTATCTACCCCGGTTGTCATTTCTCTGTCACCAGGTTCCGCCCATTGTAACACATGACCATGCCTGGCTGTATGTTCAGCGGTGAGAGCCACAGATCAAGCTGCTGTGTTACAGCTTTCAACAACTATGCAGCGCTGGGCGGTTTGTCAATTAAGCATTAAGCATGTTATCTTCAGCACAGCCTGTTGCTGTTTGGCCAAGGCAGTGCTGCAGTGCTGTTAGCTTGTGACTGATGTGGTCATTTCGGAGATGGAGGAGGAGGTACATGAGCTGAACAATGTGATTACATTGAGGTTAAATTGGTGATGCTGTTTTTTATACTAAAGAAAGATCCTATTGTTATGTTTTTTTATGTTATTTTTTATGAAAAATGCATTCACCGGGAAATGTCACTTTAACATTTTACAACCTCATCTGGCAATGTTGTGTCATCAGACACATCCTGTTTTATTTATGATGGAGGGACTCTGAAAGTCATAAAGCCTATTTTTATAGGGACATCAGACGGCCCTTACTATTCTTAAAAGGCCAGCAGTCGGCCCTAGCTATTGTTAGAGAGCCATCAGAGGGCTATGCTTTGTTGTTCCCATTATTAACAAGTGGGTTTCCTATACTGTTATTGCGCATCCAGTGACTGCAAGGGTTGTCAAAAATTTGGACGCAACCTAATACCCCTTTGAAGAGACATAGAGGAGGGTCTCAGTAAAAAAAATGTTCCCATTATAAAGGAGCGGGTCTTCTATACTGGTAATGCCCATGCTGTGACTGCAAGGGTGGCCAAAATTTTTGAAAAAAAACACTAACAATTTAAAGACACAAAGAGCATGGCCACAGTAACAAGGTACGACATGTTCCCGTTAGAAAGGAGAGGGTCTGCTATACAGTTATATGGTATGCAGTGAATCCAACGGCTGACAAATTTTAGGAAAAACCCCACTAAGAATTTAAGGACACACAGAGCAGGGCCACAGTAACAAGGTACGACATGTTCCCATTAGAAAGTAGAGGGTCTGCTATACAGTTATAGGGTATGCAGTGAATCCAACGGCTGACAAATTTTAATGAAAAACCTCAATAAGAATTTAAAGACACACAGAGCAGGGCCACAGTAACAAGGTACGACATGCTCCCATTAGAAAGGACAGGATCTGCTATACAGTTATAGGGTATGCAGTGAGTCCAACGGCTGACCAATTTTAGGAAAAAAACGACTAAGAATTTAAAGACACATAGAGCAGGGTCACAGTAACGACAAATTCCCATTAGAAATTCTAGGGTCGGCTATACTGTTATAGGGTATGCAGTGAGTCCAACGGCTGACAGATTTTAGGAAAATCCCCACTAAGAATTTAAAGACACACAGAGCAGGGCCACAGTAACAAGATATGACATGTTCCTATTAGAAAGGAGAGGGTCTGCTATACAGTTATAGGGTATGCAGTGAGTCCAACGGCTGACCAAGTTTAGGAAAAACCCACTAAGAATTTAAAGACACATAGACCAGGCCACAGTAATGACAAATTCCCATTAGAAAGGAGAGAGTCTCCCATAGTGTTGGACTATGCAGTGACTGCAAGGGCTGCCAAAAATTTGGAGGCACTTCAATGGCCCTTGGAAGAGACGTGGAGGAGCGCATCATAAATTTTTTTTACCATTAGAAAGGAGCGGGCCTCCTATACTTGTAATGCCATGCACTAAGTGTATGGGCTGACAAACATTTACTCCTGGGGGGTATACATGAACATACTGTATAAAAATTTTTTTTTTCGGGCATCATAAAAATGTAGCGCCCCGAGGGCTCGGCCGCTACAGGGGTATTGCACCTCTGCCAGAGGTGTGATATTCCACTCCCGGGTAAGGATGGAGTATGGACCAGGGTTCAGTTAGCTGCATACAGCACACTCACCCCATTTCCGAGGGACAGCTCAACGGTGCTCCCATTAGACAGAAATGCAGGCACGACAGACCATGTCCCTGGCTGGAGTGGGGAGGGGGTAGGAATACCCAGTGATGTAGGAGCAGATAGGGGTTGGTTCCTGAGCGTAGATAGGAGCCCATTGTTTGCTGGTCACCTGGGCTCATGTTCTAGAGGGCACCATCTTAGAACAGTGTTCAGTCAGAGAGAAGAAGTGACAGAGTGGGGGCCTTGGTTGTCGAACGAAGTGTGCCCTCTGCCTCCAGCGTTTTTAGATGGGAATTTTTTTAATAGTTCCGCAACAAGGGCCTTCTGGTACTGCCTCATTTTTGTACACCTGTCCGCCTCAGGAATAAGAGATATAAAGTTCTCCTTGTAGAGTGGGTCTAGAAGTGTCACCAACCAGTAATGACCTAAAATTTTGAGAATGCGAGGGTCATGGGAAAGGCAGCATAACATAAACTCAGCCATGCGTGCCAGACTACTAACAGGCAAGACTTCCGTGTCCTCACCAAGAGGATGACTGACCATGCTCTCCTCCTCCTCCTCTCTGTCCTCTGGCCATCCACGCTGAACAGACGGTATGACAGCTGTGCAGATAGCACCGTCTATAGTGCATGAAACTAGTTCCTGTCCTTCCTCCTCCTCCTCTTCCTCATTGTCACCCAATCCACGTTGGGATGAGATGAGGCTTGGCTGTGTGTAATCACCCTGTATGGTTAATTGCTCCATCTTATCGTGCTGAGCCTGCAATGCATCATCTTTGATTGTGAGCAAAGAGCTTTTCAGAAGACAGAGAAGCGGGATGGTGACGCTAATTATGGCGTCATCGCCGCTCACCATCTTGGTGGAGTCCGCAAAGTTTTGGAGGATGGTACATATGTCTGACATCCACGTCCACTACTGAGGTCTTATGTGTGGAGTCTGAACTGAATACCGATAGCCTTTTTGATGCTGGTACTCAACAACTGCCCTCTTCTGCTCACAAATCCTTCCCAACATCTGCAATGTAGAGTTCCAACGTGTGGTGACATCACACACCAGTCTGTGAGCCAGAAGCTGCAAACGCTGCTGAAACACTGCAAGGGCGGCGGAAGCTGTAGCTGACTTTCTAAAATGGGCACACAGGCGGCATACTTTAACAAGCAGATCCGGCAGCTCCGGGTAGGATTTGAGTAACCGCTGAACCACGAGGTTAAGCACATGGGCCAGGCATGGTACGTGTGTGAGCTCGCCTCGCCTCAGAGCCGCCACCAGGTTCCGGCCATTGTCACACACGACCATGCCTGGCTGTAGGTTCAGTGGTTTGAGCCACAGATCTGCCTGCTCTTTCAGAGCTGTCCATAACTCTTCAGCATTGTGTGTTTTTTCACCTAAGCATATTAGCTTCAGCACAGCCTGTTGCCGCTTGGCCGAGGCAGTGCTGCAGTGCTTCCAGCTTGTGACTGATGTGGTCATTTCGGAGATAGAGGCCGAGGAGGAGGAGGAGGCTGAGGAGCATGAGGTTCAGGAGCTGTAGACCGTGGGGACAACCCTGATTGACCTAGGGCCTGCAATCTTTGGCGTCGGGAGGACGTGTTCCGTCCCAAGGTCCGACTGGGTCCCGGCTTCCACTATGTTAACCCAGTGTGCCATCAGCGAGATGTACCGTCCCTGCCCACAAGCACTTGTCCACGTGTCCGTGGTTAGGTGGACTTTACCGGTAACTGCGTTGTTGAGGGCACGGCTAATGTTTTGGGACACGTGCTTGTGTAATGTGGGGACGGCACACTGGGAGAAATAGTGGCGGCTGGGGACAGAGTACCGAGGGACGGCCGCCGCCATCAGGTTGCGGAATGCTTCTGTCTCCACAAGCCTAAAAGGCAACATTTCGAGCCAAGCAGTCGTGAATTGTGAGAATTTAGTAGTGTGGCCTGTGGGACGTTGGCTGCATATTTGCGCTTGCATTCCAAGGACTGGAGTATGAACAACTGAACGCTGTGCTGGGAGAAGGACATGGACGTGCTTCCTGATGCTGCTACTTGAGAGTGTGCAATGACAGGTGCAGGGCAGGAGGCATCTTTGCATGCACTATGGACAGGGGATTGACTTGCATGCACAACAGCAGAAGAAGCAATGGTGCCACCTGTAGACACTGTTCCTGGACCCTGGTGTTCGGCCCACAAAGTCGAGTGATTTGCTGCCATGTGCCTGATCATGCTGGTGGTGGTCAGGCTGGTCGTTTTGCCACCCCTGCTGATGCTGGTCTGGCTCGTGATGCAAATGGCCTTTTTGGAGTTATCGGCAGAGTCTTTAAAAAACAACCAGACTCGGGAAGACCTAACAGTTGTAGTGGCAACTTCCTTCGTGTTGGTGTTACGGGAAACGGTAGCCTGCCTTCTGTCTGCGGCCACCACACTGCTTCTTCCTGCCTGTTGGGGTGCTCTGCCTCCCTCCCCCTGTGTGCTGCTGTCCTTGCTCTGCATGTCCTCCTGCCAGGTTGGGTCAGTTACTATATCATCCACCACCTAGTCACCCACTTCTGCACCCTGGTACTATTCCTGACTTTCTGCCAATTGTGTCTAATCATCGTCCACCTCTTGTGACAGTTTCCCACCGTCGCCTTCATGTGACCGTGGCTGCTCAAATATTTGGGCATCGCTACACGTGATCTCCTCTTGCCCCGCTTCAAGTGGACCGGGCGAGAGGCCCGAATCTATAAATGGAAAAGTGAACAGCTCTTCAGATTGTCCAAGTGTGGGATCAGTTGTCTCTGGGTACTCAGCATGGTGGGAGGAAGGAGGATCAGGGTGAGGAATATGAGGTCCAGACTCATGGCTACTGAGACTTGACCGTGTAGAAGACAGGGTGGTGGTGGTGGTGGCTAAGTGACTGGAAGCATTATCCGCTATCCAACCAACAACCTTTTGACACTGATCTGGGTTCAATAGTGGTGTGCTGCGGTCCCCTAGAAATTGGGACAGGAAGGTCAGGCGAGAAGATGTGGGTGTTTGCTGTGGCACAATTTCGGCTTGCCCACGGCCTTGTCCTCGGCCTCTGCATGCACCATTGCCATCACGTCCAGTTCCCCGTCCCTTGCCACGTGCCTTGCCCATTTTAAATGGAGGATAGTATCTTCCACGCTCACTACAAATGACTGAGTTTGAAGCGAAGTTATATGTGATCGGTGTGATGGAGAAAACAGAGTTTTAAATACCTGGCCTGTAGGTAAGTAGTGTGAACAGCAAACTGCTGTGAATTGCTTCACTGACACACTGAAAAAATGGAGGCCAGAAATGGCAGTATTTTCTGACAACGTATATGTGATCCGTGTGACGGAGAAAACACAGTTTTAAATAGCTGGATTTCTAGCGCTCTAATATGGAAAGGACCTGGCTGTATTCTGCAGTGCCAACAAGCAAATGGCGCAGAAAAACTGTGTTCTCTGGATTGCTTTATAAGCAAATAATGAGGATTAAGATCCAAAGAAAAGTATTCCTCGCCCCTGAGACCTGGGCCTTTGTATAGAAATATCTAACAGCAGCAGAAGGCAGAATTGGAATGGAGCCTCTTGTGCTATATGCACTGCAGTCTGCTATATACCCTGCCTGCCTGCCTATATACACTGCCTGCCTGATATCTCTGCAGATGGATTAGTCCTCAGAAGGATTGTTTGTTGAGATAGATATGTGTAATGTGCGGTTTTTCTCACTACACTACCTAATGCACGATCAAATCTCTCCCTAACGCAGCAGCAGCTCTCCCTACACTGTCTGATCCAGAGTGACTGTGATGAGCATGGCGGTGCCAGGTCAGATATAGACCTGATGACGCTGTGCAGCCAGCCAATCACTGTAATGCCCACAACCAACATGGCTATGGCATTACAGTGCATGGCAGGCAATCACTGTATGTTCATTGGCTCTGTAAAGAGCGCCAAACATGCAGGGAGGGGACCCGACTTCCCGCCCGACCAACCCGGAAATACTCGGTGAGCGCAGAGCATCTCGAGCAGTGAGATATTCGGGCAAGCACCGAGCAGTAGCAAGCATGCTCGCTCATCACTAGTTGTCATTAAGATTTAAAAAGAGAAAACACAGAAATGTGACAGTAAATGGCTTCCCCCAACCAATAACCATGAGTGGAGAAAAAGTGTTTTTGTTATCATTCATTTTCTCTGAAACAAGGCCAAGAAAGGAAAAATTCTGCCGGGGTATGTAAACTTTTGAGCAGAACTGTATATGCGCCAGCCCCAGTGTCTCCTATTCTATGTACTCCAGCCCCAGTGTCTCCTATTCTATATACTCCAGCTTCTTCTGTGATGTATATGCTCTAGCCCCAATGTATCCTGTGATGAATATACGCCAGCCCCAGTGTCTCCTATTCTATATACTCCAGCCCCAGTGTCTCCTATTCTATATACTCCAGCTTCTTCTGTGATGTATATGCTCTAGCCCCAATGTATCCTGTGATGAATATACGCCAGCCCCAGTGTCTCCTATTCTATATACTCCAGCTCCAGTGTCTTCTGTGACGTAGCTAATGTAGCCCTAATGTCTCTTATGCAGAGGCGTCGCATGATAAAGTAGTGAGACACAAGCTCCCTGCCCTATCACTATCTCTTTCATATGCCACAGATCGCCATAGGCCTGCGGTTAACGAGATGTCAGCATACTCACGCAGGTGGCTCGGTGACATCATTGCATCGCTCTGCTCTGCTGTCCCGCCATGGAAGAGGAGACAGAGGCCGTGATGTAGGGAATCAGGATTAAGTGAGAATAAACGTTATTTTTTTTTTAAAATGATTGGGCAGTGGAGCCATCCTACTATATATCTGGAGTAGTGGGTCCATCATACTACATATGGAGTAGTGGGGCCATTATACTATATGTATGTGGGGCAGTGGGACCATCATAGTATATACAGGTGCATCTCACTAAATTAGAATATCTTCAAAAAGTTAATTGATTCCAGTTCTTCAATACTGTTTCAGTATGCTCCACAATCATGAGGAAGACTGCTGACTTGACAGATGTCCAGAAGGCAGTCATTGACACACTCCACAAGGTCCTAGAGTTCCAATTTTCATTTGGAAATCAAGGTCCCAGAGTCTGGAGGAAGAGTGGAGAGTCCACAATCCAAGCTGCTTGAGGTCTAGTGTGAAGGCTCCACAATCAGTGATGGTTTGGGGGGCCATGTCATCTGCTGGTGTAGGTCCACTGTGTTTTATCAAGACCAAAGTCAGCACAGCCGGCTACCAGGACATTTTACAGCACTTCATGCTTGCCTCTGCCCACAAGCTTTTTGGAGATGGAAATGTCATTCTCCAGCAGGACTTGGCCCCTGTCCACACGGCCAAAAGTACCAATACCTGGTTTACACACAACAGTATCACTGTGCTTGATTGGCAGCAAACTCGCCTGACCTTAACCCCATAGAGAATCTATTATAGAGAATCTATGGGGTATTGTCAAGAGGTAGATGAGAGACACCAGACCCAACAATGCAGATGAGCTGAAAGACAGCTTTTTGTATTGAAGAACTGAAATAAATTAACTTTTTGATGATATTCTAATTTAGTGAGATGCACCTGTATATGGAGCAGTGGGACCATCATGCTATATATATGGAGGAGTGGGGGCATCATACTAAATATAGAGCAGTGTGTGTGTGTCACCCCAGGCCTGGATGCCACAAACAATAATCTGTTTCTGAAAGCAGGAGGGAGGTCTATTAGCATACAGCACCTCCTGTCCCAGGCCAGCAGGGGGAGCTGGCTGCCCCTATAAAAGCTGGAACTGGGGGCAGGGTTAGAGAGAACTGGAAGACCTAGCTCAGGAGTGAGACTAGTCCCAGAGAAGGAGGGACAGTTCAGCTGTAGCTGAGGAGTCCGTGAGGCACAGGAGAAACTGCAAGCCAGGGACAGAGGCGACGAGAGCCGGTCCTGGCAGAGAACCAATCTACCGGACATTGGGGTCCGAGGCTGTCAGGGTTACAAGCCCAGCAGCAGAGAACCAACCTGCGAGGGATTTCAGGTCCCTTGGCCTAAGAAGCCTGGAGGCTCCGCCACACAGAGGGACCAGTACATCGAGGAGCAAGCAACAGGTACCCAAGGCCTGAGTCGCAAGCCATACAGGAGAGAAGTACACGGCCAGCTCAGGGACGTGGGCTATTACACCACGAAAAGGGGGACAGTCAGAAAGAGCATAGAGAGAACGGTAGGCCTACACACTCACCCTGACCAGTGGGGCTCGCCCGAATGCTCTCAGACACCCAGGCCCATTCCTAACCGGTACTGTTGGGTCATTAATAATATCTACAATAAAGACCCTGAACTGTTTGAAGCAGACTCTGAACTATTACTATTGCGGCCTGCACTATCACCCCCAACATCCACCTACACTGCCCTGAGGCTACACTCTTCCCGTGGGGAATTATCCTACCCCTGTGCTGCACACCAACACCAGCCTCAGCGGTCTGCCTTGCAGCAGCGGTTATCTCCAATCGCAATCCACGGGTGGCGTAGTCGGACATTCAAAACACTGATAAATAGACTGCCACCATTTGGTCTGACCACCCTGAGCCACGGGATCGGGTTGCCACTACTACCCCCATCAGCACCGTACACTAGAAGGCCCGGTTCCGGGTACCCCACGGCCCAGGGGGCGAGTCAGCTTTGGCGTAGTTGGCAGAATTGTGACCAACCCGCAACAAACGGGTATTGCGTGCCTGGAAAAGACTCTATACATATCTGAGTGAAGTTTCCCTCCATTCAGGGCCATTTCCCGCCAATCGGAGCGTTTCCTGCCATCGGGCGCCATCTTCGGGACGCCACGCCTACGCTGAGACGCTGCTCAAGGTCCTGGAAGGAGATCCAGCGGATGCCGACGTCATCACCGAGCAAAGCAAGGTCCTCGCCCAGAGCATCGCGAGCGGAGCCGCGGCCTACAGAAGAGGATCGCCAGAAGGTAGGCCACAGTTAACTAGGGGGGAGGAAGATGTCGGACGCGGAGGGATCCTCTACCACCAGCGTAGCCGCTGCAGCTGTGATGCCGTTTTCCATGCCCTATATCCATAGGCGGATTATAATGAGGGCAATCCGGATTGCCCTCATTATATGTGCGGGCCGCCGCGGCACATAGCGGTAGCAGTGGCGGGAGGAGGGGGCCCGGACCGCTCCCCCAGCAGCGGCCGCCGCTACTTCTTCATCCGCCGGGCCAGCACTGCAGCAGTTAACTTCCCTGTGCTGGCCCGGCCGCATCACTGCTAGGAGACATGGCCCTGTGCGCGGCTGTGTCTCCTAGCTGTGACGTCACACAGTGCGCCCCGGCCTGCAGTGCTGCACCGGAAAAGAGAGAGAGCAGGCAGGAGGAATTGAGCCGGGGGATTGTGAGTGTGTGTGTGTGTGTGTGGGCAGATGTGTGTGTGGGCAGGTGTGTGTGTGTTTGTGGGCAGGTGTCTGTGGGGGCAGGTGTCTGTGTGGGCAGGTGTGTGTGTGTGTGTATATGTGTGTGTGTGTATATGTGTGTGTGTCTGTGTGGGCAGGTGTGTGTGTATATGTGTGTGTGTATATGTGTGTGTGTGTGGGGGGGGCAGGTGTGTGTGTGGTCAGGTGTGTGTATATGGGTGTGTGTGTGTGTTTGCGGGCAGGTGTCTGAGTGAGCAGATGTGTGTGTGGGCAGGTGTGTGTGTGTGTGGGCAGGTGTGTGTGTGTGTGGGCAGGTGTGTGTGTGTGTGGGCAGGTGTTTGTGTGTGTGTGGGCAGGTGTGTATGTGTGTGGGCAGGTGTGTGTGTGTGGGCAGGTGTGTTTGTGTGTGGGCAGGTATGTTTGTGTGTGGGCAGGTGTGTGTGTGTGTGTGGGCAGGTGTGTGTGTGTGTGTGGGCAGGTGTGTATGTGTGTGGGCAGGTGTGTGTGTGTGTGTGGGCAGGTGTGTGTGTGTCTGTGTGGGCAGGTGTGTGTGTGTGTATATGTGTGTGTGTGTGTGGGCAGGTGTGTGTGTGTGTGTATATGTGTGTGTGTGTGGGCAGGTGTATGTGTGTGTGTGTGTGGGCAGGTGTGTGTGTGTGTGTGTGTGTGTGGGCAGGTGTGTGTGTGTCTGTGTGGGCAGGTGTGTGTGTGTGTATATGTGTGTGTGTGTGTGGGCAGGTGTGTGTGTGTGTGTATATGTGAGTGTGTGTGGGCAGGTGTGTGTGTGTGTGTGTGTGTGGGCAGGTGTGTGTGTGTGTGTGTGTGTGTGTGGGCAGGTGTGTGTGTGTGTCTGTGTGGGCAGGTGTGTGTATATGTGTGTGTGTGGGGGGGGGGGGCAGGTTAGAAAGTCTTGCCCTGTTGAACACTACACCTGACTTGAGGCCACCACCTCTTGGTTGTCCAATGTTCTTGCTTCTCTAGGGCTCTTCTCAGATATTCATTATACCAGCTCCCCAGAATACCAAAGTTAGGGTGGGTGACCGCGAGCCCTGGTGGTGGTCATAACTGCGGCCACCCAGGGGCAATACTCCATAACAACAATCCCCTGAGGTGGTGTAGGATGTAAGGACCTATTCACACTACATTCAGCGCTGCATTCAGGTCTTTACACAAGGCTTACAACTGAATCCCTGAAATTCAGGATTGTGCTGTCTGAAATGAGACATCTGAAAGCAGAGAAAATGGAGCCTAAAGATTCAGACTTTAGCCTCGGTTTGCCTTTGTTCAAATCAATGGCTATGTCAAGGCACATCTGAATGCCAATTTTCAGGGATTTAGATAGAAGCCTGGAAAGAGGAGATGAATGCATTGCAAAATTCAGTGTGAATAGGCCCTTATATCTGGAGTCTTGATATTGATGCCACAAGCATTTTACTTGTTTTTAACTTAAAAAAAAAATACACACACACAAATTATACACACACACACACACACACACTATACATACACACGCACTATACATACACACACATTATACACACACACACACACTATGCATACACACACAGTATATATACACACACATTATACACACACACAATACATACACACACACAGATGTGTATGTGGGCAGGTGTGTGTGTGTGGGCAGGTGTGTGTGTGTGTGGGCAGGTGTGTGTGTGTGATGTCTGTCTGTTTGTGTGTGTGTGTGTGGACAGATGTCATTGTGTGATGTCTGTTTGTATGTATTTTTGTGTTTCAAATGTGTTTATGCGTGTCTGTATATGTTTGTGTGTGTGTATGACTGCATGCGGCCTCCTGCTGAGTATAGTTGGCGCCGTGCGGCCTCCTGATGTCTCTGGTGGGGCTCCGTGCATTATAGACGGCGCCGTGCGGCCCCTCGCTGTGTATAGATGGCTAAGTGCGCCCCCCGCTGTGTATAGATGGCTACGTGCGGCCCCCCGCTGAGTATAGATGTCGCCGTGCAGCCTCCTGCTGTGTATAGATGGCTACGTGCGGTCTCCCGCTGAGTATAGATGGCGCTGTGCGGCCTCCTGCTGTCTCTGGGGGGAGCGCCGTGAGGCATCTATACTCAGCAGGAGGCCGCACATAGCCATCTATACACGTATACTCAGCAGGAGGCCGCACGTAGCCATCTATACGGTGCCATCTATACACAGCGGGAGGCCGCACGGCGCCATCTATACACAGCGGGAGGCCGCACGGCGCCATCTATACACAGCGGAAGGCCGCACGGCGCCATCTATACACAGCGGGAGTCTCAGTGCTTTGCAAGAGCAGTCAATAAATTCTGCTTGACTAATTCTGAGCACCATAAAGTCTGGTTCGCTTCTAACCTGCTGTCTTCATTTTCAGCTTGCTGAATTCTAACTCATTTACTGTCATTCGAGACGATGCCTTTGCTGGTCTCTTTCACCTTGAATACCTGTAAGTGCTCCACTTAATGTCATATTTTTGATTCTGTTCTTCTTTATCTTTTGGCATGTGCAATTGTATGAGCAAGTATTCATATGAATTTATGACCTACTTAAACCTTGGAGGACCTTAAATTTTATTCAATCAAATTTTTTTCCAGTTTAAAACTATGGGACATATATGTGCCTTGGTCCTCAAAGGGTTTTTAAAGGGGCTGCAAACATAAATACGAAAAAAATAATTCAATTAGTGCTTTATGTGTTCATTTAATTTTCATTTGAAGTCCATTTTTTTTATATACCTTGAAATTAAACCCTACCCCATGGAATGAAGCCCTACCTACATAACATCTGAGAGCTACATGGATCCCGCTTGTGAGGTGCCTGTCCGTCACTACTATTCAGTTTTAGGGTCCACTCACTAAGCCATATATTCTCTCATGCAAGAGAATAGGGCCAATTATGCTAATGACACTGGGCTCAAACTCTGTCAGAGCTTCAACTGAGTGTGATCCGATTCTCTCGCAGCACAGATATGGAGAAGATGGAGAACTTAATTTCTCCATCTTCTCCATAGTCTCTGTGAGTGTTCATCGGACTGCACTTGGATGACATCCGAGTGCAGTCCAATGTTTTACGTGCACCCATAGACTTGTATGGGTGCACATGGTCCGAATATCGAATGAGATTATTTTCTCATGCCAATAATCGCACTGTCCCATAGTATAACATAGGGCCGAGTCCTATCCGATAAAACATCACATAGCATTCGGCCGTGTTATACGACAGTGTGAGCGAGCCCTTAGAGTCAAGGAATATTTACATGCAAATGATGATATTACTCTCCAAGTGTATATTTTTTTAGGCGAGTTCATAGTAAATGCTTTGCATTTTTGACATGTGATCAACTAAAGAACAAGAAAGATTTAGGACCTTCCCTATAGAGAAACGGAAAATAGTTTGGAGGACTTGCATGTCCTTTTTTATTTATTATGAGAAAATCATAAAAGATCCCGTTTTTTAACCATGCTGTGACTTTCTGCTGAGGGAGAGGGAGAGAGCTGCCCTATTCAGAGTCTGTAATAAGACCTGCTGACAAAAGTGTTGAAGATACAGTCTAATGTGAATTAACAATAAAAAAAAAGTTAATTTAACAAATGGCTTGTATTTTTTTTAATACAAACTTTTTTGTCTTTACAGCTCCTTTAAAGGGAATCTGTCATGAGGTTTTTGCCACCTAATCTGAGAGCAGCATAATGTAGGGTTAGAGGCACTGATTCCAGTAATGTGTCACTTACTGGGCTGCTTAGTGTTGTTTTGATAAAATCATTGATTTGTCAGAAGGTAATTATCACTAGATGACTAGTAAGTTCTGTAGGACCCCACCCCCATCACTGATCAGTAGATTTCTGTGTACACTGAGCATGGGCAGAAAGCTGCCAATCAGTGGTGTGGGTGGGGCTATACAGAGCGCAGCATTCAGAGAGCTGCTAGATCTGCAGCAGATAAAACGGTGATTTTCTCAAAATGACAACAAGCAGCTGAAAAAGTGACACATCGCTGGAATCAGGGTATCTGCCCCAATATTGTGCTGCTCTCAGATGAGGCAGCACAATTAATATTATGCCAAATTAATTTCCTGTGAACTATCACATGATCTATCACAGGGGATCATGTGACATGTCACGTGATAAATCAGGTGTGTGGAGGGGGCCCGCGCCTTCTAAACTGCCCGGGGCCCTTGCTACTCTTAATCCACCCCTGCCTATATCCCCGGAGCGGCCTGGATGCCCAGTATGCCGGCGAGTCGCATACCTTGGGCGACTTTAAAGAAAGGCTGTATAGACTGTTCAAAGTTTATCCCCTGACAGAAGAACAGAAGGTAAGCATACTGATAGGGCAGTTAACTGGTGCGGCCCAGCGGGAGGTAAAGTCTTGGACAGCTGAGGAGAAAAGGACTGTAAGGGGGGTTCTGACCCGTCTACGGGACACCTTTGATACCCGTACCTCAGCAGAAATCAAAATGCGGTTCTATGGATGTAAGCAGCGAGCTCAAGATAGCATCCGAGATTATGCCCTAAATTTACAGGAAGCCAAGGGGCAATTAAGCAAGCTGACCCTGGCAGCGTGCAGGATACAGATAAACTATTGACTGACCAGTTCATAGAAGGTCTGCTGTCCAGCGCCCACAGAACCCAGCTGCGCCTCATGGCCCTACAGAACCCCGATTTGACTTTTGCACAGTTCAAAGATAGGGCCATCCAGGTGCTCCGAGAACCTGCACCGGGTGGCGCTGTAGCTTCCCGGCGCCCTGCCATCCCTTACCACCAGGGGGCGGCGCCCTATCCCGCAAACCTTGTGGGGGCTGATGCGCAGGCCCTAAATCCATCCCCGCCTGCAAACCTCCACCATCAGGTCCAAGAACTAACAAAGAGTGTTGCTGCATTGACCAGGACCGTACAGTCGTTACAGATGGACCTGTCAGGACCAATCAAGCTGGCTTCCAGTCCGGAGGATGTCCCGTGGCGTCGACGGAGGAGGATCCCGTCATTCAGAGGGAGGCCCGCCGATCATTACACTGAGGATGGACAGCCGATTTGCCGCCGTTGCAGCCAGCCGGGACACGTAGCCAGGTACTGTACTTTAAATGGGTCCGACCTGGGGCAAAGGGCCAACCCCCAGGCATAAGGTCATCAGGCCCATCTAATTGGCGTGATAAGTACGTAGGGGGACGCCCGGTTTTACCCGTAGTGCTGGACGGTATCCCCATGAGTGCACTGCTGGACACCGGGTCCCAAGTGACTACCATCCCCTATGTACTTTTCAAGCAGTACTGGAGTGACACTGATATAACTCGTTATCCAGACGATGACTTGAGCATCATCGCCAGCAATGGTCAACCCGTGCCGCAGGTGGGGTTCAGAGAGATGACCATTAAGATTGGTAAAGTTGAACTGCCGGCACAGGGAGTGATCATTGTGGACATTGACCATCGAGAAAGTCACCCTAAAATAACCTTGGGTACTAATGTGATTGAAAATTGTCTTTCAGAAGTAATTGTAATTTTTCAGCAGGTGGCGATGAATGCGAGCTCCAGCCAACAGAGGGTCCTCCAGAAGGAGATAAGAGCCCTGATGAGATGGCAACAGGTAGAACTGTCTGGTGGTGAGATCGGTAGCGTGAGGATGAGCGACTCGTTCCCCATTGCTATGCCCCCCAAAAGTGAAATGATCTGGTGTCGGACTGCAATCGGGTTAAGAGGGAGAGACTACCAAGCCATGGTAGAACCCGTGTACTCAGACAGCAGGCCCACCATTTTGACAGCCCGGGGGGTGGTCTATGTCCGCCATGGAAGGGTGCCCGTCCGGATCTTAAACATTGGGGAAAGGGAAGTACATTTGCCCCGGTACGCTACACTAGCCAAATTGTATACTGTTGAACACAATGCTGTCAGGGCCGTGGAACCCTTGCCTCCATCTCCCCAGGCGGAGGGTAATGGTTCCCAGAAACCCAAGGAGGACTGGTGCCAGAAACTCCACGTGGGTGCTGACTCCACTCCCTTGCACCAAAAACAAGGACTCTACCGGGTGGTTCAAGAGTACGAGAGAATCTTTAGTAAGCACCCGCTAGACTTCGGCAGAGTGAAAGGAGTAGAACACCACATCCCCACGGGGAGCCACCCACCAATTGCTGAAAGATACAGACCTGTACCACCCCGCACACTATCAGAACGCAAAGGGCATTCTGAGAGAAATGAAGGAAGCCAGGGTCAATAGAGACAGTTGTAGCCCCTGGGCAGCCCCCTTGGTTCTGGTAAAAAAGAAAGACGGTACTATGACAATGTGCGTGGACTATAGAGAAGTCAATCGTATCACCCATAAAGATAAATACCCGTTGCCTAGAATAGAGGAGTCTTTGGCCGCACTAAAATCAGCTAATTTCTTCTCTACTTTGGACCTTACTAGTGGGTACTGGCAGGTTCCTGTGGCAGAGGCTGATAAGGAGAAGACCGCCTTCACCACCCTGATGGGATTAAGTGAATTCAACTATATGCCGTTCGGGCTCTGCAACGCACCCGGGACCTTCCAGAGGCTGATGGAATGCTGTCTAGGGCACCGAAACTTTGAGACGGTCCTACTTTACCTGGACGACGTGATTGTCTATTCGAAGACTTACGAGGACCATCTAAAGCACCTGGCCGAGGTGTTCGAGGCCCTGGCAGGCTTTGGCATGAAAGTGAAACCCTCCAAGTGCCATCTGTTAAAGCCGAAGGTACAGTACCTGGGACACGTGGTGAGTGCAGAAGGAGTAGCCCCCGACCCTGACAAAATCACGGCAATAAAGAACTGGCCAAGCCCCTCTAACATAAAAGAAGTGAGGCAGTTCCTCGGGTTGGTAGGCTACTACCGAAGGTTCATCCCCAGGTTCACCAAGATGGCAGCCCCTATGCAGGACCTCCTTATAGGACAATCTAAGACCAGAAGCCAAAAGCCACCCTTCAAGTGGGACAAGCCGGAAGAGGAGTCCTTCCGCCAGCTGAAGATGGCCCTCACGGGGGATGAGAACCTGGCCTACCCTGATTATGGCCAGCCTTTTATCCTCCACACAGACGCCAGTAATGTGGGGCTGGGAGCCGTACTGTCACAGAACCAACAGGGCAGAGAAAGGGTGATCGCGTACGCCATCCGGAAGCTGAGGCCCACCGAGAGAAACCCGGAGAATTACAGCTCCTTTAAGCTGGAGTCCTTGGCAGTGGTGTGGGCCGTAACAGAACGTTTCAAGCATTACGTGGCCTCTGTGAAGTTCACTGTGTACACGGACAACAATCCGTAGACACATCTGGACAATGCGAGACTTGGTGCCCTAGAGCAGCGGTGGATGGCCCGGCTAGCAAACTATGACTTCACCATCAAGTACCGGGCAGGCCGAGCCAATGCCAATGCAGATGCCCTATCGAGAATGCCCCACTTGCCCGATGAGGGAGAAGATCCAGACGAGTTGGAGGAAATAGAGCTCCCTGCATTCCACCGGTACGGGGCCACTCAGTACTCCCACCTTGTAAGAGACAAAGACTTGACCACTGTCATGTTCAATTCCTTACCTCACCACGGCTGGGCTGAAACGCAAGATAGTGATACTGCAATTCGCCTGGTGAAAGACCTCTTGACCCAGGCAGACGCTAGCCCTGGCTCGGTCGCTCCAGAGGAAGCCAAGCAGTTATGGAAGGAGAAAAGCAGGCTATTCCTCTACGAAGGTAAGCTGTGCAGAAGGCTTGTCAACCACCGGACGCACGAGCTGACCTGGCAGGTAGTGGTCCCGAGACGAGATGCAGCAATGGTACTGGAGGCCTACCATGACAGAGCGGGACACTTCGGGTGGAAGAAACTGGAGTTCCTACTGAGAGAGCGGTTCTACTGGGTCGGAATGAGAGGGGCCATAGAGAAGTGGTGCAGGGACTGTGGCCCATGTAACCTCAGAAGGAAGGCGGTACCAGCCAGAAGACGCCCTTGATGCCCATCGTCACCAGGCAGCCTGTTGAGCTGGTAGCTCTGGACCATGTGAAACTGGCTCCAAGCCGGTCGGGCTACGTCTATGCCCTGACAATAGTGGACCACTATTCCCGGTTCCTGCTGGTGGTTCCTGTTAAAGACTTGACAGCCCAAACAGCGGCCAGAGCCTTCCAACAACACTTCTGCCATCCACACGGGTATCCGGAACAGGTCTTGACAGATCAAGGTCCAGCGTTTGAGGCTGAAATCTTCCAGGAGTTCTGCAACCTCTACGGCTGTAAGAAGATTCGGACAACGTCTTACCACCCACAAACCAACGGGCTGTGTGAGAAAATGAATAATATCGTCATTGATCTCCTCAAAACGTTGCCCCTGGAAGAACGCAGCCTGTGGCCGGAGAAGCTGCCAGACCTGATAGACTTATACAACCATATCCCGGTGAATGCTACAAATTGCACCCCGGCTTACCTGATGAGGGCAAGACCAGGTAAGCTGCCGATAGACCTGGAGATGGGAGTCCTGACCCCCGAGGACACCTCCCCAGACGCGGACTGGGATACGGAACGGCAGCTACAGTACAAGAAGGTACAGGAGAGTGTGGAGAGGAGTCTGGCTCAAGCGAGAGAAAAGCAAGAGAGGCTCTTCAACCAACACGCCCCTGCTGGTCCCCTGGAACCTGGTGAGCAGGTCCTGAAGCGGAAGAGAAGGCTTCACAAGCTAGATGACCAGTGGGAGAGCGACCCGTACACAGTACTGCAGTCCAACCACAACAACCCGAAGGTATGTGTAATTACCAAGGTTGGAGGAGAAACCACTAGCACCGTCTCCAGACACCACCTAAAAAGGTGCCCCGAGCAACTACAGAGTGCAGGAGAAGATCAAGATGACCTTGAACCCGCAGAAGACAAGAAAGAAATGATCAGCACAGTTCTTGGAGAGTTCCCCCGGTCCTGGACTCGGATAAATGATGCAATAGTGGTACCCGTCCTACACTTCCTTCAACCAACCCAGCAGGAACCTACAGGAGAGCAGGAGGAATCAGAAGACCAAGCAGCCCTAGAGGCAGAAGAACCCATGCCAGCAGCCCAGGAGAGTCAACCCTCTGCTGACAGTGAGCCTGCCATACCTGCGGTAAGCCAAAGGACCCGCAGATAGCTGCCTGCACTGCCTGTAAACCCAGCTAGTAGCTGTACCCTGAATGCTAGTGGGGAAAGTCAGGTTAGACCACCACCAGACAGTGGGTTACGCAGGTCAACCCGGAGCACTAGGGGGCAAATACCAGCTCGCTGGAAGATCTAAATGCTGTATATTGTAAATGTTTTATGTTTGTTGCCTGGTTGCTAATTATGTTTTTCCAGTCTTTCTAGTTCATGGACTAACAGGTTATGGACGCTGAATAACCGGAACTGTCTTGTAGATAGTTGCACTTGGTGCCCTCTTTCGAAGATGGCCACGGAAGAAAAATCTGTCTGGTGTGGCCTCCTTGTGGCCCAAAGTAGAGAGCTCAGCCTTGTCGCCACGCCCAAGGCCAGGAAATTGGGGTTTATGAAAACAGGTCCCCACACCGTGGAAAACTTCACCTTGTTGGGTGAAATGGACACCCGGTCACGGAAGCGCCGTGACCTCAAGGACAAAATATACTTGTGTATATGTTATGTTGTCATTTATACCCTGTATTTGTGTTTCCTGTTTAGTCCGGAGTACTACATTTTACTAGGGGAGAATGTGTCACCCCAGGCCTGGATGCCACAAACAATAATCTGTGTCTGAGAGCAGGAGGGTGGTCCCCTGGTTAGGGACAATTAGCATACAGCACCTCCTGTCCCAGGCCAGCAGGGGGAGCTGGCTGCCCCTATAAAAGCTGGAACTGGGGGCAGGGTTAGAGAGAACTGGAAGACCTAGCTCAGGAGTGAGACTAGTCCCAGAGAAGGAGGGACAGTTCAGCTGTAGCTGAGGAGTCCGTGAGGCAGAGGAGAAACTGCAAGCCAGGGACAGAGGCGACGAGAGCCGGTCCTGGAAGAGAACCAATCTACCGGGCATTGGGGTCCGGGGCTGTCAGGGTTACAAGCCCAGCAGCAGAGAACCAACCTGCGAGGGATTTCAGGTCCCTTGGCCTAAGAAGCCTGGAGGCTCCGCCACACAGAGGGACCTGTACAGCGAGGAGCATGCAACAGGTACCCAAGGCCCTAGTCGCATGCCATACAGGCGAGAAGTACACGGCCAGCTCAGGGACGTGGGCTATTACACCACGAAAAGGGGGATAGTCAGAAAGAGCATAGAGAAAACGGTAGGCCTACACACTCACCCTGACCAGTGGGGCTCACCCGAATTCTCTCAGACACCCAGGCCCATTCCTAACCGGTACTGTTGGGTCATTAATAATATCTACAATAAAGACCCTGAACTGTTTGAAGCGGACTCTGAACTCTTACTATTGCGGCCTGCACTATCACCCCCAACATCCACCTACACTGCCCTGAGGCTACACTCTTCCCGTGGGGAGTTATCCTACACCTGTGCTGCACACCAACACCAGCCTCAGTAGTCTGCCTCGCAGCGGCGGTTATCCCTGATCGCAATCCACTGGTGGCGTAGTCGGACATTCAAAACACTGATAAATAGACTGCCACCATTTGGTCTGACCACCCTGAGCCACGGGATCGGGTTGCCACTACTACCCCCATCAGCACCATACACTAGAAGGCCCGGTTCCGTGTACCCCACGGCCCAGGGGGCGAGTCATGTGCATCAAATTATACATACACATATGGGGCAGTGGGGCTTCATACTATATACAGGTGCTTCTCACAAAATTAGAATATCATCAAAAGTTAGTTTATTTCAGTTCTTCAATGCAAAAAGTGAAACTCCTATATTATATAGAGTCATTACACACAGAGTGATCTATTATATAGAGTCATTACACAGAGGGATCTATTATATAGAGTCATTACACACGGAGGGATCTATTATATAGAGTCATTACACACAGAGGGATCTATTATATAGAGTCATTACACACAGAGGGATCTATTATATAGAGTCATTACACACAGAGGGATCTATTATATAGAGTCATTACACACAGAGGGATCTATTATATAGAGTCATTACACACAGAGGGATCTATTATATAGAGTCATTACACACAGAGGGATCTATTATATAGAGTCATTACACACAGAGGGATCTATTATATAGAGTCATTACACACAGAGGGATCTATTTTAAATGTTTATTTCTGTTAATGTTGATGATTATGGCTTACAGCCAATGAAAACACAAAAGTCATTATCTCAGTAAATTAGAATACTTCATAACAACAGCTTGAAAAATGTTTTTAAAATCCGAAAAGCTGGCCTACTGAAATGTATGTTTAGTAAATGCCCTCAATACTTGGTCGGGCTCCTTGTGCATCAATTACTGCATTAATGCGGCAATGTGGCATGGAGGCGATCAGCCTGTGGCGCTGCTGAGGTGTTATGGAAGCCCAGGTGGCTTTGATAGCAGCCTTCAGCTCATCTGTATTGTGGGGTCTGGGGTCTCATCTTCCTCTTGACAATACCCCATAGATTCTCTATAATAGATTCTCTATGGGGTTAAGGTCAGGCGAGTTTGCTGCCAATCAAGCACAGTGATACTGTTGTGTGTAAACCAGGTATTGGTACTTTTGGCAGTATGGACAGGGGCCAAGTCCTGCTGGAGAATGACATTTCCATCTCCATAAAGCTTGTGGGCAGAGGGAAGCATGAAGTGCTGTAAAATGTCCTGGTAGACGGCTGCGCTGACTTTGGTCTTGATAAAACACAGTGGACCTCCACCAGCAGATGACATGGCTCCCCAAACCATCACTGATTGTGGAGACTTCACACCAGACCTCCAGCAGCTTGGATTGTGGCCTCTCCACTCTTCCTCCAGACTCTGGAACCTTGATTTCCTAATGAAATGCAAAATTTACTTTTCATCTGAACACAACACCTTGGGCCACTGAGCATCAGTCCAGGTCTTTTTCTCTTTGGCCCAGGTAAGACGCTTCTGGCGTTGTCTATTGGTCATGAGGGGCTTGACACAAGCAATGCGACACTTGTAGCCCATGTCCTGGATACGTCTGTGTGTGGTGGCTCTTGAAGCAGTGATTCCAGCAGCAGTCCACTCCTTGTGAATCTCCCCCAAATTTTTGAATGGCCTTTTCTTAGCAATCCTTTCAAGGCTGCGGTTATCCCGGTTGCTTGTGCACCTTTTTCTACCACACTTTTTCCTTCCACGTCCATTAATATGCTCGGATACAGCACTCTGTGAACAGCTGCTTCTTTAGCAATGACCTTTTGTGGCTTACCCTCCTTGAGGAGTGTGTCAATGACTGCCTTTTGGACATCTGTCAAGTCAGCAGTCTTGCCCATGATTGTGGAGCCTACTAAAACAGACTAAGGGACCTTTTTAAATGCTTAGGAAGCCTTTGCAGGTGTTTCTTGTTAATTCTAATTTACTGAGATAGTGACTTTTGTGTTTTCATTGGCTGTAAGCCATAATCATCAACATTAGCAGAAATAAACACTTAAAACAGATCACTCTGTTTGTAATGACTCTGTATAATATATGAGTTTCACTTTTTGGATTTAAGAATTGAAATAAATTCACTTTTTGATGATATTCTAATTTTCTGAGAAGCACCTGTATGTAGCAGTGCGGCAATTATACTATATACAGTCAGGAGTATAAGTACTTGATACACTGATAATTTCGAAAGTTTTTCCACCTACAAAGAATGAAGAGGTCTGTTTTGTTCCACTTAACTGCTGCAACTTGGACCTTTAACAGGATTTATATTTCACCTATGAGAAAGCATACTATGTGTATTTGGCAGATTAACTCAGGCTTGTTTATGATAAACTGAATACCTGGATTGGAGTCCTATTTTTATACAGAATATTGACTATTAATGCTGGCAGAGTAAGTCTTAGGCTATATTCACACTAGGTGTTTTTTTCTGCAGCAAAACATAATCTCTTGGCAGGAAAGAAGTAGCGTCAAAAACGCAGGTTTTGGTGTGTTTTTTTGCAGTGGTTCTTGGTGCATTTTTGGTGCGTTTTTCAGGATCCCAAAGTTCAGCTTTGCTTCCACCATAGACACATGAAAACAGGTCACCATTGCAAGACATATGTTCATGAAAAAGTACACATTACAAATGTAACAGGGGGCGGGTGGGGGGTGAATTGGTCTGGAATGGTTTATCTAAGACCCTGGCAGTGCATTGAATTTGTAGGACACTATTTACTTTCACATTATGGTTTGCCATTGAGTTGCTCAGGCATTGTTCATTTTCACACCTCCCTGGGCCACACGTGTTGTTCAATCTCACACCTAGCTCAACCAATGTTTACTTTGTAGGCATCACTAATTTAATTAAACTGTAATAATCCAAGCTGCTATCTCAGGTGACCAAGACAAGATGGTTTAAACTTGGGAAAATCACAAGAATAAATGTGTGTCACATACTTGCTTTTTTCACTAAAAACGCAGCAAAATGTTCACACTAGGCTTTTTTTCAGCATTTTTTTCCACCACCCTTTTTTTTAATGGGTGAAAAACGCTGAAACAAGTGACATACTCTATTGCAAAAAGCCATGGAAAGCACAAAATACTGAGGACAAATAAGCAAGCTTTGTGCATGAGATTTCGGAAATCTCATAGACTTTGTTGGTACTGTAAAACGCAGCTGAAAATTTGCATAAAAAAGCCCGCTAAAAAAACGTCTAGTGTGAATATAGCCTTGTATAACTGTTCGCCAATGAGTTAGGATATATGACCACGATGCAGAAATGCTGCGGATTTTTCCTAAGCGTTTCTGCATCTCCCTTGGTTGTCAAGCGCTTTGCCAAGTGATTTTAGCATCACTTGGAAAAGTGCTTGACAACTTGGTCACACTATATAATTCCATGCAACCGTCATGGATTTATATAGTGTGACCAAGTTACAATGCTGCAAATGCAGCATCAATAATGAAAAAAAAGAATAATAATGGTGAAAAATAAAAAAAAAACATTATACTCATCTTCCGATGGTCCTCGATCTCCTTCTCCGGTGCGTCCGGTGTCTTTGGCGGATCACGGTGCTGTAAAAGGACCTTTCATGACGTCATTTAGTCATGTGACAGGTCACGCAACCGCCGATGTCAGCGGTCACGTGACCTGTCACATGACTAAATGGCATCATGGAAGGTCCTTTTACCACCGCGAGCAGCCGAAGAGCCAGCAGCACCGCCGGGAGCAGACAGGGGCCATCAGAAGGTAAGTATATGTTTATTTTTTATTTTAATTCTATTTTAACTACAGGTACTATGGTACCCGGGTCTGGAGGAGAGTCTCTTTATCTCCAGACCCGGGTACCATCCACGCATTGAGTCGCATAATATCCACATGTGTATTTGTAGTCATGCGGATGTTATGCGTTCCAATGCAAGTCAATGGCGGCTAAATCGCAGCGACTCTGCAAAATTAAAGGACGTGCTGCGGATTTTTCCGCAATGATAATCCGCAGCGGAAATCTCTGCGGCATGTGCACAGCACATGCGGATTATCATTGGGGACCATTGCAGACCTATCACCAAGCGTTTTTTAAGTGTTTCCGCAGCGAAAGTTACGCTGCAGAAACGCCTAAAAAACGCATAGTGGGCACACAGCCTTAAAAGTTCTATGGTGAAGAAAAACACGTGAGATAATAAATGCGAAATATACAATATTTCCCATAATATGACTGAGGATATCTTTAGGGTGTATTCACTGTTTTTTCTTCTGCAGCAATAAATGCTGTGTTTTACAGCACCATCTTAGTGAATGACATTTCTGAAATCTCATTCACATGCTGTTTTTTTTGCATTTTTTTTAAATCTGCAGCTTGTCAAGTCTTTCAGAGGTTTTGCAGCATTTTTCACCCATTCAAATGAATGGAAAAAAAAACACAAGTAAAAACACCTGAATTTTAAGCAGCGTTTTTCCTGCCTCCTTTGATTTTTGAGGTAGAAAAAAATGCTGCCAAAATACAACTTGTGAACACACCTTTATCCTGGTTGTGTTCTAATTGGATATAAAATAGAACGGCCATGATAACATGGGTAGTTAATTGTATGGTGTTTTCACATTAAATATTACCAGGCCGCATTCTATTTGCGCAGAGCTGCTCCGTGAAGATTCTATCACAAGAATCCGTGATGACATCACAGGTGATGGTGACATCACTGCTCACAGTCGCTATATATGCAATGCACATAGGCTCACCCGTGCCTTTCTTGGCTCTATAGTGACTGATAGCACTTGCAGTTTTTCACTATGGCTGGAATTGTTTTGGACATTCCTCAGGTAAAAGCACTATTGATGATCCTTATGATCAATCGTCCTAACAGTGTGCTTCTACCACCCGATGGCGTCCTCAGCTTCACTCACCGGCTGGTGATGGAGCTAGTAAAGGATTGCCTGACCAAACACCGACAACGTCGTCTAACGTCAGACTATCTGACGGATTTACTTCAGAACATCAGGACATTACTACACCAGGTAAGTGGCGGACACTCTGCACAGAACATCTCAATATTAACAGATAATAATGGAGGGATAGAAGCTTTTTCTTCTAATATATCGTATTTTGCAGACCATAAGACGCACCAAAATTTTTTGGGAGGTAAATAGGAAAAACATTTATTATAATAAAATGGGGGTCTGTCTTATAGTCCGAATTTTCGGTTGCTTACTGAGGGGGGGTGGTGGCAGTGGAGCGAGGTCACAGGAGGCAGAGTCGCTGCTGCAGGAAGTCGGCAGTAGGAGTGGGGCGCTGCTGCGGGTTCCAAGCTGGGAGGAGCGGGGTGTCCAGAAGGTACGAGGCTGCGGGCCCTGGGCTTCAAGGAAATGTTAGCGGTAATTCAGGAGGGGAGGCCCTGCTCTGCTTATTGATTTCTCTGCAGTGGGCTTCAAGAAGTAGGCTGCTGGAGATGGCCAATACGCAGTTTGAGATCTCAGCTCCTCATTGAGCCGAGATCTAAATCTGCACATGCACTGCCTCCAGCGGCCATTTGCCTGAAGCCCACCGCCAGAAATTCAATGGGCAGAGCGGGGACTCCCCTCCTAAATCACCGCTAACATTTCCTTGAAGCCCAGGGCCCGCAGCCTCGCACCTCCTGGACACCCCGCTGGCCCGCAGGAGCGCCCCACTTCTACTGCTGGCTTCCTGCAGCAGTGACCCTACTTCCTGTGACCTCACTCCACCACAGCCACCCCCCTGGTAAGCTACATTCAGACAATTATTATTATTAATAATCTGTCTGATATGCTGGGGTGGAGAGTTCCAGAGTAGGGGGGATGCACGGGAGAAATCTTGTATGCGATTGTGGGAAGAGGAGATAAGAGGGGAGTAGAGAAGAAGATCTTGTGAGGATCGGAGGTTGCGTGCAGGTAAGTACCGGGAGACTAGGTCACAGATATATGGAGGAGACAGGTTGTGGGTGGCTTTGCATGCCAAGGTTAGGGTCTTGAACTGGAGTCTCTGGGTAATGTGGAGCCAGTGAAGGGATTGGCGGAGCGAGGGGAAAAGCCAGGGAATAGCGGGGGGACAGGTGGATTAGTCAGACAGCAGAGTTTAGGATAGATTGGAGGGGTGCGAGAGTGTTAGAAGGGAGGTCAAAAATTTTGGAAAAAAAGGCATCTTATAGTCCAAAAAATACGGTAAAACACAACGAGTCCCCAAATACAGTATGTAGTCATTGTATCTGCAGACAGAGAACCGATGTCACATACAATTTCCGCCTCCATTCTGATCGCTCTCATCTCAAAATTCTCCTTTCCATTTTTCCTTCTTTATAGGCTGAAGAAAGATCTCAGACTGAAGATTTGGCTGTCTTTAAAGAACTGGCCGAAAAAGTCCTGTCTATACTAGAACGCTCATTGGAACGCCCGGTAAGGATCAATATTAATAGACGTATCTTAATCCACCGTATCTGAGGAGACTTTCTGAGAAAAGGTCTGAAGATGGCGCGGGATTTGTATCGTTACAATTGGTGCATCTGTAAATGTTGGTTTAGTCCTTCATGATTTATGTATTTGGTGATTTAGTGAAATCTTCCACATAGTAATTATATATATTATATCTATCAGGAAACAACAGGAGGCGACGCCAAATATGGGCAAAATGTGACCCCGAAAATCCCTGACCCTAATAGGAGTCAGCCGGAGCTGAACAGCGATCTGATTACAGGTGAGCGATCACCCGACCTTCTACAAGGAATATCCAGATATTACAGAGGACGGAGGATAATGTTAGATTTACTCTCTACTCTGTGTAATGGGAACCTGGCAGCACATTGTTACATATAGAAGTAGTGGTGTGACGGTATAGGCCATTGTCCCCTAATAATAATTGTTTGTAGAAATCCAATGTGCCAGTCAGGAGAAATGTAAAGTAGACACCATATACAAATCAGAATGGAAGTGCACTGGGGGCGTGAAAGAAGAAATCCAAGTGCAGTGACACGCCCCCAGTGCACTTCCAGGCTAATTTGCAAATCTCTCCTATGTTTCAGCTCTCTTACCATCACTCGTATGTGCAGCGTGGGTGGGGGCTTCCTCATTCATGTGCTGGAGGGTCCATTCTGCAGTGCTATAGCAAGTAACATGAAATAAATTAAATTTAAATTGCATTACTGCTCTAGAAAATGGGAAAAAACTAAGATACTGAGCACATAATTTGGCCAATTCATGAATGCCCAGCAGCCAATGACAAGGCGATCTTTTTGTTGGAATCCTCTCCTAATGTGAATCCTCTCCTAGGCTGAAGCCTACATTTATATGGGTAGGTAGGATCCTGTTGTAATTAAAACCACCCCGGGCTGATGGGTGGAGATAGGTTCCCAGCAAAAAAGGTCGCCTTGCCGTGACTGCTGGGCATGCATCGAGCAAAAGAAGGTCGCCTTGCCGTGGCTGCTAGGTATGCACCCAGCAAAACAAGGTCGCCTTGTCGTGACTGCTGGGCATGCACCCAGCAAAAGAAGGTCGCCTTGTCGTGACTCCTGGGCATGCACCCAGCAAAAGAAGGTCGTCTTGCCGTGACTGCTGGGCGTGCACCCAGCAAAAAAAAAGGTCACCTTGCCGTGGCTACTTGGCATGCACCCAGAAAAAGAAGGTCGCCTTGCCGTGGCTGCTGGCCATGCATGAATTGGCCAAATTATGCGCTAAGTATCTTCCTTTTATCCTATTTTATACAGCAGTAATGCAATTCAAATTTCATTTATTTCATGTTTACATGCTATAGCGTTACAGAGTGCAACTTTGTTAGTTATGTATTTGGATGGCTACTCTTAGTATGCACCTGTTCACACCCATTTTCTTTTCGGAAGTGATGGTCAGTCTTTTGTTATTTATGAAGGGGTTCCTCCATCATTTACATTACATTTATCTATGGATTCCCCGTATATTCTCATATTTAGAATCCCCATATAACGAGTATTAATCCCATTTACAGACATCTTGTCATTTCTCCGTTTTATTGCTGTATTATCTATGTAGGAATAATATCCTCTAATACATTTCATTTCTTCATCATTATTTTAGAAACAACTGAGCTGTCGAATCCTAACAATGGAATTAGTGAGATCCCGGAGATCCAAGAATCCGTAAGTATCATAGAGGGGGATGCGTGTGTGTCATCAGATCATGGGGTGTGAATGACTCGTCCAGTATTATCCCCCATACAACCATGGTACGTCTCTATTCTAAGTGTAGATGACCCTATGGTGTTAATTACATGTGAATTACAGGGAATCTGTCACCAGGTTTATGCTATTTGGTCTGAGAGAAGCATGATGCAGGGACAGAGACCCTGATTCCATGTGTTGATTACTTTACTCGGTGGAGCAGTTGTGATAAAATCACTATTTTTTTCTGCTGCAGAGCTCTGAATGCTGAGTCTTGTATAACCCCGCCCACACCATTGATTGGCAGCTTTCTGTGTACACTGTGCATAGGCAGAAAGCTGCTAATCAGTGGTGGAGGCAGGGGTACAGAGCAATAGGACTACCTGGCTAGACAGATAGTCTTCTAGTGATAATCTACTGATTTTATTGAAACAGCCACACACAGCCTAGTAAGTAACACATCACTGGAATCAGGGTCTCTGCCCCTACATCATGGTGCTTTCAGAATACATAGCAAACACCTGGTGACAGATTACCTGTAAGTCCTCCTCTGTGTGATCTCCCACATTATCCAGAATGTTATAGTAATGTATGATGACCGTTGCAGGGCGGCTCCAGGATTTCGTGGGCCCTGGGCGAAAGAGTCTCAGTGGCCCCTTTAACACATACCACGATTCATGATGCACAGATACCGCAGATAAATATATATATATATATATATATATATATATATATATATATATATATATATATATATATATATAGTACAAGGCCGAAGATTTCACTTCTTACATTACATGAGCGATATCTATTGTAAATTCCACAATAACTCAGAAAGCGGCGAATCCTCACAGCTCACAGTGCAGACCGGACAGTAATGTCCTCCACACAGTATAATGGCACCACATAGTCCTCTATACCGTATTATGAGCTCCATATATTGCTCCATATAGAATAATGGACCCCATAAAATGCTCCACGCAGGCTGTGCCCCCATATAATGCCCCATGCAGGCTGTGACCCCACACATAATGCCCCATGCAGGCTGTGCCCCCCACATAATGCCCCATGCAGGCTTTGACCCCCCACATAATGCTTCATGCAGGCTGTGACCCTCACATAATGCCCCATGCAGGCTTTGACCCCCCACATAATGCCCCATGCAGGCTGTGCCCCCCCCACATAATGCCCCTTGCAGGATGTCCCCCTCCCACATAATGGCCCATGCAGGATGTCACCCCCCATATAATTCCCCATGCAGAATGTCCCTCCCACATAATGCCCCATGCAGGCTGTGCCCCCCACATAATGCCCCATGCAGGCTGTGCCCCCCCACATAATGGCCCATGCAGGATGTCACCCCCCATATAATTCCCCATGCAGGATGTCCCCTCCACATAATGCCCCATGCAGGATGTCCCACCCCACATAATGCCCCATGCAGGATGTCCCCCACACATAATGCCCCATGCAGGATATCCCCCCCACATAATACCCCATGCAGGATGTCACCCCCCATATAATTTCCCATGCAGGATGTCCCCCCCCCACATAATGCTCCATGCAGGATGTCCCACCTCACATAATGACCCATACAGGATGTCACCCCCCATATAATGCCCCATGCAGGATGTCACCCCCCCATATAATGCCCCATGTAGGATGTCACCTCTCACCCCATATATTGGCCCATGCAGGATGTCACCTCTCACCCCATATAATGCCCCATGCAGGATGTCACTTCTCCCCCCATATAATACCCCATGCAGGATGTCACTCCCCCCATATAATGCCCCATGCAGGATGTCACCCCCCATATAATGCCCCATGCAGAATGTCACCTCTCACCCCATATAAAGCCCTATGCTGGATGTCACTCCCCCCCCCATATAATGACCCATGCAGGATGTCACTTCTCCCCCTCATATAATACCCCATGCAGGATGTCACCCCCCTATATAATGCCCCATGCAGGATGTCCCCCCCATATAATGCCTCATGTAGGATGTCACCTCTCACCCCATATAATGCCCCATGCAGGATGTCACTCCCCCCCATATAATGCCCATTGCAGGATGTCACTTCTCCCCCCCATATAATACCCCACGCAGGATGTCCCTACCTCCCCCCCATATAATGCCCCATGCAGGATGTCACTTCTCCCCCCATATAATGCCCCATACCTCCATACATAAAAAAAAAAATCAAATGCTCACCTCACTGCTCACCAGCTGTGGAGAGGTAAGTATTGTGCCGGCCGTGGTCCTGGGCAAGCATTGAGGGGGGGGGGAGCAAGGCCCGCCTACTCAGGGCCCCGGCACTTGCCTGGGTGTGCAGGGTGCTAGCGCCAGGTCTGCCCAGCGTCCGGTTTGTATCCTCCCAACATCATATCAGTGTAAATCATCTGGGACATAATATGGGGGGAGAAGTTTTTGCATCTGTAACTTTTTTCCTGCATCTTCAATAAATCAGTATTATTTCTTATTCTTTTATAGAGCGTGATGGATTCATTGGTTCCGGCGAGAAAGCCGCATATGACCGACTATGAAACTTCCAAACTCATCAGCAGTGGAAATTTTGGGTGAGATTTCTGTTGCCATAATCCACATTTCTCAGGGTTCCCTATGACAATGCTTCTGCCCCTGCACTCTGCCATTCAGTGTTATCATAGGGAAATTATGTGATCTGTAGCAAATCAAACTGTAAGGAAAGCGATTTAAATAATATAATTACATATAATATAATATATAATAATATAATATTATTACATTCGCCTGTGCTAGACCCTCATCTGTTCTTATGCTGCCTCCTCCACCTGAGCTTTTCTGCTCTCCACTCTGATCTTTGTTTTGATGGGGGGGGCTCCATTATGAAGCTGATCAGAGAAGTTGGCTACACATGGTCACATGAAGGGTGACACCATATTGACGTCAATGACATCTACACCCTCCACCATGACCATGTGGGCCCAATCACTGGCCTCAGCAGCAGAAGAGAGCCCTGGAGCACATTCATTTTGGACCAATTTTATTTGCACTAAATTGTATTTGGTCAGTTATAGCGAATCTGCCCAAAGAGAATTTCAGTAGATTCTCGTATCTATAATGTGACCTGGGTGATGGCTCCGGCAGAAGTGGCATTGTGGAGACCTCCAATAGGTGATCTATGTAGTGCTATTTTATGTATTTCTAGATGTGGATTTATAGTGTCGGCCAGACTTCTAGTATTAAACATATGCAAATTGTCTCTTCTGAGAGGAAGCAAACTAGAACTCCACCTATAGGAAGTAGCAATCCTAAAAGTCAATATCGACCCTTTAACAAGCCTTGTCACATGACTTAGGATAATAGCCAAAACCAAAATCTCAATTTGCAGGAACTGTGTTCTGGGGTACTGCCCCTCTTCAGTGCAAAGTGTGAAATATGGTTTGACTGGGTGAGAGGTGTCTGACCGGTATCCAAGGGGTTGACATTTCTCCTTGCGGACATGAGGAGACTTTTAAGCCACAATGCTCCTCTGGGAAATAGGATTGCTACTTCCCATAGGTGGCACTAGGGTGCTAGTTCTCTTCCTCTCTGAAAAGAGACAATTTGCATATTTCCCAGAAGAGCATTGCAGCTTAAAAGTCTCCTCACCTTGACATGCTTAACATGGCTTTTTCCGCAAGGAGAAACGTTACCGCTTGGATCCCGGTCAGATGCCTCTTACCCAGCCAAACCATATCTCACACTTTGCACTGATGAGTGCTTGTACCCCAAAACATAGTGTCCGAAAATTGAGATTTTGGTTATGGCTATTATTCCATGTCATGTGATAAGGCTCGTTAAAGGGTCGATATTGACTTTTAGGATTACTACTTCCTATAGGTGGCACTAGAGTTCTAGTTCTCTTCCTCTCTGAAGAGACAATTTGCATATTTCCCAGAGGATCATTGAGGCTTAAAAGTCTCCTCACCTTGACAAGCTTAACATGTCACTCTCCGCAAGGAGAAATGTTACCAGGATACCAGTATTAAACATATAATGATTTCTATATATGGATTATTAATAAGGATTTATTATAACCGATGGATTCTCCTTCTCTCCAGGGCCGTCTACTTAGTGCATCATAAAGACTCACACCAGACCTTTGCTATGAAGAAAATGGCTAAGCGGAACCTAAATACTGCACAGAGATTGGAATGGGCCTTTCTGGAGAGGGACATCTTAACATTTGCTGATTGTCCCTTTGTGGTCTCCATGCTCTGCTCCTTTCCAACTAGATCTCACCTGTGTATGGTCATGGAGTATGTAGGAGGTAAGACACATCTATTGTATTATATTCAGCCCATGTCTGCTTTCATCTTATCACTGCTCATATCATTAGGACATTGTTGGTTACATCCCCGCAGAGCATTTACTATAGGTTATCTATTACCAAGATGCTCGTAAATTCATTGATCTTGGTGCAGGGGCGCTATGGGGCTCATCAGTCGGAGGGGGTCTGTCGACGCTCAGCAGTGGGCAGCATCCCTCCACCTGTCATCACAATTTCAGCGGTATTTGCTTCTTCAAGGAGGTGGGGTAGGTGGGGGCAAAAATACTGAGTAGGTGGCTAGTAGGGGCCAAAATACTGAAAGGGGGCCGTATGACTAGATATGGGGGGACTGTGAATGCTGAGTGGAGGTCATCATATTAAGTGGGGTGCTGTGGGGGTCCTCACTCTGTATGGAGGCCCCCATTCTGTGTGGGGACATCATACTGAGTGGGGAGTTATGCGGACCATTATATTGTGTGAGGGACTGTGGGAACCATTATCCTGAGTGGGAGGGTTGCTGTGGGTGCCATCACACCGAGTAGGGGGTTGTGGCTGGCTGGCCTCCTTCTAAGTGGTGGCCTCCTTAGGAGGATTCACTGTGGGGATACCATACTCATTGAGTGTGGGTGTGGGCATTTTTGGGAGCATCATACTCTAAAATGGCCATAAAAGTTGTATTGCTGGTGAGAACACCAAGCTGCTTCAACAGGGATATAAATATATTTCTTTTTTATTTTTTAGGGTGGGGGGCAATTACAACTTTTGATATGGGGTCTTGTGATTTCTATGTACGCCATTATCTGTGTGATCTCCCCAGGATGTTTCCGCTCACTGCTCATTATACATCATGGTTATCTGCTCGTGGTATATCATGGTCATCTGCTGTATAAACCCCTCACTGGTCATATTTCCTTTCTTCTATAGGTGGAGACTGTGGGACCCTTCTAAGCACCAGGGGTCCTTTCTCTGTCCCCATGGCCCGCTTGTACTTTGCAGAGGCGGTACTTGCCGTGGAATACCTGCATAGTTACGGTGTGGTGCACAGAGACCTGAAGCCGGAAAAGTAAGTGCCCCCGTAGTATAATAAAGTGGGGAAAGTTGTCATTTATTATCATTCAGTCTGTGAGGCTAAAACCATCTTCTCTTTTGCAGCCTCCTGATTACATCTACTGGACATATTAAAGTTACCGATTTTGGGATTTCAAAACTTGGTCTAATGATACCGAAAACTAACACCTACAAGGAATTAGCAGTGGACATCTCCAGAGAGTTCCAGGACCGTGAGGTCAGCATCACCTACAAGAACTTAGCTTGTTATTTGCAAATCTCATCACACTATTGTCTCTTCTCTACGTTCTTCCTTTCTAGAGAACTTTTCCACTAATATTTTATCTTCTGCATTGTGTTTTAACGATGATAACTTGTCATAATAATTGTTTCATCGATTCTCATCTCTATGTTCTGTTGGTTTCCAGTTCTGTGGCACCCCATGTTACATAGCCCCAGAGATCATCCTGAAAGAAGGCTATGGAAGACCTGTTGACTGGTGGTCATTGGGGATCATCCTGTATAAATTCCTGCTGGGATGTGTACCATTTGATGCTGATTCCCTCACTGAGCTTTATAAAAGGGTTGTCATTGGTGAGTAGAATAATCCGATCATTGCGTTGATTGGTTACATTTGTTTAGTTATTTCCTTTGCTTTATGTTACAGTCCAGTAAAGAGGTTTTATTTTCTGTAATTTTCTATGTAACAGGAGAACTAATTTGGAATTGTGATCGCGCTCCACCCCTGGATGCTCAGAATCTCATCACTGAGCTGCTCAGAAGAAATCCTGTGCGTAGACTTGGGACAGGTAACAGATATACTAGTATTAATATTCCCTTATTAGACCAAGGACATATCGCTCATGTCCATGAAGATCAGCATTTCTCTATCAGCTCATCTACTGTATTTCTAGTTCTCCACACTAAGACTTTCAGTTTATTTCCTTCATGTCGGCTCAGTTTTGTCATTAGTTCAGATTACGATAAACTGTTCAGATATGGAGCCATCCCTGACTATGTCCGCATCACTTTTGTTTTTCTTTTTCTAGGAGGAGCATTTGAGATCAAGGTTCATCCATTCCTGAGTGACTTGGACTTTGACAACATTCTGAGCCAGGAGCTGGAGTATGTTCCTCAGCTTGTTTCAGACGCAGACACCAGCTTATTTATCAGTAAGTAGAAGGAGACGTCATCTAGACTAAGCGACTGTTTGTCTCATCTTCCCTAATATGTGATCATCTGTTCCCATTAATATTAGTGATAAATAGTGACTGTGTTATACTGACAACCTCTAATAATACTTCATTACCTATTTCTTGTAGATCATTCTGATATAAACAAACATCTGGTCTCAAAGGATGAGGAAGGCACAAGTGAGAACAATGAGAGCCTTGACTTCCAAAATTTTACGTCATCTTCTGAAAAGCTTTGTAAAGTAAGTATGTGATTAATAAATCCAAAACATGTAAAAAAAATGTAAAACAACTCTAAAATTACATAAAAAAAATATTTTATATCTTATTTTTATCCGTATTTAGCTCTGTATCATCGCTACCAGGATGGTGAACAATGAGGATCCCAATGCCCCTCCAGAGTATACACCAGAAACCAACACAAACATCTCAGAAATGTGAGTAGATTATAAAGGGTCATTACTTCATTACTGGGAGTTCCAGGCTGATCTATGTACACAACACCAAATATAGGACATAAATATCAGAATATCAAATGCAGCATTCACCGCTTCATGGTTAACGGTCATTGTACTTTTGGCTTCAGAAAATGCAGAAGATAACAGCCCATAATTGTGGCAGGTCATGCATTTTTAGCATTGCCTACTCTGTAGGAGAGCTGTAGTATTACTTGCCAGCCATTCTTGGTAGTTGTGTTCTGATCCATGGAAGGTAGTTTTGAGCAGAAAACCTTCCCCACTATGACAGTCATATGTCCTATTAGGCCTTATAGTCAGTGTTCTTATAGTGAGACAACCCATTTTATACTGTGTTTACTTACGATTTACATGTTTTTCTTCTTCAAACAGGCAGAAAGAATCTGTTCCTGTATGTAATACAGACGATGCTGTTACCATCTTGCCACCCTCGTCCCCATTGCCAGGTATGTACATGTCTACAGCACCAACAATGTGAATGTTGACTTCAAGGCTCAAATATTTCCACATGGTTTTTCTGGTCTACTATGTTATCCATGTTTCATGGATCTCAGCTATGTTGACCATGGGTTCGTACTGTATCCCTATTTCCCTAATTTTGTACAGGAGTTTTTTTTCATGTATTCTGTATATTACGTTGCATCATCTATTAACCTAGTGAGATATAGCGACTGTGTTATACTGACACCCTCTAACAATCCTTCATTACCTATGTCTTGTAGATCACTCTGATGAAAACAACCATCTGATCTCAGAGGATAAGGAGGGCACAAGTGAGGACGATGAGAACTTTATCTTCCGAATATTTGCATCATCATCTTCTGAGAGGCTTTCTAAAGTAAGTATGTGATCGATAAATCCAAAATATGTACAAAAAAAGGATCTATAAAATTAAAAAGTATGTATATTTAATAACTTATTGTTATCCACATTTAGCACTCTACCACCACTAACGGGATGGTGAACAACGAGGATCCCAAGGCCCCTCCAGAGTGTACACCAGAATCGAACACAAACATCTCAGAAATGTGAGTAGATTATGGGGTCATTACTGGGAGCTCCAGGCTGATATATGTGCACAACACCAAATATAGGACATAAATACCATAATATCAAATGTAGCATCCACCGCCCCATGGTTATGGGTCATTGTGCTTTCAGCTTTCGGAATTGTTGGAGATAACAGCCCATAATTGTGGCCGGTCATGCACTTTTAGTGCTGCCCTCACTGTAGGAGAGATGTAGTATGAAATGCCGGCCATTCTTGGTAGTTGTTTTCCTCTCAGCTCTCTATAAAAGGTAGTCTTGAGCAGAAGACCTTCCCCACTATGACAGTCATATGTCCTACTAGGCCTTATAGTCGGTGTTCTTCTAGTGAGACAACCCCTTTTATACGGAGTTTACTTGAGATTTACATGTTTTTCTTCTTCAAACAGGCAGAAAGTATCTGTTCCTGTATGTAATACAGACGATGCTGTTACCATCTTGCCACCCTCGTCCCCATTGCCAGGTATGTACATGTCTACAGCACCAGCAATGTGAATGTTGACTTCAAGGCTCAAATATTCCCACATGGTTTTATACAATACTATAGGTCTCTTATGTTATCCATATTATGACAAAGCAGATCCTATAAGAATATATTGTTACTGATTTTTTTTTTAATTTTTCATCAGAATTTCCATCTCATGAAGAAAGAAAATCGGCAATAAATCTGAGTATGGAGCAACAAAACTCAGAAAATGGAAAAAATGGGAAAAAGAGACGAGGTAAGTGTGAGAATCAACTCCATGTTGTGTGATGTCAGTGAGAATAATTCATGTGGAGTAGATGTCATCTGTCAGTGATGGGATTGTCACATGTATGATTGCTGACAATGACCCCTGACCTCTGTATGATAATATTCCTCTGCCGTCCGGCCACAGTGACTGCACAGCATTATCATGTAATATGGAGTCCCATCACTTACATTATATTTATTTCTCTTCTCATAGGTTCCATCTTCCGCCGGATCTTATCATCCTGCCGGCGTGGATTATCCAGGGCTGCTCGCGCATTTGCATGCTGTCACTGTTGCCCTAAAACCATCTAAAAGACGGGACACCTAAGCATCCAGCGCCCTGAAGTCCAGCAGATCCATCATCACTGCTGGAGCTGTATAGAAGGACCTTCACCATCTACCTGTGGCCTTCTGACTGGTCAACCTGGACAAGTTTCAGTAACGCCTCTGTCATCGGGCTCCGCGGTATTCATACTGCTCGTCTGACGTGTCATTTACTGATCACCTGGTATCTGACCTCGGCTATCTTCCTGACTTTGATTTATTCTATTGACAATGTTCACGATTTTATTCATCCCATTATTAATTAAAAAAAAGTAAAATCTGTTACTGTTGCTCTGATTCCTTTTTGTCTTGAATTCACAAATACTTGTAACTCACTAATTGCTCTTCTTCTCACTAAATGTATTTCTCATTATCCTTAATGCAGCAGTCAGTCTCATATTTCTGTCCAGCAATTACACTGGTGCATCCACCCTGTACCAGTCATTACACTCATCCACAAACCTCTCCACACTGCTGCACAGTCCTGCATCTCTACCATATCTACACTCCAATGAGCTAAGATTAACATCCTCCATAATCAGGACCTCCCACTCTCATGTCCAAGACATTTTCTCTGCTGCACCAGCTCTCAGGAGTGCACTACTGCAGGCAATCAGGTTCATTCCCACTATCAGAGATTTTAAGTGTGCAGTAGAAACAGATTATTTGTGGCAGGACTGTCAAATCACCTCACTATTCTAAGTTTTTCCTACAGCACTCAGTAGCACTTAATATTTGTACATATACAGATAATGGTTGGTGACTGGTTCATGCAGCCTTAATTCCACAAAGATAGAAATAAAAGGTCAACATGTTTCATACATCCAAACCATCCTTAATCATGGCAGAAAAACATAATTTTAAGTTCCCACTATGAATATTTGGTGAGATATCACAGCTGTGTATTTTCACAGCACAAAGAACGCATCTTACAGATCAGCAAATCACAGTGTGCTGACGCTTAGTGTTGTAGTTTTGAACAACACCATTCATTTTATCATATAATGTGTTGAAAAATGAGAAAAAATGCCAGGTTTGGGTTCCTTCATTTTACAGTGTGTATTGTGTTGTAAAAACAAACTGACAAAATGATTCAGAGTCAGTAGTACGATTACTGTGATACCAAACTTATAAGGTTTATATATATATATATATATATATATATGTATATATATATATATATATATATATATATATACAGTACAGACCAAAAGTTTGGACACACCTTCTAATTTAAAGATTTTTCTGTATTTTCATGACTATGAAAATTGTACATTCACACTGAAGGCATCAAAACTATGAATTAACACATGTGGAATTATATACTTAACAAAAAAGTGTGAAACAACTGAAAATATGTCTTATATTCTAGGTTCTTCAAAGTAGCCACCTTTTGCTTTGATGACTGCTTTGCACACTCTTGACATTCTCTTGATGAGCTTCAAGAGGTAGTCACCGGAAATGGTCTTCCAACAGTCTTGAAGGAGTTCCCAGAGATGCTTAGCACTTGTTGGCCCTTTTGCCTTCACTCTGTGGTCCAGCTCACCCCAAACCATCTCGATTGGGTTCAGGTCTGGTGACTGTGGAGGCCAGGTCATCCGGCGTAGCACCCCATCACTCTCCTCCTTGGTCAAATAGCCCTTACACAGCCTGGAGGTGTGTTTGGGGTCATTGTCCTGTTGAAAAACAAATGATGGTCCAACTAAACGCAAACCGGATGAAATAGCATGCCGCTGCAAGATGCTGTGGTAGCCATGCTGGTTCAGTATGCCTTCAATTTTGAATAAATCCCCAACAGTGTCTCCAGCAAAGCACCCCCACACCATCACACCTCCTCCTCCATGCTTCATGGTGGGAACCAGGCATGTAGAGCCATCCGTTCACCTTTTCTGCATCGCACAAAGTCACGGTGGTTGAAACCAAAGATCTCAAATTTGAACTCATCAGACCAAAGCACAGATTTCCACTGGTCTAATGTCCATTCCTTGTGTTCTTTAACCCAAACAAGTGTCTTCTGCTTGTTGCCTGTCCTTAGCAGTGGTTTCCTAGCAGCTATTTTACCATGAAGGCCTGCTGCACAAAGTCTCCTCTTAACAGTTGTTGAAGAGATGTGTCTGCTGCTAGAACTCTGTGTGGCATTGACCCGGCCTCTAATCTGAGCTGCTGTTAACCTGCGATTTCTGAGGTTGGTGACTCGGATAAACTTATCCTCAGAAGCAGAGGTGACTCTTGGTCTTCCTTTCGTGGGGTGGTCCTCATGTGAGCCAGTTTCTTTGTAGCGATTGATGGTTTTTGCAACTGCACTTGGGGACACTTTAAAAGTTTTCCCAATTTTTCGCACTGACTGACCTTCATTCCTTAAAGTAATGATGGCCACTCGTTTTTCTTTACTTAGCTGCTTTTTGCTTGCAATAATACAAATTCTAACAGTCTATTCAGTAGGACTATCAGCAGAGTATTGACCAGACTTCTGCACAACACAACTGATGGTCCCAACACCATTTATAAGGCAAGAAATCCCACTTATTAAACCTGACAGGGCACACCTGTGAAGTGAAAACCTTTTTCGGTGACTACCTCTTGAAGCTCATCAAGAGAATGCCAAGAGTGTGCAAAGCAGTCATCAAAGCAAAAGGTGGCTACTTTGAAGAACCTAGAATATAAGACATATTTTCAGTTGTTTCATACTTTTTTGTTAAGTATATTATTCCACATGTGTTAATTCATAGTTTTGATGCCTTCAGTGTGAATGTACAATTTTCATAGTCTTGAAAATACAGAAAAATCTTTAACCGAGAAGGTGTGTCCAAACTTTTGGTCTGTACTGTATATATATATATATATATATATATATATATATATACAGTGTTTAGCATAAATCAGTACACCCAAATAGATTTGTCAGCAAACCTGTAGTTTCCTTTCAGAATCATCATTTTATATGGGATACCATACTACAAAATACTCTCGCAAATTTGAGCCATTGAATGCAAACAAGATTTGGTATTTTGCAGACCCCAAAAAAGTAATTTTCTTAACAAACTCATTCAAGATCATGTTTCAAAAATGAGAACATCCCAGTAACAGTCTTAAGAGAAAAGCTAAGTTTAGACAACAAAATTCTAATTAACAAGAACTGAACCACAGGTAAGTGTAATTATTCATTAAACAGATGTCCAGCAGACAGGTGTCTGTAAAAGGAAGTTACTTAATAAAGAAAACTCCTTCCCATTTCATGCTATCAGCAATGGCACCACATAGAAGGGAAATGTCACAAAACCTGAGAAAGAAAATAATTTCTTTGCAATAAATGTGAAGTCTACAAGAAGATCAGCAAAACTTTACTTATCAGTCAGAATACTGTAGCAAAAGTGATGCAAAACTATAACAAAGATGGAACTGCAACCATCTTACAGAGACGTCCAGGCCGACTATGGAAGTTAACACCTAAACAAAAGCGTCCTCTGATGAGAAGGGTAAGTGGTACCACATAGAAGAGAAATGTCACAAGACATTTCTGAGAAAGAAAATAATTTCTTTACAAAAAATGTGAAGTCTACAAGAAGATCAGCAAAGCTTTTCTTATCAGTCAGATGGAAGTTAACATCTAAACAAAAGCATCTTCTGATGAGAAGAAAATCGACAGGCAAATTCATTGCTATTAGCTGAAGAAGTAGAAAGCCAAACTAGGGTGAGTGTTTTCCATGACACGACACGGTGTACACTGCAAATGAATGGCATTCATGAGTGTCCTCCACAAAGGAAGCCTCTCTCCCTTAAAGCCCATGAACAATAAAAGTCCGTCTACAATTTGCCAGGGTCCATGCTTAAAACTATGAGGACTACCGGGACTCTATACTGTGTATGTGCATCTTATGTGTATGTCCGTATTTTATGTTTGTGTGCACTATGTATATGTGACGCGCCCTGGGCCTATGTGACGTAGCGTTGCGCACGCAGGGACTACCCGGAGCCGGATCTGATAGGGGTAGTAGTCTCGTGGCGGTGACCCGGTCCGTGCCCACGGAGTCAGACTAAGTGGCGGTATATTAGCAGTAGATGTAGGATGACTACGCCACCCGTTGAATGCAGCTATGGAGCTGCCGCTGCAGGGCAGACCGCTGAGGCCGGTGGAAGGATGGTGCAGCGTGGATGATATAACCCCCAACGGGAGGGGTATGGCCTCAGGGCAGCCGACGTGGAAGATGGGGGTAGCAGGAACCACTCAGAGACGATGCGGTGTAGTTCAGGGTCTTTACTGGTGACAAAGACAGACCCTCCCGGAGTACTTGCTAGCGATCGGGGCCTGGTCAGTCCTTGAGCAGATGGGATCTCCCCTGGCCAGGTGGAGTTGTAGGCCTTCCCAACTAACTGTACTCTTCTGGCTACCTTGCTAGAGGCGGGTAAAAGTAGCCCACGTCCCTGAGTGTACCGTGTGGTGCTCACCCGTATGGCCGGTGACTCGGGGCCTTCTAGTGCCTTCCGCTCCACGACGGCGGTGCTGGTCCCACGCGTGTGACCGTGCCTTCGGGTTTCTGGGCCAGAGGACTTGAAATCCCCTGCCGGACGGTTTCTGCTGCTGGGTAAGGGTTAGTCCCCACAGCCTCGGACTCCGGGTCCGGTGATAACTTCTCAGTCAGGGCGAGCTCTGCAGCTGCCAGCCCCTGACTCCTTGTAGCACTGCTCCCACAGAGCTCCTGTTGTTTCTTCCTATGCTGCTTCTCTTCTCTGTCTCTACTTCTGGCATGGCCCGGGAGCTGGGCCCAGCCGGAGCCACAGCTCCCTGTCCGCCCTCCTGGCTCAACTCTCCCTTTGAACTCTCTAACCCTGCCTCAGCCCCAGGTTTATATAGGGGAAGTCCTTCCCCTCCCAGGACTGGGCAGGAGGTGTGGCATGCATAGGATTCCTGACCAAGAGACCTCCCACCTGCTCTCAGACATAACATTGCTGTTACTGTGGAAACCAGACCCCTGGGGTGCCACATATGCATACGTTAAAATGTGTATAGAGTATTAGCATGTGCAAATTTTATATGTGTGCCTAATATAAATATACATGGAAAGGTATATGTAGGTGGTGCCTGATGGAGGGTGGGGGGCCCAGATCAGAAGTCCTGATTAAGGGCCCTTCACTGTCATTGTCTGCCCCTTATATAAACAGTAAAATCCTCTTTAATAACTGGACTTCCATTGGGGTGGACTTCTCATAGATGGCCAGTATGCATACTATATTGTGAATCTGGGCATCTCTCACAGAAAATCTGATCTGGATATGAGGGTGGTCTTCTATAAGCGGTGATGTTTTGGAGAGATTTAGGGAAAAGTCCCAATTCTTATCCATCGATCTGGTAATTTGAGTAAAATATTTGTGTTGATAACTGATCACAAAGTCACAAAATATGTAAGATTTGGCATAACCTGGTTCATTTTTCAAAAAGTTATGCTCAATTTTTTTAGCACCAAGTTTTGTTGCTTTTTTGTAGACTTACACTAACTTAGTATATTGTGTGAGAATTAAATGAATTATGAATTAGTTGGCGCATTTTACCACACTCTGGGGGTCCCTGACAGTCCTTCTTTACCGGCCCTGTAGTGATGCCAATGTAAACTTCCAAGTGACCGCGCAGTCAATCACTGTCACGAATGCAGGACAACCTATGATTAGCTAATTTTTGGGAAATCCTTATAACAAAAGGGGATTGAAAATATTTACAATTATTTTAAAAGCATTAAAAAAAAAACAGACCCAATACTTATAATTAGTTTGTTGAAAGTAGTCTAATTAAAGGGAGCTGAAAGGATTAGAGATTATGAACCCGATTCACCAGTGTTTTTGCCAGAAAACTGGCATAAAGCTCTTGAAAAGTTGCAAAGTTTTGTGACTTTTCCCATTTTCACATAATTTTAACTTCTTTAAAGCCCAAGACGTACTGATACGTATCTGCGCCCTGGGACTTGAGAGCCTGATACGTATTAGTACATCTTTGCGATCGCGCCCGCACACAGGCTGTGTGGGCGTGATCGCCGCCGGGTGTCAACTGATTGTCACAGCTGACACCCGGTGCTATGTGCTGGGAGAGGTCCCGCACATTAACCCCCGCAATGCTGGGATCGAAGTCGTTCGCAGCATTGCGAGGGCAAGGGGAGGTGATCGGGATAGTCACCTCTTCTGCCGGCGTCCAGCAATGTGTGCCGCGGCTTCCCGGATGTTGTCATGATGACCCGATTCACTGAGGGGTGCAGTTTTAAGAATGGTGTCACTTTTGGGTATTTTCAGTCATAAAGACCCCTCAAAGTGACTTCAAATGTGATGCGGTCCCTAATAAAATGGTTTTGTAAATTTTGTTGGAAAAATGAGAAATCGCTGGTCAATTTTAACCCTTATAGCTCCCTAATAAAAATAAATTTGGGTTCCAAAATTGTGCTGATGTAAAGTAGACATATGGGAAATGTTATTTATTAACTTTTTTTGTGTGACATATCTCTCCGATTTAAGGGCATAAAAATTCAAATTTTGAAAATTGCAAAATTTTCTAAATTTTCGCCAAATATCTGTTTTTTTCACAAATAAACACAAGTGATATCGAAGAAATTTTACCACAATCATAAAGTACAATATGTCATGAAAAAATATTCTCAGAACCAGGGGGATCCGTTGAAGCGTTCCAGAGTAATTACCTCATAAAGTGACAGTGGTCAGAATTGTAAAAATTGGCCTTCTCATTAACGTGCAAACCACTTTGGGTTGTAAAGGGGTTAAGGACTCTACCTGCATATACAGTCATGGAGGAAAGTGCTGGCACCCTTGAAATTGTTTCAGAAAATTACACATGTTTTATTACACGCATGTTTATTTCCTTTGTGTTTATTGGAACAACACAAAAAAACTGAGAAAAAAAAGGCAAATTGGACATAATTTCACACAAAACTCCAAAAATGGGCCGGAATACATATATATATTTTTGATGGGACAACACTGAAGATGCGACACTTTGATACAATGTACAGTAGTCAGTGTACAGCTTGTTTAACTGTAAATTTGGTGTGCCTGCAAAATAACTCAACACACAGCCATTAATGTCTAAACAGCTGGCAACAAAAGTGAGTACACCCCTAAGTGTGTTCTCAGCTGATGTTATTTGTTGGTTTTTCTTTGCATCCCGAACAATTTTCTTGGCAGTTGTGGCTGAAATTTTTGTTGGTCTACCTGACTGTGGTTTGGTTTTTACAGAGCATCTGATTTTCCATTTGTTAATCACAGTTTGAACACTGCAGACTGGCATTATCAATTCCTGGGATATCTTTTTGTATCCCTTTCCTGTGTTATACTCTTTTTGCCTCCCTTTCCTGTGTTATACAGTTCAACTACCTTTTCCCGTAGATCCGTTGATAATTCTTTTGCTTTCCCCATCTCAAAATCCAGAAACGTCAGTGGCTGGATCCCAGAAACTCACTCAGCTTTATGCACACACACTGATTACAAGCAAACAGGTCATACGTGAGGATGTTACCTTTAGTAGCCATTCAAACCCATTTGTGTCAAATTCTGTGCATGTTATCAGGCCAAAATTATCAGCGTATGTAAACTTTTTGATCAGGATTATTTGGATGTTTTTGGTTGTCATTAGTGATGAGCGAGCACTAAAATGCTCGAGTACTCGTTGCTCGGGTCGAGCAAATTGAAATACTCGGGTGCTCAACCCGAGCAATGAGCCCAATATAAGTCTAGGGGAAACTTGAGCATTTTTCAGGTGGCTCCCCACGGCGGTCTGCAGAGGGCCTAAAAATTGCCCAAATCGATGGGAACTGTGCTCAAATGACATGTGAACAACATGGGGAAGACCCCTGGAAGCATCTCTGACTCCCAGAACACTGCTGTCAACAACGTCGTCAGAGTATTACGCCACTTTTACGGCGTAAGGAACATCCTTTCCAGGGTGATGACTTGTATATAAGGCAAAATAAATAAACAAAAACACAAATACTCCTACACACCTTGGGCTATGTTCACACGTAGCATTTTTGACACGTTTTTGCACTTTTGCATTGCTTTCAACCAAGACAAATGCATTCACCAGGAAATGTCATTTTAACATTTTACAACCTTATCTGGCCATGTGGTGTGTGACACATCATCAGACACATGCATACAGTGCTGAAAAGACATGGGAACAGCAAGGGGAAGACCTCTGTAAACATCTCTGAATCCCAGGTCACTGCCTAAATGTGTGCCCATCATAAGTGATCCTTGGCACATGCGAAGATGCCTCCCGCCATGCACCTGTCGTTGCAGACTTGCAACAATCACCGTCCACGTCCTTGTCCCACTGCAGTGTTCAGTTGTCCCTACCCCATTCCTTGGAATGCAAGCACAAGAATGCCGGCAGCCACCCACCCACAGGCTGCAATACTATACTGCCAAATTTTTGACAGCTGCTTGCACTTGAAATGTGGCCTTTTAGGCTCGTGGAGGCGGAAGCTTTTCATAACCTCATGCCGGCGGCGGCCGGGTGTCCATACTCGGTCCCCAGTCGCCACTATATTTCCCGGTATCGCCTCCGCCTTCCACAACCACGGGTCCAATAACATTACCCGTGCCCTCCCCAGTGCACTTACTGGGAAGGACCGCCTAACCACAAACACGTGGACAGGTGAATGTGGCCAGGGACGGTACGGAGCCAGTCCACAACTTTTTTTGCTAAGAGTTGTATTTAGCTCGGTGAAAGGACTGGCATAGAGGGAAACCGTATCTACCCTGCGCGTCATTTCTCCCAGAAAATCCTGTAATTGAGCTTGTTGCAGAAGCAATGGCAGCCCATCCAACATCAACTCGCACTTGTCAATGGTGCTTTGACACACACACATCTTTCTTTGCGCATTTAATTTCTTGAATACAGAGTTGGAAAATGGCCTGATCCGTAATGCGTTTTGAGAAATAACATGCATAAGCATGGCTGATCCGCATTAAAAAAGCAGCCATAGAGTGTCCAGGAACCTTCCCCCACACTTTTCTTAGCCAGGGCTGCTTTTCGGCAGGGTTGCACGGGCCCACCAGAGAACCAGAGACTCCTCCGGCGGGCCCTGGCTTCTCCTTCAGGAGAGTTCATAGTGCCGAGGTGAGGCCATGATGATGATAGAGGCCATCATCTGCTTAGTTTTCTGTTACTTGGAATGCAATTGCAAGTGACGCGCCCCCTGGGACATATTCCTTTCTTTCAGGGGAATACCCGGAGCCGGATCAGATGGGGGTTGTAGTCTCCGAGTGGCTGTGACCCGGTCCGTGCCCAGGGTGTCAAACTCAGTTGTATGTGGCAGACCTACAGATGTTATTAAGTTCTTTATTGTCGACTACGCCACCCGTTGTGTTGCGGTCACTGTGGCCGCCGCTGCAGCAGGGTCCGCTGAGGCTGATGGTGTTGGTGCAGCTTGATAGGATAACCCCCAACGGGAGGGGTATAGCCTCAGGGGGATCAGGTGCAGAGGATGGGGGTTGTGGTGGTGCAGTGTAGACGGCAATCAGAGACAGAGTCGGGTTATGCAGTTTAGGGTATTTACTCACTGCTGATGTTCCGGTCACTCCAGCTTCTAGTGACCACCCGAGCCGTGCTGCGTCCACCAGGTCCTGGACTCGGCCAACCCCCAAGTAAGTCCGGAGCGTGACCCTGAGCTCTCCTTCTGTCCTTTCCTCTGGCCGTCCCCACCAGTGATCCACCTAGGTCCAGCTCCCTCGGGCCTTCTGTTGGGAGGCCCTTGGCCTTGGGTTCCCTGACCCTCCACGTGGTATGCCTTCGGGGTGGATGTGGTGGGTGGCCGTGGCAGATGCTGCCCACGGCCTCCGGTCTCTGGCTAGGGTGTGCTTCTGCCCCCACCAGTTTGGGATCCGGTACCCTGTGCCGACTCTTCACCCGGGGATTTAATTTGGGTTCTTGGAGTCCTCTTTTCTGTTTCCCCCTCTGGGTCTTTCCTTCTCTTTCTCCTCTCTCACTCTGGGTCTCTCTTCTCCTCTGCTCGCTGACTTGTTCTCTGCAACTGACCCTGTTCTTAGTTGGTGCCCACTTTATATATCCCTCTATGTGTGAGCTCAGGTGACCAGCACCCAATGAGCTCCTAACTTTACCCAGGCTGCTCCCCCTATCTGCCCCTACACTACTTGGGATATTCCACCCCCCTCCCACTCCAGCCAAGGACAGACTCGGTCGTACCTGCACATTTTTAAGTGGGAGTACCGTTGGTCTGCCCTCCGGAAATGGGATGTGTGTAGTGCATGCAGCCTACCGAGCTCAGTTCCACACTCCTTCCTTACCCGGGAGTGGAATATCACACCTCTGGCTGAGGTGCAATACCCCTGTAGCAGCCGAATCCTCAGGGTGCTACATTCCCCCCTGGTAAATCACAGCACGTCCTCGGGCTGCAAAAGATAAAACCACAAAAACATACAATTTTTTTTTTCATAAACATCAACATATAAAACATATAAAACATCATATAAATTAGCAGCATCAATAGAACTTTTTATATAAAACATTCTCGTCGTCTCTCCTCCTCCTCCGGTCACTGGGCAACTGTTGACCGGGCAAAGTGCGACAGTTCCTTTTCTTAAGGTGGTTTGACAGTAAAACCAGTAGGGGGCGCTTTAGGAAGCGCAACTATGTACAAGGGTAGTTGGCCGCTCTCAGTCCTCGGCCAGGTAAAGGGAAGGGAAAGGAATGGCTGCTCACAGTCCTCAGCCTGTGGGATTAAAGGTAAAACGGGTGAACAGTTCACATCAGCTGGTCCCAACGGGGACTATATTTGCAGTAACAGTTTCTTTGTACCCCTACGGGTAACTATATACAGTCTCCTTCACTACCGTCCTCAACGACGGCGTCCTCCTGCTCTTTTCTTGTAGTCAGCTGTTGCTTTAGACCCGTCCGGGTCTTCTTGCTCCTCCTCCTCACACCGCAACTCCTCCTCCGTCAGGCGATGCACGTGGAGGGCGTAGGGTCCTTTGGCACACTTGTGCCGGGTAAAGGTGACCTCGTCCCCGATATAAAGGTCACGACCTCTGTGCCCCTCCGGCAGATGGGACTCCACGTCTCTGCGCGTGACAAAGACGTCGCCGGGGGTGTTGTGGTCTCGGATGAAGCCCCACCCGTGCTGCATGTTGAACTTGATTACAGTCCCGGTGGTGCGGGGACTGTGCGCTGCACGGGGGTCCCTCCTGGTCCGGCTCTTCTGCTCGGCGCTCCTTATTTGGGCCTGTTGTTCCCGGACCCGCCTCTCTCTCCGCTCCCTCGCAAACTCCTCGAGCTGCTGCCGGCAGCACTCAGCACGCTTCGCTGCAGCTGCCCGGGTTTCTTGAGTGAACCCCATTAGATCTTCTCCGGTGGGGTCCCACTCAAATTGGGTCTCTTCAAGCGGGGGCGAGATCCTTATCACGGGCTTCGGAGCCGGAATCAGGGGTGCACACATGGCCCCAACCCTCCTCTGGTGCTCCAGTTCATAATATTCCTGGGGCCAGATGAAAGGCTGCCCGTCCGGCCACGTGTGCTGGGCAAACAAGTCCTCTCCCAGACGCGGCACCCTTGGTTTTACGGGCGCGGGCGCGGTGATGGTGGCGCCCGGGTTGCCCAGGCCTTGCGGCCAGGCCTGGGGCACCTGGAAGGTGAAGGGCACCGTTAGGACGGCGGCGCCCTGGGCTACCTGGCCTTGCGGCCAGGCCGGAGGCTCCGCGGAGGTAGGGGGCGCTGTTGGTGATGCGACGCCCGGGAATTCTAGGCCCTGCGACCAGGCTGGTGTTGCTTCCTGTTTTGCCACGCTCGGGGTCGTTGCGCATGGCGTCACAGGGGTCGCGGCGGCGGCTTCCGGTTGGGGCCTAGTCTGCATCGGTGACATGGCGTTTTCGGGCACAGCAGGGGGACTTTCGGGCTCTGCGACGGGGAGCTGGGGCAGGTAAGCGGTTTCCCGGTTTGGGGTATAGACGTCCCCTTTACCTGCCTCCATGCGTTCGGCTCCCTTCTCGACGCCGTCTCCGGCCTTGGGTCCTCCCGCGCCATCCTCAGAGGCGGTCTGTCTCCTCATCTTGGCTGGCGTGCTCCGGGTCTTGGTTTGCTGGGCCATCTCTCGGCTCCACTCCGCCAATGTCTCTCGCTGTACCCGGGCCATCCTCCGTGCGAGGCCCTCCAGGGCAGTCTGTGCACACTCCCGGTCTCGGGGGAGCTGTGCGAGGACCTCCACTAGGCCTAGTGGGGTCGTAGTTTCCAGCAGGCTCCTGACCAACGGGTCGGTGCTGCTCTGCTCTTCTTCCAGCAGGCTCCTGGCCAGCGGGCCGGTGCTGCTCTGCTCTCCTTCCTCAGTCTCTAGCAGGCTCCTGGCCAGTGGGCCGGTGCTGCTCTGCTTTCTCGCCATCTCCGGGTAAGCTCCTCCGCTACTCTTCTCCAGGCTTCTTGCCTCCGGGTGCGCTCGCTCCAGACTGCTCCAGGCGGCACCCATCTTCGTTCTTTTCTTTCGTCTCCTCCCACTTCGAGGGCGGTCCCGGGGCAACTCGGTGACCATCAGCTCCAGGGGCAGTTCTTTCACGCTGACAGACACCTCTAGCATCACAGTCTCTGTTGGTGGGGGCGGTTTCCACTTTTGGCGCCATTTTCGGTCCCGGCCCACGATGGGAGGTGGCCTCTTACCATCTTCTGGCACGCCCATAATGGCGTCCGCTCTTCCAAAGCGGGAAATTTTTGGAAATGGCGGGAATCGCTTCCCAGTGGCGGGAAACTCTGCAGATGGCGGGAAAAAGCTGGAAATGGCGGACAACCGGCGGGAATCGACTGGTGATGGGGTCCGATGGCGGGGACCCTCCGGAACCGGCAGGAGACTTCTTTCTGAGGTAAACTTGTACTTTTCTTCAGGCACGCAGTACCCGGTTGTTGCGGGCACGTAATCCTGCCGACTACGCCAAAGTTGACGCGCCCCCTGGGACATATTCCTTTCTTTCAGGGGAATACCCGGAGCCGGATCAGATGGGGGTTGTAGTCTCCGAGTGGCTGTGACCCGGTCCGTGCCCAGGGTGTCAAACTCAGTTGTATGTGGCAGTCCTACAGATGTTATTAAGTTCTTTATTGTCGACTACGCCACCCGTTGTGTTGCGGTCACTGTGGCCGCCGCTGCAGCAGGGTCCGCTGAGGCTGATGTTGTTGGTGCAGCTTGATAAGATAACCCCCAACGGGAGGGGTATAGCCTCAGGGGGATCAGGTGCAGAGGATGGGGGTTGTGGTGGTGCAGTGTAGACGGCAATCAGAGACAGAGTCGGGTTATGCAGTTTAGGGTATTTACTCACTGCTGATGTTCCGGTCACTCCAGCTTCTAGTGACCACCCGAGCCGTGCTGCGTCCACCAGGTCCTGGACTCGGCCAACCCTCAAGTAAGTCCGGAGCGTGACCCTGAGCTCTCCTTCTGTCCTTTCCTCTGGCCGTCCCCACCAGTGATCCACCTAGGTCCAGCTCCCTCGGGCCTTCTGTTGGGAGGCCCTTGGCCTTGGGTTCCCTGACCCTCCACGTGGTATGCCTTCGGGGTGGATGTGGTGGGTGGCCGTGGCAGATGCTGCCCACGGCCTCCGGTCTCTGGCTAGGGTGTGCTTCTGCCCCCACCAGTTTGGGATCCGGTACCCTGTGCCGACTCTTCACCCGGGGATTTAATTTGGGTTCTTGGAGTCCTCTTTTCTGTTTCCCCCTCTGGGTCTTTCCTTCTCTTTCTCCTCTCTCACTCTGGGTCTCTCTTCTCCTCTGCTCGCTGACTTGTTCTCTGCAACTGACCCTGTTCTTAGTTGGTGCCCACCTTATATATCCCTCTATGTGTGAGCTCAGGTGACCAGCACCCAATGAGCTCCTAACTTTACCCAGGCTGCTCCCCCTATCTGCCCCTACACTACTTGGGATATTCCACCCCCCTCCCACTCCAGCCAAGGACAGACTCGGTCGTACCTGCACATTTCTAAGTGGGAGTACCGTTGGTCTGCCCTCCGGAAATGGGATGTGTGTAGTGCATGCAGCCTACCGAGCTCAGTTCCACACTCCTTCCTTACCCGGGAGTGGAATATCACACCTCTGGCTGAGGTGCAATACCCCTGTAGCAGCCGAATCCTCAGGGTGCTACACAAGTATGCAGCCAGCCACCCACCCACCCACAGGCCGCAACACTAAACTGACAGATTTCTGGGCAGCTCTTTGCACTTGAAATATGGCCTTTTAAGCTTGTGGAGGTGGAAGCTTTTCACAACCTCATGCAGGCGGCGGCCGGGTGTCCATACTCGGTCCCCAGCCGCCAGTATTTTTCCCGGTATCGCCTTCGCCTTCCACAAGCACGGGTCCCACAACATTACCCATGCCCTACCCAGTGCACTTACTAAGAAGGACTGCCTAACCACAAACACGTGGACAGGTGAATGTGGCCAGGGACGGTACGGAGCCAGTCCACAACTTTTTTTGATAAGAGTTGTATTTAGCTCAGTGAAAGGACTGGCATAGAGGGAAACCGTATCTACCCTGAGTGTCATTTCTCCCAGGAAGCCCTCTAAAGCTGCTTGCACTTGAAATGTGGCCTGAACATTACTGCTGGTACTTTTCTGTGGCAATTTTCTTGCCTCCTACCAGCCTGGAATATTTCCAGCAAACTATGGTACAACACCATGGTATTAGCACTGCCCCCAGTACCAGCAGCGAAGCCATCCTCAATTTCCTTCTCTGGAATTTTATTTGGTAGACTGAGTGGCTGCCAAAATAAATTTTCTCACAAAGGAGCTGATGATAGAGTGGCAGTAGGTTCAAGTTTCTCCAGCCTGTTAGATATTAGAGGGTGAACGGCAGCACATTGGATCAGTGGTTAGCACTGAAGTCTTGCAGCACTGGGATCCTGGGTTCAAATCCCAGCAAGGACAACATCTGCAAGAAATTTGTATGTTCTCCCACAGGGTTGGACAGTCCCACCAGAGAATTCTCTGGTGTGCCTTGGCTTCTACCTCAGGAGAGTTCATGATAGCGCTAACTTTGCAGCTGCTATGGGGCTCTTGAGCGGGTGAGAAAGGTTAGCCCTCAGAAACAAATCCTCTGGTGGGCAGAATGTTTTTCAATCTGAAACAGCTTCTCAGTGGGAGTTGTATTTCACAGCATGCCATATTCTTTAGCTCTGTGAAAGGACTGGCATATAGGGAAACCTTATTTACCCCGGTTGTCATTTCTCTGTCACCAGGTTCCGCCCATTGTAACACACGACCATGCCTGGCTGTATGTTCAGCGGTGAGAGCCACAGATCAAGCTGCTGTGTTACAGCTTTCAACAACTATGCAGCGCTGGGCGGTTTGTTAATTAAGCATTAAGCATGTTATCTTCAGCACAGCCTGCTGCTGTTTGGCCAAGGCAGTGCAGCAGTGCTGTCAGCTTGTGACTGATGTGGTCATTTCGGAGATGGAGGAGGAGGTGCATGAGCTGAACAATGTGATTACATTGAGGTTAAATTGGTGATGCTATTTTTTATACTAAAGAAAGATCCTATTGTTATGTTTTTTTATGTTATTTTTTATGACAAATGCATTCACCGGGAAAAGTCATTTTAACATTTTACAACCTAATCTGGCAATGTGGTGTCATCAGACACATCCTGTTTTATTTACGATGGAGGGACTCTGAAAGTCATAAAGCCTATTTTTATAGGAACATCAGACGGCCCTTACTATTCTTAAAAGGCCAGCAGTCGGCCCTAGCTATTGTTAGAGAGCCATCAGAGGGCTATGCTTTGTTGTTCCCATTATTAACAAGTGGGTCTCCTATACTGTTATTGCGCATCCAGTGACTGCAAGGGTTGTCAAAAATTTGGACGCAACCTAATACCCCTTTGAAGAGACATAGAGGAGGGTCTCAGTAAAAAAAATGTTCCCATTATAAAGGAGCGGGTCTTCTATAGTGGTAATGCCCATGCTGTGACTGCAAGGGTGGCCAAAATTTTTGAATAAAACACTAACAATTTAAAGACACAAAGAGCATGGCCACAGTAACAAGGTACGACATGTTCCCGTTAGAAAGGAGAGGGTCTGCTATACAGTTATAGGGTATGCAGTGAATCCAACGGCTGACAAATTTTAGGAAAAACCCCACTAAGAATTTAAGGACACACAGAGCAGGGCCACATTAACAAGGTACGACATGTTCCCATTAGAAAGGAGAGGGTCTGCTATACAGTTATAGGGTATGCAGTGAGTCCACCGGCTGACCAAGTTTAGGAAAAAACCCACTAAGAATTTAAAGACACATAGACCAGGCCACAGTAATGACAAATTCCCATTAGAAAGGAGAGAGTCTCCCATAGTGTTGGACTATGCAGTGACTGCAAGAGCTGCCAAAAATTTGGAGGCACTTCAATGGCCCTTGGAAGAGACGTGGAGGAGCGCATCATAAAAAATTGTTACCATTAGAAAGGAGCGGGCCTCCTATACTTGTAATGCCATGCACTAAGTGTATGGGCTGACAAACATTTACTCCTGGGGGGTATACATGAACATACTGTATAAAAAATTTTTTTTACGGGCATCATAAAAATGTAGCGCCCCGAGGGCTCGACCGCTACAGGGGTATTGCACCTCTGCCAGAGGTGTGATATTCCACTCCTGGGTAAGGATGGAGTATGGACCAGGGTTCAGTTAGCTGCATACAGCACACTCACCCCATTTCCGAGGGACAGCTCAACGGTGCTCCCATTAGACAGAAATGCAGGCACGACAGACCATGTCCCTGGCTGGAGTGGGGAGGGGGTAGGAATACCCAGTGATGTAGGAGCAGATAGGGGTTGGTTCCTGAGCGTAGATAGGAGCCCATTGTTTGCTGGTCACCTGGGCTCATGTTCTAGAGGGAGGTATAAAAGGTAGGCACCATCTTAGAACAGTGTTCAGTCAGAGAGAAGAAGTGACAGAGTGGGGGCCTCTGCAAGGGGCTCTTCTCCGTAGGCGGGCCTAGCCTCTGAGGCCCAGCCAGCACAGAGAGAAGAGAAGAAGAGAAGTTCAGTGAGTGGAGTAAGAGAAGGAGTTCAGCCAGAGAGGGCTGACAGGGAGCTGTGGCTCAGTCTGGGCCCAGCTCCACGAGGCAGGCCTAGGGTGAAGGCCAGGAACAGAAAGGAACAAGAACAGAAAGGAACAAGAACAGAAAGGAACAGAAGAGAAAGAGAAAGAGAGAAACAGAAGGGCTCAGGAACAAGACGGCAGAAGGGACCCTAAGAACCAACGAGAATACAGGGTGAAGGGTCAGGCAGATTAAGGGTACCGGATCCCAAGTTGGTGGAGGAGAAACAGCCCTCAGCCAAAGACCGGAGGTCGTGATCATTTATTGGTGCGACACCTCATCAAACCTGCTAGGAAGGCACCATATAGGACAGCGGGGAACGGGAACCACATTTACCCGCACAAGTCTGCGGCAGCTGGACAAAAGTGGGTCACTGGTGAGGCAGGCCAGAGAAAGGATTGAAGGGGTCCTGTGTCATGCTCCTGAACTGCCTGGGGTTGACCGAGCCCCTCACCTGGTGGACGCAGCACGGCTCGGGCGGTCATTGCTGACAGAAGTGACCCGGAGTACATGAACTGTGAGTAAAAGACATTGGACTGCAGTACGTTGTCTGTGTACTCTTTCGCTCCTCCAGCACTAACGGCACTGGGACTCTCTGCACCATCACCCCCACCATCCACTACACTGCCCTGGGGCTGCACTCTTCCCGTGGGGAGTCACACTACCTCAGCTGCATACATCATCAGCCCCAGCGATCTGCCTTGCAGCGGCGGTTCATAATAACCGCAATCCACGGGTGGCGCAGTCGGACATCACTTAGGACGGCTAAAGGACTACCACTGGTCTGACCACCCTGAGCCACGGAACCGGGTCGCCACTACTACCCCCACCGTCTCCCTATTGCCCGGCTCCGAGTGCCCCACGGCCCAGGGGCGAGTCAAACACCCTTAAAAAAAATTATGTGGGTGTTGCATCATGGACCACGGTCACCCTGGTGATATGGTGGTGGAGGATGAGGAGAAGGAGGAGGACAAGAGCAAATAGCCAAAATCAGGAAGCGTATACCCATGTGTGGGTGTGAAAAGGTGCATGGGAATACACCTCCCAAGAAAAGACACTGGATTTGAGTTTATGTTACGCTGCTATCATTCGGTGGTGTTGAGAAGTCTGGCCCAATCCAGCCCTTGTTCATTTTTATAAGAGTCAGCCTGTCAGCATTTTCAGTTGACAGGAGGATGCGCTTATCAGTTATAATTCCACCAGCGGCACTAAAAACCCGATCTGATAAAACGCTGGCGGCAGGGTAGGCCAGGACCTCCAAGGCATAGAGAGCCAGTTCATTCCACATATCTAGCTTGGATACCCAATATTTATAAGGCACAGAGGAATCACGGAGGACGTTGGTACGGTACGGCAAGGTACTCCCTCAGCATCTTCCCAAACTTTGCACTCCTTGTGAGAGTACCCTGCGCCTCAGGGCCTGTGCGATGGGAGGGTCTGAGAAAACTCTCCCAGAACTTTGACAGTGTTCCCCTGCCTCTGCTGGATTGAAGTTGTGTCTCTCTCGCCTGTACTCCTTGGTTGTCGAACGAAGTGTGCCCTCTGCCTCCAGCGTTTTCAGATGGGAATTTTTTTAATAGGTCCGCAACAAGGGCCTTCTGGTACTGCCTCATTTTTGTACACCTGTCCGCCTCAGGAATAAGAGATATAAAGTTCTCCTTGTAGAGTGGGTCTAGAAGTGTCACCAACCAGTAATGACCTAAAATTTTGAGAATGCGAGGGTCATGGGAAAGGCAGCATAACATAAACTCAGCCATGCGTGCCAGACTACTAACAGGCAAGACTTCCGTGTCCTCACCAAGAGGATGACTGACCATGCTCTCCTCCTCCTCCTCTCTGTCCTCTGGCCATCCACGCTGAACAGACGGTATGACAGCTGTGCAGATAGCACCGTCTATAGTGCATGAAACTAGTTCCTGTCCTTCCTCCTCCTCCTCTTCCTCATTGTCACCCAATCCACGTTGGGATGAGATGAGGCTTGGCTGTGTGTAATCACCCTGTATGGTTAATTGCTCCATCTTATCATGCTTCGCCTGCAATGCATCATCTTTGATTGTGAGCAGAGAGCGTTTCAGAAGACAGAGAAGCGGGATGGTGACGCTAATTATGGCGTCATCGCCGCTCACCATCTTGGTGGAGTCCTCAAAGTTTTGGAGGATGGTACATATGTCTGACATCCACGTCCACTACTGAGGTCTTATGTGTGGAGTCTGAACTGAATACCGATAGCCTTTTTGATGCTGGTACTCAACAACTGCCCTCTTCTGCTCACAAATCCTTCCCAACATCTGCAATGTAGAGTTCCAACGTGTGGGGACATCACACACCAGTCTGTGAGCCAGAAGCTGCAAACGCTGCTGAAACACTGCAAGGGCAGCGGAAGCTGTAGCTGACTTTCTAAAATGGGCACACAGGCGGCATACTTTAACAAGCAGATCCGGCAGCTCCGGGTAGGATTTGAGTAACCGCTGAACCACGAGGTTAAGCACATGGGCCAGGCATGGTACGTGTGTGAGCTCGCCTCGCCTCTGAGCCGCCACCAGGTTCCAGCCATTGTCACACGCGACCATGCCTGGCTGTAGGTTCAGCGGTTTGAGCCACAGATCTGCCTGCTCTTTCAGAGCTGTCCATAACTCTTCAGCATTGTGTGTTTTTTCACCTAAGCATATTAGCTTCAGCACAGCCTGTTGCCGCTTGGCCGAGGCAGTGCTGCAGTGCTTCCAGCTTGTGACTGATGTGGTCATTTCGGAGATGGAGGCTGAGGAGGAGGAGCAGGCTGAGGAGCATGAGGTTCAGGAGCTGTAGACCGTGGGGGCAACCCTGATTGACCTAGGGCCTGCAATCCTTGGCGTCGGGAGGACGTGTTCCGTCCCAAGGTCCGACTGGGTCCCGGCTTCCACTATGTTAACCCAGTGTGCCATCAGCGAGATGTACCGTCCCTGCCCACAAGCACTTGTCCACGTGTCCGTGTTTAGGTGGACTTTACCGGTAACTGCGTTGTTGAGGGCACGGCTAATGTTTTGGGACACTTGCTTGTGTAATGTGGGGATGGCACACTGGGAGAAATAGTGGCGGCTGGGGACAGAGTACCGAGGGACGGCCGCCGCCATCAGGTTGCGGAATGCTTCTGTTTCCACAAGCCTAAAAGGCAACATTTCGAGCCAAGCAGTCGTGAATTGTGAGAATTTAGTAGTGTGGCCTGTGGGACGTTGGCTGCATATTTGCGCTTGCATTCCAAGGACTGGAGTATGAACAACTGAACGCTGCGCTGGGACAAGGACATGGACGTGCTTCCTGATGCTGCTACTTGAGAGTGTGCAATGACAGGAGCAGGGCAGGAGGCATCTTTGTACTATGGACAGGGGATTGACTTGCATGCACAACAGCAGAAGAAGCAATGGTGCCACCTGTAGACACTGTTCCTGGACCCTGGTGTTCGGCCCACAAAGTCGAGTGCTTTGCTGCCATGTGCCTCATCATGCTGGTGGTGGTCAGGCTGGTCGTTTTGCCACCCCTGCTGATGCTGGTCTGGCTCGTGATGAAAATGGCCTTTTTGGAGTTATCGGCAGAGTCTTTAAAAAACAACCAGACTCGGGAAGACCTAACAGTTGTAGTGGCAACTTCCTTCATGTTGGTGTTACGGGAAATGGTAGCCTGCCTTCTGTCTGCGGCCACCACACTGCTTCTTCCTGCCTGTTGGGGTGCTCTGCCTCCCTCCCCCTGTGTGCTGCTGTCCTTGCTCTGCATGTCCTCCTGCCAGGTTGGGTCAGTTACTATATCATCCACCACCTCGTCTCCCACTTCTGCACCCTGGTACTATTCCTGACTTTCTGTCAATTGTGTCTCATCATCGTCCACCTCTTATGACAGTTTCCCACCGTCGCCTTCGTGTGACCGTGGCTGCTCAAATATTTGGGCATCGCTACACGTGATCTCCTCTTGCCCCGCTTCAAGTGGACCGGGCGAGAGGCCCGAATCTATAAATGGAAAAGTGAACAGCTCTTCAGATTGTCCAAGTGTGGGATCAATTGTCTCTGGGTACTCGGCATGGTGGGAGGAAGGAGGATCAGGGTGAGGAATATGAGGTCCAGACTCATGGCTACTGAGACTTGACCGTGTGGAAGACAGGGTGGTGGTGGTGGTGGTGGCTAAGTGACTGGAAGCATTATCCGCTATCCAACCAACAACCTTTTGACACTGATCTGGGTTCAATAGTGGTGTGCTGCGGTCCCCTAGAAATTGGGACAGGAAGGTCAGGCGAGAAGATGTGGGTGTTTGTTGTGGCACAATTTCGGCTTGCCCACGGCCTTGTACTCGGCCTCTGCATGCACCATTACCATCACGTCCAGTTCCCCGTCCCTTGCCACGTGCCTTGCCCATTTTAAATGGAGGATAGTATCTTCCACGCTCACTACAAATGATTGAGTTTGAAGCGAAGTTATATGTGATCGGTGTGATGGAGAAAACAGAGTTTTAAATACCTGGCCTGTAGGTAAGTAGTGTGAACAGCAAACTGCTGTGAATTGCTTCACTGACACACTGAAAAAATGGAGGCCAGAAATGGCAGTATTTTCTGACAACGTATATGTGATCTGTGTGACGGAGAAAACACAGTTTTAAATAGCTGGATTTCTAGCGCTCTAATATGGAAAGGACCTGGCTGTATTCTGCAGTGCCAACAAGCAAATGGTGCAGAAAAACGTTGTTCTCTGGATTGCTTTATAAGCAAATAATGAGGATTAAGATCCAAAGAAAAGTATTCCTCGCCCCTGAGACCTGGGCCTTTGTATAGAAATATCTAACAGCAGCAGAAGGCAGATTTGGAATGGAGCCTCTTGTGCTATATGCACTGCAGTCTGCTATATACACTGCCTGCCTGCCTATTTACACTGCCTGCCTGATATATCTGCAGATGGATTAGTCCTCAGAAGGACTGTTTGTTGAGATGTATATGTGTAATGTGCGGTTTTTCTCACTACACTACCTAATGCACGATCAAATCTCTCCCTAACGCAGCATCAGCTCTCCCTACACTGTCTGATCCAGAGTGACTGTGATGAGCATGGCGGCGCCAGGTCAGATATAGACCTGATGACGCTGTGCGGCCAGCCAATCACTGTAATGCCCACAACCAACATGGCTATGGCATTACAGTGCATGGCAGGCAATCCCTGCATGTTCATTGGCTCTGTAAAGAGCACCAAACATGCAGGGATGGGTCCCGACTTCCCGCCCGACCAACCCGGAAATACTCGGTGAGCGCAGAGCATCTCGAGCAGTGAGATACTCGGGCGAGCACCGAGCAGTAGCGAGCATGCTCGCTCATCACTAGTTGTCATTAAGATTTAAAAAGAGAAAACACAGAAATGTGACAGTAAATGGCTTCACCCAACCAATAACCATGAGTGGAGAAAAAGTGTTTTTGTTATCATTCATTTTTTCTGAAACAAGGCCAAGAAAGGAAAAATTCTGCCGGGGTATGTAAACTTTTGAGCAGAACTGTATATGCGCCAGCCCCAGTGTCTCCTATTCTATATACTCCAGCCCCAGTGTCTCCTATTCTATATACTCCAGCTTCTTCTGTGATGTATATGCTCTAGCCCCAATGTATCCTGTGATGAATATACGCCAGCCCCAGTGTCTCCTATTCTATATACTCCAGCCCCAGTGTCTCCTATTCTATATACTCCAGCTTCTTCTGTGATGTATATGCTCTAGCCCCAATGTATCCTGTGATGAATATACGCCAGCCCCAGTGTCTCCTATTCTATATACTCCAGCCCCAGTGTCTCCTATTCTATATACTCCAGCTTCTTCTGTGATGTATATGCTCTAGCCCCAATGTATCCTGTGATGAATATACGCCAGCCCCAGTGTCTCCTATTCTATATACTCCAGCTCCAGTGTCTTCTGTGACGTAGCTAATGTAGCCCTAATATCTCTTATGCAGAGGCGTCGCATGATAAAGCAGTGGGACACAAGCTCCCTGCCCTATCACTATCTCTTTCATATGCCACAGATCGCCATAGGCCTGCGGTTAACGAGATGTCAGCATCCTCACGCAGGTGGCTCGGTGACATCATTGCATCGCTCTGCTCTGCTGTCCCGCCATGGAAGAGGAGACAGAGGCCGTGATGTAGGGAATCAGGATTAAGTGAGATATTTTTTTAAATGATCGGGCAGTGGAGCCATCCTACTATATATCTGGAGTAGTGGGTCCATCATACTACATATGGAGTAGTGGGGCCATTATACTATATGTATGTGGGGCAGTGGGACCATCATAGTATATACAGGCGCATCTCACTAAATTAGAATATCTTCAAAAAGTTAATTTATTCCATTTCTTCAATATTGTTTCAGTATGCTCCACAATCATGAGGAAGACTGCTGACTTGACAGATGTCCAGAAGGCAGTCATTGACACACTCCACAAGGTCCTAGAGTTCCAATTTTCATTTGGAAATCAAAGTCCCAGAGTCTGGAGGAAGAGTGGAGAGTCCACAATCCAAGCTGCTTGAGGTCTAGTGTGAAGGCTCCACAATCAGTGATGGTTTGGGAGGCCATGTCATCTGCTGGTGTAGGTCCACTGTGTTTTATCAAGACCAAAGTCAGCACAGCCGGCTACCAGGACATTTTACAGCACTTCATGCTTCCCTCTGCCGACAAGCTTTTTGGAGATAGAAATGTCATTCTCCAGCAGGACTTGGCCCCTGTCCACACGGCCAAAAGTACCAATACCTGGTTTACACACAACAGTATCACTGTGCTTGATTGGCAGCAAACTCGCCTGACCTTAACCCCATAGAGAATCTATTATAGAGAATCTATGGGGTATTGTCAAGAGGAAGATGAGAGACACCAGACCCAACAATGCAGATGAGCTGAAAGACAGCTTTTTGTATTGAAGAACTGAAATAAATTAACTTTTTGATGATATTCTAATTTAGTGAGATGCACCTATATATGGAGCAGTGGGACTATCATGCTATATATATGGAGGAGTGGGGGCATCATACTAAATATAGAGCAGTGTGTGTGTGTCACCCCAGGCCTGGATGCCACAAACAATAATCTGTTTCTGAAAGCAGGAGGGAGGTCCCCTGGTTAGGGACAATTAGCATACAGCACCTCCTGTCCCAGGCCAGCAGGGGGAGCTGGCTGCCCCTATAAAAGCTGGAACTGGGGGCAGGGTTAGAGAGAACTGGAAGACCTAGCTCAGGAGTGAGACTAGTCCCAGAGAAGGAGGGACAGTTCAGCTGTAGCTGAGGAGTCCGTGAGGCAGAGGAGAAACTGCAAGCCAGGGACAGAGGCGACGAGAGCCGGTCCTGGCAGAGAACCAATCTACTGGACATTGGGGTCCGAGGCTGTCAGGGTTACAAGCCCAGCAGCAGAGAATCAAGCTGCGAGGGATTTCAGGTCCCTTGGCCTAAGAAGCCTGGAGGCTCCGCCACACAGAGGGACCAGTACATCGAGGAGCAAGCAACAGGTACCCAAGGCCTGAGTCGCAAGCCATACAGGAGAGAAGTACACGGCCAGCTCAGGGACGTGGGCTATTACACCACGAAAAGGGGGATAGTCAGAAAGAGCATAGAGAGAACGGTAGGCCTACACACTCACCCTGACCAGTGGGGCTCGCCCGATTGCTCTCAGACACCCAGGCCCATTCCTAACCGGTACTGTTGGGCCATTAATAATATCTACAATAAAGACCCTGAACTGTTTGAAGCAGACTCTGAACTCTTACTATTGCGGCCTGCACTATCACCCCCAACATCCACCTACACTGCCCTGAGGCTACACTCTTCCCATGGGGAGTTATCCTACCCCTGTGCTGCACACCAACACCAGCCTCAGCGGTCTGCCTTGCAGCGGCGGTTATCTCCAACCGCAATCCACGGGTGGCGTAGTCGGACATTCAAAACACTGATAAATAGACTGCCACCATTTGGTCTGACCACCCTGAGCCACGGGATCGGGTTGCCACTACTACCCCCATCAGCACCGTACACTAGAAGGCCCGGTTCCGGGTACCCCACGGCCCAGGGGGGGAGTCAGCTTTGGCGTAGTCGGCAGAATTGTGACCAACCCGCCACAAACGGGTATTGCGTGCCTGGAAAAGACTCTATACATATCTGAGTGAAGTTTCCCGCCATTTGGGGCCATTTCCCGCCAATCGGAGCCGTTTCCCGCCATCGGGCGCCATCTTCGGGACGACGCGCGGGAAGAAGAGGGGCGTGGACGTCCAAAAACGCGTGAGACCTGAAGCCCCGCCCTACGCTGAGACGCTGCTCAAGGTCCTGGATGGAGATCCAGCGGATGCCGACGTCATCACCGAGCAACGCAAGGTCCTCTCCCAGAGCATCGCGAGGGAAGCCGCGGCCTACAGAAGAGGATCGCCAGAAGGTAGGCCACGGTTAATTAGGAGGGAGGAAGATGTCGGACGCGGAGGGACCCTCTACCACCAGCGTAGCCGCTGCAGCTGTGATGCCGTTTTCCATGCCCTATATCCATAGGCGGATTATAATGAGGGCAATCCGGGCGACCGCCCAGGGCCCCGAGCCTGCAGGGGGTCCGCGGCTCCAGGCGGGGTGTCTAATGCCGGATTGCCCTCATTATATGTGCGGGCCGCCGCGGCACATAGCGGTAGCAGTGGCGGGAGGGGGGGGCCTGGACTGCTCCCCCAGCAGCGGCCACCGCTACTTCTTCATCGGCCGGGCCAGCACTGCAGCAGTTAACTTCCCTGTGCTGGCCCGGCCGCGTCACTGCTAGGAGACATGGCCCTGTGCGCGGCTGTGTCTCCTAGCTGTGACGTCACACAGAGCGCCCCGGCCTGCAGTGCTGCACCGGAAAAGAGAGAGAGCAGGCAGGAGGAATTGAGCCGGGGGATGGTGAGTGTGTGTGTGTGTGAGCAGATGTGTGTGTGGGCAGGTGTGTGTGTGTTTGTGGGCAGGTGTCTGTGGGGGCAGGTGTCTGTGTGGGCAGGTGTGTGTGTGTGTGTATATGTGTGTGTGTGTATATGTGTGTGTGTCTGTGTGGGCAGGTGTGTGTGTGTGTATATGTGTGTGTGTGTGTGTGTGGGCAGGTGTCTGTGTGGGCAGGTGTGTGTGTGTGTGTGGGCAGGTGTGTGTGTGTGTGTGGGCAGGTGTGTGTGTGGGCAGGTGTGTGTATATAGGTGTGTGTGTGTGTGTTTGCGGGCAGGTGTCTGTGTGGGCAGATGTGTGTGTGGGCAGGTGTGTGTGTGTGTGTGGGCAGGTGTGTGTGTGTGTGGGCAGGTGTGTGTGTGTGGGCAGGTGTGTGTGTGTGTGGGCAGGTGTTGGTGTGTGTGTGTGGACAGGTGTGTATGTGTGGGCAGGTGTGTGTGTGTGGGCAGGTGTGTTTGTGTGTGGGCAGGTGTGTTTGTGTGTGGGCAGGTGTGTGTGTGTGTGGGCAGGTGTGTGTGTGTGTCTGTGTGGGCAGATGTGTGTGTGGGCAGGTGTGTGTGTGTGGGCAGGTGTGTGTGTGTCTGTGTGGGCAGGTGTGTGTGTGTGTCTGTGTGGGCAGGTGTGTGTGTGTATATGTGTGTGTGTGTGTGTGTGTGGGCAGGTTAGAAAGTCTTGCCCTGTTGAACACTACACCTGACTTGAGCCCACCACCTCTTGGTTGTCCAATGTTCTTGCTTCTCTAGGGCTCTTCTCAGATATTCATTATACCAGCTCCCCAGAATACCAAAGTTAGGGTGGGTGACCGCGAGCCCTGGTGGTGGTCATAACTGCGGCCACCCAGGGGCAATACTCCATAACAACAATCCCCTGAGGTGGTGTAGGATGTAAGGACCTATTCACACTACATTCAGCGCTGCATTCAGGTCTTTACACAAGGCTTACAACTGAATCCCTGAAATTCAGGATTGTGCTGTCTGAAATGAGACATCTGAAAGCAGAGAAAATGGAGCCTAAAGATTCAGACTTTAGCCTCGGTTTGCCTTTGTTCAAATCAATGGCTATGTCAAGGCACATCTGAATGCCATTTTTCAGGGATTTAGATAGAAGCCTGGAAAGAGGAGATGAATGCATTGCAAAATTCAGTGTGAATAGGCCCTTATATCTGGAGTCTTGATATTGATGCCACAAGCATTTTACTTGTTTTTAACTTAAAAAAAAAATACACACACACAAATTATATACACACACACACACACACTATACATACACACACAGTATACATACACACACATTATACACACACACACACACACACACTATACATACACACACACAGATGTGTATGTGGGCAGGTGTGTGTGTGTGGGCAGGTGTGTGTGTGGGCAGGTGTGTGTGTGTGTGATGTCTGTCTGTTTGTGTGTGTGTGTGTGTGTGTGGGCAGATGTCATTGTGTGATGCCTGTTTGTATGTATTTTTGTGTTTCAAATGTGTTTATGCGTGTCTGTATATGTTTGTGTGTGTGTATGACTGCATGCGGCCTCCTGCTGAGTATAGTTGGCGCCGTGTGGCCTCCTGATGTCTCTGGGGGGGCTCCGTGCAGCCTCCCGCTGTGTATAGATGGCTACGTGCGGCCCCTCGCTGTTTATAGACGGCGCCGTGCGCCCCCCCGCTGTGTATAGATGGCTACGTGCGCCCCCCGCTGTGTATAGATGGCTACGTGCGGCCCCCCGCTGAGTATAGATGTCGCCGTGCGGCCTCCTGCTGTGTATAGATCGCTACGTGCGGTCTCCCGCTGAGTATAGATGGCGCTGTGCGGCCTCCTGCTGTCTCTGGGGGGAGCGCCGTGCGGCATCTATACTCAGCAGGAGGCCGACCGTAGCCAGCTATACACGTATACTCAGCAGGAGGCCGCACGTAGCCATCTATACGGTGCCATCTATACACAGCGGGAGGCCGCACGGCGCCATCTATACACAGTGGGAGTTCGCACGGCGCCATCTATACACAGCGGGAGGCCGCACGGAGCCATCTATACACAGCGGGAGTCTCAGTGTTTTGCAAGAGCAGTCAATAAATTCTGCTTGACTAATTCTGAGCACCATAAAGTCTGGTTCGCTTCTAACCTGCTGTCTTCATTTTCAGCTTGCTGAATTCTAACTCATTTACTGTCATTCGAGACGATGCCTTTGCTGGTCTCTTTCACCTTGAATACCTGTAAGTGCTCCACTTAATGTCATATTTTTGATTCTGTTCTTCTTCATCTTTTGGCATGTGCAATTGTATGAACAAGTATTCATATGAATTTATGACCTACTTAAACCTTTGAGGACCTTAAATTTTATTCAATCAATTTTTTTTCCAGTTTAAAACTATGGGACATATATGTGCCTTGGTCCTCAAAGGGTTTTTAAAGGGGCTGCAAACATAAATATGAAAAAAATAATTCAATTAGTGCTTTTTGTGTTTATTTAATTTTTATTTGAAGTCCATTTTTTTATATACCTTGAAATTAAGCTCTACCCCATGGAATGAAGCCCTACCTACATGACATCTGAGAGCTACATGGATCCCGCTTGTGAGGTGCCTGTCCGTCACTACTATTCAGTTTTAGGGTCCACTCACTAAGCCATATATTCTCTCATGCAAGAGAATAGGGCCAATTAAGCTAATGACACTCGGCTCAAACTCTGTCAGAGCTTCAACTGAGTGTGATCCGATTCTCTCGCAGCACAGATATGGAGAAGATGGAGAACTTACTTTCTCCATAGTCTCTGTGAGTGTTCATCGGACTGCACTTGGATGACATCCGAGTGCAGTCCAATGTTTTACGTGCACCCATAGACTTGTATGGGTGCACATGGTCCGAATATCGAATGAGATTATTTTCTCATGCCAATAATCGCACTGTCCCATAGTATAACATAGAGCCGAGTCCTATCCGATAAAACATCACATAGCATTCGGCCGTGTTATACGACAGTGTGAGCGAGCCCTTAGAGTCAAGGAATATTTACATGCAGATGATGATATTACTCTCCAAGTGTATATTTTTTTAGGCGAGTTCATAGTAAATGCTTTGCATTTTTGACATGTGATCAACTAAAGAGCAAGAAAGATTTAGGACCTCCCCTATAGAGAAACGAAAAATAGTTTGGAGGACTTGCATGTCCTTTTTATTTATTATGAGAAAATCATAAAAGATCCAGTTTTTTAACCATGCTGTGACTTTCTGCTGAGGGAGAGGGAGAGAGCTGCCCTATTCAGAGTCTGTAATAAGACCTGCTGACAAAAGTGTTGAAGATACAGTCTAATGTGAATTAACAATGAAAAAAAGTTAATTTAACAAATGGCTTGTATTTTTTTAATACAAACTTTTTTGTCTTTACAGCTCTTTTAAAGGGAATCTGTCATCAGGTTTTTGCCACCTAATCTGAGAGCAGCATAATGTAGGGTTAGAGGCACTGATTCCAGTAATGTGTCACTTACTGGGCTGTTTAGTGTTGTTTTGATAAAATCATTGATTTGTCAGAAGGTAATTATCACTAGATGACTAGTAAGTTCTGTAGGACCCCACCCCCATCACTGATCAGTAGATTTCTGTGTACACTGAGCATGGGCAGAAAGCTGCCAATCAGTGGTGTGGGTGGGGCTATACAGAGCGCAGCATTCAGAGAGCTGCTAGATCTGCAGCAGATAAAACTGTGATTTTCTCAAAATGGCAACAAGCAGCTGAAAAAGTGACACATCGCTGGAATCAGGGTATCTGCCCCAATATTGTGCTGCTCTCAGATGAGGCAGCACAATTAATATTATGCCAAATTAATTTCCCATGAACTATCACATGATCTATCACAGGGGATCATGTGACATGTCACGTGATAAATCAGGTGTGTGGAGGGGGCCCGCGCCTTCTAAACTGCCCGGGGCCCTTGCTACTCTTAATCCACCCCTGCCTATATCCTCGGAGCGGCCTGGATGCCCAGTATGCTGGCGAGTCGCATACCTTGGGTGACTTTAAAGAAAGGCTGTATAGCCTGTTCAAAGTTTATCCCCTGACAGAAGAACAGAAGGTAAGCATACTGATAGGGCAGTTAACTGGTGCGGCCCAGCGGGAGGTAAAGTCTTGGACAGCTGAGGAGAAAAGGACTGTAAGGGGGGTTCTGACCCGTCTACGGGACACCTTTGATACCCGTACCTCAGCAGAAATCAAAATGCGGTTCTATGGATGTAAGCAGCGAGCTCAAGATAGCATCCGAGATTATGCCCTAAATTTACAGGAAGCCTTGGGGGCAATTAAGCAAGCTGACCCTGGCAGCGTGCAGGATACAGATAAACTATTGACTGACCAGTTCATAGAAGGTCTGCTGTCCAGCGCCCACAGAACCCAGCTGCGCCTCATGGCCCTACAGAACCCCGATTTGACTTTTGCACAGTTCAACGATAGGGCCATCCGGGTGCTCCGAGAACCTGCACCGGGTGGCGCTGTAGCTTCCCGGCGCCCTGCCATCCCTTACCACCAGGGGGCGGCACCCTATCCCGCAGACCTTGTGGGGGCTGATGCGCAGGCCCTAAATCCATCCCCGCCTGCAAACCTGCACCATCAGGTCCAAGAACTAACAAAGAGTGTTGCTGCATTGTCCAGGACCGTACAGTCGTTACAGATGGACCCGTCAGGACCAATCAAGCTGGCTTCCAGTCCGGAGGATGTCCCGTGGCGTCGACGGAGGAGGATCCCGTCGTTCAGAGGGAGGCCCGCCGATCATTACACTGAGGATGGACAGCCGATTTGCCGCCGTTGCAGCCAGCCGGGACACGTAGCCAGGTACTGTACTTTAAATGGGTCCGACCTGGGGCAAAGGGCCAACCCCCAGGTATAAGGTCATCAGGCCCATCTAATTGGCGTGGTAAGTAGGTAGGGGAACGCCCGGTTTTACCCGTAGTGCTGGACGGTATCCCCATGAGTGCACTGCTGGACACCGGGTCCCAAGTGACTACCATCCAATATGTACTTTTCAAGCAGTACTGGAGTGACACTGATATAACTCGTTATCCAGATGATGACTTGAGCATCATCGCCAGCAATGGTCAACCCGTGCCGCAGGTGGGGTTCAGAGAGATGACCATTAAGATTGGTAAAGTTGAACTGCCGGCACAGGGAGTGATCATTGTGGACATTGACCGTCGAGAAAGTCACCCTAAAATAACCTTGGGTACTAATGTGATTGAAAATTGTCTTTCAGAAGCAATTGTAATTTTGCAGCAGGTGGCGATGAATGTGAGCTCCAGCCAGCAGAGGGTCCTCCAGAAGGAGATAAGAGCCCTGATGAGATGGCAACAGGTAGAACTGTCTGGTGGTGAGATCGGTAGCGTGAGGAATGGATGAGCGACCCGTTCCCCATTGCCATGCCCCCCAAAAGTGAAATGATCTGGTGTCGGAATGCAATCGGGTTAAGAGGGAGAGACTACCAAGCCATGGTAGAACCCGTGTACTCAGACAGCAGGCCCACCATTTTGACAGCCCAGGGGGTGGTCGATGTCCGCCATGGAAGGGTGCCCGTCTGGATCTTAAACATTGGGGAAAGGGAAGTACACTTGCCTTGGTACGCTACACTAGCCAAATTGTATACTGTTGAACACAATGCTGTCAGGGCCATGGAACCCTTGCCTCCATCTCCCCAAGCAGAGGGTAATGGTTCCCAGAAACCCAAGGAGGACTGGTGCCAGAAACTCCACGTGGGTGCTGACTCCACTCCCTTGCACCAAAAACAAGGAGTCTACCGGGTGGTTCAAGAGTACGAGAGAATCTTTAGTAAGCACCCGCTAGACTTCGGCAGAGTGAAAGGGGTAGAACACCACATCCCCATGGGGAGCCACCCACCAATAAAAGAAAGATACAGATCTGTACCACCCCGCACACTATCAGAACGCAAAGGGCATGCTGAGAGAAATGAAGGAAGCCGGGGTCATTAGAGACAGTTGTAGCCCCTGGGCAGCCCCCTTGGTTCTGGTTAAAAAGAAAGACTGTACTATGAGAATGTGCGTGGACTATAGAGAAGTCAATCGTATCACCCATAAAGACGCATACCCGTTGCCTAGAATAGAGGAGTCTTTGGTCGCACTAAAATCAGCTAATTTCTTCTCTACTTTGGACCTTACTAGTGGGTACTGGCAGGTTCCTGTGGCAGAGGCTGATAAGGAGAAGACCGCCTTCACCACCCCGATGGGATTAAGTGAATTCAACTATATGCCGTTCGGGCTCTGCAACGCACCTGGGACCTTCCAGAGGCTGATGGAATGCTGTCTAGGGCACCGAAACTTTGAGACGGTCCTACTTTACCTGGACGACGTGATTGTCTATTCGAAGACTTACGAGGACCATCTAAAGCACCTGGCCGAGGTGTTCGATGCCCTGGCAGGCTTTGGCATGAAAGTGAAACCCTCCAAGTGCCATCTGTTAAAGCCGAAGGTACAGTACCTGGGACATGTGGTGAGTGCAGAAGGAGTAGCCCCCGACCCTGACAAAATCACGGCAATAAAGAACTGGCCAAGCCCCTCTAACATAAAAGAAGTGAGGCAGTTCCTCGGGTTGGTAGGCTACTACCAAAGGTTCATCCCCAGGTTCACCAAGATGGCAGCCCCTATGCAGGACCTCCTTATAGGACAATCTAAGACCAGAAGCCAAAAGCCACCCTTCAAGTGAGACAAGCCGGAAGAGGAGTCCTTCCGCCAGCTGAAGATGGCCCTCACGGGGGATGAGATCCTGGCCTACCCTGATTATGGCCAGCCTTTTATCCTCCACACAGACGCCAGTAATGTGGGGCTGGGAGCCGTACTGTCACAGAACCAACAGGGCAGAGAAAGGGTGATCGCGTACGCCAGCCGGAAGCTGAGGCCCACCGAGAGAAACCCGGAGAATTACAGCTCCTTTAAGCTGGAGTCCTTGGCAGTGGTGTGGGACGTAACAGAACGTTTCAAGCATTACCTGGCCTCTGTGAAGTTCACTGTGTACACGGACAACAATCCGTAGACACATCTGGACAATGCGAGACTTGGTGCCCTAGAGCAGCGGTGGATGGCCCGGCTAGCAAACTATGACTTCACCATCAAGTACCGGGCAGGCCGAGACAATGCCAATGCAGATGCCCTATCGAGAATTCCCCACTTGCCTGATGAGGGAGAAGATCCAGACGAGTTGGAGGAAATAGAGCTCCCTGCATTCCACCGGTACGGGGCCACTCAGTACTCCCACCGTGTAAGAGACAAAGACTTGACCACTGTCATGTTCAATCCCTTACCTCACCACGGCTGGGCTGAAACGCAAGATAGTGACCCTGCAATTCGCCTGGTGAAAGACCTGTTGACCCAGGCAGACGCTAGCCCTGGCTCGGACGCTCCAGAGGAAGCCAAGCAGTTATGGAAGGAGAAAAGCAGGCTATTCCTCTACGAAGGTAAGCTGTGCAGAAGGCTTGTCAACCACCGGACGCACGAGCTGACCTGGCAGGTAGTGGTCCCGAGACGAGATGCAGCAATGGTCCTGGAGGCCTACCATGACAGAGCGGGACACTTCGGGTGGAAGAAACTGGAGTTCCTACTGAGAGAGCGGTTCTACTGGGTTGGAATGAGAGGGGCCATAGAGAAGTGGTGCAGGGACTGCGGCCCATGTAACCTCAGAAGGAAGGACGGTACCAGCCAGAAGATGCCCTTGATGCCCATCATCACCAGGCAGCCTCTTGAGCTGGTAGCTCTGGACCATGTGAAACTGGCTCCAAGCCGGTTGGGCTACGTCTATGCCCTGACAATAGTGGACCACTATTCCCGGTTCCTGGCGGTGGTTCCTGTTAAAGACTTGACAGCCCAAACAGCGGCCAGAGCCTTCCAACAACACTTCTGCCGTCCACACGGGTATCCGGAACAGGTCTTGACAGATCAAGGTCCAGGGTTTGAGGCTGAAATCTTCCAGGAGTTCTGCAACCTCTACGGCTGTAAGAAGATTCGGACAACGTCTTACCACCCACAAACCAACGGGCTATGTGAGAAAATGAATAATATCGTCATTGATCTCCTCAAAACGTTGCCCCTGGAAGAACGCAGCCTGTGGCCGGAGAAGCTGCCAGACCTGATAGACTTATACAACCATATCCTGGTGAATGGTACAAATTGCACCCCGGCTTACCTGATGAGGGCAAGACCAGGTAAGCTGCCGATAGACCTGGAGATGGGAGTCCTGACCCCCGAGGACACCTCCCCAGACGCGGACTGGGATACGGAACGGCGGCTACAGTACAAGAAGGTACAGGAGAGTGTGGAGAGGAGTCTGGCTCAAGCGAGAGAAAAGCAAGAGAGGCTCTTCAACCAACACGCCCCTGCTGGTCCCCTGGAACCTGGTGAGCAGGTCCTGAAGCGGAAGAGAAGGCTTCACAAGCTAGATGACCAGTGGGAGAGCGACCCGTACACAGTACTGCAGTCCAACCACAACAACCCGAAGGTATGTGTAATTACCAAGGATGGAGGAGAAACCACTAGCACCGTCTCCAGAGACCACCTAAAAAGGTGCCCCAAGCAACTACAGAGTGCAGGAGAAGATCAAGATGACCTTGAACCCGCAGAAGACAAGAAAGAAATGATCAGCACAGTTCTTGGAGAGTTCCCCCGGTCCTGGACTCGGATAAATGATGCAATAGTGGTACCCGTCCTACACTTCCTTCAACCAACCCAGCAGGAACCTACAGGAGAGCAGGAGGAATTAGAAGACCAAGCAGCCCTAGAGGCAGAAGAACCCATGCCAGCAGCCCAAGAGAGTCAACCCTCTGCTGACAGTGAGCCTGCCATACCTGCGGTAAGCCAAAGGACCCGCAGATAGCTGCCTGCACTGCCTGTAAACCCAGCTAGAAGCTGTACCCTGAATGCTAGTGGGGAAAGTCAGGTTAGACCACCACCAGACAGTGGGTTACGCAGGTCAACCCGGAGCACTAGGGGGCAAATACCAGCTCGCTGGAAGATCTAAATGCTGTATATTGTAAATGTTTTATGTTTGTTGCCTGGTTGCTAATTATGTTTTTCCAGTCTTTCTAGTTCATGGACTAACAGGTTATGGACGCTGAATAACCGGAACTGTCTTGTAGATAGTTGCACTTGGTGCCCTCTTTCGAAGATGGCCACGGAAGAAAAATCTGTCCGGTGTGGCCTCCTTGTGGCCCAAAGTAGAGAGCTCAGCCTTGTCGCCACGCCCAAGGCCAGGAACTTGGGGTTTATGGAAACAGGTCCCCACACCGTGGAAAACTTCACCTTGTTGGGTGACATGGACACCCGGTCACGGAAGCGCTGTGACCTCAAGGACAAAATATACTTGTGTATATGTTATGTTGTCATTTATACCCTGTATTTGTGGTTCCTGTTTAGTCCGAAGTACTAAATTTTACTAGGGGAGAATGTGTCACCCCAGGCCTGGATGCCACAAACAATAATCTGTGTCTGAGAGCAGGAGGGAGGTCCACTGGTTAGGGACAATTAGCATACAGCACCTCCTGTCCCAGGCCAGCAGGGGGAGCTGGCTGCCCCTATAAAAGCTGGAACTGGGGGCAGGGTTAGAGAGAACTGGAAGACCTAGCTCAGGAGTGAGACTAGTCCCAGAGAAGGAGGGACAGTTCAGCTGTAGCTGAGGAGTCCGTGAGGCAGAGGAGAAACTGCAAGCCAGGGACAGAGGCGACGAGAGCCGGTCCTGGAAGAGAACCAATCTACCGGGCATTGGGGTCCGGGGCTGTCAGGGTTACAAGCCCAGCAGCAGAGAACCAACCTGCGAGGGATTTCAGGTCCCTTGGCCTAAGAATCCTGGAGGCTCCGCCACACAGAGGGACCAGTACAGCGAGGAGCAAGCAACAGGTACCCAAGGCCCTAGTCGCATGCCATACAGGCGAGAAGTACACGGCCAGTTCAGGGACGTGGGCTATTACACCACGAAAAGGGGGATAGTCAGAAAGAGCATAGAGAGAACGGTAGGCCTACACACTCACCCTGACCAGTGGGGCTCGCCCGAATGCTCTCAGACACCCAGGCCCATTCCTAACCGGTACTGTTGGGTCATTAATAATATCTACAATAAAGACCCTGAACTGTTTGAAGCGGACTCTGAACTCTTACTATTGCGGCCTGCACTATCACCCCCAACATCCACCTACACTGCCCTGAGGCTACACTCTTCCCGTGGCGAGTTATCCTACACCTGTGCTGCACACCAACACCAGCCTCATCAGTCTGCCTCGCAGCGGCGGTTATCCCTGACCGCAATCCACGGGTGGCGTAGTCGGACATTCAAAACACTGATAAATAGACTGCCACCATTTGGTCTGACCACCCTGAGCCACGGGATCGGGTTACCACTACTACCCCCATCAGCACCGTACACTAGAAGGCCCGGTTCCGTGTACCCCACGGCCCAGGGGGCGAGTCATGTGCATCAAATTATACATACAGATATGGGGCAGTGGGGCTTCATACTATATACAGGTGCTTCTCACAAAATTAGAATATCATCAAAAGTTAGTTTATTTCATTTCTTCAATGCAAAAAGTGAAACTCCTATATTATATAGAGTCATTACACACAGAGTGATCTATTATATAGAGTCATTACACAGAGGGATCTATTATATAGAGTCATTACACACAGAGGGATCTATTATATAGAGTCATTACACAGAGGGATCTATTATATAGAGTAATTACACACAGAGGGATCTATTATATAGAGTCATTACACAAAGAGGGATCTATTATACAGAGTCATTACACACAGAGTGATCTATTATATAGAGTCATTACACACAGAGGGATCTATTATATACAGTCATTACACACAGAGGGATCTATTATATAGAGTCATTACACACAGAGGGATCTATTATATAGAGTCATTACACACAGAGGGATCTATTATATAGAGTCATTACACACAGAGGGATCTATTATATAGAGTCATTACACACAGAGGGATCTATTATATAGAGTCATTACACACAGAGGGATCTATTTTAAGTGTTTATTTCTGTTAATGTTGATGATTATAGCTTACAGCCAATGAAAACACAAACGTCATTATCTCAGTAAATTAGAATACTTCATAACAACAGCTTGAAAAATGTTTTTAAAATCCGAAAAGGTGGCCTACTGAAATGTATGTTTAGTAAATGCCCTCAATAGTTGTTCGGGCTCCTTGTGCATCAATTACTGCATCAATGCGGCAATGTGGCATGGAGGGATCAGCCTGTGGCACTGCTGAGGTGTTATGGAAGCCCAGGTGGCTTTGATAGCAGCCTTCAGCTCATCTGTATTGTGGGGTCTGGGGTCTCATCTTCCTCTTGACAATACCCCATAGATTCTCTATAATAGATTCTCTATGGGGTAAAGGTCAGGCGAGTTTGCTGCCAATCAAGCACAGTGATACTGTTGTGTGTAAACCAGGTATTGGTACTTTTGGCAGTGTGGACAGGGGCCAAGTCCTGCTGGAGAATGACATTTCCATCTCCATAAAGCTTGTGGGCAGAGGGAAGCATGAAGTGCTGTAAAATGTCCTGGTAGACGGCTGCGCTGACTTTGGTCTTGATAAAACACAGTGGACCTCCACCAGCAGATGACATAGCTCCCCAAACCATCACTGATTGTGGAGACTTCACACTAGACCTCCAGCAGCTTGGATTGTGGCCTCTCCACTCTTCCTCCAGACTCTGGGACCTTGATTTCCAAATGAAATGCAAAATTTACTTTTCATCTGAAAACAACACCTTGGGCCACTGAGCATCAGTCCAGGTCTTTTTCTCTTTGGCCCAGGTAAGACGCTTCTGGCGTTGTCTATTGGTCATGAGGGGCTTGACACAAGCAATGCGACACTTGTAGCCCATGTCCTGGATACGTCTGTGTGTGGTGGCTCTTGAAGCAGTGACTCCAGCAGCAGTCCACTCCTTGTGAATCTCCCCCAAATTTTTGAATGGCCTTTTCTTAGCAATCCTTTCAAGGCTGCGGTTATCCCAGTTGCTTGTGCACCTTTTTCTACCACACTTTTTCCTTCCAAGTCCATTAATATGCTCAGATACAGCACTCTGTGAACAGCTGCTTCTTTAGCAATGACCTTTTGTGGCTTACCCTCCTTGAGGAGTGTGTCAATGACTGCCTTCTGGACATCTGTCAAGTCAGCAGTCTTGCCCATGATTGTGGAGCCTACTGAAACTGACTAAGGGACCTTTTTAAATGCTTAGGAAGCCTTTGCAGGTGTTTCTTGTTAATTCTAATTTACTGAGATAATGACTTTTGTGTTTTCATTGGCTGTAAGCCATAATCATCAACATTAGCAGAAATAAACACTTAAAACAGATCACTCTGTTTGTAATGACTCTGTATAATATATGAGTTTCATTTTTTAGGATTGAAGAACTGAAATAAATTCACTTTTTGATGATATTCTAATTTTCTGAGAAGCACCTGTATGTAGCAGTGCGGCAATTATACTATATACAGTCAGGAGTATAAGTACTTGATACACTGAAAATTTCGAAAGTTTTTCCACCTACAAAGAATGAAGAGGTCTGTTTTGTTCTACTTAACTGCTGCAACTTGGACCTTTAACAGGATTTATATTTCACCTATGAGAAAGCATACTATGTGTATTTGGCAGATTAACTCAGGCTTGTTTATGATAAACTGAATACATGGATTGGAGTCCTATTTGTATACAGAATATTGACTATTAATGCTGGCAGAGTAAGTCTTAGGCTATATTCACACTAGGTGTTTTTTTTCTGCAGCAAAACATAATCTCTTGGCAGGAAAGAAGTAGCGTCAAAAACGCAGGTTTTGGTGTGTTTTTTTGCAGTGGTTCTTGGTGCATTTTTGGTGCGTTTTTCAGGATCCCAAAGTTCAGCTTTGCTTCCACCATAGACACATGAAAACAGGTCACCATTGCAAGACATATGTTCATGAAAAAGTACACATTACAAATGTAATAGGGGGGGGTGAATTGGTCTGGAATAGTTTATCTAAGACCCTGGCAGTGCATTGAATTTGTAGGACACTATTTACTTTCACATTATGGTTTGCCATTGAGTTGCTCAGGCATTGTTCATTTTCACACCTCCCTGGGCCACACGTGTTGTTCAATCTCACACCTAGCTCAACCAATGTTTACTTTGTAGGCATCACTAATTTAATTAAACTGTAATAATCCAAGCTGCTATATCAGGTGACCAAGACAAGATGGTTTAAACTTGGGAAAATCACAAAAGTAAATGTGTGTCACATACTTGCTTTTTTCACTAAAAACGCAGCAAAATGTTCACACTAGGCTTTTTTTCAGCATTTTTTTCCACCACCCTTTTTTTTAATGGGTGAAAAACGCTGAAACAAGTGACATACTCTATTGCAAAAAGCCATGGAAAGCACAAAATACTGAGGACAAATAAGCAAGCTTTGTGCATGAGATTTCGGAAATCTCATAGACTTTGTTGGTACTGTAAAACGCAGCTGAAAATTTGCATAAAAAAGCCCACTAAAAAAACGTCTAGTGTGAATATAGCCTTGTATAACAGTTCGCCAATGAGTTAGGATATATGACCACGATGCAGAAATGCTGCGGATTTTTCCTAAGCGTTTCTGCATCTCCCTGGATTGTCAAGCGCTTTGCCAAGTGATTTTAGCATCACTTGGAAAAGTGCTTGACAACTTGGTCACACTATATAATTCCATGCAACCGGCATGGATTTATATAGTGTGACCAAGTTACAATGCTGCAAATGCAGCATCAATAATAAAAAAAAAGAATAATAATGGTGAAAAATAAAAAAAAACCATTATACTCATCTTCCGATGGTCCTCGATCTTCTTCTCCGGTGCGTCCGGTGTCTTCGGCGGATCACGGTGCTGTAAAAGGACCTTCCATGACGTCATTTAGTCATGTGACAGGTCACGCGACCGCCGATGTCAGCGGTCGCGTGACCTGTCACATGACTAAATGGCATCATGGAAGGTCATTTTACCACCGCGAGCAGCCGAAGAGCCAGCAGCACCGCCGGGAGCAGACAGGGGCCATCAGAAGGTAAGTATATGTTTATTTTTTATTTTAATTCTATTTTAACTACAGGTACTATGGTACCCGGGTCTGGAGGAGAGTCTCTTCATCTCCTGACCCGGGTACCATCCATGCATTGAGTCGTATAGTATCCACATGTGTATTTTTAGTCATTCGGATGTTATGCGTTCCAATGCAAGTCAATGGCGGCTAAATCGCAGCGACTCTGCAAAATTAAAGGACGTGCTGCGGATTTTTCCGCAATGATAATCCGCAGCGGAAATCTCTGCAGCATGTGCACAGCACATGCGGATTATCATTGGGAACCATTGCAGACCTATCACCAAGCGTTTTTTAAGTGTTTCCGCGGCGGAAGTTACGCTGCAGAAACGCCTAAGAAACGCATAGTGGGCACACAGCCTTAAAAGTTCTATGGTGAAGAAAAACACGTGAGATAATAAATGCGAAATATACAATATTTCCCATAATATGACTGAGGATATCTTTAGGGTGTATTCACTGTTTTTTCTTCTGCAGCAAAAATGCTGTGTTTTACAGCACCATCTTAGTGAATGACATTTCTGAAATCTCATTCACATGCTGTTTTTTTGCATTTTTTTTAAATCTGCAGCTTGTCAAGTCTTTCAGAGGTTTTGCAGCATTTTTCACCCATTCAAATGAATGGAAAAATAAACACAAGTAAAAACACCTGAATTTTAAGCAGCGTTTTTCCTGCCTCCTTTGATTTTTGAGGTAGAAAAAAAATGCTGCCAAAATCCAACTTGTGAACACACCTTTATCCTGGTTGTGTTCTAATTGGATATAAAATAGAACGGCCATGATAACATGGGTAGTTAATTGTATGGTGTTTTCACTTTATATATTACCAGGCCGCATTCTATTTGCGCAGAGCTGCTCCGTGAAGATTCTATCACAAGATTCCGTGATGACATCACAGGTGATGGTGACATCACTGCTCACAGTCGCTATATATACAATGCACATAGGCTCACCCGTGCCTTTCTTGGCTCTATAGTGACTGATAGCACTTGCAGTTTTTCACTATGGCTGGAATTGTTTTGGACATTTCTCAGGTAAAAGCACTATTGTTGATCCTTATGATCAATCGTCCTAACAGTGTGCTTCTACCACCCGATGGCGTCCTCAGCTTCACTCACCTGCTGGTGATGGAGCTAGTAAAGGATTGCGTGACCAAACACCGACAACGTCGTCTAACGTCAGACTATCTGACGGATTTACTTCAGAACATCAGGACATTACTACACCAGGTAAGTGGCGGACACTCTGCACAGAACATCTCAATATTAATAGATAATAATGGAGGGATAGAAGCTTTTTCTTCTAATATATCGTATTTTGCAGACCATAAGACGTACCAAAAATTTTTGGGAGGTAAATAGGAAAAACATTTATTATAATAAAATGGGGGTCTGTCTTATAGTCCTGTCTTATAGTCCGAATTTTCGGTTTCTTACTGAGGGGGGTGGTGGCAGTGGAGCGAGGTCACAGGAGGCAGAGTCGCTGCTGCAGGAAGTCGGCAGTAGGAGTGGGGCGCTGCTGTGGGCCCCAAGCTGGGAGGAGCGGGGTGTCCAGAAGGTGCGAGGCTGCGGGCCCTGGGCTTCAAGGAAATGTTAGCGGTAATTCAGGAGGGGAGGCCCTGCTCTGCTTATTGATTTCTCTGCAGTGGGCTTCAAGAAGTAGGCTGCTGGAGATGGCCAATACACAAATTGAGATCTCAGCTCGTCATTGAGCCGAGATCTAAATCTGCACATGCACTGCCTCCAGCGGCCATTTGCCTGAAGCCCACCGCCAGAAAATCAATGGGCAGAGCGGGGACTCCCCTCCTAAATCACCGCTAACATTTCCTTGAAGCCCAGGGCCCGCAGCCTCGCACGTCCTGGACACCCCGCTGGCCCGCAGGAGCGCCCCATTTCTACTGCCGGCTTCCTGCAGCAGTGACCCCACCTCCTGTGACCTCACTCCACCACAGCCACCCCCCTGGTAAGCTACATTCAGACAATTATTATTATTAATAATCTGTCTGATATGCTGGGGTGGAGAGCTCCAGAGTAGGGGGGATGCACGGGAGAAATCTTGTATGCGATTGTGGGAAGAGGAGATAAGAGGGGAGTAGAGAAGAAGATCTTGTGAGGATCGGAGGTTGCGTACAGGTAAGTACCGGGAGACTAGGTCACAGATATATGGAGGAGACAGGTTGTGGGTGGCTTTGCATGCCAAGGTTAGGGTCTTGAACTGGAGTCTCTGGGTAATGTGGAGCCAGTGAAGGGATTGGCGGAGCGAGGGGAAAAGCCAGGGAATAGCGGGGGGACAGGTGGATTAGTCAGACAGCAGAGTTTAGGATAGATTGGAGGGGTGCGAGAGTGTTAGAAGGGAGGTCAAAAATTTTGGAAAAAAAAGGATCTTATAGTCCATAAAATACGGTAAAACACAACGAGTCCCCAAATACAGTATGTAGTCATTGTATCTGCAGACAGAGAACCGATGTCACATACAATTTCCGCCTCCATTCTGACCGCTTTCATCTGAAAATTCTCTTTTCCATTTTTCCTTCTTTATAGGCTGAAGAAAGATCTCAGACTGAAGATTTGGCTGTCTTTAAAGAACTGGCCGAAAAAGTCCTGTCTATACTAGAACGCTCATTGGAACGCCCGGTAAGGATCAATATTAATAGACGTATCTTAATCCACCGTATCTGAGGAGACTTTCTGAGAAAAGGTCTGAAGATGGCGCGGGATTTGTATCGTTACAATTGGTGCATCTGTAAATGTTGGTTTAGTCCTTCATGATTTATGTATTTGGTGATTTAGTAAAATCTTCCACATATTAATTATATATATTATATCTATCAGGAAACAACAGGAGGCGACGCCAAATATGGGCAAAATGTGAGCCCGAAAATCCCTGACCCTAATAGGAGTCAGCCGGAGCTGAACAGCGATCTGATTACAGGTGAGCGATCACCCGACCTTCTACAAGGAATGTCCAGATATTACAGAGGACGGAGGATAATGTTAGATTTACTCTCTACTCTGTGTAATGGGAACCTGGCAGCACATTGTTACATATAGAAGTAGTGGTGTGACGGTATAGGCCATTGTCCCCTAATAATAATTGTTTGTAGAAATCCAATGTGCTAGTCAGGAGAAATGTAAAGTAGACACCATATACAAATCAGAATGGAAGTGCGCTGGGGGCGTGAAAGAAGAAATCCAAGTGCAGTGACACGCCCCCAGTGCACTTCCAGGCTAATTTGCAAATCTCTCCTATGTTTCAGCTCTCTTACCATCACTCGTATGTGCAGCGTGGGTGGGGGCTTCCTCATTCATGTGATGGAGGGTCCATTCTGCAGTGCTATAGCAAGTAACATGAAATAAATTAAATTTAAATTGCATTACTGCTCTAGAAAATGGGAAAAAACTAAGATACTGAGCACATAATTTGGCCAATTCATGAATGCCCAGCAGCCAATGACAAGGCGATCTTTTTGTTGGAATCCTCTCCTAATGTGAATCCTCTCCTAGGCTGAAGCCTACATTTATATGGGTAGGTAGGATCCTGTTGTAATTAAAACCACCCCGGGCTGATGTGTGGAGATAGGTTCCCAGCAAAAAAGGTCGCCTTGCCGTGACTGCTAGGCATGCACCCAGCAAAAGAAGGTCGTCTTGCCGTGACTGCTGGGCATGCACCCAGCAAAAAAAAGGGTCACCTTGCCGTGGCTACTTGGCATGCACCCAGAAAAAGAAGGTCGCCTTGCCGTGGCTGCTGGCCATGCATGAATTGGCCAAATTATGTGCTAAGTATCTTCCTTTTATCCTATTTTCTACAGCAGTAATGCAATTCAAATTTAATTTATTTCATGTTTACATGCTATAGCGTTACAGAGTGCAACTTTGTTAGTTATATATTTGGATGGCTACTCTTAGTATGCACCTGTTCACACCCATTTTCTTTTCGGAAGTGATGGTCAGTCTTTTGTTATTTATGAAGGGGTTCCTCCATCATTTACATTACATTTATCTATGGATTCCCCGTATATTCTCATATTTAGAATCCCCATATAACGAGTATTAATCCCATTTACAGACATCTTGTCATTTCTCCGTTATATTGCTGTATTATCTATGTAGGAATAATATCCTCTAATACATTTCATTTCTTCATCATTATTTTAGAAACAACTGAGCTGTCGAATCCTAACAATGGAATTAGTGAGATCCCGGAGATCCAAGAATCCGTAAGTATCATAGAGGGGGATGCGTGTGTATCATCAGATCATGGGGTGTGAATGACTCGTCCAGTATTATCCCCCATACAACCATGGGACGTCTCTATTCTAAGTGTAGATGACCCTATGGTGTTAATTACATTTGAATTACAGGGAATCTGTCACCAGGTTTATGCTATTTGGTCTGAGAGAAGCATGATGCAGGGACAGAGACCCTGATTCCATGTGTTGATTACTTTACTCGGTGGAGTAGTTGTGATAAAATCACTATTTATTTCTGCTGCAGAGCTCTGAATGCTGAGTCTTGTATAACCCCGCCCACACCATTGATTGGCAGCTTTCTGTGTACACTGTGCATAGGCAGAAAGCTGCTAATCAGTGGTGGAGGCAGGGGTACAGAGCAATAGGACTACCTGGCTAGACAGATAGTCTTCTAGTGATAATCTACTGATTTTATTGAAACAGCCACACACAGCCTAGTAAGTAACACATCACTGGAATCAGGGTCTCTGCCCCTACATCATGGTGCTTTCAGAATACATAGCAAACACCTGGTGACAGATTACCTGTAAGTCCTCCTCTGTGTGATCTCCCACATTATCCAGAATGTTATAGTAATGTATGATGACCGTTGCAGGGCGGCTCCAGGATTTCGTGGGCCCTGGGCGAAAGAGTCTCAGTGGCCCCTTTAACACATACCACGATTCATGATGCACAGATACCGCAGATAAATATATATATATATATATATATATATATATATATATATATATATATATATAGTACAAGGCCGAAGATTTCACTTCTTACATTACATGAGCGATATCTATTGTAAATTCCACAATAACTCAGAAAGCGGCGAATCCTCACAGCTCACAGTGCAGACCGGACAGTAATGTCCTCCACACAGTATAATGGCACCACATAGTCCTCTATACCGTATTATGAGCTCCATATATTGCTCCATATAGAATAATGGACCCCATAAAATGCTCCACGCAGGCTGTGCCCCCATATAATGCCCCATGCAGGCTGTGACCCCACACATAATGCCCCATGCAGGCTGGCCCCCCACATAATGCCCCATGCAGGCTTTGACCCCCCACATAATGCTCCATGCAGGCTGTGACCCCCACATAATGCCCCATGCAGGCTTTGACCCCCCACATAATGCCCCATGCAGGCTGTGCCCCCCCCCACATAATGCCCCATGCAGGATGTCCCCCTCCCACATAATGGCCCATGCAGGATGTCACCCCCCATATAATTCCCCATGCAGAATGTCCCTCCCACATAATGTCCCATGCAGGCTGTGCCCACCACATAATGCCCCATGTAGGCTGTGCCCCCCCACATAATGGCCCATGCAGGATGTCACCCCCCATATAATTCCCCATGCAGGATGTCCCCTCCACATAATGCCCCATGCAGGATGTCCCACCCCACATAATGCCCCATTCAGGATGTCCCCCACACATAATGCCCCATGCAGTATATCCCCCCCACATAATGCCCCATGCAGGATGTCACCCCCCACATAATGGCCCATACAGGATGTCACCCCCCATATAATGCCCATGAAGAATATCACCCCCCCCCATATAATGCCCCATGCAGGATGTCCCCCCAACACATACTGCCCCATGTAGGATGTCACCTCTCACCCCATATATTGCCCCATGCAGGATGTCACCTCTCACCCCATATAATGCCCCATGCAGGATGTCACTTCTCCCCCCATATAATACCCCATGCAGAATGTCACTCCCCCCATATAATGCCCCATGCAGGATGTCACCCCCCATATAATGCCCCATGCAGAATGTCACCTCTCACCCCATATAAAGCCCTATGCTGGATGTCACTTCCCCCCCCCATATAATGACCCATGCAGGATGTCACTTCTCCCCCTCATATAATACCCCATGCAGGATGTCACCCCCCTATATAATGCCCCATGCAGGATGTCCCCCCCATATAATACCTCATGTAGGATGTCACCTCTCACCCCATATAATGCCCCATGCAGGATGTCACTCCCCCCATATAATGCCCCATGCAGGATGTCACTTCTCCCCCCCCATATAATACCCCACGCAGGATGTCCCTACCTCCCCCCCATACAATGCCCCATGCAGGATGTCACTTCTCCCCCCATATAATGCCCCATACCTCCATACATAAAAAAAAAAAATCAAATGCTCACCTCACTGCTCACCAGCTGTGGAGAGGTAAGTATTGTGCCGGCCGTGGTCCTGAGCAAGCATTGGGGGGGGGAGCAAGGCCCACTAGCTGGCGCTGGCACCACTCTCCTCTGCTCACCGGTCCCATACCGCGCCAGGGTGCCCGACAGCAAGTGGGCCCCTCGCCTACTCAGGGCCCCGGCACTTGCCTGGGTGTGCTGGGTGCTAGCGCCAGGTCTGCCCAGCGTCCGGTTTGTATCCTCCCAACATCATATCAGTGTAAATCATCTGGGACATAATATGGGGGGAGAAGTTTTTGCATCTGTAACTTTTTTCCTGCATCTTCAATAAATCAGTATTATTTCTTATTCTTTTATAGAGCGTGATCGATTCATTGGTTCCGGCGAGAAAGCCGCATATGAGCGACTATGAAACTTCCAAACTCATCAGCAGTGGAAATTTTGGGTGAGATTTCTGTTGCCATAATCCACATTTCTCAGGGTTCCCTATGACAATGCTTCTGCCCCTGCACTCTGCCATTCAGTGTTATCATAGGGAAATTATGTGATCTGTAGCAAATCAAACTGTAAGGAAAGCGATTTAAATAATATAATTACATATAATATAATATATAATAATATAATATTATTACATTCGCCTGTGCTAGACCCTCATCTGTTCTTATGCTGCCTCCTCCACCTGAGCTTTTCTGCTCTCCACTCTGATCTTTGTTTTGATGGGGGGGGCTCCATTATGAAGCTGATCAGAGAAGTTGGCTACACATGGTCACATGAAGGGTGACACCATATTGACGTCAATGACATCTACACCCTCCACCATGACCATGTGGGCCCAATCACTGGCCTCAGCAGCAGAAGAGAGCCCTGGAGCACATTCATTTTGGACCAATTTTATTTGCACTAAATTGTATTTGGTCAGTTATAGCGAATCTGCCCAAAGAGAATTTCGATAGATTCTCGTATCTATAATGTGACCTGGGTGATGGCTCCGGCAGAAGTGGCATTGTGGAGACCTCCAATAGGTGATCTATGTAGTGCTATTTTATGTATTTCTAGATGTGCATTTATAGTGGCGGCCAGACTTTTAGTATTATACATATGCAAATTGTCTCTTCAGAGAGGAAGCAAACTAGAACTCCACCTATAGGAAGTAGCAATCCTAAAAGTCAATATCGACCCTTTAACAAGCCTTGTCACATGACTTAGGATAATAGCCAAAACCAAAATCTCAATTTGCAGGAACTGCGTTCTGGGGTACTGCCCCTCTTCAGTGCAAAGTGTGAGATATGGTTTGACTGGGTGAGAGGTGTCTGACCGGTATCCAAGGGGTTGACGTTTCTCCTTGCGGACATGAGGAGACTTTTAAGCCACAATGCTCCTCTGGGAAATAGGATTGCTACTTCCTATAGGTGGCACTAGGGTGCTAGTTCTCTTCCTCTCTGAAAAGAGACAATTTGCATATTTCCCAGAAGAGCATTGCAGCTTAAAAGTCTCCTCACCTTGACATGCTTAACATGGCTTTTTCCGCAAGGAGAAACGTTACCGCTTGGATCCCGGTCAGATGCCTCTCACCCAGCCAAACCATATCTCACACTTTGCACTGATGAGTGCTTGTACCCCAAAACATAGTGTCCGAAAATTGAGTTTTTGGTTATGGCTATTATTCCATGTCATATGATAAGGCTCGTTAAAGGGTCGATATTGACTTTTAGGATTACTACTTCCTATAAGGGGCACTAGTGTTCTAGTTCTCTTCCTCTCTGAAGAGACAATTTGCATATTTCCCAGAGGATCATTGAGGCTTAAAAGTCTCCTCACCTTGACAAGCTTAACATTTCACTCTCCGCAAGGAGAAATGTTACCCCTTGGATACCAGTATTAAACATATAATGATTTCTATAGATGGATTATTAATAAGGATTTATTATAACCGATGGATTCTCCTTCTCTCCAGGGCCGTCTACTTAGTGCATCATAAAGACTCACACCAGACCTTTGCTATGAAGAAAATGGCTAAGCGGAACCTAAATACTGCACAGAGATTGGAATGGGCCTTTCTGGAGAGGGACATCTTAACATTTGCTGATTGTCCCTTTGTGGTCTCCATGCTCTGCTCCTTTCCAACTAGATCTCACCTGTGTATGGTCATGGAGTATGTAGGAGGTAAGACACATCTATTGTATTATATTCAGCCCATGTCTGCTTTCATCTTATCACTGCTCATATCATTAGGACATTGTTGGTTACATCCCCACAGAGCATTTACTATAGGTTATCTATTACCAAGATGCTCGTAAATTCATTGATCTTGGTGCAGGGGCGCTATGGGGCTCATCAGTCGGAGGGGGTCTGTCGACGCTCGGCAGTGGGCAGCATCCCTCCACCTGTCATCACAATTTCAGCGGTATTTGCTTCTTCAAGGAGGTGGGGTTGGTGGGGGCAAAAATACTGAGTAGGTGGCTAGTAGGGGCCAAAATACTGAAAGGGGGCCGTATGACTAGATATGGGGGGACTGTGAATGATGAGTGGAGGTCATCATATTAAGTGGGGTGCTGTGGGGGTCCTCACTCTATATGGAGGCCCCCATTCTGTGTGGGGACATCATACTGAGTGGGGAGTTATGCGGACCATTATATTGTGTGAGGGACTGTGGGAACCATTATCATGAGTGGGAGGGTTGCTGTGGGTGCCATCACACCGAGTAGGGGGTTGTGGCTGGCCTCCTTCTAAGTGGTGGCCTCCTTAGGAGGATTCACTGTGGGGATACCATACTCATTGAGTGTGGGTGTGGGCATTTTTGGGAGCATCATACTCTAAAATGGCCATAAAAGTTGTATTGCTGGTGAGAACACCAAGCTGCTTCAACAGGGATATAAATATATTTCTTTTTTATTTTTTAGGGTTGGGGGCAATTACAACTTTTGATATGGGGTCTTGTGATTTCTATGTATGCCACTATCTGTGTGATCTCCCCAGGATGTTTCCGCTCACTGATCATTATACATCATGGTTATCTGCTCGTGGTATATCATGGTTATCTTCTGTATAAACCCCTCACCGGTCATATTTCCTTTCTTCTATAGGTGGAGACTGTGGGACCCTTCTAAGCACCAAGGGTCCTTTCTCTGTCCCCATGGCCCGCTTGTACTTTGCAGAGGCGGTACTTGCCGTGGAATACCTGCATAGTTACGGTGTGGTGCACAGAGACCTGAAGCCGGAAAAGTAAGTGCCCCCGAAGTATAATAAAGTGGGGAAAGTTGTCATTTATTATCATTCAGTCTGTGAGGCTAAAACCATCTTCTCTTTTGCAGCCTCCTGATTACATCTACTGGACATATTAAAGTTACCGATTTTGGGATTTCAAAACTTGGTCTAATGATACCGAAAACCAACACCTACAAGGAATTAGCAGTGGACATCTCCAGAGAGTTCCAGGACCGTGAGGTCAGCATCACCTACAAGAACTTAGCTTGTTATTTGCAAATCTCATCACACTATTGTCTCTTCTCTACGTTCTTCCTTTCTAGAGAACTTTTCCACTAATATTTTATCTTCTGCATTGTGTTTTAACGATGATATCTTGTCATAATAATTGTTTCATCGATTCTCATCTCTATGTTCTGTTGGTTTCCAGTTCTGTGGCACCCCATGTTACATAGCCCCAGAGATCATCCTGAAAGAAGGCTATGGAAGACCTGTTGACTGGTGGTCATTGGGGATCATCCTGTATAAATTCCTGCTGGGATGTGTACCATTTGATTCTGATTCCCTCACTGAGCTTTATAAAAGGGTTGTCATTGGTGAGTAGAATAATCCGATCATTGCGTTGATTGGTTACATTTGTTTAGTTATTTCCTTTGCTCTAAGTTACAGTCCAGTAAAGAGGTTTTATTTTCTGTAATTTTCTATGTAACAGGAGAACTAATTTGGAATTGTGATCGCGCTCCACCCCTGGATGCTCAGAATCTCATCACTGAGCTGCTCAGAAGAAATCCTGTGCGTAGACTTGGGACAGGTAACAGATATACTAGTATTAATATTCCCTTATTAGACCAAGGACATATCGCTCATGTCCATGAAGATCAGCATTTCTCTATCAGCTCATCTACTGTATTTCTAGTTCTCCACACTAAGACTTCCAGTTTATTTCCTTCATGTCGGCTCAGTTTTGTCATTAGTTCAGATTACGATAAACTGTTCAGATATGGAGCCATCCCTGACTATGTCCGCATCACTTTTGTTTTTCTTTTTCTAGGAGGAGCATTTGAGATCAAGGTTCATCCATTCCTGAGTGACTTGGACTTTGACAACATTCTGAGCCAGGAGCTGGAGTATGTTCCTCAGCTTGTTTCAGACGCAGACACCAGCTTATTTATCAGTAAGTAGAAGGAGACGTCATCTAGACTAAGCGACTGTTTGTCTCATCTTCCCCAATATGTGATCATCTGTTCCCATTAATATTAGTGATAAATAGTGACTGTGTTATACTGACAACCTCTAATAATACTTCATTACCTATTTCTTGTAGATCATTCTGATATAAACAAACATCTGGTCTCAAAGGATGAGGAAGGCACAAGTGAGAATAATGAGAGCCTTGACTTCCAAAATTTTACGTCATCTTCTGAAAAGCTTTGTAAAGTAAGTATGTGATTAATAAATCCAAAATATGTAAAAAAAAAGAAAAAAAACTCTAAAAGTACATAAAAATATATTTTATATCTTATTTTTATCCGTATTTAGCTCTGTACCATCGCTACCAGGATGGTGAACAATGAGGATCCCAATGCCCCTCCAGAGTATACACAAGAAACCAACACAAACATCTCAGAAATGTGAGTAGATTAGAAAGGGTCATTACTTCATTACTGGGAGTTCCAGGCTGATCTATGTACACAACACCAAATATAGGACATAAATAACAGAATATCAAATGCAGCATTCACCGTTTCATGGTTAACGGTCATTGTACTTTTGGCTTCAGAAAATGCAGAAGATAACAGCCCATAATTGTGGCATGTCATGCATTTTTAGCACTGCCTACTCTGTAGGAGAGCTGTAGTATTACTTGCCAGACATTCTTGGTAGTTGTGTTCTGATCCATGGAAGGTAGTTTGGAGCAGAAAACCTTCCCCACTATGACAGTCATATGTCCTATTAGGCCTTATAGTCAGTGTTCTTATAGTGAGACAACCCATTTTATACTGTGTTTACTTACGATTTACATGTTTTTCTTCTTCAAACAGGCAGAAAGAATCTGTTCCTGTATGTAATACAGACTATGCTGTTACCATCTTGCCACCCTCGTCTCCATTGCTAGGTATGTACATGTCTACAGCACCAACAATGTGAATGTTGACTTCAAGGCTCAAATATTTCCACATGGTTTTTCTGGTCTACTATGTTATCCATGTTTCATGGATCTCAGCTATGTTGACCATGGGTTCGTACTGTATCCCTATTTCCTTAATTTTGTACAGGAGTTTTTTTTCATGTATTCTGTATATTACGTTGCATCATCTTTTAACCTAGTGAGATATAGCGACTGTGTTATACCGACACCCTCTAACAATCCTTCATTACCTATGTCTTGTAGATCACTCTGATGAAAACAACCATCTGATCTCAGAGGATAAGGAGGGCACAAGTGAGGACGATGAGAACTTTATCTTCCGAATATTTGCATCATCATCTTCTGAGAGGCTTTCTAAAGTAAGTATGTGATCGATAAATCCAAAATATGTACAAAAAAGGATCTATAAAATTAAAAAGTATATATATTTAATAACTTATTGTTATCCACATTTAGCACTCTACCACCACTAACGGGATGGTGAACAACGAGGATCCCAAGGCCCCTCCAGAGTGTACACCAGAATCGAACACAAACATCTCAGAAATGTGAGTAGATTATGGGGTCATTACTGGGAGCTCCAGGCTGATATATGTGCACAACATCAAATATAGGACATAAATACCATAATATCAAATGCAGCATCCACCGCCCCATGGTTATGGGTCATTGTGCTTTCAGCTTTCGGAATTGTTGGAGATAACAGCCCATAATTGTGGCCGGTCATGCACTTTTAGTGCTGCCCTCACTGTAGGAGAGATGTAGTATGAAATGCCGGCCATTCTTGGTAGTTGTTTTCCTCTCAGCTATCTATAAAAGGTAGTCTTGAGCAGAAGACCTTCCCCACTATGACAGTCATATGTCCTACTAGTCCTTATAGTCGGTGTTCTTCTAGTGAGACAACCCCTTTTATATGGAGTTTACTTGAGATTTACATGTTTTTCTTCTTCAAACAGGCAGAAAGTATCTGTTCCTGTATGTAATACAGACGATGCTGTTACCATCTTGCCACCCTCGTCCCCATTGCCAGGTATGTACATGTCTACAGCACCAGCAATGTGAATGTTGACTTCAAGGCTCAAATATTCCCACATGGTTTTATACAATACTATAGGTCTCTTATGTTATCCATATTATGACAAAGCAGATCCTATAAGAAGATATTGTTATTGATTTTTTTTTTTAATTTTTCATCAGAATTTCCATCTCATGAAGAAAGAAAATCGGCAATAAATCTGAGTATGGAGCAACAAAACTCAGAAAATGGAAAAAATGGGAAAAAGAGACGAGGTAAGTGTGAGAATCAACTCCATGTTGTGTGATGTCAGTGAGAATAATTCATGTGGAGTAGATGTCATCTGTCAGTGATGGGATTTTCACATGTATGATTGCTGACAATGACCCCTGACCTCTGTATGATAATATTCCTCTGCCGTCCGGCCACAGTGACTGCACAGCATTATCATGTAATATGGAGTCCCATCACTTACATTATATTTATTTCTCTTGTCATAGGTTCCATCTTCCGCCGGATCTTATCATCCTGCCGGCGTGGATTATCCAGGGCTGCTCGCGCATTTGCATGCTGTCACTGTTGCCCTAAAACCATCTAAAAGACGGGACACCTAAGCATCTAGCGCCCTGAAGTCCAGCAGATCCATCATCACTGCTGGAGCTGTATAGAAGGACCTTCACCATCTACCTGTGGCCTTCTGACTGGTCAACCTGGACAAGTTTCAGTAACGCCTCTGTCATCGGGCTCCGCGGTATTCATACTGCTCGTCTAACTTGTCATTTACTGATCACCTGGTATCTGACCTCGGCTATCTTCCTGACTTTGATTTAGTCTTTTGATAATGTTCACGATTTTATTCATCCCATTATTAATTAAAAAAAAGTAAAATCTGTTACTGTTGCTCTGATTCCTTTTTGTCTTGAATTCACAAATACTTGTAACTCACTAATTGCTCTTCTTCTCACTAAATGTATTTCTCATTATCCTTAATGCAGCAGTCAGTCTCATATTTCTGTCCAGCAGTTACACTGGTGCCTCCACCCTGTACCAGTCATTACACTCATCCACAAACCTCTGCACCCTGCTGCACAGTCCTGCATCTCTACCATATCTATACTCCAATGAGCTAAGATTAACATCCTCCATAATCAGGACCTCCCACTCTCATGTCCAAGACATTTTCTCTGCTGCACCAGCTCTCAGGAGTGCACTACTGCAGGCAATCATGTTCATTCCCACTATCAGAGATTTTAAGTGTGCAGTAGAAACAGATTATTTGTGGCAGGACTATCAAATCACCTCACTATTCTAAGTTTTTCCTACAGCACTCAGTAGCACTTAATATTTGTACATATACAGATAATGGTTGGTGACTGGTTCATGCAGCCTTAATTCCACAAAGATAGAAATAAAAGGTCAACATGTTTCATACATCCAAACCATCCTTAATCATGGCAGAAAAACATAATTTTAAGTTCCCACTATGAATATTTGGTGAGATATCACAGCTGTGTATTTTCACAGCACAAAGAACGCATCTTACAGATCAGCAAATCACAGTGTGCTGACGCTTAATGTTGTAGTTTTGAACAACACCATTCATTTTATCATATAATGTGTTGAAAAATGAGAAAAAATGCCAGGTTTGGGCTCCTTCATTTTACAGTGTGTATTGTGTTGTAAAAACAAACTGGCAAAATGATTCAGAGTCAGTAGTACGATTACTGTGATACCAAACTTATAAGGTTTATATATATATATATATATATATATATATATATACAGTGTTTAGCATAAATCAGTACACCCAAATAGATTTGTCAGCAAACCTGTAGTTTCCTTTCAGAATCATCATTTTATATGGGATACCATACTACAAAATACTCTCGCAAATTTGAGCCATTGAATGCAAACAAGATTTGGTATTTTGCAGACCCCAAAAAAGTAATTTTCTTAACAAACTCATTCAAGATCATGTTTCAAAAATGAGAACATCCCAGTAACAGTCTTAAGAGAAAAGCTAAGTTTAGACAACAAAATTCTAATTAACAAGAACTGAACCACAGGTAAGTGTAATTATTCATTAAACAGATGTCCAGCAGACAGGTGTCTGTAAAAGGAAGTTACTTAATAAAGAAAACTCCTTCCCATTTCATGCTATCAGCAATGGCACCACATAGAAGGGAAATGTCACAAAACCTGAGAAAGAAAATAATTTCTTTGCAATAAATGTGAAGTCTACAAGAAGATCAGCAAAACTTTACTTATCAGTCAGAATACTGTAGCAAAAGTGATGCAAAACTATAACAAAGATGGAACTGCAACCATCTTACAGAGACGTCCAGGCCGACTATGGAAGTTAACACCTAAACAAAAGCGTCCTCTGATGAGAAGGGTAAGTGGCACCACATAGAAGAGAAATGTCACAAGACATTTCTGAGAAAGAAAATAATTTCTTTACAAAAAATGTGAAGTCTACAAGAAGATCAGCAAAGCTTTTCTTATCAGTCAGATGGAAGCTAACATCTAAACAAAAGCATCTTCTGATGAGAAGAAAATCGACAGGCAAATTCATTGCTATTAGCTGAAGAAGTAGAAAGCCAAACTAGGGTGAGTGTTTTCCATAACACGACACGGTGTACACTGCAAATGAATGGCATTCATGAGTGTCCTCCACAAAGGAAGCCTCTCTCCCTTAAAGCCCATGAACAATAAAAGTCCGTCTACAATTTGCCAGGGTCCATGCTTAAAACTATGAGGACTACCGGGACTGTATACTGTGTATGTGCATCTTATGTGTATGTCTGTATTTTATGTTTGTGTGCACTATGTATATGCATACGTTAAAATGTGTATAGAGTATTAGCATGTGCAAGTTTTATATGTGTGCCTAATATAAATATACATGGAAATGTATATGTAGGTGGTGCCTGATGGAGGGTGGGGGGCCCAGATCAGAAGTCCTGATTAAGGGCCCTTCACTGTCATTGTCTGCCCCTTATATAAACAGTAAAATCCTCTTTAATAACTGGACTTCCATTGGGGTGGACTTCTCATAGATGGCCAGTATGCATACTATATTATGAATCTGGGCATCTCTCACAGAAAATCTGATCTGGATATGAGGGTGGTCTTCTATAAGCGGTGATGTTTTGGAGAGATTTAGGGAAAAGTCCCAATGCTTATCCATCGATCTGGTAATTTGAGTAAAATATTTGTGTTGATAACTGATCACAAAGTCACAAAATATGTAAGATTTGGCATAACCTGGTTCATTTTTCAAAAAGTTATGCTCAATTTTTTTAGCACCAAGTTTTGTTGCTTTTTTGTAGACTTACACTAACTTAGTATATTGTGTGAGAATTAAATGAATTATGAATTAGTTGGCGCATTTTACCACACTCTGGGGGTCCCTGACAGTCCTTCTTTACCGGCCCTGTAGTGATGCCAATGTAAACTTCCAAGTGACCGCGCAGTCAATCACTGTCACGAATGCAGGACAACCTATGATTAGCTAATTTTTGGGAAATCCTTATAACAAAAGGGGATTGAAAATATTTACAATTATTTTAAAAGCATTAAAAAAAAACAGACCCAATACTTATAATTAGTTTGTTGAAAGTAGTCTAATTAAAGGGAGCTGAAAGGATTAGAGATTATGAACCCGATTCACCAGTGTTTTTGCCAGAAAACTGGCATAAAGCTCTTGAAAAGTTGCAAAGTTTTGTGACTTTTCCCATTTTCACATAATTTTAACTTCTTTAACCCCTTAAGCCCCGCGGGTGGTTTGCACGTTAATGACCGGGCCAATTTTTACAATTCTGACCACTGTCACTTTATGAGGTAATTACTCTGGAACGCTTCAACGGATCCCCCTGATTCTGAGATTGTTTTTTCGTGACATATTGTACTTCATGATTGTGGAAAAATTTCTTCGATATCACTTGCGTTTATTTGTGAAAAAAACGGAAATTTGGCGAAAATGTTGAAAATTTTGCAATTTTCAAAATTTGAATTTTTAAGCCCTGAAATCAGAGCGATATGTCACACAAAAGAGTTAATAAATAACATTTCCCACATGTCTACTTTACATGGTATCCGCTAACAATTTGAGCCGATTTTCCATTCAATTTGTTAGCGGATACCATGTTGCATTTAGAGAGTCCCTGCGTGCCCAAACATTGGAGCTCCCCCACAAGTGACCCCATTTTGGAAACTAGACCCCCCAAGGCACCTATCTAGATTCATAGTGAGCACTTGGAACCCCAGGTGCTTCACAAATTGATTCATAAAAATGAAAAAGTGTTTTTTTTTTTCACTTTTTCATTTTTACGAATCAATTTGTGAAGCACCTGGGGATTCCAAGTGCTCACTATGCATCTAGATAGGTGCCTTCGGGGGTCTAGTTTCCAAAATGGGGTCACTTGTGGGGGAGCTCCAATGTTTGGGCACACAGGGGCTCTCCAAACGCAACATGGCGTCCGCTAACAATTTGAGCCGATTTTCCATTCAATTTGTTAGCGGACACCATGTCGCGTTTGGAGAGCCCGTGATGTGCCTAAACAGTGGAGCTCCCCCACAAGTGTCCCCATTTTGGAAACTATACCCCTCAAGGATTTTATTAAGGTGTATAGTGAACATTTTGAACCCAGAGGTACGGCACAGAATTTGTTTACATTAGGTCATCATATTGAATAAGTTGTCATTATTCTTGAGCGCAAGTGCTCGCTACTTGAGTTTGCATCGGGTACTCAGGTATGCACCATGTACAGCGTGTGCTCGAGTGACATGCTCGAGTCCCTGCTCCGCATGTTTCACGGTTATTAGACACCCCAAAAAAAACATGTGGGGATCGCTCGTGCATGGCAGGCAATCCCCGTAAAGTTTTTTGGCCGCGAAGCATATGGGGCAGAGACTCGAGCATGTCACTCAAATACCCACGATACTCAATGCATACCAGAGCACCCGATGCAAACTCAAGTAGCGAGCACTTGCTCTCAACACTAGTCGCCATATCGTCATCTTTTTTTCTTACTTTTGAAAAAAATCCCAACCCCAGCCCTAACCCTAGCACAACCCTAGCCCCAGCACAACCCTAGCCCCAGCACAACCCTAGCCCCAGCACAACCCTAGCCCCAAACCCAGCCCTAACCCTAGCCCAATCCTAACCCAAGAGTTTATTTTTGACGCCGTTCCTTGTGCGGTATAAGTGATTAGACGACTTTATTCTTCGGGTCGGTGTGATTACAGCAATGCCAGAATCATATGGGGTTTTTATGACTGACAGCTGTCACACACTAAAAGACGCATTTTTTTTAAATCTAGTTTTTGCATCGCCATATTTTGAGAGCTATAATTTTTCCAGATTTTGGCAGACAGTCATGTGACGGCTCGTTTTTTGCGGGATGACTTGACGTTGTTATTGGTGCCATTTTCAGGCACGTGACATTTTTTGATCGCTTTCTATTCCGATTTTTGGGAGGCAGAATAAACAAAAACCAACAATTCAGGAATTGTTTTTTTTTTTTTTTTTTTATTCTGTTCCGCGTGTGGTAAAATTGATGAGGTAGCTTTATTCTTCGGGTCAGTACGTTTACAGCGGTACCACATTTGTATCATTTTTCTATGTTTTGGCGCTTATACACAATAAAAGCTATTTTATAGAAAAAAATATTTTTTAGTATCGCTTTATTCTGAGAGCTATAACTTTTTTATTTTTCGGCTGATGGAGCTGTATGGCGGCTTGTTTTTTGCGGGACGAGATGATGTTTTCAGCGGTATCATTTTTATTTATATGCGTCTTTTTGATCGCGTGTTATTCTACTTTTTGTTTGGCGGTATGGTGATAAAGCATTGCTTTTTGCTTCGTTTTTTTTTTTTTTTTTTTACCGTGTTCACTGAAGGGGTTAACTAGTGGGACAGTTTTATAGGTCAGGTTTTTCCGGACGCGGCGATACCAAATATTTTTTTTATAATAATATTTATTGATGGGTACATTATATTTTTATTTTTGGTGTATTATTTTTTTTATTTTTTTATAATATTTTTGCACATTTTTTTTTTTTTTTTTCCACTTTCACACAGTTTATACACTTTATTACTTTGTCCCACTCTGGGACTTTCACTTTTTTTTTTTCTGATCGCCTGCATGGCACAGGAATGGAGCACCATCCCTATGCCATGAAGGCTGTCAGAAATGCACAGTGTGAAGATTGCTTGGAGATGCACTGCGCATGTCCAAGCAATCTTCCTGCTCTCTGGTGACCCGGATGTTGTCATGACGACATCGGGTCGTCATGGCAACACCCGGGAAGCCTTTGCAGACTGCGCTGGAAGCCGGAAGAGGAGGTGAGTATCGCCGATCACCTCCCCTTGCCCCCGCAATGCCGCGATCGACTTCGATCGCAGCATCGCGGGGGTTAATGTGCTGGGAGCGGTGCAGGACCGCTCCCTGCACATAGTACCGGGTGTCAGCTGTGACAATCAGCTGACACCCGGCGGCGATCGCGCCCGCACAGCCTATGTGCGCGCGCGATCGCGATGACGTACTAATACGAGTCTGGCTCTTAAGTCCCAGGGCACAGACGCGTATTAGTACGTCAGATGTTATTAAGGGGTTAAAGCCCAAGACGTACTGATACGTATCTGCGCCCTGGGACTTAAGAGCCTGATATGTATTAGTACATCTTTGCGATCGCGCCCGCACACAGGCTGTGCGGGCGTGATCGCCGCCGGGTGTCAACTGATTGTCACAGCTGACACCCGGTGCTATGTGCTGGGAGAGGTCCCGCACATTAACCCCCGCAATGCTGCGATCGAAGTCGTTCGCAGCATTGCGGGGGCAAGGGGAGGTGATCGGGATAGTCACCTCTCCTGCCGGTTTCCAGCAATGTGTGCCGCGGCTTCCCGGATGTTGCCATGATGACCCGATTCACTGAGGGGTGCAGTTTTAAAAATGGTGTCACTTTTGGGTATTTTCAGTCATAAAGACCCCTCAAAGTGACTTCAAATGTGATGCGGTCCCTAATAAAATGGTTTTGTAAATTTTGTTGGAAAAATGAGAAATCGCTGGTCAATTTTAACCCTTATAGCTCCCTAATAAAAATAAATTTGGGTTCCAAAATTGTGCTGATGTAAAGTAGACATATGGGAAATGTTATTTATTAACTTTTTTTGTGTGACATATCTCTCCGATTTAAGGGCATAAAAATTCAAATTTTGAAAATTGCAAAATTTTCAACATTTTCGCCAAATATCTGTTTTTTCACAAATAAACACAAGTGATATCGAAGAAATTCTACCACAATCATAAAGTACAATATGTCATGAAAAAATATTCTCAGAACCAGGGGGATCCGTTGAAGCGTTCCAGAGTAATTACCTCATAAAGTGACAGTGGTCAGAATTGTAAAAATTGGCCTTCTCATTAACGTGCAAACCACTTTGGGTTGTAAAGGGGTTAAGGACTCTACTTGCATATACAGTCATGGCGGAAAGTGCTGGCACCCTTGAAATTGTTTCAGAAAATTACACATGTTTTATTACACGCATGTTTATTTCCTTTGTGTTTATTGGAACAACACAAAAAAACTGAGAAAAAAAAGGCAAATTGGACATAATTTCACACAAAACTCCAAAAATGGGCCGGAATACATATATATATTTTTGATGGGACAACACTGAAGATGCGACACTTTGATACAATGTACAGTAGTCAGTGTACAGCTTGTTTAACTGTAAATTTGGTGTGCCTGCAAAATAACTCAACACACAGCCATTAATGTCTAAACCGCTGGCAACAAAAGTGAGTACACCCCTAAGTGTGTTCTCAGCTGATGTTATTTGTTGGTTTTTCTTTGCAATCCCGAACAATTTTCTTGGCAGTTGTGGCTGAAATTTTTGTTGGTCTACCTGACTGTGGTTTGGTTTTTACAGAGCATCTGATTTTCCATTTGTTAATCACAGTTTGAACACTGCAGACTGGCATTATCAATTCCTGGGATATCTTTTTGTATCCCTTTCCTGTGTTATACTCTTTTTGCCTCCCTTTCCTGTGTTATACAGTTCAACTACCTTTTCCCGTAGATCCGTTGATAATTCTTTTGCTTTCCCCATCTCAAAATCCAGAAAAGTCAGTGGCTGGATCCCAGAAACTCACTCAGCTTTATGCACACACACTGATTACAAGCAAACAGGTCATAGGTGAGGATGTTACCTTTAGTAGCCATTCAAACCCATTTGTGTCAAATTCTGTGCATGTTATCAGGCCAAAATCACCAGGGTATGTGAACTTTTTGATCAGGATTATTTGGATGTTTTTGGTTGTCATTAGTGATGAGCGAGCACTAAAATGCTCGAGTACTCGTTGCTCGGGTCGAGCAAATTGAAATACTCGGGTGCTCAACCCGAGCAATGAGCCCAATATAAGTCTAGGGGAAACTTGAGCATTTTTCAGGTGGCTCCCCACGGCGGTCTGCAGAAGGCCTAAAAATTACCCAAATCGATGGGAACTGTGCTCAAATGACATGGGAACAACATGGGGAAGACCCCTGGAAGCATCTCTGACTCCCAGAACACTGCTGTCAACAACGTCGTCAGAGTATTACGCCACTTTTACGGCGTAAGGAACATCCTTTCCAGGGTGATGACTTGTATATAAGGCAAAATAAATAAACAAAAACAAAAATACTCCTACACACGTAGCATTTTTGACACGTTTTTGCACTTTTGCATTGCTTTCAACCAAGACAAATGCATTCACCAGGAAATGTCATTTTAACATTTTACAACCTTATCTGGCCATGTGGTGTGTGACACATCATCAGACACATGCATACAGTGCTGAAAAGACATGGGAGCAGCAAGGGGAAGACCTCTGGAAACATCTCTGACTCCCAGGTCACTGCCTAAATGTGTGCCCATCATAAGTGATCCTTGGCACATGCGAAGATGCCTCCCGCCATGCACCTGTCGTTGCAGACTTGAAACAATCACCGTCCACGTCCTTGTCCCACTGCAGTGTTCAGTTGTCCCTACCCCATTCCTTGGAATGCAAGCACAAGAATGCCGGCAGCCACCCACCCACAGGCTGCAATACTATACTGCCAAATTTCTGACAGCTGCTTGCACTTGAAATGTGGCCTTTTAGGCTCGTGGAGGCGGAAGCTTTTCATAACCTCATGCCGGCGGCGGCCGGGTGTCCATACTCGGTCCCCAGCCGCCACTATATTTCCCGGTATCGCCTCCGCCTTCCACAATCACGGGTCCCATAACATTACCCGTGCCCGCCCCAGTGCACTTACTGGGAAGGACCGCCTAACCACAAACACGTGGACAGGTGAATGTGGCCAGGGACGGTACGGAGGCAGTCCACAACTTTTTTTGCTAAGAGTTGTATTTAGCTCGGTGAAAGGACTGGCATAGAGGGAAACCGTATCTACCCTGCGTGTCATTTCTCCCAGAAAATCCTGTAAATGAGCTTGTTGCAGAAGAAATGGCAGCCCATCCAACATCAACTTGCACTTGTCAATGGTGCTTTGACACACACACATCTTTCTTTGCGCATTTAATTTCTTGAATACAGAGTTGGAAAATGGCCTGATCCGTAATGCGTTTTGAGAAATAACATGCATAAGCATGGCTGATCCGCATTAAAAAAGCAGCCATAGAGTGTCCGGGAACCTTCCCCCACACTTTTCTTAGCCAGGGCTGCTTTTCGGCAGGGTTGGACGGGCCCACCAGAGAACCGGAGACTCCTCCGGCGGGCCCTGGCTTCTCCTTCAGGAGAGTTCATAGTGCCGAGGTGAGGCCATGATGATGATAGAGGCCATCATCTGCTTAGTTTTCTTTTACTTGGAATGCAATTGCAAGTATGCAGCCAGCCACCCACCCACCCACAGACCGGAACACTAAACTGACAGATTTCTGGGCAGCTCTTTGCACTTGAAATATGGCCTTTTAAGCTTGTGGAGATGGAAGCTTTTCACAACCTCATGCAGGCGGCGGCCGGGTGTCCATACTCGGTCCCCAGCCGCCAGTATTTTTCCCGGTATCGCCTTCGCCTTCCACAAGCACGGATCCCACAACAGTACCCATGCCCTACCCAGTGCACTTACTAAGAAGGGCTGCCTAACCACAAACACGTGGACAGGTGAATGTGGCCAGGGACGGTACGGAGCCAGTCCACAACTTTTTTTTATAAGAGTTGTATTTAGCTCAGTGAAAGGACTGGCATAGAGGGAAACCGTATCTACCCTGCGTGTCATTTCTCCCAGGAAGTCCTCTAAAGCTGCTTGCACTTGAAATGTGGTCTGAACATTACTGCTGGTACTTTTCTGTGGGAATTTTCTTGCCTCCTACCAGCCTGGAATATTTCCAGCAAACTATGGTACAACACCATGGTATTAGCACTGCCCCCAGTACCAGTAGCGAAGCCATCCTCAATTTCCTTCTCTGGAATTTTATTTGGTAGACTGAGTGGCTGCCCAAATAAATTTTCTCACAAAGGAGCTGATGATAGAGTGGCAGTAGGTTCAAGTTTCTCCAGCCTGTTAGATATTAGAGGGTGAACGGCAGTACATTGGATCAGTGGTTAGCACTGAAGTCTTGCAGCACTGGGATCCTGGGTTCAAATCCCAGCAAGGACAACATCTGCAAGAAATTTGTATGTTCTCCCCATGTTTGCATGTGTTTCCTCCTCAGTAAAAATAGAGTGTCCTGGAATCTTCCCACACACTTTTCTTAGCCAGGACTGCTTCTCAGCAGGGTTGGACAGTCCCACCAGAGAATTCTCTGGTGTGCCTTGGCCTCTACCTCAGGAGAGTTCATGATAGCGCTAACTTTGCAGCTGCTATGGGGCTCTTGAGCGGGTGAGAAAGGTTAGCTCTCAGAAACAAATCCTCTGGTGGGCACAATGTTTTTCAATCTGAAACAGCTTCTCAGTGGGAGTTGTATTTCACCACAGCCATATTCTTTAGCTCTGTGAAAGGACTGGCATAGAGGAAACCTTATCTACCCCGGTTGTCATTTCTCTGTCACCAGGTTCCGCCCATTGTAACACATGACCATGCCTGGCTGTATGTTCAGCGGTGAGAGCCACAGATCAAGCTGCTGTGTTACAGCTTTCAACAACTATGCAGCGCTGGGCGGTTTGTCAATTAAGCATTAAGCATGTTATCTTCAGCACAGCCTGTTGCTGTTTGGCCAAGGCAGTGCTGCAGTGCTGTCAGCTTGTGACTGATGTGGTCATTTCGGAGATGGAGGAGGAGGTACATGAGCTGAACAATGTGATTACATTGAGGTTAAATTGGTGATGCTGTTTTTTATACTAAAGAAAGATCCTATTGTTATGTTTTTTTATGTTATTTTTTATGAAAAATGCATTCACCGGGAAAAGTCATTTTAACATTTTACAACCTAATCTGGCAATGTGGTGTCATCAGACACATCCTGTTTTATTTATGATGGAGGGACTCTGAAAGTCATAAAGCCTATTTTTATAGGAACATCAGACGGCCCTTACTATTCTTAAAAGGCCAGCAGTCGGCCCTAGCTATTGTTAGAGAGCCATCAGAGGGCTATGCTTTGTTGTTCCCATTATTAACAAGTGGGTTTCCTATACTGTTATTGCACATCCAGTGACTGCAAGGGTTGTCAAAAATTTGGACGCAACCTAATACCCCTTTGAAGAGACATAGAGGAGGGTCTCAGTAAAAAAAATGTTCCCATTATAAAGGAGCGGGTCTTCTATAGTGGTAATGCCCATGCTGTGACTGCAAGGGTGGCCAAAATTTTTGAAAAAAAACACTAACAATTTAAAGACACAAAGAGCATGGCCACAGTAACAAGGTACGACATGTTCCCGTTAGAAAGGAGAGGGTCTGCTATACAGTTATATGGTATGCAGTGAATCCAACGGCTGACAAATTTTAGGAAAAACCCCACTAAGAATTTAAGGACACACAGAGCAGGGCCACAGTAACAAGGTACGACATGTTCCCATTAGAAAGTAGAGGGTCTGCTATAAAGTTATAGGGTATGCAGTGAGTCCAACGGCTGACAAATTTTAATGAAAATCCTCAATAAGAATTTAAAGACACACAGAGCAGGGCCACAGTAACAAGGTACGACATGCTCCCATTAGAAAGGACAGGATCTGCTATACAGTTATAGGGTATGCAGTGAGTCCAACGGCTGACCAATTTTAGGAAAAAAACGACTAAGAATTTAAAGACACATAGAGCAGGGTCACAGTAACGACAAATTCCCATTAGAAATTCTAGGGTCGGCTATACTGTTATAGGGTATGCAGTGAGTCCAACGGCTGACAGATTTTAGGAAAATCCCCACTAAGAATTTAAAGACACACAGAGCAGGGCCACAGTAACAAGATATGACATGTTCCCATTAGAAAGGAGAGGGTCTGCTATACAGTTATAGGGTATGCAGTGAGTCCAACGGCTGACCAAGTTTAGGAAAAACCCACTAAGAATTTAAAGACACATAGACCAGGCCACAGTAATGACAAATTCCCATTAGAAAGGAGAGAGTCTCCCATAGTGTTGGACTATGCAGTGACTGCAAGGGCTGCCAAAAATTTGGAGGCACTTCAATGGCCCTTGGAAGAGACGTGGAGGAGCGCATCATAAATTTTTTTTACCATTAGAAAGGAGCGGGCCTCCTATACTTGTAATGCCATGCACTAAGTGTATGGGCTGACAAACATTTACTCCTGGGGGGTATACATGAACATACTGTATAAAATTTTTTTTTTTCGGGCATCATAAAAATGTAGCGCCCCGAGGGCTCGGCCGCTACAGGGGTATTGCACCTCTGCCAGAGGTGTGATATTCCACTCCCGGGTAAGGATGGAGTATGGACCAGGGTTCAGTTAGCTGCATACAGCACACTCACCCCATTTCCGAGGGACAGCTCAACGGTGCTCCCATTAGACAGAAATGCAGGCACGACAGACCATGTCCCTGGCTGGAGTGGGGAGGGGGTAGGAATACCCAGTGATGTAGGAGCAGATAGGGGTTGGTTCCTGAGCGTAGATAGGAGCCCATTGTTTGCTGGTCACCTGGGCTCATGTTCTAGAGGGCACCATCTTAGAACAGTGTTCAGTCAGAGAGAAGAAGTGACAGAGTGGGGGCCTTGGTTGTCGAACGAAGTGTGCCCTCTGCCTCCAGCGTTTTTAGATGGGAATTTTTTTAATAGTTCCGCAACAAGGGCCTTCTGGTACTGCCTCATTTTTGTACACCTGTCCGCCTCAGGAATAAGAGATATAAAGTTCTCCTTGTAGAGTGGGTCTAGAAGTGTCACCAACCAGTAATGACCTAAAATTTTGAGAATGCGAGGGTCATGGGAAAGGCAGCATAACATAAACTCAGCCATGCGTGCCAGACTACTAACAGGCAAGACTTCCGTGTCCTCACCAAGAGGATGACTGACCATGCTCTCCTCCTCCTCCTCTCTGTCCTCTGGCCATCCACGCTGAACAGACGGTATGACAGCTGTGCAGATAGCACCGTCTATAGTGCATGAAACTAGTTCCTGTCCTTCCTCCTCCTCCTCTTCCTCATTGTCACCCAATCCACGTTGGGATGAGATGAGGCTTGGCTGTGTGTAATCACCCTGTATGGTTAATTGCTCCATCTTATCGTGCTGAGCCTGCAATGCATCATCTTTGATTGTGAGCAAAGAGCTTTTCAGAAGACAGAGAAGCGGGATGGTGACGCTAATTATGGCGTCATCGCCGCTCACCATCTTGGTGGAGTCCGCAAAGTTTTGGAGGATGGTACATATGTCTGACATCCACGTCCACTACTGAGGTCTTATGTGTGGAGTCTGAACTGAATACCGATAGCCTTTTTGATGCTGGTACTCAACAACTGCCCTCTTCTGCTCACAAATCCTTCCCAACATCTGCAATGTAGAGTTCCAACGTGTGGTGACATCACACACCAGTCTGTGAGCCAGAAGCTGCAAACGCTGCTGAAACACTGCAAGGGCGGCGGAAGCTGTAGCTGACTTTCTAAAATGGGCACACAGGCGGCATACTTTAACAAGCAGATCCGGCAGCTCCGGGTAGGATTTGAGTAACCGCTGAACCACGAGGTTAAGCACATGGGCCAGGCATGGTACGTGTGTGAGCTCGCCTCGCCTCAGAGCCGCCACCAGGTTCCGGCCATTGTCACACACGACCATGCCTGGCTGTAGGTTCAGCGGTTTGAGCCACAGATCTGCCTGCTCTTTCAGAGCTGGCCATAACTCTTCAGCATTGTGTGTTTTTTCACCTAAGCATATTAGCTTCAGCACAGCCTGTTGCCGCTTGGCCGAGGCAGTGCTGCAGTGCTTCCAGCTTGTGACTGATGTGGTCATTTCGGAGATAGAGGCCGAGGAGGAGGAGGAGGCTGAGGAGCATGAGGTTCAGGAGCTGTAGACCGTGGGGACAACCCTGATTGACCTAGGGCCTGCAATCTTTGGCGTCGGGAGGACGTGTTCCGTCCCAAGGTCCGACTGGGTCCCGGCTTCCACTATGTTAACCCAGTGTGCCATCAGCGAGATGTACCGTCCCTGCCCACAAGCACTTGTCCACGTGTCCGTGGTTAGGTGGACTTTACCGGTAACTGCGTTGTTGAGGGCACGGCTAATGTTTTGGGACACGTGCTTGTGTAATGTGGGGACGGCACACTGGGAGAAATAGTGGCGGCTGGGGACAGAGTACCGAGGGACGGCCGCCGCCATCAGGTTGCGGAATGCTTCTGTCTCCACAAGCCTAAAAGGCAACATTTCGAGCCAAGCAGTCGTGAATTGTGAGAATTTAGTAGTGTGGCCTGTGGGACGTTGGCTGCATATTTACGCTTGCATTCCAAGGACTGGAGTATGAACAACTGAACGCTGTGCTGGGAGAAGGACATGGACGTGCTTCCTGATGCTGCTACTTGAGAGTGTGCAATGACAGGTGCAGGGCAGGAGGCATCTTTGCATGCACTATGGACAGGGGATTGACTTGCATGCACAACAGCAGAAGAAGCAATGGTGCCACCTGTAGACACTGTTCCTGGACCCTGGTGTTCGGCCCACAAAGTCGAGTGATTTGCTGCCATGTGCCTGATCATGCTGGTGGTGGTCAGGCTGGTCGTTTTGCCACCCCTGCTGATGCTGGTCTGGCTCGTGATGCAAATGGCCTTTTTGGAGTTATCGGCAGAGTCTTTAAAAAACAACCAGACTCGGGAAGACCTAACAGTTGTAGTGGCAACTTCCTTCGTGTTGGTGTTACGGGAAACGGTAGCCTGCCTTCTGTCTGCGGCCACCACACTGCTTCTTCCTGCCTGTTGGGGTGCTCTGCCTCCCTCCCCCTGTGTGCTGCTGTCCTTGCTCTGCATGTCCTCCTGCCAGGTTGGGTCAGTTACTATATCATCCACCACCTAGTCACCCACTTCTGCACCCTGGTACTATTCCTGACTTTCTGCCAATTGTGTCTAATCATCGTCCACCTCTTGTGACAGTTTCCCACCGTCGCCTTCATGTGACCGTGGCTGCTCAAATATTTGGGCATCGCTACACGTGATCTCCTCTTGCCCCGCTTCAAGTGGACCGGGCGAGAGGCCCGAATCTATAAATGGAAAAGTGAACAGCTCTTCAGATTGTCCAAGTGTGGGATCAGTTGTCTCTGGGTACTCAGCATGGTGGGAGGAAGGAGGATCAGGGTGAGGAATATGAGGTCCAGACTCATGGCTACTGAGACTTGACCGTGTAGAAGACAGGGTGGTGGTGGTGGTGGCTAAGTGACTGGAAGCATTATCCGCTATCCAACCAACAACCTTTTGACACTGATCTGGGTTCAATAGTGGTGTGCTGCGGTCCCCTAGAAATTGGGACAGGAAGGTCAGGCGAGAAGATGTGGGTGTTTGCTGTGGCACAATTTCGGCTTGCCCACGGCCTTGTCCTCGGCCTCTGCATGCACCATTACCATCACGTCCAGTTCCCCGTCCCTTGCCACGTGCCTTGCCCATTTTAAATGGAGGATAGTATCTTCCACGCTCACTACAAATGACTGAGTTTGAAGCGAAGTTATATGTGATCGGTGTGATGGAGAAAACAGAGTTTTAAATACCTGGCCTGTAGGTAAGTAGTGTGAACAGCAAACTGCTGTGAATTGCTTCACTGACACACTGAAAAAATGGAGGCCAGAAATGGCAGTATTTTCTGACAACGTATATGTGATCCGTGTGACGGAGAAAACACAGTTTTAAATAGCTGGATTTCTAGCGCTCTAATATGGAAAGGACCTGGCTGTATTCTGCAGTGCCAACAAGCAAATGGCGCAGAAAAACTGTGTTCTCTGGATTGCTTTATAAGCAAATAATGAGGATTAAGATCCAAAGAAAAGTATTCCTCGCCCCTGAGACCTGGGCCTTTGTATAGAAATATCTAACAGCAGCAGAAGGCAGAATTGGAATGGAGCCTCTTGTGCTATATGCACTGCAGTCTGCTATATACCCTGCCTGCCTGCCTATATACACTGCCTGCCTGATATCTCTGCAGATGGATTAGTCCTCAGAAGGACTGTTTGTTGAGATAGATATGTGTAATGTGCGGTTTTTCTCACTACACTACCTAATGCACGATCAAATCTCTCCCTAACGCAGCAGCAGCTCTCCCTACACTGTCTGATCCAGAGTGACTGTGATGAGCATGGCGGTGCCAGGTCAGATATAGACCTGATGACGCTGTGCAGCCAGCCAATCACTGTAATGCCCACAACCAACATGGCTATGGCATTACAGTGCATGGCAGGCAATCACTGTATGTTCATTGGCTCTGTAAAGAGCGCCAAACATGCAGGGAGGGGACCCGACTTCCCGCCCGACCAACCCGGAAATACTCGGTGAGCGCAGAGCATCTCGAGCAGTGAGATACTCGGGCAAGCACCGAGCAGTAGCGAGCATGCTCGCTCATCACTAGTTGTCATTAAGATTTAAAAAGAGAAAACACAGAAATGTGACAGTAAATGGCTTCCCCCAACCAATAAAAATGAGTGGAGAAAAAGTGTTTTTGTTATCATTCATTTTCTCTGAAACAAGGCCAAGAAAGGAAAAATTCTGCCGGGGTATGTAAACTTTTGAGCAGAACTGTATATGCGCCAGCCCCAGTGTCTCCTATTCTATGTACTCCAGCCCCAGTGTCTCCTATTCTATGTACTCCAGCCCCAGTGTCTCCTATTCTATATACTCCAGCTTCTTCTGTGATGTATATGCTCTAGCCCCAATGTATCCTGTGATGAATATACGCCAGCCCCAGTGTCTCCTATTCTATATACTCCAGCCCCAGTGTCTCCTATTCTATATACTCCAGCTTCTTCTGTGATGTATATGCTCTAGCCCCAATGTATCCTGTGATGAATATACGCCAGCCCCAGTGTCTCCTATTCTATATACTCCAGCTCCAGTGTCTTCTGTGACGTAGCTAATGTAGCCCTAATGTCTCTTATGCAGAGGCGTCGCATGATAAAGTAGTGAGACACAAGCTCCCTGCCCTATCACTATCTCTTTCATATGCCACAGATCGCCATAGGCCTGCGGTTAACGAGATGTCAGCATACTCACGCAGGTGGCTCGGTGACATCATTGCATCGCTCTGCTCTGCTGTCCCGCCATGGAAGAGGAGACAGAGGCCGTGATGTAGGGAATCAGGATTAAGTGAGAATAAACGTTATTTTTTTTTTTAAATGATTGGGCAGTGGAGCCATCCTACTATATATCTGGAGTAGTGGGTCCATCATACTACATATGGAGTAGTGGGGCCATTATACTATATGTATGTGGGGCAGTGGGACCATCATAGTATATACAGGTGCATCTCACTAAATTAGAATATCTTCAAAAAGTTAATTGATTCCAGTTCTTCAATACTGTTTCAGTATGCTCCACAATCATGAGGAAGACTGCTGACTTGACAGATGTCCAGAAGGCAGTCATTGACACACTCCACAAGGTCCTAGAGTTCCAATTTTCATTTGGAAATCAAGGTCCCAGAGTCTGGAGGAAGAGTGGAGAGTCCACAATCCAAGCTGCTTGAGGTCTAGTGTGAAGGCTCCACAATCAGTGATGGTTTGGGGGGCCATGTCATCTGCTGGTGTAGGTCCACTGTGTTTTATCAAGACCAAAGTCAGCACAGCCGGCTACCAGGACATTTTACAGCACTTCATGCTTGCCTCTGCCCACAAGCTTTTTGGAGATGGAAATGTCATTCTCCAGCAGGACTTGGCCCCTGTCCACACGGCCAAAAGTACCAATACCTGGTTTACACACAACAGTATCACTGTGCTTGATTGGCAGCAAACTCGCCTGACCTTAACCCCATAGAGAATCTATTATAGAGAATCTATGGGGTATTGTCAAGAGGTAGATGAGAGACACCAGACCCAACAATGCAGATGAGCTGAAAGACAGCTTTTTGTATTGAAGAACTGAAATAAATTAACTTTTTGATGATATTCTAATTTAGTGAGATGCACCTGTATATGGAGCAGTGGGACCATCATGCTATATATATGGAGGAGTGGGGGCATCATACTAAATATAGAGCAGTGTGTGTGTGTCACCCCAGGCCTGGATGCCACAAACAATAATCTGTTTCTGAAAGCAGGAGGGAGGTCCCCTGGTTAGGGACTATTAGCATACAGCACCTCCTGTCCCAGGCCAGCAGGGGGAGCTGGCTGCCCCTATAAAAGCTGGAACTGGGGGCAGGGTTAGAGAGAACTGGAAGACCTAGCTCAGGAGTGAGACTAGTCCCAGAGAAGGAGGGACAGTTCAGCTGTAGCTGAGGAGTCCGTGAGGCACAGGAGAAACTGCAAGCCAGGAACAGAGGCGACGAGAGCCGGTCCTGGCAGAGAACCAATCTACCGGACATTGGGGTCCGAGGCTGTCAGGGTTACAAGCCCAGCAGCAGAGAACCAACCTGCGAGGGATTTCAGGTCCCTTGGCCTAAGAAGCCTGGAGGCTCCGCCACACAGAGGGACCAGTACATCGAGGAGCAAGCAACAGGTACCCAAGGCCTGAATCGCAAGCCATACAGGAGAGAAGTACACGGCCAGCTCAGGGACGTGGGCTATTACACCACGAAAAGGGGGATAGTCAGAAAGAGCATAGAGAGAACGGTAGGCCTACACACTCACCCTGACCAGTGGGGCTCGCCCGAATGCTCTCAGACACCCAGGCCCATTCCTAACCGGTACTGTTGGGTCATTAATAATATCTACAATAAAGACCCTGAACTGTTTGAAGCAGACTCTGAACTATTACTATTGCGGCCTGCACTATCACCCCCAACATCCACCTACACTGCCCTGAGGCTACACTCTTCCCGTGGGGAATTATCCTACCCCTGTGCTGCACACCAACACCAGCCTCAGCGGTCTGCCTTGCAGCAGCGGTTATCTCCAATCGCAATCCACGGGTGGCGTAGTCGGACATTCAAAACACTGATAAATAGACTGCCACCATTTGGTCTGACCACCCTGAGCCACGGGATCGGGTTGCCACTACTACCCCCATCAGCACCGTACACTAGAAGGCCCGGTTCCGGGTACCCCACGGCCCAGGGGGCGAGTCATGTGCATCAAATTATACATACACATATGGGGCAGTGGGGCTTCATACTATATACAGGTGCTTCTCACAAAATTAGAATATCATCAAAAGTTAGTTTATTTCAGTTCTTCAATGCAAAAAGTGAAACTCCTATATTATATAGAGTCATTACACACAGAGTGATCTATTATATAGAGTCATTACACAGAGGGATCTATTATATAGAGTCATTACACACGGAGGGATCTATTATATAGAGTCATTACACACAGAGGGATCTATTATATAGAGTCATTACACACAGAGGGATCTATTATATAGAGTCATTACACACAGAGGGATCTATTATATAGAGTCATTACACACAGAGGGATCTATTATATAGAGTCATTACACACAGAGGGATCTATTATATAGAGTCATTACACACAGAGGGATCTATTATAGAGTCATTACACACAGAGGGATCTATTATATAGAGTCATTACACACAGAGGGATCTATTATATAGAGTCATTACACACAGAGGGATCTATTTTAAGTGTTTATTTCTGTTAATGTTGATGATTATGGCTTACAGCCAATGAAAACACAAAAGTCATTATCTCAGTAAATTAGAATACTTCATAACAACAGCTTGAAAAATGTTTTTAAAATCCGAAAAGCTGGCCTACTGAAATGTATGTTTAGTAAATGCCCTCAATACTTGGTCGGGCTCCTTGTGCATCAATTACTGCATTAATGCGGCAATGTGGCATGGAGGCGATCAGCCTGTGGCGCTGCTGAGGTGTTATGGAAGCCCAGGTGGCTTTGATAGCAGCCTTCAGCTCATCTGTATTGTGGGGTCTGGGGTCTCATCTTCCTCTTGACAATACCCCATAGATTCTCTATAATAGATTCTCTATGGGGTTAAGGTCAGGCGAGTTTGCTGCCAATCAAGCACAGTGATACTGTTGTGTGTAAACCAGGTATTGGTACTTTTGGCAGTATGGACAGGGGCCAAGTCCTGCTGGAGAATGACATTTCCATCTCCATAAAGCTTGTGGGCAGAGGGAAGCATGAAGTGCTGTAAAATGTCCTGGTAGACGGCTGCGCTGACTTTGGTCTTGATAAAACACAGTGGACCTCCACCAGCAGATGACATGGCTCCCCAAACCATCACTGATTGTGGAGACTTCACACTAGACCTCCAGCAGCTTGGATTGTGGCCTCTCCACTCTTCCTCCAGACTCTGGGACCTTGATTTCCTAATGAAATGCAAAATTTACTTTTCATCTGAACACAACACCTTGGGCCACTGAGCATCAGTCCAGGTCTTTTTCTCTTTGGCCCAGGTAAGACGCTTCTGGCGTTGTCTATTGGTCATGAGGGGCTTGACACAAGCAATGCGACACTTGTAGCCCATGTCCTGGATACGTCTGTGTGTGGTGGCTCTTGAAGCAGTGACTCCAGCAGCAGTCCACTCCTTGTGAATCTCCCCCAAATTTTTGAATGGCCTTTTCTTAGCAATCCTTTCAAGGCTGCGGTTATCCCGGTTGCTTGTGCACCTTTTTCTACCACACTTTTTCCTTCCACGTCCATTAATATGCTCGGATACAGCACTCTGTGAACAGCTGCTTCTTTAGCAATGACCTTTTGTGGCTTACCCTCCTTGAGGAGTGTGTCAATGACTGCCTTTTGGACATCTGTCAAGTCAGCAGTCTTGCCCATGATTGTGGAGCCTACTAAAACAGACTAAGGGACCTTTTTAAATGCTTAGGAAGCCTTTGCACGTGTTTCTTGTTAATTCTAATTTACTGAGATAGTGACTTTTGTGTTTTCATTGGCTGTAAGCCATAATCATCAACATTAGCAGAAATAAACACTTAAAACAGATCACTCTGTTTGTAATGACTCTGTATAATATATGAGTTTCACTTTTTGGATTTAAGAACTGAAATAAATTCACTTTTTGATGATATTCTAATTTTCTGAGAAGCACCTGTATGTAGCAGTGCGGCAATTATACTATATACAGTCAGGAGTATAAGTACTTGATACACTGATAATTTCGAAAGTTTTTCCACCTACAAAGAATGAAGAGGTCTGTTTTGTTCTACTTAACTGCTGCAACTTGGACCTTTAACAGGATTTATATTTCACCTATGAGAAAGCATACTATGTGTATTTGGCAGATTAACTCAGGCTTGTTTATGATAAACTGAATACCTGGATTGGAGTCCTATTTTTATACAGAATATTGACTATTAATGCTGGCAGAGTAAGTCTTAGGCTATATTCACACTAGGTGTTTTTTTCTGCAGCAAAACATAATCTCTTGGCAGGAAAGAAGTAGCGTCAAAAACGCAGGTTTTGGTGTGTTTTTTTGCAGTGGTTCTTGGTGCATTTTTGGTGCGTTTTTCAGGATCCCAAAGTTCAGCTTTGCTTCCACCATAGACACATGAAAACAGGTCACCATTGCAAGACATATGTTCATGAAAAAGTACACATTACAAATGTAACAGGGGGCGGGTGGGGGGTGAATTGGTCTGGAATGGTTTATCTAAGACCCTGGCAGTGCATTGAATTTGTAGGACACTATTTACTTTCACATTATGGTTTGCCATTGAGTTGCTCAGGCATTGTTCATTTTCACACCTCCCTGGGCCACACGTGTTGTTCAATCTCACACCTAGCTCAACCAATGTTTACTTTGTAGGCATCACTAATTTAATTAAACTGTAATAATCCAAGCTGCTATCTCAGGTGACCAAGACAAGATGGTTTAAACTTGGGAAAATCACAAGAATAAATGTGTGTCACATACTTGCTTTTTTCACTAAAAACGCAGCAAAATGTTCACACTAGGCTTTTTTTCAGCATTTTTTTCCACCACCCTTTTTTTTAATGGGTGAAAAACGCTGAAACAAGTGACATACTCTATTGCAAAAAGCCATGGAAAGCACAAAATACTGAGGACAAATAAGCAAGCTTTGTGCATGAGATTTCGGAAATCTCATAGACTTTGTTGGTACTGTAAAACGCAGCTGAAAATTTGCATAAAAAAGCCCGCTAAAAAAACGTCTAGTGTGAATATAGCCTTGTATAACGGTTCGCCAATGAGTTAGGATATATGACCACGATGCAGAAATGCTGCGGATTTTTCCTAAGCGTTTCTGCATCTCCCTGGGTTGTCAAGCGCTTTGCCAAGTGATTTTAGCATCACTTGGAAAAGTGCTTGACAACTTGGTCACACTATATAATTCCATGCAACCGTCATGGATTTATATAGTGTGACCAAGTTACAATGCTGCAAATGCAGCATCAATAATGAAAAAAAAGAATAATAATGGTGAAAAATAAAAAAAAAACATTATACTCATCTTCCGATGGTCCTCGATCTCCTTCTCCGGTGCGTCCGGTGTCTTTGGCGGATCACGGTGCTGTAAAAGGACCTTTCATGACGTCATTTAGTCATGTGACAGGTCACGCAACCGCCGATGTCAGCGGTCACGTGACCTGTCACATGACTAAATGGCATCATGGAAGGTCCTTTTACCACCGCGAGCAGCCGAAGAGCCAGCAGCACCGCCGGGAGCAGACAGGGGCCATCAGAAGGTAAGTATATGTTTATTTTTTATTTTAATTCTATTTTAACTACAGGTACTATGGTACCCGGGTCTGGAGGAGAGTCTCTTCATCTCCAGACCCGGGTACCATCCACGCATTGAGTCGCATAATATCCACATGTGTATTTGTAGTCATGCGGATGTTATGCGTTCCAATGCAAGTCAATGGCGGCTAAATCGCAGCGACTCTGCAAAATTAAAGGACGTGCTGCGGATTTTTCCGCAATGATAATCCGCAGCGGAAATCTCCGCGGCATGTGCACAGCACATGCGGATTATCATTGGGGACCATTGCAGACCTATCACCAAGCGTTTTTTAAGTGTTTCCGCAGCGAAAGTTACGCTGCAGAAACGCCTAAAAAACGCATAGTGGGCACACAGCCTTAAAAGTTCTATGGTGAAGAAAAACACGTGAGATAATAAATGCGAAATATACAATATTTCCCATAATATGACTGAGGATATCTTTAGGGTGTATTCACTGTTTTTTCTTCTGCAGCAATAAATGCTGTGTTTTACAGCACCATCTTAGTGAATGACATTTCTGAAATCTCATTCACATGCTGTTTTTTTTGCATTTTTTTAAAATCTGCAGCTTGTCAAGTCTTTCAGAGGTTTTGCAGCATTTTTCACCCATTCAAATGAATGGAAAAAAAAACACAAGTAAAAACACCTGAATTTTAAGCAGCGTTTTTCCTGCCTCCTTTGATTTTTGAGGTAGAAAAAAAATACTGCCAAAATCCAACTTGTGAACACACCTTTATCCTGGTTGTGTTCTAATTGGATATAAAATAGAACGGCCATGATAACATGGGTAGTTAATTGTATGGTGTTTTCACTTTATATATTACCAGGCCGCATTCTATTTGCGCAGAGCTGCTCCGTGAAGATTCTATCACAAGATTCCGTGATGACATCACAGGTGATGGTGACATCACTGCTCACAGTCGCTATATATGCAATGCACATAGGCTCACCCGTGCCTTTCTTGGCTCTATAGTGACTGATAGCACTTGCAGTTTTTCACTATGGCTGGAATTGTTTTGGACATTCCTCAGGTAAAAGCACTATTGATGATCCTTATGATCAATCGTCCTAACAGTGTGCTTCTACCACCCGATGGCGTCCTCAGCTTCACTCACCGGCTGGTGATGGAGCTAGTAAAGGATTGCCTGACCAAACACCGACAACGTCGTCTAACGTCAGACTATCTGACGGATTTACTTCAGAACATCAGGACATTACTACACCAGGTAAGTGGCGGACACTCTGCACAGAACATCTCAATATTAACAGATAATAATGGAGGGATAGAAGCTTTTTCTTCTAATATATCGTTTTTTGCAGACCATAAGACGCACCAAAATTTTTTGGGAGGTAAATAGGAAAAACATTTATTATAATAAAATGGGGGTCTGTCTTATAGTCCGAATTTTCGGTTGCTTACTGAGGGGGGGTGGTGGCAGTGGAGCGAGGTCACAGGAGGCAGAGTCGCTGCTGCAGGAAGTCGGCAGTAGGAGTGGGGCGCTGCTGCGGGCTCCAAGCTGGGAGGAGCGGGGTGTCCAGAAGGTACGAGGCTGCGGGCCCTGGGCTTCAAGGAAATGTTAGCGGTAATTCAGGAGGGGAGGCCCTGCTCTGCTTATTGATTTCTCTGCAGTGGGCTTCAAGAAGTAGGCTGCTGGAGATGGCCAATACGCAGTTTGAGATCTCAGCTCCTCATTGAGCCGAGATCTAAATCTGCACATGCACTGCCTCCAGCGGCCATTTGCCTGAAGCCCACCGCCAGAAATTCAATGGGCAGAGCGGGGACTCCCCTCCTAAATCACCGCTAACATTTCCTTGAAGCCCAGGGCCCGCAGCCTCGCACGTCCTGGACACCCCGCTGGCCCGCAGGAGCGCCCCACTTCTACTGCTGGCTTCCTGCAGCAGTGACCCCACCTCCTGTGACCTCACTCCACCACAGCCACCCCCCTGGTAAGCTACATTCAGACAATTATTATTATTAATAATCTGTCTGATATGCTGGGGTGGAGAGTTCCAGAGTAGGGGGGATGCACGGGAGAAATCTTGTATGCGATTGTGGGAAGAGGAGATAAGAGGGGAGTAGAGAAGAAGATCTTGTGAGGATCGGAGGTTGCGTGCAGGTAAGTACCGGGAGACTAGGTCACAGATATATGGAGGAGACAGGTTGTGGGTGGCTTTGCATGCCAAGGTTAGGGTCTTGAACTGGAGTCTCTGGGTAATGTGGAGCCAGTGAAGGGATTGGCGGAGCGAGGGGAAAAGCCAGGGAATAGCGGGGGGACAGGTGGATTAGTCAGACAGCAGAGTTTAGGATAGATTGGAGGGGTGCGAGAGTGTTAGAAGGGAGGTCAAAAATTTTGGAAAAAAAGGCATCTTATAGTCCAAAAAATACGGTAAAACACAACGAGTCCCCAAATACAGTATGTAGTCATTGTATCTGCAGACAGAGAACCGATGTCACATACAATTTCCGCCTCCATTCTGATCGCTCTCATCTCAAAATTCTCCTTTCCATTTTTCCTTCTTTATAGGCTGAAGAAAGATCTCAGACTGAAGATTTGGCTGTCTTTAAAGAACTGGCCGAAAAAGTCCTGTCTATACTAGAACGCTCATTGGAACGCCCGGTAAGGATCAATATTAATAGACGTATCTTAATCCACCGTATCTGAGGAGACTTTCTGAGAAAAGGTCTGAAGATGGCGCGGGATTTGTATCGTTACAATTGGTGCATCTGTAAATGTTGGTTTAGTCCTTCATGATTTATGTATTTGGTGATTTAGTGAAATCTTCCACATAGTAATTATATATATTATATCTATCAGGAAACAACAGGAGGCGACGCCAAATATGGGCAAAATGTGACCCCGAAAATCCCTGACCCTAATAGGAGTCAGCCGGAGCTGAACAGCGATCTGATTACAGGTGAGCGATCACCCGACCTTCTACAAGGAATATCCAGATATTACAGAGGACGGAGGATAATGTTAGATTTACTCTCTACTCTGTGTAATGGGAACCTGGCAGCACATTGTTACATATAGAAGTAGTGGTGTGACGGTATAGGCCATTGTCCCCTAATAATAATTGTTTGTAGAAATCCAATGTGCCAGTCAGGAGAAATGTAAAGTAGACACCATATTCAAATTAGAATGGAAGTGCACTGGGGGCGTGAAAGAAGAAATCCAAGTGCAGTGACACGCCCCCAGTGCACTTCCAGGCTAATTTGCAAATCTCTCCTATGTTTCAGCTCTCTTACCATCACTCATATGTGCAGCGTGGGTGGGGGCTTCCTCATTCATGTGCTGGAGGGTCCATTCTGCAGTGCTATAGCAAGTAACATGAAATAAATTAAATTTAAATTGCATTACTGCTCTAGAAAATGGGAAAAAACTAAGATACTGAGCACATAATTTTGCCAATTCATGAATGCCCAGCAGCCAATGACAAGGCGATCTTTTTGTTGGAATCCTCTCCTAATGTGAATCCTCTCCTAGGCTGAAGCCTACATTTATATGGGTAGGTAGGATCCTGTTGTAATTAAAACCACCCCGGGCTGATGGGTGGAGATAGGTTCCCAGCAAAAAAGGTCGCCTTGCCGTGACTGCTGGGCATGCATCGAGCAAAAGAAGGTCGCCTTGCCGTGGCTGCTAGGCATGCACCCAGCAAAACAAGGTCGCCTTGTCGTGACTGCTGGGCATGCACCCAGCAAAAGAAGGTCGCCTTGTCGTGACTCCTGGGCATGCACCCAGCAAAAGAAGGTCGTCTTGCCGTGACTGCTGGGCGTGCACCCAGCAAAAAAAAAGGTCACCTTGCCGTGGCTACTTGGCATGCACCCAGAAAAAGAAGGTCGCCTTGCCGTGGCTGCTGGCCATGCATGAATTGGCCAAATTATGCGCTAAGTATCTTCCTTTTATCCTATTTTATACAGCAGTAATGCAATTCAAATTTCATTTATTTCATGTTTACATGCTATAGCGTTACAGAGTGCAACTTTGTTAGTTATGTATTTGGATGGCTACTCTTAGTATGCACCTGTTCACACCCATTTTCTTTTCGGAAGTGATGGTCAGTCTTTTGTTATTTATGAAGGGGTTCCTCCATCATTTACATTACATTTATCTATGGATTCCCCGTATATTCTCATATTTAGAATCCCCATATAACGAGTATTAATCCCATTTACAGACATCTTGTCATTTCTCCGTTTTATTGCTGTATTATCTATGTAGGAATAATATCCTCTAATACATTTCATTTCTTCATCATTATTTTAGAAACAACTGAGCTGTCGAATCCTAACAATGGAATTAGTGAGATCCCGGAGATCCAAGAATCCGTAAGTATCATAGAGGGGGATGCGTGTGTGTCATCAGATCATGGGGTGTGAATGACTCGTCCAGTATTATCCCCCATACAACCATGGTACGTCTCTATTCTAAGTGTAGATGACCCTATGGTGTTAATTACATTTGAATTACAGGGAATCTGTCACCAGGTTTATGCTATTTGGTCTGAGAGAAGCATGATGCAGGGACAGAGACCCTGATTCCATGTGTTGATTACTTTACTCGGTGGAGCAGTTGTGATAAAATCACTATTTTTTTCTGCTGCAGAGCTCTGAATGCTGAGTCTTGTATAACCCCGCCCACACCATTGATTGGCAGCTTTCTGTGTACACTGTGCATAGGCAGAAAGCTGCTAATCAGTGGTGGAGGCAGGGGTACAGAGCAATAGGACTACCTGGCTAGACAGATAGTCTTCTAGTGATAATCTACTGATTTTATTGAAACAGCCACACACAGCCTAGTAAGTAACACATCACTGGAATCAGGGTCTCTGCCCCTACATCATGGTGCTTTCAGAATACATAGCAAACACCTGGTGACAGATTACCTGTAAGTCCTCCTCTGTGTGATCTCCCACATTATCCAGAATGTTATAGTAATGTATGATGACCGTTGCAGGGCGGCTCCAGGATTTCGTGGGCCCTGGGCGAAAGAGTCTCAGTGGCCCCTTTAACACATACCACGATTCATGATGCACAGATACCGCAGATAAATATATATATATATATATATATATATATATATAGTACAAGGCCGAAGATTTCACTTCTTACATTACATGAGCGATATCTATTGTAAATTCCACAATAACTCAGAAAGCGGCGAATCCTCACAGCTCACAGTGCAGACCGGACAGTAATGTCCTCCACACAGTATAATGGCACCACATAGTCCTCTATACCGTATTATGAGCTCCATATATTGCTCCATATAGAATAATGGACCCCATAAAATGCTCCACGCAGGCTGTGCCCCCATATAATGCCCCATGCAGGCTGTGACCCCACACATAATGCCCCATGCAGGCTGTGCCCCCCACATAATGCCCCATGCAGGCTTTGACCCCCCACATAATGCTTCATGCAGGCTGTGACCCTCACATAATGCCCCATGCAGGCTTTGACCCCCCACATAATGCCCCATGCAGGCTGTGCCCCCCCCACATAATGCCCCTTGCAGGATGTCCCCCTCCCACATAATGGCCCATGCAGGATGTCACCCCCCATATAATTCCCCATGCAGAATGTCCCTCCCACATAATGCCCCATGCAGGCTGTGCCCCCCACATAATGCCCCATGCAGGCTGTGCCCCCCCACATAATGGCCCATGCAGGATGTCACCCCCCATATAATTCCCCATGCAGGATGTCCCCTCCACATAATGCCCCATGCAGGATGTCCCACCCCACATAATGCCCCATGCAGGATGTCCCCCACACATAATGCCCCATGCAGGATATCCCCCCCACATAATGCCCCATGCAGGATGTCACCCCCCATATAATTTCCCATGCAGGATGTCCCCCCCCCACATAATGCTCCATGCAGGATGTCCCACCTCACATAATGACCCATACAGGATGTCACCCCCCATATAATGCCCCATGCAGGATGTCACCCCCCCATATAATGCCCCATGTAGGATGTCACCTCTCACCCCATATATTGGCCCATGCAGGATGTCACCTCTCACCCCATATAATGCCCCATGCAGGATGTCACTTCTCCCCCCATATAATACCCCATGCAGGATGTCACTCCCCCCATATAATGCCCCATGCAGGATGTCACCCCCCATATAATGCCCCATGCAGAATGTCACCTCTCACCCCATATAAAGCCCTATGCTGGATGTCACTCCCCCCCCCCATATAATGACCCATGCAGGATGTCACTTCTCCCCCTCATATAATACCCCATGCAGGATGTCACCCCCCTATATAATGCCCCATGCAGGATGTCCCCCCCATATAATGCCTCATGTAGGATGTCACCTCTCACCCCATATAATGCCCCATGCAGGATGTCACTCCCCCCCATATAATGCCCATTGCAGGATGTCACTTCTCCCCCCCATATAATACCCCACGCAGGATGTCCCTACCTCCCCCCCATATAATGCCCCATGCAGGATGTCACTTCTCCCCCCATATAATGCCCCATACCTCCATACATAAAAAAAAAAATCAAATGCTCACCTCACTGCTCACCAGCTGTGGAGAGGTAAGTATTGTGCCGGCCGTGGTCCTGGGCAAGCATTGAGGTGGGGGGGAGCAAGGCCCGCCTACTCAGGGCCCCGGCACTTGCCTGGGTGTGCAGGGTGCTAGCGCCAGGTCTGCCCAGCGTCCGGTTTGTATCCTCCCAACATCATATCAGTGTAAATCATCTGGGACATAATATGGGGGGAGAAGTTTTTGCATCTGTAACTTTTTTCCTGCATCTTCAATAAATCAGTATTATTTCTTATTCTTTTATAGAGCGTGATCGATTCATTGGTTCCGGCGAGAAAGCCGCATATGACCGACTATGAAACTTCCAAACTCATCAGCAGTGGAAATTTTGGGTGAGATTTCTGTTGCCATAATCCACATTTCTCAGGGTTCCCTATGACAATGCTTCTGCCCCTGCACTCTGCCATTCAGTGTTATCATAGGGAAATTATGTGATCTGTAGCAAATCAAACTGTAAGGAAAGCGATTTAAATAATATAATTACATATAATATAATATATAATAATATAATATTATTACATTCGCCTGTGCTAGACTCTCATCTGTTCTTATGCTGCCTCCTCCACCTGAGCTTTTCTGCTCTCCACTCTGATCTTTGTTTTGATTGGGGGGCTCCATTATGAAGCTGATCAGAGAAGTTGGCTACACATGGTCACATGAAGGGTGACACCATATTGACATCAATGACATCTACACCCTCCACCATGACCATGTGGGCCCAATCACTGGCCTCAGCAGCAGAAGAGAGCCCTGGAGCACATTCATTTTGGACCAATTTTATTTGCACTAAATTGTATTTGGTCAGTTATAGCGAATCTGCCCAAAGAGAATTTCAGTAGATTCTCGTATCTATAATGTGACCTGGGTGATGGCTCCGGCAGAAGTGGCATTGTGGAGACCTCCAATAGGTGATCTATGTAGTGCTATTTTATGTATTTCTAGATGTGGATTTATAGTGTCGGCCAGACTTCTAGTATTAAACATATGCAAATTGTCTCTTCTGAGAGGAAGCAAACTAGAACTCCACCTATAGGAAGTAGCAATCCTAAAAGTCAATATCGACCCTTTAACAAGCCTTGTCACATGACTTAGGATAATAGCCAAAACCAAAATCTCAATTTGCAGGAACTGTGTTCTGGGGTACTGCCCCTCTTCAGTGCAAAGTGTGAGATATGGTTTGACTGGGTGAGAGGTGTCTGACCGGTATCCAAGGGGTTGACATTTCTCCTTGCGGACATGAGGAGACTTTTAAGCCACAATGCTCCTCTGGGAAATAGGATTGCTACTTCCCATAGGTGGCACTAGGGTGCTAGTTCTCTTCCTCTCTGAAAAGAGACAATTTGCATATTTCCCAGAAGAGCATTGCAGCTTAAAAGTCTCCTCACCTTGACATGCTTAACATGGCTTTTTCCGCAAGGAGAAACGTTACCGCTTGGATCCCGGTCAGATGCCTCTTACCCAGCCAAACCATATCTCACACTTTGCACTGATGAGTGCTTGTACCCCAAAACATAGTGTCCGAAAATTGAGATTTTGGTTATGGCTATTATTCCATGTCATGTGATAAGGCTCGTTAAAGGGTCGATATTGACTTTTAGGATTACTACTTCCTATAGGTGGCACTAGAGTTCTAGTTCTCTTCCTCTCTGAAGAGACAATTTGCATATTTCCCAGAGGATCATTGAGGCTTAAAAGTCTCCTCACCTTGACAAGCTTAACATGTCACTCTCCGCAAGGAGAAATGTTACCAGGATACCAGTATTAAACATATAATGATTTCTATATATGGATTATTAATAAGGATTTATTATAACCGATGGATTCTCTTTCTCTCCAGGGCCGTCTACTTAGTGCATCATAAAGACTCACACCAGACCTTTGCTATGAAGAAAATGGCTAAGCGGAACCTAAATACTGCACAGAGATTGGAATGGGCCTTTCTGGAGAGGGACATCTTAACATTTGCTGATTGTCCCTTTGTGGTCTCCATGCTCTGCTCCTTTCCAACTAGATCTCACCTGTGTATGGTCATGGAGTATGTAGGAGGTAAGACACATCTATTGTATTATATTCAGCCCATGTCTGCTTTCATCTTATCACTGCTCATATCATTAGGACATTGTTGGTTACATCCCCACAGAGCATTTACTATAGGTTATCTATTACCAAGATGCTCGTAAATTCATTGATCTTGGTGCAGGGGCGCTATGGGGCTCATCAGTCGGAGGGGGTCTGTCGACGCTCAGCAGTGGGCAGCATCCCTCCACCTGTCATCACAATTTCAGCGGTATTTGCTTCTTCAAGGAGGTGGGGCTGGTGGGGGCAAAAATACTGAGTAGGTGGCTAGTAGGGGCCAAAATACTGAAAGGGGGCCGTATGACTAGATATGGGGGGACTGTGAATGATGAGTGGAGGTCATCATATTAAGTGGGGTGCTGTGGGGGTCCTCACTCTGTATGGAGGCCCCCATTCTGTGTGGGGACATCATACTGAGTGGGGAGTTATGCGGACCATTATATTGTGTGAGGGACTGTGGGAACCATTATCCTGAGTGGGAGGGTTGCTGTGGGTGCCATCACACCGAGTAGGGGGTTGTGGCTGGCCTCCTTCTAAGTGGTGGCCTCCTTAGGAGGATTCACTGTGGGGATACCATACTCATTGAGTGTGGGTGTGGGCATTTTTGGGAGCATCATACTCTAAAATGGCCATAAAAGTTGTATTGCTGGTGAGAACACCAAGCTGCTTCAACAGGGATATAAATATATTTCTTTTTTATTTTTTAGGGTGGGGGGCAATTACAACTTTTGATATGGGGTCTTGTGATTTCTATGTACGCCATTATCTGTGTGATCTCCCCAGGATGTTTCCGCTCACTGCTCATTATACATCATGGTTATCTGCTCGTGGTATATCATGGTCATCTGCTGTATAAACCCCTCACTGGTCATATTTCCTTTCTTCTATAGGTGGAGACTGTGGGACCCTTCTAAGCACCAGGGGTCCTTTCTCTGTCCCCATGGCCCGCTTGTACTTTGCAGAGGCGGTACTTGCCGTGGAATACCTGCATAGTTACGGTGTGGTGCACAGAGACCTGAAGCCGGAAAAGTAAGTGCCCCCGTAGTATAATAAAGTGGGGAAAGTTGTCATTTATTATCATTCAGTCTGTGAGGCTAAAACCATCTTCTCTTTTGCAGCCTCCTGATTACATCTACTGGACATATTAAAGTTACCGATTTTGGGATTTCAAAACTTGGTCTAATGATACCGAAAACTAACACCTACAAGGAATTAGCAGTGGACATCTCCAGAGAGTTCCAGGACCGTGAGGTCAGCATCACCTACAAGAACTTAGCTTGTTATTTGCAAATCTCATCACACTATTGTCTCTTCTCTACGTTCTTCCTTTCTAGAGAACTTTTCCACTAATATTTTATCTTCTGCATTGTGTTTTAACGATGATAACTTGTCATAATAATTGTTTCATCGATTCTCATCTCTATGTTCTGTTGGTTTCCAGTTCTGTGGCACCCCATGTTACATAGCCCCAGAGATCATCCTGAAAGAAGGCTATGGAAGACCTGTTGACTGGTGGTCATTGGGGATCATCCTGTATAAATTCCTGCTGGGATGTGTACCATTTGATGCTGATTCCCTCACTGAGCTTTATAAAAGGGTTGTCATTGGTGAGTAGAATAATCCGATCATTGCGTTGATTGGTTACATTTGTTTAGTTATTTCCTTTGCTTTATGTTACAGTCCAGTAAAGAGGTTTTATTTTCTGTAATTTTCTATGTAACAGGAGAACTAATTTGGAATTGTGATCGCGCTCCACCCCTGGATGCTCAGAATCTCATCACTGAGCTGCTCAGAAGAAATCCTGTGCGTAGACTTGGGACAGGTAACAGATATACTAGTATTAATATTCCCTTATTAGACCAAGGACATATCGCTCATGTCCATGAAGATCAGCATTTCTCTATCAGCTCATCTACTGTATTTCTAGTTCTCCACACTAAGACTTTCAGTTTATTTCCTTCATGTCGGCTCAGTTTTGTCATTAGTTCAGATTACGATAAACTGTTCAGATATGGAGCCATCCCTGACTATGTCCGCATCACTTTTGTTTTTCTTTTTCTAGGAGGAGCATTTGAGATCAAGGTTCATCCATTCCTGAGTGACTTGGACTTTGACAACATTCTGAGCCAGGAGCTGGAGTATGTTCCTCAGCTTGTTTCAGACGCAGACACCAGCTTATTTATCAGTAAGTAGAAGGAGACGTCATCTAGACTAAGCGACTGTTTGTCTCATCTTCCCTAATATGTGATCATCTGTTCCCATTAATATTAGTGATAAATAGTGACTGTGTTATACTGACAACCTCTAATAATACTTCATTACCTATTTCTTGTAGATCATTCTGATATAAACAAACATCTGGTCTCAAAGGATGAGGAAGGCACAAGTGAGAACAATGAGAGCCTTGACTTCCAAAATTTTACGTCATCTTCTGAAAAGCTTTGTAAAGTAAGTATGTGATTAATAAATCCAAAACATGTAAAAAAAATGTAAAACAACTCTAAAAGTACATAAAAAAAATATTTTATATCTTATTTTTATCCGTATTTAGCTCTGTATCATCGCTACCAGGATGGTGAACAATGAGGATCCCAATGCCCCTCCAGAGTATACACCAGAAACCAACACAAACATCTCAGAAATGTGAGTAGATTATAAAGGGTCATTACTTCATTACTGGGAGTTCCAGGCTGATCTATGTACACAACACCAAATATAGGACATAAATATCAGAATATCAAATGCAGCATTCACCGCTTCATGGTTAACGGTCATTGTACTTTTGGCTTCAGAAAATGCAGAAGATAACAGCCCATAATTGTGGCATGTCATGCATTTTTAGTACTGCCTACTCTGTAGGAGAGCTGTAGTATTACTTGCCAGCCATTCTTGGTAGTTGTGTTCTGATCCATGGAAGGTAGTTTTGAGCAGAAAACCTTCCCCACTATGACAGTCATATGTCCTATTAGGCCTTATAGTCAGTGTTCTTATAGTGAGACAACCCATTTTATACTGTGTTTACTTACGATTTACATGTTTTTCTTCTTCAAACAGGCAGAAAGAATCTGTTCCTGTATGTAATACAGACGATGCTGTTACCATCTTGCCACCCTCGTCCCCATTGCCAGGTATGTACATGTCTACAGCACCAACAATGTGAATGTTGACTTCAAGGCTCAAATATTTCCACATGGTTTTTCTGGTCTACTATGTTATCCATGTTTCATGGATCTCAGCTATGTTGACCATGGGTTCGTACTGTATCCCTATTTCCCTAATTTTGTACAGGAGTTTTTTTTCATGTATTCTGTATATTACGTTGCATCATCTATTAACCTAGTGAGATATAGCGACTGTGTTATACTGACACCCTCTAACAATCCTTCATTACCTATGTCTTGTAGATCACTCTGATGAAAACAACCATCTGATCTCAGAGGATAAGGAGGGCACAAGTGAGGACGATGAGAACTTTATCTTCCGAATATTTGCATCATCATCTTCTGAGAGGCTTTCTAAAGTAAGTATGTGATCGATAAATCCAAAATATGTACAAAAAAAGGATCTATAAAATTAAAAAGTATGTATATTTAATAACTTATTGTTATCCACATTTAGCACTCTACCACCACTAACGGGATGGTGAACAACGAGGATCCCAAGGCCCCTCCAGAGTGTACACCAGAATCGAACACAAACATCTCAGAAATGTGAGTAGATTATGGGGTCATTACTGGGAGCTCCAGGCTGATATATGTGCACAACACCAAATATAGGACATAAATACCATAATATCAAATGTAGCATCCACCGCCCCATGGTTATGGGTCATTGTGCTTTCAGCTTTCGGAATTGTTGGAGATAACAGCCCATAATTGTGGCCGGTCATGCACTTTTAGTGCTGCCCTCACTGTAGGAGAGATGTAGTATGAAATGCCGGCCATTCTTGGTAGTTGTTTTCCTCTCAGCTCTCTATAAAAGGTAGTCTTGAGCAGAAGACCTTCCCCACTATGACAGTCATATGTCCTACTAGGCCTTATAGTCGGTGTTCTTCTAGTGAGACAACCCCTTTTATACGGAGTTTACTTGAGATTTACATGTTTTTCTTCTTCAAACAGGCAGAAAGTATCTGTTCCTGTATGTAATACAGACGATGCTGTTACCATCTTGCCACCCTCGTCCCCATTGCCAGGTATGTACATGTCTACAGCACCAACAATGTGAATGGTGACTTCAAGGCTCAAATATTCCCACATGGTTTTATACAATACTATAGGTCTCTTATGTTATCCATATTATGACAAAGCAGATCCTATAAGAATATATTGTTACTGATTTTTTTTTTAATTTTTCATCAGAATTTCCATCTCATGAAGAAAGAAAATCGGCAATAAATCTGAGTATGGAGCAACAAAACTCAGAAAATGGAAAAAATGGGAAAAAGAGACGAGGTAAGTGTGAGAATCAACTCCATGTTGTGTGATGTCAGTGAGAATAATTCATGTGGAGTAGATGTCATCTGTCAGTGATGGGATTGTCACATGTATGATTGCTGACAATGACCCCTGACCTCTGTATGATAATATAACTCTGCCGTCCGGCCACAGTGACTGCACAGCATTATCATGTAATATGGAGTCCCATCACTTACATTATATTTATTTCTCTTCTCATAGGTTCCATCTTCCGCCGGATCTTATCATCCTGCCGGCGTGGATTATCCAGGGCTGCTCGCGCATTTGCATGCTGTCACTGTTGCCCTAAAACCATCTAAAAGACGGGACACCTAAGCATCTAGCGCCCTGAAGTCCAGCAGATCCATCATCACTGCTGGAGCTGTATAGAAGGACCTTCACCATCTACCTGTGGCCTTCTGACTGGTCAACCTGGACAAGTTTCAGTAATGCCTCTGTCATCGGGCTCCGCGGTATTCATACTGCTCGTGTGACGTGTCATTTACTGATCACCTGGTATCTGACCTCGGCTATCTTCCTGACTTTGATTTATTCTATTGACAATGTTCACGATTTTATTCATCCCATTATTAATTAAAAAAAAGTAAAATCTGTTACTGTTGCTCTGATTCCTTTTTGTCTTGAATTCACAAATACTTGTAACTCACTAATTGCTCTTCTTCTCACTAAATGTATTTCTCATTATCCTTAATGCAGCAGTCAGTCTCATATTTCTGTCCAGCAATTACACTGGTGCATCCACCCTGTACCAGTCATTACACTCATCCACAAACCTCTCCACACTGCTGCACAGTCCTGCATCTCTACACTCCAATGAGCTAAGATTAACATCCTCCATAATCAGGACCTCCCACTCTCATGTCCAAGACATTTTCTCTGCTGCACCAGCTCTCAGGAGTGCACTACTGCAGGCAATCAGGTTCATTCCCACTATCAGAGATTTTAAGTGTGCAGTAGAAACAGATTATTTGTGGCAGGACTGTCAAATCACCTCACTATTCTAAGTTTTTCCTACAGCACTCAGTAGCACTTAATATTTGTACATATACAGATAATGGTTGGTGACTGGTTCATGCAGCCTTAATTCCACAAAGATAGAAATAAAAGGTCAACATGTTTCATACATCCAAACTATCCTTAATCATGGCAGAAAAACATAATTTTAAGTTCCCACTATGAATATTTGGTGAGATATCACAGCTGTGTATTTTCACAGCACAAAGAACGCATCTTACAGATCAGCAAATCACAGTGTGCTGACGCTTAGTGTTGTAGTTTTGAACAACACCATTCATTTTATCATATAATGTGTTGAAAAATGAGAAAAAATGCCAGGTTTGGGTTCCTTCATTTTACAGTGTGTATTGTGTTGTAAAAACAAACTGACAAAATGATTCAGAGTCAGTAGTACGATTACTGTGATACCAAACTTATAAGGTTTATATATATATATATATATATATATATATATATGTATATATATATATATATATATATATATATATATATACAGTACAGACCAAAAGTTTGGACACACCTTCTAATTTAAAGATTTTTCTGTATTTTCATGACTATGAAAATTGTACATTCACACTGAAGGCATCAAAACTATGAATTAACACATGTGGAATTATATACTTAACAAAAAAGTGTGAAACAACTGAAAATATGTCTTATATTCTAGGTTCTTCAAAGTAGCCACCTTTTGCTTTGATGACTTCTTTGCACACTCTTGACATTCTCTTGATGAGCTTCAAGAGGTAGTCACCGGAAATGGTCTTCCAACAGTCTTGAAGGAGTTCCCAGAGATGCTTAGCACTTGTTGGCCCTTTTGCCTTCACTCTGTGGTCCAGCTCACCCCAAACCATCTCGATTGGGTTCAGGTCTGGTGACTGTGGAGGCCAGGTCATCCGGCGTAGCACCCCATCACTCTCCTCCTTGGTCAAATAGCCCTTACACAGCCTGGAGGTGTGTTTGGGGTCATTGTCCTGTTGAAAAACAAATGATGGTCCAACTAAACGCAAACCGGATGAAATAGCATGCCGCTGCAAGATGCTGTGGTAGCCATGCTGGTTCAGTATGCCTTCAATTTTGAATAAATCCCCAACAGTGTCTCCAGCAAAGCACCCCCACACCATCACACCTCCTCCTCCATGCTTCATGGTGGGGACCAGGCATGTAGAGCCATCCGTTCACCTTTTCTGCATCGCACAAAGTCACGGTGGTTGAAACCAAAGATCTCAAATTTGAACTCATCAGACCAAAGCACAGATTTCCACTGGTCTAATGTCCATTCCTTGTGTTCTTTAACCCAAACAAGTGTCTTCTGCTTGTTGCCTGTCCTTAGCAGTGGTTTCCTAGCAGCTATTTTACCATGAAGGCCTGCTGCACAAAGTCTCCTCTTAACAGTTGTTGAAGAGATGTGTCTGCTGCTAGAACTCTGTGTGGCATTGACCCGGCCTCTAATCTGAGCTGCTGTTAACCTGCGATTTCTGAGGTTGGTGACTCGGATAAACTTATCCTCAGAAGCAGAGCTGACTCTTGGTCTTCCTTTCGTGGGGTGGTCCTCATGTGAGCCAGTTTCTTTGTAGCGATTGATGGTTTTTGCAACTGCACTTGGGGACACTTTCAAAGTTTTCCCAATTTTTCGCACTGACTGACCTTCATTCCTTAAAGTAATGATGGCCACTCGTTTTTCTTTACTTAGCTGCTTTTTGCTTGCAATAATACAAATTCTAACAGTCTATTCAGTAGGACTATCAGCAGAGTATCGACCAGACTTCTGCACAACACAACTGATGGTCCCAACACCATTTATAAGGCAAGAAATCCCACTTATTAAACCTGACAGGGCACACCTGTGAAGTGAAAACCTTTTTCGGTGACTACCTCTTGAAGCTCATCAAGAGAATGCCAAGAGTGTGCAAAGCAGTCATCAAAGCAAAAGGTGGCTACTTTGAAGAACCTAGAATATAAGACATATTTTCAGTTGTTTCATACTTTTTTGTTAAGTATATTATTCCACATGTGTTAATTCATAGTTTTGATGCCTTCAGTGTGAATGTACAATTTTCATAGTCTTGAAAATACAGAAAAATCTTTAACCGAGAAGGTGTGTCCAAACTTTTGGTCTGTACTGTATATATGACGCGCCCCTGGGCCTGTGTCGCGCTGCGGTGCGCACGCGGGAGCTTACCCGGAGCCGGATCCGTGGAGGGTTGTAATCTCGTGGCGGTGACCCGGTCCGTGCCCAGGGAGTCAAACTAGACGGCAGTCTATTAGTAGTAAATAGTTGATGACTACGCCACCCGTTGAGTGCAGCCAGGGAGCTGCTGCTGCAGGGCAGACCGCTGAGGCCGGTGGTAGGATTGTGCAGCGTGATAGTATAACCCCCAACGGGAGGGGTATGGCCTCAGGGCAGCCGACGTGGATGATGGGGGTAGCAGGAACCACTCAGAGACGGTACGGTGTAGTTCAGGGTCTTTACTGGTAACAACGACAGACCCTCCCGGAGTACTTGCTAGCAAACGGGGCCTGGTCAGTCTTTGAGCAGATGGGATCTCCCCTGGCCAGGCGTAGTTGTAGGCCTCCCAAACTGACTGTACTCTTCTGGCTACCTTGCTAGAAGCTGATGTAAGTAGCCCACGTCCCTGAGTGTACCGTGTGGTGCTCACCCGTATGGCCGGTGACTCGGGGCCTTCTAATGGCTTCCGCTCCACGATGGCGGTGCTGGTCCCACGCGTGTGACCGTGCCTTCGGGCTTCTGGGCCAGAGGACCTGAAATCCCCTGCCCGACGGATTCTGCTGCTGGGTAGGAGTTAGTCCCCACAGCCTCGGACTCCGGGTCCGGTAAAGAATCTTCTTAGTCAGGGCGAGCTCTGTAGCTGCCAGCCCCTGACTCCTTGTAACTCTGTGGTTTCCTATGCTGCTTCTCTTCTCCACTCTCCTTGTCTGACTCACCCTGCCTCAGCCCCGGGTTTATACAGGGGAAGTTCTTCCCCTCCCAAGACTGGGCAGGAGGTGTGGCATGCACAGGATCCCTGACCAAAGGACCTCCCACCTGCTCTCAGACATAACATTACATTACTGTGGAAAACCAGACCCCTGGGGTGCCACATTCCCCCCTAGTGAAATTTAGTACTCCGGGACTAAACACATTTAGAAAATCATAACAAGGCAAAAACATTAATAATACAATAAGAAAACATATAAAGATGGTTACGGCGTGTCCGCAACCGGGTGCAGTCTCTGAAGAAAGCAAGGTGTCCATTTCACCAACACAGGGAGACGTAACCAGGTAGGGGTCTGTCCTACCCCGAGTCCTTAACAGTCTCTAGTCCATCCTGGGTTACGCTCCAACTATGTACAAGGATTCCCGGTAAATCCACCAAGGATTCCCTAAAAATAACTAGAAACACAAAATTATATACAAGCAACAAGACACAGAAAAACATAAATAAAACAATTTACACACTTCAAATTCTCCAGCGTGCGGGTAACTGGCCTCTAGTGGCCCGAGTGGACCTACGGAGCTGACTGTCTGGCCCTGAACTACAGGGTGTAGGAACTGTCAAGGGTAAACTGGGCAGCTGTCTACCGGCTCTTTGTCTCACTAGGGGTACGGCAGGCTCACTATAAGCAGAGGGTTGATTCTCCTGTTCTGCTTGTGTGGAGTCTTCTGCCTCCTGGACCGGCTGTTCTTCCAGCTCTACCCGTTGCTCCGTAGGTTCTTGGGATGATGGTTGGAGGAAGGTGAGTACGGGTACCACAACTGCACCATTGACTTGAGTCCAAGACTGAGGGAAGTCCCCGAGCACGGTACTAACCATATCTTCCCTTTCTTCCACGGGTCGATGGTCTTCTTGTTCCTCTTCAGGGTTCCTCAGTTGTTCGGGACACTTCTTCAGGTGGTCCCGGGATACAATGGCTGTGGTTTCCCCTCCGTCTTTACTGATGGTACAGACCTTCGGGTTCTCGTGGCTTGAGGGCAGTACGGTGTACGGGTCCTTCTCCCACTGGTCGTCCAACTTGTGGAGCCGTCTCTTCCTCTTCAAGACCTGCTCTCCGGGTACCAGGGGAACAGCGGGAGCATACTGGTTGTAAGTTTTCTCTTGTCTTTCCCTAGCCTGACAGAGACTTCGCTCCACGCTCTCCTGTACTCTCCGGTACTGCTGCTGCCTCTCTGTGTCCCAGTCTGTTTCTGGTGAAGTGTCCTCGGGGGTCAGGACTCCCATTTCCAGGTCAACAGGTAACTTACCAGGTCTTGCCCTCATTAGGTAAGCCGGGGTACAGTTGGTGGAACCTACCGGGATGTGGTTGTATAGGTCCACCAGGTCGGGCAACTTTTCAGGCCACAGACTGCGTTCTTCCAGGGGCAACGTTTTTAGAAGATCCATTACCACCTGGTTCATTTTTTCACAAAGTCCATTAGTCTGCGGATGGTAGGGTGTCGTCCTTATCTTCCGGCAGCCATACAGATTGCAGAATTCCTGAAAGACCTCCGCTTCAAAGGCAGGTCCCTGGTCCGTCAGCACTTGGTCCGGGTACCCGTGTGGACGGCAGAAGTGCTGCTGGAAGGCTCTAGCTGCTGTTTGAGCCGTTAAGACCTTGACGGGGACGACAACCAAGAACCGGGAGTAATGATCCACGATGGTTAACGCGTAGACGTAGCCACTTCTGCTTGGGGTCAGTTTTACATGATCCAAGGCTACCAGTTCCAATGGTTGCCGGGTGACGATGGACTGCAGGGAAGTCTTCTGGCTGGCTCGGTCCTTCCTTCTCAGGTTGCACGGGCCACAATCTCTGCACCACTTCTCGATGGTTCCCCTCATGCCTACCCAGTGGAACCGCTCGCGCAGCAGGAACTCCAGCTTTTTCCACCCGAAGTGTCCAGCTCCGTCGTGGTATGCCTCCATCACCATGGCTGCGTCTCTTCGTGGCACCACTACTTGCCAGAGTAGTTCATGCGTCCGGGAGTTGACCATTCTGCGGCACAACTTCCCCTTGTAAAGGAATAGTCGACTCTTCTCCGCCCATAGTTGTTTGGCTTCCTCCGGAGCGTCTGGTTCAAGGCGAGCCTCCGGCCGAGTCAGCATTTCCTTCACTAGTCGGACGGCAGGGTCGCTGTCTTGCGTTTCCGCCCAGTTGTAGTGGGGTAAGGGGTTCAACGTAGCAGCCTGCTTACCCCTTACCCGGTGGGAATACTGGATAGTCCCATGACGGTGGAACGCAGGGAGTTCAACTTCTTCCAGTCCCTCCGGATCTTCTCCTTCGTCCGGCAGGTTGGGCATCCTGGACAGGGCATCCGCGTTAGTATTGGAGCGTCCTGCCCGGTATTTGATTGTGAACTCGTAGTTGGACAGACGGGCCATCCACCTCTGCTCCAGGGCACCGAGTCTTGCCGTGTCCAGGTGTATCAACGGGTTGTTATCCGTGTATACGGTGAATCGGGAAGAAGCGAGGTAATGCCTAAAGCGCTCGGTGACTGCCCATACCACGGCCAGGAACTCTAGCTTAAATGAGCTGTAATTCTCGGGGTTCCTTTCGGTGGGTCGCAGTTTTCGGCTGGCATAGGAGATCACTCGTTCTCTCCCCTGCTGAATCTGGGATAGTACGGCTCCTAGCCCGATGTTACTGGCGTCGGTGTAGAGGATGAAGGGCTGGCTATAGTCTGGGTACGCCAAGATTTCATCCCCCGTGAGGGCCATCTTCAGCTGGCGGAAGGACTCTTCTTCTGGCTCTTCCCATTTGAAGGGCGGCTTCTGGTTCTTGGCCTTCCGGGACTGGCCTATCAGGAGGTCCTGCATAGGCGCTGCCTTTTTGGTGAAACCGGGAATAAACCTTCGGTAGTAGCCTACCAACCCTAGGAACTGCCGCACTTCTTTTACGCTGGAGGGGCTTGGCCATCCCTTAATTGCGGTGATCTTATCGGGGTCGGGAGCCACTCCGTCAGCGCTCACCACGTGTCCCAGGTATTGCACCTTTGGTTTCAGGAGGTGACACTTGGAGGGTTTCACCTTTAGGCCGTAACTCGCCAGAGCTTCAAACACCTCCGCCAGGTGTTTCAGGTGGTCCTCATAAGTTTTGGAGTATACGATGACATCGTCCAGGTACAACAGGACCATCTCGAAGTTTCTGTGGCCCAGACAGCACTCCATTAATCGTTGGAAGGTTCCTGGGGCGTTGCAGAGTCCGAACGGCATGCAGGTGAACTCGCTAAGTCCCATCGGGGTGGTGAATGCGGTCTTCTCCCGGTCCGCCTCTGCTACAGGAACCTGCCAGTACCCGCTAGTGAGATCCAAGGTAGAGAAGAAGTTAGCAGATCTTAAAGCAGCCAATGACTCCTCTATCCTTGGTAAGGGGTACGCATCCTTGTGTGTGATACGGTTGATTTTCCGGTAATCTACACACATCCTCATGGTGTTGTCTTTCTTTTTGACTAAAACTAGTGGGGCTGCCCAGGGGCTACAGCTATCCCGGATTACCCCAGCCTCCTTCATGTCTCTAAGCATCCCCTTGGCGTGTTGGTAATGTGCAGGGGGTACGGGTCGATACCTCTCTTTTATGGGAGGATGATCTCCCGTGGGGATGCGGTGTTCTACCCCCTTGACTCGCCCGAAGTCTAACGGGTGTTTACTAAACACTCTCTCATACTCTTGAACCACCCGATAGACTCCTTGTTTCTGATGTGAGGGAGTGGAATCAGTACCCAAATGTAGTTGCTGACACCAGTCCTCCATGTCTTTCTTAGAGCCGTTACCTTCCTCCGGGTGAGATGGAGGCAAGGGTTCCACAGATTGTATAGAATTTTGATTAGTGGTATATAATTTGGCTAGTGTGGCATACCGGGGCAGGTACACTTCCCTCTCCCCGATATTTATTATGCGAATGGGCACCCTCCCATGGCGTACATTGACCACCCCCCGTGCTGTCAAAATGGTGGGCCTACTGTCTGAGTAAACTGGTTCTACCATTGCCTGGTAATCTCTTCCTCTCAGACCAATAGCTGCCCGGCACCAAATCATCATTTCACTTTTTGGGGGCATGGCAATAGGAAAAGGGTCACACATTCTTACGCTACCAATCTCACCGCCGGAGAGTTCCACTTGTTGCCGTTGCATCAGTGCCCGGATCTCTTTCTGGAGCACCCGCTGCTCGCCGGAGCTGGCATTCTTGGCAACCTGCTGTAAAAGGAAAATCACCTCTGCAAGACAATTTTCAATTACATTAGTTCCTAGAGTTATTTTTGGGTGACTCTCATGTTTATCGATATCTACAATGATCAGTCCCTGTGCGGCCAGTTCGACTCTACCAATTTTGATGGTCACCTCTTTAAATCCGATCTGTGGCACGGGCTGACCATTGCTGGCGATGATACTCAAGTCGTCGTCGGGGTAGCGGGTAATATCCGAGTCATTCCAGTACTGCTTGAAGAGCACGTACGGGATGGTGGTGACCTGTGACCCGGTGTCCAGTAGGGCACTCATGGGAATGCCATCCAGTACCACAGGCAAGACTGGACGTCCTCCCACATATCTGTCGCGCCAGTTCGATGGGCCTGGTGATCTTTTTCCTGGGGGTTGGCCCTCTACCCCAGGTTGTGCCCGTTTAAAGAACAGTACCTTGCCATATGTCCGGGTTGATTGCAGCGGCGGCAGATGGGTCGTCCGTCCTCACTGTATCGGTCACTGGGTCTTCCTCTGGCCGGTGGGGTCCTCCTTGGTCGACGCCACGGGATGTCCTCCGGTCCGGATGCCAGCTGGATCTTCCCTGGGGTGGAAACCTGTAAAGACTGCACAGTTCGGGTTAGCGCAGCAACGCTCTTAGCTAGCTCTTGGACCTGATGGTGTAGGTCTGGAGCCGGGTCATTGTCCAAAGCCTGCGCATCAGCTCCCACAGGCCCTGCTGACAAGGGCGCCGCCTCCTGGTAGTAAGTGGTAGTGGGGCGTCTGTGGGTCACAACGCCACCTGGTGCCGGTTCTCGGAGCACCCGGATGGCTCTGTCCTTGAACTGTGCAAAGTCCAGATGGGGATCCTGTAAGGCCATTGCCCGCAACTGGGTTCGGTGGGCATTGCAATATAAACCCTCTATAAATTGTTCAGTCAACAGCCTGTCCTCGTTTCCCACCCCATCAGGGTCGGTCTGCTTTATGGCCCTCAGGGCCTCTTGTAGGTTTAGTGCATAGTCCCTTATACTCTCATGCGCTCGCTGCTTGCACCCGTAGAATCTAAGCTTAATCTCGGCTGAGGTGCGGGTATCAAAGGTGTCCTTCAGCCGGGTTAGTATCCCTGCGACAGTCTTCCTCCCAGGTGGCCAGGATTTTACTTCCCTTTTGGCTGCCCCGGTTAGTTGGGCCACCAGGATGCTCACTTTTTGCTCTTCTGTGAGGGGGTACACCTGGAAGAGGCTATCCAGCTTTTCTCTAAAGTCATGCAGGGTATGTGACTCCCCTGAGTACTGGGGTAGCCAAGCTGCTCCCGGGATATAGGGCATGGTGAAGGGCATAACTGCAGCAGCGGTAGCGCTGGCGGGGGTTGAGGCAGTGAAGCTCTCCTCCGTATCCGACATCTTCCTCCCCCCTAGTGGACCGTGGCCTACCTTGCGATGATCCTCTTCCGTAGGCCGCGGCTCCGCAGTGGATCGTCAGGGTTGAGGACCTTCCGTCGCGCTCCTGTGACGTCGGCGTCTGCTGGGCTCCTTCCAGGACCTTACGCAACGTCCGGACGTGAGGCGGGGCTTCAGTTCTCGCGCGCTTTCGGAGTCCACGCCCCTCTTCTTCCCGCGCGGCGTCCTCAAGATGGCGTCCAATGGCGGGAAAACTCCACGGATGGCGGGAAGAAGGTCGAAGATGGCGCCGGATGGCGGGAAAACTTCGCGGATGGCGGGAAGAAGGTAGAAGATGGCGCCGGATGGCGGGAAACCTTCACCACTGGTAAGTTTGAACAGTCTTTGCTTTTCAGGCACGCAGTACCCGGTGGTTGCGGGCACGAAATCCTGCCGACTACGCCAAAGTTGACGCGCCCCTGGGCCTGTGTCGCGCTGCGGTGCGCACGCGGGAGCTTACCCGGAGCCGGATCCGTGGACGGTTGTAATCTCGTGGCGGTGACCCGGTCCGTGCCCAGGGAGTCAATCTAGACGGCAGTCTATTAGTAGTAAATAGTTGATGACTACGCCACCCGTTGAGTGCAGCCAGGGAGCTGCTGCTGCAGGGCAGACCGCTGAGGCCGGTGGTAGGATTGTGCAGCGTGATAGTATAACCCCCAACGGGAGGGGTATGGCCTCAGGGCAGCCGACGTGGATGATGGGGGTAGCAGGAACCACTCAGAGACGGTACGGTGTAGTTCAGGGTCTTTACTGGTAACAACGACAGACCCTCCCGGAGTACTTGCTAGCAAACGGGGCCTGGTCAGTCTTTGAGCAGATGGGATCTCCCCTGGCCAGGCGTAGTTGTAGGCCTCCCAAACTGACTGTACTCTTCTGGCTACCTTGCTAGAAGCTGATGTAAGTAGCCCACGTCCCTGAGTGTACCGTGTGGTGCTCACCCGTATGGCCGGTGACTCGGGGCCTTCTAATGGCTTCCGCTCCACGATGGCGGTGCTGGTCCCACGCGTGTGACCGTGCCTTCGGGCTTCTGGGCCAGAGGACCTGAAATCCCCTGCCCGACGGATTCTGCTGCTGGGTAGGAGTTAGTCCCCACAGCCTCGGACTCCGGGTACGGTAAAGAATCTTCTTAGTCAGGGCGAGCTCTGTAGCTGCCAGCCCCTGACTCCTTGTAACTCTGTGGTTTCCTATGCTGCTTCTCTTCTCCACTCTCCTTGTCTGACTCACCCTGCCTCAGCCCCGGGTTTATACAGGGGAAGTTCTTCCCCTCCCAAGACTGGGCAGGAGGTGTGGCATGCACAGGATCCCTGACCAAAGGACCTCCCACCTGCTCTCAGACATAACATTACATTACTGTGGAAAACCAGACCCCTGGGGTGCCACATATATATATATATATATATATATATATATATATACAGTGTTTAGCATAAATCAGTACACCCAAATAGATTTGTCAGCAAACCTGTAGTTTCCTTTCAGAATCATCATTTTATATGGGATACCATACTACAAAATACTCTCGCAAATTTGAGTCATTGAATGCAAACAAGATTTGGTATTTTGCAGACCCCAAAAAAGTAATTTTCTTAACAAACTCATTCAAGATCATGTTTCAAAAATGAGAACATCCCAGTAACAGTCTTAAGAGAAAAGCTAAGTTTAGACAACAAAATTCTAATTAACAAGAACTGAACCACAGGTAAGTGTAATTATTCATTAAACAGATGTCCAGCAGACAGGTGTCTGTAAAAGGAAGTTACTTAATAAAGAAAACTCCTTCCCATTTCATGCTATCAGCAATGGCACCACATAGAAGGGAAATGTCACAAAACCTGAGAAAGAAAATAATTTCTTTGCAATAAATGTAAAGTCTACAAGAAGATCAGCAAAACTTTACTTATCAGTCAGAATACTGTAGGAAAAGTGATGCAAAACTATAACAAAGATGGAACTGCAACCATCTTACAGAGACGTCCAGGCCGACTATGGAAGTTAACACCTAAACAAAAGCGTCCTCTGATGAGAAGGGTAAGTGGTACCACATAGAAGAGAAATGTCACAAGACATTTCTGAGAAAGAAAATAATTTCTTTACAAAAAATGTGAAGTCTACAAGAAGATCAGCAAAGCTTTTCTTATCAGTCAGATGGAAGTTAACATCTAGACAAAAGCATCTTCTGATGAGAAGAAAATCGACAGGCAAATTCATTGCTATTAGCTGAAGAAGTAGAAAGCCAAACTAGGGTGAGTGTTTTCCATGACACGACACGGTGTACACTGCAAATGAATGGCATTCATGAGTGTCCTCCACAAAGGAAGCCTCTCTCCCTTAAAGCCCATGAACAATAAAAGTCCGTCTACAATTTGCCAGGGTCCATGCTTAAAACTATGAGGACTACCGGGACTCTATACTGTGTATGTGCATCTTATGTGTATGTCCGTATTTTATGTTTGTGTGCACTATGTATATGTGACGCGCCCTGGGCCTATGTGACGTAGCGTTGCGCACGCAGGGACTACCCGGAGCCGGATCTGATAGGGGTAGTAGTCTCGTGGCGGTGACCCGGTCCGTGCCCAGGGAGTCAGACTAAGTGGCGGTATATTAGCAGTAGATGTAGGATGACTACGCCACCCGTTGAATGCAGCTATGGAGCTGCCGCTGCAGGGCAGACCGCTGAGGCCGGTGGAAGGATGGTGCAGCGTGGATGATATAACCCCCAACGGGAGGGGTATGGCCTCAGGGCAGCCGACGTGGAAGATGGGGGTAGCAGGAACCACTCAGAGACGATGCGGTGTAGTTCAGGGTCTTTACTGGTGACAAAGACAGACCCTCCCGGAGTACTTGCTAGCGATCGGGGCCTGGTCAGTCCTTGAGCAGATGGGATCTCCCCTGGCCAGGTGGAGTTGTAGGCCTTCCCAACTAACTGTACTCTTCTGGCTACCTTGCTAGAGGCGGGTAAAAGTAGCCCACGTCCCTGAGTGTACCGTGTGGTGCTCACCCGTATGGCCGGTGACTCGGGGCCTTCTAGTGCCTTCCGCTCCACGACGGCGGTGCTGGTCCCACGCGTGTGACCGTGCCTTCGGGTTTCTGGGCCAGAGGACTTGAAATCCCCTGCCGGACGGTTTCTGCTGCTGGGTAAGGGTTAGTCCCCACAGCCTCGGACTCCGGGTCCGGTGATAACTTCTCAGTCAGGGCGAGCTCTGCAGCTGCCAGCCCCTGACTCCTTGTAGCACTGCTCCCACAGAGCTCCTGTTGTTTCTTCCTATGCCGCTTCTCTTCTCTGTCTCTACTTCTGGCATGGCCCGGGAGCTGGGCCCAGCCGGAGCCACAGCTCCCTGTCCGCCCTCCTGGCTCAACTCTCCCTTTGAACTCTCTAACCCTGCCTCAGCCCCAGGTTTATATAGGGGAAGTCCTTCCCCTCCCAGGACTGGGCAGGAGGTGTGGCATGCATAGGATTCCTGACCAAGAGACCTCCCACCTGCTCTCAGACATAACATTGCTGTTACTGTGGAAACCAGACCCCTGGGGTGCCACATATGCATACGTTAAAATGTGTATAGAGTATTAGCATGTGCAAATTTTATATGTGTGCCTAATATAAATATACATGGAAATGTATATGTAGGTGGTGCCTGATGGAGGGTGGGGGGCCCAGATCAGAAGTCCTGATTAAGGGCCCTTCACTGTCATTGTCTGCCCCTTATATAAACAGTAAAATCCTCTTTAATAACTGGACTTCCATTGGGGTGGACTTCTCATAGATGGCCAGTATGCATACTATATTGTGAATCTGGGCATCTCTCACAGAAAATCTGATCTGGATATGAGGGTGGTCTTCTATAAGCGGTGATGTTTTGGAGAGATTTAGGGAAAAGTCCCAATTCTTATCCATCGATCTGGTAATTTGAGTAAAATATTTGTGTTGATAACTGATCACAAAGTCACAAAATATGTAAGATTTGGCATAACCTGGTTCATTTTTCAAAAAGTTATGCTCAATTTTTTTAGCACCAAGTTTTGTTGCTTTTTTGTAGACTTACACTAACTTAGTATATTGTGTGAGAATTAAATGAATTATGAATTAGTTGGCGCATTTTACCACACTCTGGGGGTCCCTGACAGTCCTTCTTTACCGGCCCTGTAGTGATGCCAATGTAAACTTCCAAGTGACCGCGCAGTCAATCACTGTCACGAATGCAGGACAACCTATGATTAGCTAATTTTTGGGAAATCCTTATAACAAAAGGGGATTGAAAATATTTACAATTATTTTAAAAGCATTAAAAAAAAACAGACCCAATACTTATAATTAGTTTGTTGAAAGTAGTCTAATTAAAGGGAGCTGAAAGGATTAGAGATTATGAACCCGATTCACCAGTGTTTTTGCCAGAAAACTGGCATAAAGCTCTTGAAAAGTTGCAAAGTTTTGTGACTTTTCCCATTTTCACATAATTTTAACTTCTTTAAAGCCCAAGACGTACTGATACGTATCTGCGCCCTGGGACTTAAGAGCCTGATACGTATTAGTACATCTTTGCGATCGCGCCCGCACACAGGCTGTGTGGGCGTGATCGCCGCCGGGTGTCAACTGATTGTCACAACTGACACCCGGTGCTATGTGCTGGGAGAGGTCCCGCACATTAACCCCCGCAATGCTGGGATCTAAGTCGTTCGCAGCATTGCGGGGGCAAGGGGAGGTGATCGGGATTGTCACCTCTCCTGCCGGCGTCCAGCAATGTGTGCCGCGGCTTCCCGGATGTTGTCATGATGACCCGATTCACTGAGGGGTGCAGTTTTAAGAATGGTGTCACTTTTGGGTATTTTCAGTCATAAAGACCCCTCAAAGTGACTTCAAATGTGATGCGGTCCCTAATAAAATGGTTTTGTAAATTTTGTTGGAAAAATGAGAAATCGCTGGTCAATTTTAACCCTTATAGCTCCCTAATAAAAATAAATTTGGGTTCCAAAATTGTGCTGATGTAAAGTAGACATATGGGAAATGTTATTTATTAACTTTTTTTGTGTGACATATCTCTCCGATTTAAGGGCATAAAAATTCAAATTTTGAAAATTGCAAAATTTTCTAAATTTTCGCCAAATATCTGTTTTTTTCACAAATAAACACAAGTGATATCGAAGAAATTTTACCACAATCATAAAGTACAATATGTCATGAAAAAATATTCTCAGAACCAGGGGGATCCGTTGAAGCGTTCCAGAGTAATTACCTCATAAAGTGACAGTGGTCAGAATTGTAAAAATTGGCCTTCTCATTAGCGTGCAAACCACTTTGGGTTGTAAAGGGGTTAAGGACTCTACTTGCATATACAGTCATGGAGGAAAGTGCTGGCACCCTTGAAATTGTTTCAGAAAATTACACATGTTTTATTACACGCATGTTTATTTCCTTTGTGTTTATTGGAACAACACAAAAAAACTGAGAAAAAAAAGGCAAATTGGACATAATTTCACACAAAACTCCAAAAATGGGCCGGAATACATATATATATTTTTGATGGGACAACACTGAAGATGCGACACTTTGATACAATGTACAGTAGTCAGTGTACAGCTTGTTTAACTGTAAATTTGGTGTGCCTGCAAAATAACTCAACACACAGCCATTAATGTCTAAACAGCTGGCAACAAAAGTGAGTACACCCCTAAGTGTGTTCTCAGCTGATGTTATTTGTTGGTTTTTCTTTGCATCCCGAACAATTTTCTTGGCAGTTGTGGCTGAAATTTTTGTTGGTCTACCTGACTGTGGTTTGGTTTTTACAGAGCATCTGATTTTCCATTTGTTAATCACAGTTTGAACACTGCAGACTGGCATTATCAATTCCTGGGATATCTTTTTGTATCCCTTTCCTGTGTTATACTCTTTTTGCCTCCCTTTCCTGTGTTATACAGTTCAACTACCTTTTCCCGTAGATCCGTTGATAATTCTTTTGCTTTCCCCATCTCAAAATCCAGAAACGTCAGTGGCTGGATCCCAGAAACTCACTCAGCTTTATGCACACACACTGATTACAAGCAAACAGGTCATACGTGAGGATGTTACCTTTAGTAGCCATTCAAACCCATTTGTGTCAAATTCTGTGCATGTTATCAGGCCAAAATTATCAGCGTATGTAAACTTTTTGATCAGGATTATTTGGATGTTTTTGGTTGTCATTAGTGATGAGCGAGCACTAAAATGCTCGAGTACTCGTTGCTCGGGTCGAGCAAATTGAAATACTCGGGTGCTCAACCCGAGCAATGAGCCCAATATAAGTCTAGGGGAAACTTGAGCATTTTTCAGGTGGCTCCCCACGGCGGTCTGCAGAGGGCCTAAAAATTGCCCAAATCGATGGGAACTGTGCTCAAATGACATGTGAACAACATGGGGAAGACCCCTGGAAGCATCTCTGACTCCCAGAACACTGCTGTCAACAACGTCGTCAGAGTATTACGCCACTTTTACGGCGTAAGGAACATCCTTTCCAGGGTGATGACTTGTATATAAGGCAAAATAAATAAACAAAAACACAAATACTCCTACACACCTTGGGCTATGTTCACACGTAGCATTTTTGACACGTTTTTGCACTTTTGCATTGCTTTCAACCAAGACAAATGCATTCACCAGGAAATGTCATTTTAACATTTTACAACCTTATCTGGCCATGTGGTGTGTGACACATCATCAGACACATGCATACAGTGCTGAAAAGACATGGGAACAGCAAGGGGAAGACCTCTGTAAACATCTCTGAATCCCAGGTCACTGCCTAAATGTGTGCCCATCATAAGTGATCCTTGGCACATGCGAAGATGCCTCCCGCCATGCACCTGTCGTTGCAGACTTGCAACAATCACCGTCCACGTCCTTGTCCCACTGCAGTGTTCAGTTGTCCCTACCCCATTCCTTGGAATGCAAGCACAAGAATGCCGGCAGCCACCCACCCACAGGCTGCAATACTATACTGCCAAATTTTTGACAGCTGCTTGCACTTGAAATGTGGCCTTTTAGGCTCGTGGAGGCGGAAGCTTTTCATAACCTCATGCCGGCGGCGGCCGGGTGTCCATACTCGGTCCCCAGTCGCCACTATATTTCCCGGTATCGCCTCCGCCTTCCACAACCACGGGTCCAATAACATTACCCGTGCCCTCCCCAGTGCACTTACTGGGAAGGACCGCCTAACCACAAACACGTGGACAGGTGAATGTGGCCAGGGACGGTACGGAGCCAGTCCACAACTTTTTTTGCTAAGAGTTGTATTTAGCTCGGTGAAAGGACTGGCATAGAGGGAAACCGTATCTACCCTGCGCGTCATTTCTCCCAGAAAATCCTGTAATTGAGCTTGTTGCAGAAGCAATGGCAGCCCATCCAACATCAACTCGCACTTGTCAATGGTGCTTTGACACACACACATCTTTCTTTGCGCATTTAATTTCTTGAATACAGAGTTGGAAAATGGCCTGATCCGTAATGCGTTTTGAGAAATAACATGCATAAGCATGGCTGATCCGCATTAAAAAAGCAGCCATAGAGTGTCCAGGAACCTTCCCCCACACTTTTCTTAGCCAGGGCTGCTTTTCGGCAGGGTTGCACGGGCCCACCAGAGAACCAGAGACTCCTCCGGCGGGCCCTGGCTTCTCCTTCAGGAGAGTTCATAGTGCCGAGGTGAGGCCATGATGATGATAGAGGCCATAATCTGCTTAGTTTTCTGTTACTTGGAATGCAATTGCAAGTGACGCGCCCCCTGGGACATATTCCTTTCTTTCAGGGGAATACCCGGAGCCGGATCAGATGGGGGTTGTAGTCTCCGAGTGGCTGTGACCCGGTCCGTGCCCAGGGTGTCAAACTCAGTTGTATGTGGCAGACCTACAGATGTTATTAAGTTCTTTATTGTCGACTACGCCACCCGTTGTGTTGCGGTCACTGTGGCCGCCGCTGCAGCAGGGTCCGCTGAGGCTGATGGTGTTGGTGCAGCTTGATAGGATAACCCCCAACGGGAGGGGTATAGCCTCAGGGGGATCAGGTGCAGAGGATGGGGGTTGTGGTGGTGCAGTGTAGACGGCAATCAGAGACAGAGTCGGGTTATGCAGTTTAGGGTATTTACTCACTGCTGATGTTCCGGTCACTCCAGCTTCTAGTGACCACCCGAGCCGTGCTGCGTCCACCAGGTCCTGGACTCGGCCAACCCCCAAGTAAGTCCGGAGCGTGACCCTGAGCTCTCCTTCTGTCCTTTCCTCTGGCCGTCCCCACCAGTGATCCACCTAGGTCCAGCTCCCTCGGGCCTTCTGTTGGGAGGCCCTTGGCCTTGGGTTCCCTGACCCTCCACGTGGTATGCCTTCGGGGTGGATGTGGTGGGTGGCCGTGGCAGATGCTGCCCACGGCCTCCGGTCTCTGGCTAGGGTGTGCTTCTGCCCCCACCAGTTTGGGATCCGGTACCCTGTGCCGACTCTTCACCCGGGGATTTAATTTGGGTTCTTGGAGTCCTCTTTTCTGTTTCCCCCTCTGGGTCTTTCCTTCTCTTTCTCCTCTCTCACTCTGGGTCTCTCTTCTCCTCTGCTCGCTGACTTGTTCTCTGCAACTGACCCTGTTCTTAGTTGGTGCCCACCTTATATATCCCTCTATGTGTGAGCTCAGGTGACCAGCACCCAATGAGCTCCTAACTTTACCCAGGCTGCTCCCCCTATCTGCCCCTACACTACTTGGGATATTCCACCCCCCTCCCACTCCAGCCAAGGACAGACTCGGTCGTACCTGCACATTTCTAAGTGGGAGTACCGTTGGTCTGCCCTCCGGAAATGGGATGTGTGTAGTGCATGCAGCCTACCGAGCTCAGTTCCACACTCCTTCCTTACCCGGGAGTGGAATATCACACCTCTGGCTGAGGTGCAATACCCCTGTAGCAGCCGAATCCTCAGGGTGCTACATTCCCCCCTGGTAAATCACAGCACGTCCTCGGGCTGCAAAAGATAAAACCACAAAAACATACAATTTTTTTTTTCATAAACATCAACATATAAAACATATAAAACATCATATAAATTAGCAGCATCAATAGAACTTTTTATATAAAACATTCTCGTCGTCTCTCCTCCTCCTCCGGTCACTGGGCAACTGTTGACCGGGCAAAGTGCGACAGTTCCTTTTCTTAAGGTGGTTTGACAGTAAAACCAGTAGGGGGCGCTTTAGGAAGCGCAACTATGTACAAGGGTAGTTGGCCGCTCTCAGTCCTCGGCCAGGTAAAGGGAAGGGAAAGGAATGGCTGCTCACAGTCCTCAGCCTGTGGGATTAAAGGTAAAACGGGTGAACAGTTCACATCAGCTGGTCCCAACGGGGACTATATTTGCAGTAACAGTTTCTTTGTACCCCTACGGGTAACTATATACAGTCTCCTTCACTACCGTCCTCAACGACGGCGTCCTCCTGCTCTTTTCTTGTAGTCAGCTGTTGCTTTAGACCCGTCCGGGTCTTCTTGCTCCTCCTCCTCACACCGCAACTCCTCCTCCGTCAGGCGATGCACGTGGAGGGCGTAGGGTCCTTTGGCACACTTGTGCCGGGTAAAGGTGACCTCGTCCCCGATATAAAGGTCACGACCTCTGTGCCCCTCCGGCAGATGGGACTCCACGTCTCTGCGCGTGACAAAGACGTCGCCGGGGGTGTTGTGGTCTCGGATGAAGCCCCACCCGTGCTGCATGTTGAACTTGATTACAGTCCCGGTGGTGCGGGGACTGTGCGCTGCACGGGGGTCCCTCCTGGTCCGGCTCTTCTGCTCGGCGCTCCTTATTTGGGCCTGTTGTTCCCGGACCCGCCTCTCTCTCCGCTCCCTCGCAAACTCCTCGAGCTGCTGCCGGCAGCACTCAGCACGCTCCGCTGCAGCTGCCCGGGTTTCTTGAGTGAACCCCATTAGATCTTCTCCGGTGGGGTCCCACTCAAATTGGGTCTCTTCAAGCGGGGGCGAGATCCTTATCACGGGCTTCGGAGCCGGAATCAGGGGTGCACACATGGCCCCAACCCTCCTCTGGTGCTCCAGTTCATAATATTCCTGGGGCCAGATGAAAGGCTGCCCGTCCGGCCACGTGTGCTGGGCAAACAAGTCCTCTCCCAGACGCGGCACCCTTGGTTTTACGGGCGCGGGCGCGGTGATGGTGGCGCCCGGGTTGCCCAGGCCTTGCGGCCAGGCCTGGGGCACCTGGAAGGTGAAGGGCACCGTTAGGACGGCGGCGCCCTGGGCTACCTGGCCTTGCGGCCAGGCCGGAGGCTCCGCGGAGGTAGGGGGCGCTGTTGGTGATGCGACGCCCGGGAATTCTAGGCCCTGCGACCAGGCTGGTGTTGCTTCCTGTTTTGCCACGCTCGGGGTCGTTGCGCATGGCGTCACAGGGGTCGCGGCGGCGGCTTCCGGTTGGGGCCTAGTCTGCGTCGGTGACATGGCGTTTTCGGGCACAGCAGGGGGACTTTCGGGCTCTGCGACGGGGAGCTGGGGCAGGTAAGCGGTTTCCCGGTTTGGGGTATAGACGTCCCCTTTACCTGCCTCCATGCGTTCGGCTCCCTTCTCGACGCCGTCTCCGGCCTTGGGTCCTCCCGCGCCATCCTCAGAGGCGGTCTGTCTCCTCATCTTGGCTGGCGTGCTCCGGGTCTTGGTTTGCTGGGCCATCTCTCGGCTCCACTCCGCCAATGTCTCTCGCTGTACCCGGGCCATCCTCCGTGCGAGGCCCTCCAGGGCAGTCTGTGCACACTCCCGGTCTCGGGGGAGCTGTGCGAGGACCTCCACTAGGCCTAGTGGGGTCGTAGTTTCCAGCAGGCTCCTGACCAACGGGTCGGTGCTGCTCTGCTCTTCTTCCAGCAGGCTCCTGGCCAGCGGGCCGGTGCTGCTCTGCTCTCCTTCCTCAGTCTCTAGCAGGCTCCTGGCCAGTGGGCCGGTGCTGCTCTGCTTTCTCGCCATCTCCGGGTAAGCTCCTCCGCTACTCTTCTCCAGGCTTCTTGCCTCCGGGTGCGCTCGCTCCAGACTGCTCCAGGCGGCACCCATCTTCGTTGTTTTCTTTCGTCTCCTCCCACTTCGAGGGCGGTCCCGGGGCAACTCGGTGACCATCAGCTCCAGGGGCAGTTCTTTCACGCTGACAGACACCTCTAGCATCACAGTCTCTGTTGGTGGGGGCGGTTTCCACTTTTGGCGCCATTTTCGGTCCCGGCCCACGATGGGAGGTGGCCTCTTACCATCTTCTGGCACGCCCATAATGGCGTCCGCTCTTCCAAGGCGGGAAATTTTCGGAAATGGCGGGAATCGCTTCCCAGTGGCGGGAAACTCTGCAGATGGCGGGAAAAAGCTGGAAATGGCGGACAACCGGCGGGAATCGACTGGTGATGGGGTCCGATGGCGGGGACCCTCCGGAACCGGCAGGAGACTTCTTTCTGAGGTAAACTTGTACTTTTCTTCAGGCACGCAGTACCCGGTTGTTGCGGGCACGTAATCCTGCCGACTACGCCAAAGTTGACGCGCCCCCTGGGACATATTCCTTTCTTTCAGGGGAATACCCGGAGCCGGATCAGATGGGGGTTGTAGTCTCCGAGTGGCTGTGACCCGGTCCGTGCCCAGGGTGTCAAACTCAGTTGTATGTGGCAGTCCTACAGATGTTATTAAGTTCTTTATTGTCGACTACGCCACCCGTTGTGTTGCGGTCACTGTGGCCGCCGCTGCAGCAGGGTCCGCTGAGGCTGATGGTGTTGGTGCAGCTTGATAGGATAACCCCCAACGGGAGGGGTATAGCCTCAGGGGGATCAGGTGCAGAGGATGGGGGTTGTGGTGGTGCAGTGTAGACGGCAATCAGAGACAGAGTCGGGTTATGCAGTTTAGGGTATTTACTCACTGCTGATGTTCCGGTCACTCCAGCTTCTAGTGACCACCCGAGCCGTGCTGCGTCCACCAGGTCCTGGACTCGGCCAACCACCAAGTAAGTCCGGAGCGTGACCCTGAGCTCTCCTTCTGTCCTTTCCTCTGGCCGTCCCCACCAGTGATCCACCTAGGTCCAGCTCCCTCGGGCCTTCTGTTGGGAGGCCCTTGGCCTTGGGTTCCCTGACCCTCCACGTGGTATGCCTTCGGGGTGGATGTGGTGGGTGGCCGTGGCAGATGCTGCCCACGGCCTCCGGTCTCTGGCTAGGGTGTGCTTCTGCCCCCACCAGTTTGGGATCCGGTACCCTGTGCCGACTCTTCACCCGGGGATTTAATTTGGGTTCTTGCAGTCCTCTTTTCTGTTTCCCCCTCTGGGTCTTTCCTTCTCTTTCTCCTCTCTCACTCTGGGTCTCTCTTCTCCTCTGCTCGCTGACTTGTTCTCTGCAACTGACCCTGTTCTTAGTTGGTGCCCACCTTATATATCCCTCTATGTGTGAGCTCAGGTGACCAGCACCCAATGAGCTCCTAACTTTACCCAGACTGCTCCCCCTATCTGCCCCTACACTACTTGGGATATTCCACCCCCCTCCCACTCCAGCCAAGGACAGACTCGGTCGTACCTGCACATTTCTAAGTGGGAGTACCGTTGGTCTGCCCTCCGGAAATGGGATGTGTGTAGTGCATGCAGCCTACCGAGCTCAGTTCCACACTCCTTCCTTACCCGGGAGTGGAATATCACACCTCTGGCTGAGGTGCAATACCCCTGTAGCAGCCGAATCCTCAGGGTGCTACACAAGTATGCAGCCAGCCACCCACCCACCCACAGGCCGCAACACTAAACTGACAGATTTCTGGGCAGCTCTTTGCACTTGAAATATGGCCTTTTAAGCTTGTGGAGGTGGAAGCTTTTCACAACCTCATGCAGGCGGCGGCCGGGTGTCCATACTCGGTCCCCAGCCACCAGTATTTTTCCCGGTATCGCCTTCGCCTTCCACAAGCACGGGTCCCACAACATTACCCATGCCCTACCCAGTGCACTTACTAAGAAGGACTGCCTAACCACAAACACGTGGACAGGTGAATGTGGCCAGGGACGGTACGGAGCCAGTCCACAACTTTTTTTGATAAGAGTTGTATTTAGCTCAGTGAAAGGACTGGCATAGAGGGAAACCGTATCTACCCTGAGTGTCATTTCTCCCAGGAAGCCCTCTAAAGCTGCTTGCACTTGAAATGTGGCCTGAACATTACTGCTGGTACTTTTCTGTGGCAATTTTCTTGCCTCCTACCAGCCTGGAATATTTCCAGCAAACTATGGTACAACACCATGGTATTAGCACTGCCCCCAGTACCAGCAGCGAAGCCATCCTCAATTTCCTTCTCTGGAATTTTATTTGGTAGACTGAGTGGCTGCCAAAATAAATTTTCTCACAAAGGAGCTGATGATAGAGTGGCAGTAGGTTCAAGTTTCTCCAGCCTGTTAGATATTAGAGGGTGAACGGCAGCACATTGGATCAGTGGTTAGCACTGAAGTCTTGCAGCACTGGGATCCTGGGTTCAAATCCCAGCAAGGACAACATCTGCAAGAAATTTGTATGTTCTCCCACAGGGTTGGACAGTCCCACCAGAGAATTCTCTGGTGTGCCTTGGCTTCTACCTCAGGAGAGTTCATGATAGCGCTAACTTTGCAGCTGCTATGGGGCTCTTGAGCGGGTGAGAAAGGTTAGCCCTCAGAAACAAATCCTCTGGTGGGCAGAATGTTTTTCAATCTGAAACAGCTTCTCAGTGGGAGTTGTATTTCACAGCATGCCATATTCTTTAGCTCTGTGAAAGGACTGGCATATAGGGAAACCTTATTTACCCCGGTTGTCATTTCTCCGTCACCAGGTTTCGCCCATTGTAACACACGACCATGCCTGGCTGTATGTTCAGCGGTGAGAGCCACAGATCAAGCTGCTGTGTTACAGCTTTCAACAACTATGCAGCGCTGGGCGGTTTGTTAATTAAGCATTAAGCATGTTATCTTCAGCACAGCCTGCTGCTGTTTGGCCAAGGCAGTGCAGCAGTGCTGTCAGCTTGTGACTGATGTGGTCATTTCGGAGATGGAGGAGGAGGTGCATGAGCTGAACAATGTGATTACATTGAGGTTAAATTGGTGATGCTATTTTTTATACTAAAGAAAGATCCTATTGTTATGTTTTTTTATGTTATTTTTTATGACAAATGCATTCACCGGGAAAAGTCATTTTAACATTTTACAACCTAATCTGGCAATGTGGTGTCATCAGACACATCCTGTTTTATTTATGATGGAGGGACTCTGAAAGTCATAAAGCCTATTTTTATAGGAACATCAGACGGCCCTTACTATTCTTAAAAGGCCAGCAGTCGGCCCTAGCTATTGTTAGAGAGCCATCAGAGGGCTATGCTTTGTTGTTCCCATTATTAACAAGTGGGTCTCCTATACTGTTATTGCGCATCCAGTGACTGCAAGGGTTGTCAAAAATTTGGACGCAACCTAATACCCCTTTGAAGAGACATAGAGGAGGGTCTCAGTAAAAAAAATGTTCCCATTATAAAGGAGCGGGTCTTCTATAGTGGTAATGCCCATGCTGTGACTGCAAGGGTGGCCAAAATTTTTGAATAAAACACTAACAATTTAAAGACACAAAGAGCATGGCCACAGTAACAAGGTACGACATGTTCCCGTTAGAAAGGAGAGGGTCTGCTATACAGTTATAGGGTATGCAGTGAATCCAACGGCTGACAAATTTTAGGAAAAACCCCACTAAGAATTTAAGGACACACAGAGCAGGGCCACATTAACAAGGTACGACATGTTCCCATTAGAAAGGAGAGGGTCTGCTATACAGTTATAGGGTATGCAGTGAGTCCACCGGCTGACCAAGTTTAGGAAAAAACCCACTAAGAATTTAAAGACACATAGACCAGGCCACAGTAATGACAAATTCCCATTAGAAAGGAGAGAGTCTCCCATAGTGTTGGACTATGCAGTGACTGCAAGAGCTGCCAAAAATTTGGAGGCACTTCAATGGCCCTTGGAAGAGACGTGGAGGAGCGCATCATAAAAAATTGTTACCATTAGAAAGGAGCGGGCCTCCTATACTTGTAATGCCATGCACTAAGTGTATGGGCTGACAAACATTTACTCCTGGGGGGTATACATGAACATACTGTATAAAAAATTTTTTTTACGGGCATCATAAAAATGTAGCGCCCCGAGGGCTCGACCGCTACAGGGGTATTGCAGCTCTGCCAGAGGTGTGATATTCCACTCCTGGGTAAGGATGGAGTATGGACCAGGGTTCAGTTAGCTGCATACAGCACACTCACCTCATTTCCGAGGGACAGCTCAACGGTGCTCCCATTAGACAGAAATGCAGGCACGACAGACCATGTCCCTGGCTGGAGTGGGGAGGGGGTAGGAATACCCAGTGATGTAGGAGCAGATAGGGGTTGGTTCCTGAGCGTAGATAGGAGCCCATTGTTTGCTGGTCACCTGGGCTCATGTTCTAGAGGGAGGTATAAAAGGTAGGCACCATCTTAGAACAGTGTTCAGTCAGAGAGAAGAAGTGACAGAGTGGGGGCCTCTGCAAGGGGCTCTTCTCCGTAGGCAGGCCTAGCCTCTGAGGCCCAGCCAGCACAGAGAGAAGAGAAGAAGAGAAGTTCAGTGAGTGGAGTAAGAGAAGGAGTTCAGCCAGAGAGGGCTGACAGGGAGCTGTGGCTCAGTCTGGGCCCAGCTCCACGAGGCAGGCCTAGGGTGAAGGCCAGGAACAGAAAGGAACAAGAACAGAAAGGAACAAGAACAGAAAGGAACAGAAGAGAAAGAGAAAGAGAGAAACAGAAGGGCTCAGGAACAAGACGGCAGAAGGGACCCTAAGAACCAACGAGAATACAGGGTGAAGGGTCAGGCAGATTAAGGGTACCGGATCCCAAGTTGGTGGAGGAGAAACAGCCCTCAGCCAAAGACCGGAGGTCGTGATCATTTATTGGTGCGACACCTCATCAAACCTGCTAGGAAGGCACCATATAGGACAGCGGGGAACGGGAACCACATTTACCCGCACAAGTCTGCGGCAGCTGGACAAAAGTGGGTCACTGGTGAGGCAGGCCAGAGAAAGGATTGAAGGGGTCCTGTGTCATGCTCCTGAACTGCCTGGGGTTGACCGAGCCCCTCACCTGGTGGACGCAGCACGGCTCGGGCGGTCATTGCTGACAGAAGTGACCCGGAGTACATGAACTGTGAGTAAAAGACATTGGACTGCAGTACGTTGTCTGTGTACTCTTTCGCTCCTCCAGCACTAACGGCACTGGGACTCTCTGCACCATCACCCCCACCATCCACTACACTGCCCTGGGGCTGCACTCTTCCCGTGGGGAGTCACACTACCTCAGCTGCATACATCATCAGCCCCAGCGATCTGCCTTGCAGCGGCGGTTCATAATAACCGCAATCCACGGGTGGCGCAGTCGGACATCACTTAGGATGGCTAAAGGACTACCACTGGTCTGACCACCCTGAGCCACGGAACCGGGTCGCCACTACTACCCCCACCGTCTCCCTATTGCCCGGCTCCGAGTGCCCCACGGCCCAGGGGCGAGTCAAACACCCTTAAAAAAAATTATGTGGGTGTTGCATCATGGACCACGGTCACCCTGGTGATATGGTGGTGGAGGATGAGGAGAAGGAGGAGGACAAGAGCAAATAGCCAAAATCAGGAAGCGTATACCCATGTGTGGGTGTGAAAAGGTGCATGGGAATACACCTCCCAAGAAAAGACACTGGATTTGAGTTTATGTTACGCTGCTATCATTCGGTGGTGTTGAGAAGTCTGGCCCAATCCAGCCCTTGTTCATTTTTATAAGAGTCAGCCTGTCAGCATTTTCAGTTGACAGGAGGATGCGCTTATCAGTTATAATTCCACCAGCGGCACTAAAAACCCGATCTGATAAAACGCTGGCGGCAGGGTAGGCCAAGACCTCCAAGGCATAGAGAGCCAGTTCATTCCACATATCTAGCTTGGATACCCAATATTTATAAGGCACAGAGGAATCACGGAGGACGTTGGTACGGTACGGCAAGGTACTCCCTCAGCATCTTCCCAAACTTTGCACTCCTTGTGAGAGTACCCTGCGCCTCAGGGCCTGTGCGATGGGAGGGTCTGAGAAAACTCTCCCAGAACTTTGACAGTGTTCCCCTGCCTCTGCTGGATTGAAGTTGTGTCTCTCTCGCCTGTACTCCTTGGTTGTCGAACGAAGTGTGCCCTCTGCCTTCAGCGTTTTCAGATGGGAATTTTTTTAATAGGTCCGCAACAAGGGCCTTCTGGTACTGCCTCATTTTTGTACACCTGTCCGCCTCAGGAATAAGAGATATAAAGTTCTCCTTGTAGAGTGGGTCTAGAAGTGTCACCAACCAGTAATGACCTAAAATTTTGAGAATGCGAGAGTCATGGGAAAGGCAGCATAACATAAACTCAGCCATGCGTGCCAGACTACTAACAGGCAAGACTTCCGTGTCCTCACCAAGAGGATGACTGACCATGCTCTCCTCCTCCTCCTCTCTGTCCTCTGGCCATCCACGCTGAACAGACGGTATGACAGCTGTGCAGATAGCACCGTCTATAGTGCATGAAACTAGTTCCTGTCCTTCCTCCTCCTCCTCTTCCTCATTGTCACCCAATCCACGTTGGGATGAGATGAGGCTTGGCTGTGTGTAATCACCCTGTATGGTTAATTGCTCCATCTTATCATGCTTCGCCTGCAATGCATCATCTTTGATTGTGAGCAGAGAGCGTTTCAGAAGACAGAGAAGCGGGATGGTGACGCTAATTATGGCGTCATCGCCGCTCACCATCTTGGTGGAGTCCTCAAAGTTTTGGAGGATGGTACATATGTCTGACATCCACGTCCACTACTGAGGTCTTATGTGTGGAGTCTGAACTGAATACCGATAGCCTTTTTGATGCTGGTACTCAACAACTGCCCTCTTCTGCTCACAAATCCTTCCCAACATCTGCAATGTAGAGTTCCAACGTGTGGGGACATCACACACCAGTCTGTGAGCCAGAAGCTGCAAACGCTGCTGAAACACTGCAAGGGCAGCGGAAGCTGTAGCTGACTTTCTAAAATGGGCACACAGGCGGCATACTTTAACAAGCAGATCCGGCAGCTCCGGGTAGGATTTGAGTAACCGCTGAACCACGAGGTTAAGCACATGGGCCAGGCATGGTACGTGTGTGAGCTCGCCTCGCCTCTGAGCCGCCACCAGGTTCCAGCCATTGTCACACGCGACCATGCCTGGCTGTAGGTTCAGCGGTTTGAGCCACAGATCTGCCTGCTCTTTCAGAGCTGTCCATAACTCTTCAGCATTGTGTGTTTTTTCACCTAAGCATATTAGCTTCAGCACAGCCTGTTGCCGCTTGGCCGAGGCAGTGCTGCAGTGCTTCCAGCTTGTGACTGATGTGGTCATTTCGGAGATGGAGGCTGAGGAGGAGGAGCAGGCTGAGGAGCATGAGGTTCAGGAGCTGTAGACCGTGGGGGCAACCCTGATTGACCTAGGGCCTGCAATCCTTGGCGTCGGGAGGACGTGTTCCGTCCCAAGGTCCGACTGGGTCCCGGCTTCCACTATGTTAACCCAGTGTGCCATCAGCGAGATGTACCTTCCCTGCCCACAAGCACTTGTCCACGTGTCCGTGTTTAGGTGGACTTTACCGGTAACTGCGTTGTTGAGGGCACGGCTAATGTTTTGGGACACTTGCTTGTGTAATGTGGGGACGGCACACTGGGAGAAATAGTGGCGGCTGGGGACAGAGTACCGAGGGACGGCCGCCGCCATCAGGTTGCGGAATGCTTCTGTTTCCACAAGCCTAAAAGGCAACATTTCGAGCCAAGCAGTCGTGAATTGTGAGAATTTAGTAGTGTGGCCTGTGGGACGTTGGCTGCATATTTGCGCTTGCATTCCAAGGACTGGAGTATGAACAACTGAACGCTGCGCTGGGACAAGGACATGGACGTGCTTCCTGATGCTGCTACTTGAGAGTGTGCAATGACAGGAGCAGGGCAGGAGGCATCTTTGTACTATGGACAGGGGATTGACTTGCATGCACAACAGCAGAAGAAGCAATGGTGCCACCTGTAGACACTGTTCCTGGACCCTGGTGTTCGGCCCACAAAGTCGAGTGCTTTGCTGCCATGTGCCTCATCATGCTGGTGGTGGTCAGGCTGGTCGTTTTGCCACCCCTGCTGATGCTGGTCTGGCTCGTGATGCAAATGGCCTTTTTGGAGTTATCGGCAGAGTCTTTAAAAAACAACCAGACTCGGGAAGACCTAACAGTTGTAGTGGCAACTTCCTTCATGTTGGTGTTACGGGAAATGGTAGCCTGCCTTCTGTCTGCGGCCACCACACTGCTTCTTCCTGCCTGTTGGGGTGCTCTGCCTCCCTCCCCCTGTGTGCTGCTGTCCTTGCTCTGCATGTCCTCCTGCCAGGTTGGGTCAGTTACTATATCATCCACCACCTCGTCTCCCACTTCTGCACCCTGGTACTATTCCTGACTTTCTGTCAATTGTGTCTCATCATCGTCCACCTCTTATGACAGTTTCCCACCGTCGCCTTCGTGTGACCGTGGCTGCTCAAATATTTGGGCATCGCTACACGTGATCTCCTCTTGCCCCGCTTCAAGTGGACCGGGCGAGAGGCCCGAATCTATAAATGGAAAAGTGAACAGCTCTTCAGATTGTCCAAGTGTGGGATCAATTGTCTCTGGGTACTCGGCATGGTGGGAGGAAGGAGGATCAGGGTGAGGAATATGAGGTCCAGACTCATGGCTACTGAGACTTGACCGTGTGGAAGACAGGGTGGTGGTGGTGGTGGTGGCTAAGTGACTGGAAGCATTATCCGCTATCCAACCAACAACCTTTTGACACTGATCTGGGTTCAATAGTGGTGTGCTGCGGTCCCCTAGAAATTGGGACAGGAAGGTCAGGCGAGAAGATGTGGGTGTTTGTTGTGGCACAATTTCGGCTTGCCCACGGCCTTGTACTCGGCCTCTGCATGCACCATTACCATCACGTCCAGTTCCCCGTCCCTTGCCACGTGCCTTGCCCATTTTAAATGGAGGATAGTATCTTCCACGCTCACTACAAATGATTGAGTTTGAAGCGAAGTTATATGTGATCGGTGTGATGGAGAAAACAGAGTTTTAAATACCTGGCCTGTAGGTAAGTAGTGTGAACAGCAAACTGCTGTGAATTGCTTCACTGACACACTGAAAAAATGGAGGCCAGAAATGGCAGTATTTTCTGACAACGTATATGTGATCTGTGTGACGGAGAAAACACAGTTTTAAATAGCTGGATTTCTAGCGCTCTAATATGGAAAGGACCTGGCTGTATTCTGCAGTGCCAACAAGCAAATGGTGCAGAAAAACGTTGTTCTCTGGATTGCTTTATAAGCAAATAATGAGGATTAAGATCCAAAGAAAAGTATTCCTCGCCCCTGAGACCTGGGCCTTTGTATAGAAATATCTAACAGCAGCAGAAGGCAGATTTGGAATGGAGCCTCTTGTGCTATATGCACTGCAGTCTGCTATATACACTGCCTGCCTGCCTATTTACACTGCCTGCCTGATATATCTGCAGATGGATTAGTCCTCAGAAGGACTGTTTGTTGAGATGTATATGTGTAATGTGCGGTTTTTCTCACTACACTACCTAATGCACGATCAAATCTCTCCCTAACGCAGCATCAGCTCTCCCTACACTGTCTGATCCAGAGTGACTGTGATGAGCATGGCGGCGCCAGGTCAGATATAGACCTGATGACGCTGTGCGGCCAGCCAATCACTGTAATGCCCACAACCAACATGGCTATGGCATTACAGTGCATGGCAGGCAATCCCTGCATGTTCATTGGCTCTGTAAAGAGCACCAAACATGCAGGGATGGGTCCCGACTTCCCGCCCGACCAACCCGGAAATACTCGGTGAGCGCAGAGCATCTCGAGCAGTGAGATACTCGGGCGAGCACCGAGCAGTAGCGAGCATGCTCGCTCATCACTAGTTGTCATTAAGATTTAAAAAGAGAAAACACAGAAATGTGACAGTAAATGGCTTCACCCAACCAATAACCATGAGTGGAGAAAAAGTGTTTTTGTTATCATTCATTTTTTCTGAAACAAGGCCAAGAAAGGAAAAATTCTGCCGGGGTATGTAAACTTTTGAGCAGAACTGTATATGCGCCAGCCCCAGTGTCTCCTATTCTATATACTCCAGCCCCAGTGTCTCCTATTCTATATACTCCAGCTTCTTCTGTGATGTATATGCTCTAGCCCCAATGTATCCTGTGATGAATATACGCCAGCCCCAGTGTCTCCTATTCTATATACTCCAGCCCCAGTGTCTCCTATTCTATATACTCCAGCTTCTTCTGTGATGTATATGCTCTAGCCCCAATGTATCCTGTGATGAATATACGCCAGCCCCAGTGTCTCCTATTCTATATACTCCAGCCCCAGTGTCTCCTATTCTATATACTCCAGCTTCTTCTGTGATGTATATGCTCTAGCCCCAATGTATCCTGTGATGAATATACGCCAGCCCCAGTGTCTCCTATTCTATATACTCCAGCTCCAGTGTCTTCTGTGACGTAGCTAATGTAGCCCTAATATCTCTTATGCAGAGGCGTCGCATGATAAAGCAGTGGGACACAAGCTCCCTGCCCTATCACTATCTCTTTCATATGCCACAGATCGCCATAGGCCTGCGGTTAACGAGATGTCAGCATCCTCACGCAGGTGGCTCGGTGACATCATTGCATCGCTCTGCTCTGCTGTCCCGCCATGGAAGAGGAGACAGAGGCCGTGATGTAGGGAATCAGGATTAAGTGAGATATTTTTTTAAATGATCGGGCAGTGGAGCCATCCTACTATATATCTGGAGTAGTGGGTCCATCATACTACATATGGAGTAGTGGGGCCATTATACTATATGTATGTGGGGCAGTGGGACCATCATAGTATATACAGGTGCATCTCACTAAATTAGAATATCTTCAAAAAGTTAATTTATTCCAGTTCTTCAATATTGTTTCAGTATGCTCCACAATCATGAGGAAGACTGCTGACTTGACAGATGTCCAGAAGGCAGTCATTGACACACTCCACAAGGTCCTAGAGTTCCAATTTTCATTTGGAAATCAAAGTCCCAGAGTCTGGAGGAAGAGTGGAGAGTCCACAATCCAAGCTGCTTGAGGTCTAGTGTGAAGGCTCCACAATCAGTGATGGTTTGGGAGGCCATGTCATCTGCTGGTGTAGGTCCACTGTGTTTTATCAAGACCAAAGTCAGCACAGCCGGCTACCAGGACATTTTACAGCACTTCATGCTTCCCTCTGCCGACAAGCTTTTTGGAGATAGAAATGTCATTCTCCAGCAGGACTTGGCCCCTGTCCACACGGCCAAAAGTACCAATACCTGGTTTACACACAACAGTATCACTGTGCTTGATTGGCAGCAAACTCGCCTGACCTTAACCCCATAGAGAATCTATTATAGAGAATCTATGGGGTATTGTCAAGAGGAAGATGAGAGACACCAGACCCAACAATGCAGATGAGCTGAAAGACAGCTTTTTATATTGAAGAACTGAAATAAATTAACTTTTTGATGATATTCTAATTTAGTGAGATGCACCTATATATGGAGCAGTGGGACTATCATGCTATATATATGGAGGAGTGGGGGCATCATACTAAATATAGAGCAGTGTGTGTGTGTCACCCCAGGCCTGGATGCCACAAACAATAATCTGTTTCTGAAAGCAGGAGGGAGGTCCCCTGGTTAGGGACAATTAGCATACAGCACCTCCTGTCCCAGGCCAGCAGGGGGAGCTGGCTGCCCCTATAAAAGCTGGAACTGGGGGCAGGGTTAGAGAGAACTGGAAGACCTAGCTCAGGAGTGAGACTAGTCCCAGAGAAGGAGGGACAGTTCAGCTGTAGCTGAGGAGTCCGTGAGGCAGAGGAGAAACTGCAAGCCAGGGACAGAGGCGACGAGAGCCGGTCCTGGCAGAGAACCAATCTACTGGACATTGGGGTCCGAGGCTGTCAGGGTTACAAGCCCAGCAGCAGAGAATCAAGCTGCGAGGGATTTCAGGTCCCTTGGCCTAAGAAGCCTGGAGGCTCCGCCACACAGAGGGACCAGTACATCGAGGAGCAAGCAACAGGTACCCAAGGCCTGAGTCGCAAGCCATACAGGAGAGAAGTACACGGCCAGCTCAGGGACGTGGGCTATTACACCACGAAAAGGGGGATAGTCAGAAAGAGCATAGAGAGAACGGTAGGCCTACACACTCACCCTGACCAGTGGGGCTCGCCCGATTGCTCTCAGACACCCAGGCCCATTCCTAACCGGTACTGTTGGGCCATTAATAATATCTACAATAAAGACCCTGAACTGTTTGAAGCGGACTCTGAACTCTTACTATTGCGGCCTGCACTATCACCCCCAACATCCACCTACACTGCCCTGAGGCTACACTCTTCCCATGGGGAGTTATCCTACCCCTGTGCTGCACACCAACACCAGCCTCAGCGGTCTGCCTTGCAGCGGCGGTTATCTCCAACCGCAATCCACGGGTGGCGTAGTCGGACATTCAAAACACTGATAAATAGACTGCCACCATTTGGTCTGACCACCCTGAGCCACGGGATCGGGTTGCCACTACTACCCCCATCAGCACCGTACACTAGAAGGCCCGGTTCCGGGTACCCCACGGCCCAGGGGGGGAGTCAGCTTTGGCGTAGTCGGCAGAATTGTGACCAACCCGCCACAAACGGGTATTGCGTGCCTGGAAAAGACTCTATACATATCTGAGTGAAGTTTCCCGCCATTTGGGGCCATTTCCCGCCAATCGGAGCCGTTTCCCGCCATCGGGCGCCATCTTCGGGACGACGCGCGGGAAGAAGAGGGGCGTGGACGTCCAAAAACGCGTGAGACCTGAAGCCCCGCCCTACGCTGAGACGCTGCTCAAGGTCCTGGATGGAGATGCAGCGGATGCCGACGTCATCACCGAGCAACGCAAGGTCCTCTCCCAGAGCATCGCGAGGGAAGCCGCGGCCTACAGAAGAGGATCGCCAGAAGGTAGGCCACGGTTAATTAGGAGGGAGGAAGATGTCGGACGCGGAGGGACCCTCTACCACCAGCGTAGCCGCTGCAGCTGTGATGCCGTTTTCCATGCCCTATATCCATAGGCGGATTATAATGAGGGCAATCCGGGCGACCGCCCAGGGCCCCGAGCCTGCAGGGGGTCCGCGGCTCCAGGCGGGGTGTCTAATGCCGGATTGCCCTCATTATATGTGCGGGCCGCCGCGGCACATAGCGGTAGCAGTGGCGGGAGGGGGGGGCCTGGACTGCTCCCCCAGCAGCGGCCACCGCTACTTCTTCATCGGCCGGGCCAGCACTGCAGCAGTTAACTTCCCTGTGCTGGCCCGGCCGCGTCACTGCTAGGAGACATGGCCCTGTGCGCGGCTGTGTCTCCTAGCTGTGACGTCACACAGTGCGCCCCGGCCTGCAGTGCTGCACCGGAAAAGAGAGAGAGCAGGCAGGAGGAATTGAGCCGGGGGATGGTGAGTGTGTGTGTGTGTGAGCAGATGTGTGTGTGGGCAGGTGTGTGTGTGTTTGTGGGCAGGTGTCTGTGGGGGCAGGTGTCTGTGTGGGCAGGTGTGTGTGTGTGTGTATATGTGTGTGTGTGTGTATATGTGTGTGTGTCTGTGTGGGCAGGTGTGTGTGTGTGTATATGTGTGTGTGTGTGTGTGGGCAGGTGTCTGTGTGGGCAGGTGTGTGTGTGTGTGTGGGCAGGTGTGTGTGTGTGTGTGGGCAGGTGTGTGTGTGGGCAGGTGTGTGTATATAGGTGTGTGTGTGTTTGCGGGCAGGTGTCTGTGTGGGCAGATGTGTGTGTGGGCAGGTGTGTGTGTGTGTGTGGGCAGGTGTGTGTGTGTGTGGGCAGGTGTGTGTGTGTGGGCAGGTGTGTGTGTGTGTGGGCAGGTGTTGGTGTGTGTGTGTGGACAGGTGTGTATGTGTGGGCAGGTGTGTGTGTGTGGGCAGGTGTGTTTGTGTGTGGGCAGGTGTGTTTGTGTGTGGGCAGGTGTGTGTGTGTGTGGGCAGGTGTGTGTGTGTGTCTGTGTGGGCAGATGTGTGTGTGGGCAGGTGTGTGTGTGTGGGCAGGTGTGTGTGTGTCTGTGTGGGCAGGTGTGTGTGTGTGTCTGTGTGGGCAGGTGTGTGTGTGTATATGTGTGTGTGTGTGTGTGTGTGGGCAGGTTAGAAATTCTTGCCCTGTTGAACACTACACCTGACTTGAGGCCACCACCTCTTGGTTGTCCAATGTTCTTGCTTCTCTAGGGCTCTTCTCAGATATTCATTATACCAGCTCCCCAGAATACCAAAGTTAGGGTGGGTGACCGCGAGCCCTGGTGGTGGTCATAACTGCGGCCACCCAGGGGCAATACTCCATAACAACAATCCCCTGAGGTGGTGTAGGATGTAAGGACCTATTCACACTACATTCAGCGCTGCATTCAGGTCTTTACACAAGGCTTACAACTGAATCCCTGAAATTCAGGATTGTGCTGTCTGAAATGAGACATCTGAAAGCAGAGAAAATGGAGCCTAAAGATTCAGACTTTAGCCTCGGTTTGCCTTTGTTCAAATCAATGGCTATGTCAAGGCACATCTGAATGCCATTTTTCAGGGATTTAGATAGAAGCCTGGAAAGAGGAGATGAATGCATTGCAAAATTCAGTGTGAATAGGCCCTTATATCTGGAGTCTTGATATTGATGCCACAAGCATTTTACTTGTTTTTAACTTAAAAAAAAAATACACACACACAAATTATATACACACACACACACACACTATACATACACACACAGTATACATACACACACATTATACACACACACACACTATACATACACACACACAGATGTGTATGTGGGCAGGTGTGTGTGTGTGGGCAGGTGTGTGTGTGGGCAGGTGTGTGTGTGTGTGATGTCTGTCTGTTTGTGTGTGTGTGTGTGTGTGTGGGCAGATGTCATTGTGTGATGCCTCTTTGTATGTATTTTTGTGTTTCAAATGTGTTTATGCGTGTCTGTATATGTTTGTGTGTGTGTATGACTGCATGCAGCCTCCTGCTGAGTATAGTTGGCGCCGTGCGGCCTCCTGATGTCTCTGGGGGGGCTCCGTGCAGCCTCCCGCTGTGTATAGATGGCTACGTGCGGCCCCTCGCTGTTTATAGACGGCGCCGTGCGCCCCCCGCTGTGTATAGATGGCTACGTGCGCCCCCCGCTGTGTATAGATGGCTACGTGCGGCCCCCCGCTGAGTATAGATGTCGCCGTGCGGCCTCCTGCTGTGTATAGATCGCTACGTGCGGTCTCCCGCTGAGTATAGATGGCGCTGTGCGGCCTCCTGCTGTCTCTGGGGGGAGCGCCGTGCGGCATCTATACTCAGCAGGAGGCCGACCGTAGCCAGCTATACACGTATACTCAGCAGGAGGCCGCACGTAGCCATCTATACGGTGCCATCTATACACAGCGGGAGGCCGCACGGCGCCATCTATACACAGTGGGAGGTCGCACGGCGCCATCTATACACAGCGGGAGGCCGCACGGAGCCATCTATACACAGCGGGAGTCTCAGTGTTTTGCAAGAGCAGTCAATAAATTCTGCTTGACTAATTCTGAGCACCATAAAGTCTGGTTCGCTTCTAACCTGCTGTCTTCATTTTCAGCTTGCTGAATTCTAACTCATTTACTGTCATTCGAGACGATGCCTTTGCTGGTCTCTTTCACCTTGAATACCTGTAAGTGTTCCACTTAATGTCATATTTTTGATTCTGTTCTTCTTCATCTTTTGGCATGTGCAATTGTATGAGCAAGTATTCATATGAATTTATGACCTACTTAAACCTTGGAGGACCTTAAATTTTATTCAATCAATTTTTTTTCCAGTTTAAAACTATGGGACATATATGTGCCTTGGCCCTCAAAGGGTTTTTAAAGGGGCTGCAAACATAAATATGAAAAAAATAATTCAATTAGTGCTTTTTGTGTTTATTTAATTTTTATTTGAAGTCCATTTTTTTATATACCTTGAAATTAAGCTCTACCCCATGGAATGAAGCCCTACCTACATGACATCTGAGAGCTACATGGATCCCGCTTGTGAGGTGCCTGTCCGTCACTACTATTCAGTTTTAGGGTCCACTCACTAAGCCATATATTCTCTCATGCAAGAGAATAGGGCCAATTAAGCTAATGACACTCGGCTCAAACTCTGTCAGAGCTTCAACTGAGTGTGATCCGATTCTCTCGCAGCACAGATATGGAGAAGATGGAGAACTTACTTTCTCCATAGTCTCTGTGAGTGTTCATCGGACTGCACTTGGATGACATCCGAGTGCAGTCCAATGTTTTACGTGCACCCATAGACTTGTATGGGTGCACATGGTCCGAATATCGAATGAGATTATTTTCTCATGCCAATAATCGCACTGTCCCATAGTATAACATAGAGCCGAGTCCTATCCGATAAAACATCACATAGCATTCGGCCGTGTTATACGACAGTGTGAGCGAGCCCTTAGAGTCAAGGAATATTTACATGCAGATGATGATATTACTCTCCAAGTGTATATTTTTTTAGGCGAGTTCATAGTAAATGATTTGCATTTTTGACATGTGATCAACTAAAGAGCAAGAAAGATTTAGGACCTCCCCTATAGAGAAACGAAAAATAGTTTGGAGGACTTGCATGTCCTTTTTATTTATTATGAGAAAATCATAAAAGATCCAGTTTTTTAACCATGCTGTGACTTTCTGCTGAGGGAGAGGGAGAGAGCTGCCCTATTCAGAGTCTGTAATAAGACCTGCTGACAAAAGTGTTGAAGATACAGTCTAATGTGAATTAACAATGAAAAAAAGTTAATTTAACAAATGGCTTGTATTTTTTTAATACAAACTTTTTTGTCTTTACAGCTCTTTTAAAGGGAATCTGTCATCAGGTTTTTGCCACCTAATCTGAGAGCAGCATAATGTAGGGTTAGAGGCACTGATTCCAGTAATGTGTCACTTACTGGGCTGTTTAGTGTTGTTTTGATAAAATCATTGATTTGTCAGAAGGTAATTATCACTAGATGACTAGTAAGTTCTGTAGGACCCCACCCCCATCACTGATCAGTAGATTTCTGTGTACACTGAGCATGGGCAGAAAGCTGCCAATCAGTGGTGTGGGTGGGGCTATACAGAGCGCAGCATTCAGAGAGCTGCTAGATCTGCAGCAGATAAAACTGTGATTTTCTCAAAATGGCAACAAGCAGCTGAAAAAGTGACACATCGCTGGAATCAGGGTATCTGCCCCAATATTGTGCTGCTCTCAGATGAGGCAGCACAATTAATATTATGCCAAATTAATTTCCCATGAACTATCACATGATCTATCACAGGGGATCATGTGACATGTCACGTGATAAATCAGGTGTGTGGAGGGGGCCCGCGCCTTCTAAACTGCCCGGGGCCCTTGCTACTCTTAATCCACCCCTGCCTATATCCCCGGAGCGGCCTGGATGCCCAGTATGCTGGCGAGTCGCATACCTTGGGTGACTTTAAAGAAAGGCTGTATAGCCTGTTCAAAGTTTATCCCCTGACAGAAGAACAGAAGGTAAGCATACTGATAGGGCAGTTAACTGGTGCGGCCCAGCGGGAGGTAAAGTCTTGGACAGCTGAGGAGAAAAGGACTGTAAGGGAGGTTCTGACCCGTCTACAGGACACCTTTGATACCCGTACCTCAGCAGAAATCAAAATGCGGTTCTATGGATGTAAGCAGCGAGCTCAAGATAGCATCCGAGATTATGCCCTAAATTTACAGGAAGCCTTGGGGGCAATTAAGCAAGCTGACCCTGGCAGCGTGCAGGATACAGATAAACTATTGACTGACCAGTTCATAGAAGGTCTGCTGTCCAGCGCCCACAGAACCCAGCTGCGCCTCATGGCCCTACAGAACCCCGATTTGACTTTTGCACAGTTCAACGATAGGGCCATCCGGGTGCTCCGAGAACCTGCACCGGGTGGCGCTGTAGCTTCCCGGCGCCCTGCCATCCCTTACCACCAGGGGGCGGCACCCTATCCCGCAGACCTTGTGGGGGCTGATGCGCAGGCCCTAAATCCATCCCCGCCTGCAAACCTGCACCATCAGGTCCAAGAACTAACAAAGAGTGTTGCTGCATTGTCCAGGACCGTACAGTCGTTACAGATGGACCCGTCAGGACCAATCAAGCTGGCTTCCAGTCCGGAGGATGTCCCGTGGCGTCGACGGAGGAGGATCCCGTCGTTCAGAGGGAGGCCCGCCGATCATTACACTGAGGATGGACAGCCGATTTGCCGCCGTTGCAGCCAGCCGGGACACGTAGCCAGGTACTGTACTTTAAATGGGTCCGACCTGGGGCAAAGGGCCAACCCCCAGGTATAAGGTCATCAGGCCCATCTAATTGGCGTGGTAAGTAGGTAGGGGAACGCCCGGTTTTACCCGTAGTGCTGGACGGTATCCCCATGAGTGCACTGCTGGACACCGGGTCCCAAGTGACTACCATCCAATATGTACTTTTCAAGCAGTACTGGAGTGACACTGATATAACTCGTTATCCAGATGATGACTTGAGCATCATCGCCAGCAATGGTCAACCCGTGCCGCAGGTGGGGTTCAGAGAGATGACCATTAAGATTGGTAAAGTTGAACTGCCGGCACAGGGAGTGATCATTGTGGACATTGACCGTCGAGAAAGTCACCCTAAAATAACCTTGGGTACTAATGTGATTGAAAATTGTCTTTCAGAAGCAATTGTAATTTTGCAGCAGGTGGCGATGAATGTGAGCTCCAGCCAGCAGAGGGTCCTCCAGAAGGAGATAAGAGCCCTGATGAGATGGCAACAGGTAGAACTGTCTGGTGGTGAGATCGGTAGCGTGAGGAATGGATGAGCGACCCGTTCCCCATTGCCATGCCCCCCAAAAGTGAAATGATCTGGTGTCGGAATGCAATCGGGTTAAGAGGGAGAGACTACCAAGCCATGGTAGAACCCGTGTACTCAGACAGCAGGCCCACCATTTTGACAGCCCAGGGGGTGGTCGATGTCCGCCATGGAAGGGTGCCCGTCTGGATCTTAAACATTGGGGAAAGGGAAGTACACTTGCCTTGGTACGCTACACTAGCCAAATTGTATACTGTTGAACACAATGCTGTCAGGGCCATGGAACCCTTGCCTCCATCTCCCCAAGCAGAGGGTAATGGTTCCCAGAAACCCAAGGAGGACTGGTGCCAGAAACTCCACGTGGGTGCTGACTCCACTCCCTTGCACCAAAAACAAGGAGTCTACCGGGTGGTTCAAGAGTACGAGAGAATCTTTAGTAAGCACCCGCTAGACTTCGGCAGAGTGAAAGGGGTAGAACACCACATCCCCATGGGGAGCCACCCACCAATAAAAGAAAGATACAGATCTGTACCACCCCGCACACTATCAGAACGCAAAGGGCATGCTGAGAGAAATGAAGGAAGCCGGGGTCATTAGAGACAGTTGTAGCCCCTGGGCAGCCCCCTTGGTTCTGGTTAAAAAGAAAGACTGTACTATGAGAATGTGCGTGAACTATAGAGAAGTCAATCGTATCACCCATAAAGACGCATACCCGTTGCCTAGAATAGAGGAGTCTTTGGTCGCACTAAAATCAGCTAATTTCTTCTCTACTTTGGACCTTACTAGTGGGTACTGGCAGGTTCCTGTGGCAGAGGCTGATAAGGAGAAGACCGACTTCACCACCCCGATGGGATTAAGTGAATTCAACTATATGCCGTTCGGGCTCTGCAACGCACCCGGGACCTTCCAGAGGCTGATGGAATGCTGTCTAGGGCACCGAAACTTTGAGACGGTCCTACTTTACCTGGACGACGTGATTGTCTATTCGAAGACTTACGAGGACCATCTAAAGCACCTGGCCGAGGTGTTCGATGCCCTGGCAGGCTTTGGCATGAAAGTGAAACCCTCCAAGTGCCATCTGTTAAAGCCGAAGGTACAGTACCTGGGACATGTGGTAAGTGCAGAAGGAGTAGCCCCCGACCCTGACAAAATCACGGCAATAAAGAACTGGCCAAGCCCCTCTAACATAAAAGAAGTGAGGCAGTTCCTCGGGTTGGTAGGCTACTACCAAAGGTTCATCCCCAGGTTCACCAAGATGGCAGCCCCTATGCAGGACCTCCTTATAGGACAATCTAAGACCAGAAGCCAAAAGCCACCCTTCAAGTGAGACAAGCCGGAAGAGGAGTCCTTCCGCCAGCTGAAGATGGCCCTCACGGGGGATGAGATCCTGGCTTACCCTGATTATGGCCAGCCTTTTATCCTCCACACAGACGCCAGTAATGTGGGGCTGGGAGCCGTACTGTCACAGAACCAACAGGGCAGAGAAAGGGTGATCGCGTACGCCAGCCGGAAGCTGAGGCCCACCGAGAGAAACCCGGAGAATTACAGCTCCTTTAAGCTGGAGTCCTTGGCAGTGGTGTGGGACGTAACAGAACGTTTCAAGCATTACCTGGCCTCTGTGAAGTTCACTGTGTACACGGACAACAATCCGTAGACACATCTGGACAATGCGAGACTTGGTGCCCTAGAGCAGCGGTGGATGGCCCGGCTAGCAAACTATGACTTCACCATCAAGTACCGGGCAGGCCGAGACAATGCCAATGCAGATGCCCTATCGAGAATTCCCCACTTGCCTGATGAGGGAGAAGATCCAGACGAGTTGGAGGAAATAGAGCTCCCTGCATTCCACCGGTACGGGGCCACTCAGTACTCCCACCGTGTAAGAGACAAAGACTTGACCACTGTCATGTTCAATCCCTTACCTCACCACGGCTGGGCTGAAACGCAAGATAGTGACCCTGCAATTCGCCTGGTGAAAGACCTGTTGACCCAGGCAGACGCTAGCCCTGGCTCGGACGCTCCAGAGGAAGCCAAGCAGTTATGGAAGGAGAAAAGCAGGCTATTCCTCTACGAAGGTAAGCTGTGCAGAAGGCTTGTCAACCACCGGACGCACGAGCTGACCTGGCAGGTAGTGGTCCCGAGACGAGATGCAGCAATGGTCCTGGAGGCCTACCATGACAGAGCGGGACACTTCGGGTGGAAGAAACTGGAGTTCCTACTGAGAGAGCGGTTCTACTGGGTCGGAATGAGAGGGGCCATAGAGAAGTGGTGCAGGGACTGCGGCCCATGTAACCTCAGAAGGAAGGACGGTACCAGCCAGAAGATGCCCTTGATGCCCATCATCACCAGGCAGCCTCTTGAGCTGGTAGCTCTGGACCATGTGAAACTGGCTCCAAGCCGGTTGGGCTACGTCTATGCCCTGACAATAGTGGACCACTATTCCCGGTTCCTGGTGGTGGTTCCTGTTAAAGACTTGACAGCCCAAACAGCGGCCAGAGCCTTCCAACAACACTTCTGCCGTCCACACGGGTATCCGGAACAGGTCTTGACAGATCAAGGTCCAGGGTTTGAGGCTGAAATCTTCCAGGAGTTCTGCAACCTCTACGGCTGTAAGAAGATTCGGACAACGTCTTACCACCCACAAACCAACGGGCTATGTGAGAAAATGAATAATATCGTCATTGATCTCCTCAAAACGTTGCCCCTGGAAGAACGCAGCCTGTGGCCGGAGAAGCTGCCAGACCTGATAGACTTATACAACCATATCCTGGTGAATGCTACAAATTGCACCCCGGCTTACCTGATGAGGGCAAGACCAGGTAAGCTGCCGATAGACCTGGAGATGGGAGTCCTGACCCCCGAGGACACCTCCCCAGACGCGGACTGGGATACGGAACGGCGGCTACAGTACAAGAAGGTACAGGAGAGTGTGGAGAGGAGTCTGGCTCAAGCGAGAGAAAAGCAAGAGAGGCTCTTCAACCAACACGCCCCTGCTGGTCCCCTGGAACCTGGTGAGCAGGTCCTGAAGCGGAAGAGAAGGCTTCACAAGCTAGATGACCAGTGGGAGAGCGACCCGTACACAGTACTGCAGTCCAACCACAACAACCCGAAGGTATGTGTAATTACCAAGGATGGAGGAGAAACCACTAGCACCGTCTCCAGAGACCACCTAAAAAGGTGCCCCAAGCAACTACAGAGTGCAGGAGAAGATCAAGATGACCTTGAACCCGCAGAAGACAAGAAAGAAATGATCAGCACAGTTCTTGGAGAGTTCCCCCGGTCCTGGACTCGGATAAATGATGCAATAGTGGTACCCGTCCTACACTTCCTTCAACCAACCCAGCAGGAACCTACAGGAGAGCAGGAGGAATTAGAAGACCAAGCAGCCCTAGAGGCAGAAGAACCCATGCCAGCAGCCCAAGAGAGTCAACCCTCTGCTGACAGTGAGCCTGCCATACCTGCGGTAAGCCAAAGGACCCGCAGATAGCTGCCTGCACTGCCTGTAAACCCAGCTAGAAGCTGTACCCTGAATGCTAGTGGGGAAAGTCAGGTTAGACCACCACCAGACAGTGGGTTACGCAGGTCAACCCGGAGCACTAGGGGGCAAATACCAGCTCGCTGGAAGATCTAAATGCTGTATATTGTAAATGTTTTATGTTTGTTGCCTGGTTGCTAATTATGTTTTTCCAGTCTTTCTAGTTCATGGACTAACAGGTTATGGACGCTGAATAACCGGAACTGTCTTGTAGATAGTTGCACTTGGTGCCCTCTTTCGAAGATGGCCACGGAAGAAAAATCTGTCCGGTGTGGCCTCCTTGTGGCCCAAAGTAGAGAGCTCAGCCTTGTCGCCACGCCCAAGGCCAGGAACTTGGGGTTTATGGAAACAGGTCCCCACACCGTGGAAAACTTCACCTTGTTGGGTGACATGGACACCCGGTCACGGAAGCGCTGTGACCTCAAGGACAAAATATACTTGTGTATATGTTATGTTGTCATTTATACCCTGTATTTGTGGTTCCTGTTTAGTCCGAAGTACTAAATTTTACTAGGGGAGAATGTGTCACCCCAGGCCTGGATGCCACAAACAATAATCTGTGTCTGAGAGCAGGAGGGAGGTCCACTGGTTAGGGACAATTAGCATACAGCACCTCCTGTCCCAGGCCAGCAGGGGGAGCTGGCTGCCCCTATAAAAGCTGGAACTGGGGGCAGGGTTAGAGAGAACTGGAAGACCTAGCTCAGGAGTGAGACTAGTCCCAGAGAAGGAGGGACAGTTCAGCTGTAGCTGAGGAGTCCGTGAGGCAGAGGAGAAACTGCAAGCCAGGGACAGAGGCGACGAGAGCCGGTCCTGGAAGAGAACCAATCTACCGGGCATTGGGGTCCGGGGCTGTCAGGGTTACAAGCCCAGCAGCAGAGAACCAACCTGCGAGGGATTTCAGGTCCCTTGGCCTAAGAATCCTGGAGGCTCCGCCACACAGAGGGACCAGTACAGCGAGGAGCAAGCAACAGGTACCCAAGGCCCTAGTCGCATGCCATACAGGCGAGAAGTACACGGCCAGTTCAGGGACGTGGGCTATTACACCACGAAAAGGGGGATAGTCAGAAAGAGCATAGAGAGAACGGTAGGCCTACACACTCACCCTGACCAGTGGGGCTCGCCCGAATGCTCTCAGACACCCAGGCCCATTCCTAACCGGTACTGTTGGGTCATTAATAATATCTACAATAAAGACCCTGAACTGTTTGAAGCGGACTCTGAACTCTTACTATTGCGGCCTGCACTATCACCCCCAACATCCACCTACACTGCCCTGAGGCTACACTCTTCCCGTGGGGAGTTATCCTACACCTGTGCTGCACACCAACACCAGCCTCAGCAGTCTGCCTCGCAGCGGCGGTTATCCCTGACCGCAATCCACGGGTGGCGTAGTCGGACATTCAAAACACTGATAAATAGACTGCCACCATTTGGTCTGACCACCCTGAGCCACGGGATCGGGTTACCACTACTACCCCCATCAGCACCGTACACTAGAAGGCCCGGTTCCGTGTACCCCACGGCCCAGGGGGCGAGTCATGTGCATCAAATTATACATACAGATATGGGGCAGTGGGGCTTCATACTATATACAGGTGCTTCTCACAAAATTAGAATATCATCAAAAGTTAGTTTATTTCATTTCTTCAATGCAAAAAGTGAAACTCCTATATTATATAGAGTCATTACACACAGAGTGATCTATTATATAGAGTCATTACACAGAGGGATCTATTATATAGAGTCATTACACACAGAGGGATCTATTATATAGAGTCATTACACACAGAGGGATCTATTATATAGAGTCATTACACACAGAGGGATCTATTATATAGAGTCATTACACACAGAGGGATCTATTATATAGAGTCATTACACACAGAGGGATCTATTTTAAGTGTTTATTTCTGTTAATGTTGATGATTATAGCTTACAGCCAATGAAAACACAAACGTCATTATCTCAGTAAATTAGAATACTTCATAACAACAGCTTGAAAAATGTTTTTAAAATCCGAAAAGGTGGCCTACTGAAATGTATGTTTAGTAAATGCCCTCAATAGTTGTTCGGGCTCCTTGGGCATCAATTACTGCATCAATGCGGCAATGTGGCATGGAGGGATCAGCCTGTGGCACTGCTGAGGTGTTATGGAAGCCCAGGTGGCTTTGATAGCAGCCTTCAGCTCATCTGTATTGTGGGGTCTGGGGTCTCATCTTCCTCTTGACAATACCCCATAGATTCTCTATAATAGATTCTCTATGGGGTAAAGGTCAGGCGAGTTTGCTGCCAATCAAGCACAGTGATACTGTTGTGTGTAAACCAGGTATTGGTACTTTTGGCAGTGTGGACAGGGGCCAAGTCCTGCTGGAGAATGACATTTCCATCTCCATAAAGCTTGTGGGCAGAGGGAAGCATGAAGTGCTGTAAAATGTCCTGGTAGACGGCTGCGCTGACTTTGGTCTTGATAAAACACAGTGGACCTCCACCAGCAGATGACATAGCTCCCCAAACCATCACTGATTGTGGAGACTTCACACCAGACCTCCAGCAGCTTGGATTGTGGCCTCTCCACTCTTCCTCCAGACTCTGGGACCTTGATTTCCAAATGAAATGCAAAATTTACTTTTCATCTGAAAACAACACCTTGGGCCACTGAGCATCAGTCCAGGTCTTTTTCTCTTTGGCCCAGGTAAGACGCTTCTGGCGTTGTCTATTGGTCATGAGGGGCTTGACACAAGCAATGCGACACTTGTAGCCCATGTCCTGGATACGTCTGTGTGTGGTGGCTCTTGAAGCAGTGACTCCAGCAGCAGTCCACTCCTTGTGAATCTCCCCCAAATTTTTGAATGGCCTTTTCTTAGCAATCCTTTCAAGGCTGCGGTTATCCCAGTTGCTTGTGCACCTTTTTCTACCACACTTTTTCCTTCCAAGTCCATTAATATGCTCAGATACAGCACTCTGTGAACAGCTGCTTCTTTAGCAATGACCTTTTGTGGCTTACCCTCCTTGAGGAGTGTGTCAATGACTGCCTTCTGGACATCTGTCAAGTCAGCAGTCTTGCCCATGATTGTGGAGCCTACTGAAACTGACTAAGGGACCTTTTTAAATGCTTAGGAAGCCTTTGCAGGTGTTTCTTGTTAATTCTAATTTACTGAGATAATGACTTTTGTGTTTTCATTGGCTGTAAGCCATAATCATCAACATTAGCAGAAATAAACACTTAAAACAGATCACTCTGTTTGTAATGACTCTGTATAATATATGAGTTTCATTTTTTAGGATTGAAGAACTGAAATAAATTCACTTTTTGATGATATTCTAATTTTCTGAGAAGCACCTGTATGTAGCAGTGCGGCAATTATACTATATACAGTCAGGAGTATAAGTACTTGATACACTGAAAATTTCGAAAGTTTTTCCACCTACAAAGAATGAAGAGGTCTGTTTTGTTCTACTTAACTGCTGCAACTTGGACCTTTAACAGGATTTATATTTCACCTATGAGAAAGCATACTATGTGTATTTGGCAGATTAACTCAGGCTTGTTTATGATAAACTGAATACATGGATTGGAGTCCTATTTTTATACAGAATATTGACTATTAATGCTGGCAGAGTAAGTCTTAGGCTATATTCACACTAGGTGTTTTTTTTCTGCAGCAAAACATAATCTCTTGGCAGGAAAGAAGTAGCGTCAAAAACGCAGGTTTTGGTGTGTTTTTTTGCAGTGGTTCTTGGTGCATTTTTGGTGCGTTTTTCAGGATCCCAAAGTTCAGCTTTGCTTCCACCATAGACACATGAAAACAGGTCACCATTGCAAGACATATGTTCATGAAAAAGTACACATTACAAATGTAATAGGGGGGGGTGAATTGGTCTGGAATAGTTTATCTAAGACCCTGGCAGTGCATTGAATTTGTAGGACACTATTTACTTTCACATTATGGTTTGCCATTGAGTTGCTCAGGCATTGTTCATTTTCACACCTCCCTGGGCCACACGTGTTGTTCAATCTCACACCTAGCTCAACCAATGTTTACTTTGTAGGCATCACTAATTTAATTAAACTGTAATAATCCAAGCTGCTATATCAGGTGACCAAGACAAGATGGTTTAAACTTGGGAAAATCACAAAAGTAAATGTGTGTCACATACTTGCTTTTTTCACTAAAAACGCAGCAAAATGTTCACACTAGGCTTTTTTTCAGCATTTTTTTCCACCACCCTTTTTTTTAATGGGTGAAAAACGCTGAAACAAGTGACATACTCTATTGCAAAAAGCCATGGAAAGCACAAAATACTGAGGACAAATAAGCAAGCTTTGTGCATGAGATTTCGGAAATCTCATAGACTTTGTTGGTACTGTAAAACGCAGCTGAAAATTTGCATAAAAAAGCCCGCTAAAAAAACGTCTAGTGTGAATATAGCCTTGTATAACAGTTCGCCAATGAGTTAGGATATATGACCACGATGCAGAAATGCTGCGGATTTTTCCTAAGCGTTTCTGCATCTCCCTGGATTGTCAAGCGCTTTGCCAAGTGATTTTAGCATCACTTGGAAAAGTGCTTGACAACTTGGTCACACTATATAATTCCATGCAACCGGCATGGATTTATATAGTGTGACCAAGTTACAATGCTGCAAATGCAGCATCAATAATAAAAAAAAAGAATAATAATGGTGAAAAATAAAAAAAAACCATTATACTCATCTTCCGATGGTCCTCGATCTTCTTCTCCGGTGCGTCCAGTGTCTTCGGCGGATCACGGTGCTGTAAAAGGACCTTCCATGACGTCATTTAGTCATGTGACAGGTCACGCGACCGCCGATGTCAGCGGTCGCGTGACCTGTCACATGACTAAATGGCATCATGGAAGGTCATTTTACCACCGCGAGCAGCCGAAGAGCCAGCAGCACCGCCGGGAGCAGACAGGGGCCATCAGAAGGTAAGTATATGTTTATTTTTTATTTTAATTCTATTTTAACTACAGGTACTATGGTACCCGGGTCTGGAGGAGAGTCTCTTCATCTCCTGACCCGGGTACCATCCATGCATTGAGTCGTATAGTATCCACATGTGTATTTTTAGTCATTCGGATGTTATGCGTTCCAATGCAAGTCAATGGCGGCTAAATCGCAGCGACTCTGCAAAATTAAAGGACGTGCTGCGGATTTTTCCGCAATGATAATCCGCAGCGGAAATCTCTGCAGCATGTGCACAGCACATGCGGATTATCATTGGGAACCATTGCAGACCTATCACCAAGCGTTTTTTAAGTGTTTCCGCGGCGGAAGTTACGCTGCAGAAACGCCTAAGAAACGCATAGTGGGCACACAGCCTTAAAAGTTCTATGGTGAAGAAAAACACGTGAGATAATAAATGCGAAATATACAATATTTCCCATAATATGACTGAGGATATCTTTAGGGTGTATTCACTGTTTTTTCTTCTGCAGCAAAAATGCTGTGTTTTACAGCACCATCTTAGTGAATGACATTTCTGAAATCTCATTCACATGCTGTTTTTTTGCATTTTTTTTAAATCTGCAGCTTGTCAAGTCTTTCAGAGGTTTTGCAGCATTTTTCACCCATTCAAATGAATGGAAAAATAAACACAAGTAAAAACACCTGAATTTTAAGCAGCGTTTTTCCTGCCTCCTTTGATTTTTGAGGTAGAAAAAAAATGCTGCCAAAATCCAACTTGTGAACACACCTTTATCCTGGTTGTGTTCTAATTGGATATAAAATAGAACGGCCATGATAACATGGGTAGTTAATTGTATGGTGTTTTCACATTAAATATTACCAGGCCGCATTCTATTTGCGCAGAGCTGCTCCGTGAAGATTCTATCACAAGATTCCGTGATGACATCACAGGTGATGGTGACATCACTGCTCACAGTCGCTATATATACAATGCACATAGGCTCACCCGTGCCTTTCTTGGCTCTATAGTGACTGATAGCACTTGCAGTTTTTCACTATGGCTGGAATTGTTTTGGACATTTCTCAGGTAAAAGCACTATTGTTGATCCTTATGATCAATCGTCCTAACAGTGTGCTTCTACCACCCGATGGCGTCCTCAGCTTCACTCACCGGCTGGTGATGGAGCTAGTAAAGGATTGCGTGACCAAACACCGACAACGTCGTCTAACGTCAGACTATCTGACGGATTTACTTCAGAACATCAGGACATTACTACACCAGGTAAGTGGCGGACACTCTGCACAGAACATCTCAATATTAATAGATAATAATGGAGGGATAGAAGCTTTTTCTTCTAATATATCGTATTTTGCAGACCATAAGACGTACCAAAAATTTTTGGGAGGTAAATAGGAAAAACATTTATTATAATAAAATGGGGGTCTGTCTTATAGTCCTGTCTTATAGTCCGAATTTTCGGTTTCTTACTGAGGGGGGTGGTGGCAGTGGAGCGAGGTCACAGGAGGCAGAGTCGCTGCTGCAGGAAGTCGGCAGTAGGAGTGGGGCGCTGCTGTGGGCCCCAAGCTGGGAGGAGCGGGGTGTCCAGAAGGTGCGAGGCTGCGGGCCCTGGGCTTCAAGGAAATGTTAGCGGTAATTCAGGAGGGGAGGCCCTGCTCTGCTTATTGATTTCTCTGCAGTGGGCTTCAAGAAGTAGGCTGCTGGACATGGCCAATACACAAATTGAGATCTCAGCTCGTCATTGAGCCGAGATCTAAATCTGCACATGCACTGCCTCCAGCGGCCATTTGCCTGAAGCCCACCGCCAGAAAATCAATGGGCAGAGCGGGGACTCCCCTCCTAAATCACCGCTAACATTTCCTTGAAGCCCAGGGCCCGCAGCCTCGCACGTCCTGGACACCCCGCTGGCCCGCAGGAGCGCCCCATTTCTACTGCCGGCTTCCTGAAGCAGTGACCCCACCTCCTGTGACCTCACTCCACCACAGCCACCCCCCTGGTAAGCTACATTCAGACAATTATTATTATTAATAATCTGTCTGATATGCTGGGGTGGAGAGCTCCAGAGTAGGGGGGATGCACGGGAGAAATCTTGTATGCGATTGTGGGAAGAGGAGATAAGAGGGGAGTAGAGAAGAAGATCTTGTGAGGATCGGAGGTTGCGTACAGGTAAGTACCGGGAGACTAGGTCACAGATATATGGAGGAGACAGGTTGTGGGTGGCTTTGCATGCCAAGGTTAGGGTCTTGAACTGGAGTCTCTGGGTAATGTGGAGCCAGTGAAGGGATTGGCGGAGCGAGGGGAAAAGCCAGGGAATAGCGGGGGGACAGGTGGATTAGTCAGACAGCAGAGTTTAGGATAGATTGGAGGGGTGCGAGAGTGTTAGAAGGGAGGTCAAAAATTTTGGAAAAAAAAGGATCTTATAGTCCATAAAATACGGTAAAACACAACGAGTCCCCAAATACAGTATGTAGTCATTGTATCTGCAGACAGAGAACCGATGTCACATACAATTTCCGCCTCCATTCTGACCGCTTTCATCTGAAAATTCTCTTTTCCATTTTTCCTTCTTTATAGGCTGAAGAAAGATCTCAGACTGAAGATTTGGCTGTCTTTAAAGAACTGGCCGAAAAAGTCCTGTCTATACTAGAACGCTCATTGGAACGCCCGGTAAGGATCAATATTAATAGACGTATCTTAATCCACTGTATCTGAGGAGACTTTCTGAGAAAAGGTCTGAAGATGGCGCGGGATTTGTATCGTTACAATTGGTGCATCTGTAAATGTTGGTTTAGTCCTTCATGATTTATGTATTTGGTGATTTAGTAAAATCTTCCACATATTAATTATATATATTATATCTATCAGGAAACAACAGGAGGCGACGCCAAATATGGGCAAAATGTGAGCCCGAAAATCCCTGACCCTAATAGGAGTCAGCCGGAGCTGAACAGCGATCTGATTACAGGTGAGCGATCACCCGACCTTCTACAAGGAATGTCCAGATATTACAGAGGACGGAGGATAATGTTAGATTTACTCTCTACTCTGTGTAATGGGAACCTGGCAGCACATTGTTACATATAGAAGTAGTGGTGTGACGGTATAGGCCATTGTCCCCTAATAATAATTGTTTGTAGAAATCCAATGTGCCAGTCAGGAGAAATGTAAAGTAGACACCATATTCAAATTAGAATGGAAGTGCACTGGGGGCGTGAAAGAAGAAATCCAAGTGCAGTGACACGCCCCCAGTGCACTTCCAGGCTAATTTGCAAATCTCTCCTATGTTTCAGCTCTCTTACCATCACTCGTATGTGCAGCGTGGGTGGGGGCTTCCTCATTCATGTGATGGAGGGTCCATTCTGCAGTGCTATAGCAAGTAACATGAAATAAATTAAATTTAAATTGCATTACTGCTCTAGAAAATGGGAAAAAACTAAGATACTGAGCACATAATTTGGCCAATTCATGAATGCCCAGCAGCCAATGACAAGGCGATCTTTTTGTTGGAATCCTCTCCTAATGTGAATCCTCTCCTAGGCTGAAGCCTACATTTATATGGGTAGGTAGGATCCTGTTGTAATTAAAACCACCCCGGGCTGATGTGTGGAGATAGGTTCCCAGCAAAAAAGGTCGCCTTGCCGTGACTGCTAGGCATGCACCCAGCAAAAGAAGGTCGTCTTGCCGTGACTGCTGGGCATGCACCCAGCAAAAAAAAGGGTCACCTTGCCGTGGCTACTTGGCATGCACCCAGAAAAAGAAGGTCGCCTTGCCGTGGCTGCTGGCCATGCATGAATTGGCCAAATTATGTGCTAAGTATCTTCCTTTTATCCTATTTTCTACAGCAGTAATGCAATTCAAATTTAATTTATTTCATGTTTACATGCTATAGCGTTACAGAGTGCAACTTTGTTAGTTATATATTTGGATGGCTACTCTTAGTATGCACCTGTTCACACCCATTTTCTTTTCGGAAGTGATGGTCAGTCTTTTGTTATTTATGAAGGGGTTCCTCCATCATTTACATTACATTTATCTATGGATTCCCCGTATATTCTCATATTTAGAATCCCCATATAACGAGTATTAATCCCATTTACAGACATCTTGTCATTTCTCCGTTATATTGCTGTATTATCTATGTAGGAATAATATCCTCTAATACATTTCATTTCTTCATCATTATTTTAGAAACAACTGAGCTGTCGAATCCTAACAATGGAATTAGTGAGATCCCGGAGATCCAAGAATCCGTAAGTATCATAGAGGGGGATGCGTGTGTATCATCAGATCATGGGGTGTGAATGACTCGTCCAGTATTATCCCCCATACAACCATGGGACGTCTCTATTCTAAGTGTAGATGACCCTATGGTGTTAATTACATTTGAATTACAGGGAATCTGTCACCAGGTTTATGCTATTTGGTCTGAGAGAAGCATGATGCAGGGACAGAGACCCTGATTCCATGTGTTGATTACTTTACTCGGTGGAGTAGTTGTGATAAAATCACTATTTATTTCTGCTGCAGAGCTCTGAATGCTGAGTCTTGTATAACCCCGCCCACACCATTGATTGGCAGCTTTCTGTGTACACTGTGCATAGGCAGAAAGCTGCTAATCAGTGGTGGAGGCAGGGGTACAGAGCAATAGGACTACCTGGCTAGACAGATAGTCTTCTAGTGATAATCTACTGATTTTATTGAAACAGCCACACACAGCCTAGTAAGTAACACATCACTGGAATCAGGGTCTCTGCCCCTACATCATGGTGCTTTCAGAATACATAGCAAACACCTGGTGACAGATTACCTGTAAGTCCTCCTCTGTGTGATCTCCCACATTATCCAGAATGTTATAGTAATGTATGATGACCGTTGCAGGGCGGCTCCAGGATTTCGTGGGCCCTGGGCGAAAGAGTCTCAGTGGCCCCTTTAACACATACCACGATTCATGATGCACAGATACCGCAGATAAATATATATATATATATATATATATATATATATATATATATATATATAGTACAAGGCCGAAGATTTCACTTCTTACATTACATGAGCGATATCTATTGTAAATTCCACAATAACTCAGAAAGCGGCGAATCCTCACAGCTCACAGTGCAGACCGGACAGTAATGTCCTCCACACAGTATAATGGCACCACATAGTCCTCTATACCGTATTATGAGCTCCATATATTGCTCCATATAGAATAATTTACCCCATAAAATGCTCCACGCAGGCTGTGCCCCCATATAATGCCCCATGCAGGCTGTGACCCCACACATAATGCCCCATGCAGGCTGGCCCCCCACATAATGCCCCATGCAGGCTTTGACCCCCCACATAATGCTCCATGCAGGCTGTGACCCCCACATAATGCCCCATGCAGGCTTTGACCCCCCACATAATGCCCCATGCAGGCTGTGCCCCCCCCCCCACATAATGCCCCATGCAGGATGTCCCCCTCCCACATAATGGCCCATGCAGGATGTCACCCCCCATATAATTCCCCATGCAGAATGTCCCTCCCACATAATGTCCCATGCAGGCTGTGCCCACCACATAATGCCCCATGTAGGCTGTGCCCCCCCACATAATGGCCCATGCAGGATGTCACCCCCCATATAATTCCCCATGCAGGATGTCCCCTCCACATAATGCCCCATGCAGGATGTCCCACCCCACATAATGCCCCATGCAGGATGTCCCCCACACATAATGCCCCATGCAGTATATCCCCCCCACATAATGCCCCATGCAGGATGTCACCCCCCATATAATTCCCCATGCAGGATGTCCCCCCCACATAATGCTCCATGCAGGATGTCCCACCCCACATAATGGCCCATACAGGATGTCACCCCCCATATAATGCCCATGAAGAATATCACCCCCCCCCATATAATGCCCCATGCAGGATGTCCCCCCAACACATACTGCCCCATGTAGGATGTCACCTCTCACCCCATATATTGCCCCATGCAGGATGTCACCTCTCACCCCATATAATGCCCCATGCAGGATGTCACTTCTCCCCCCATATAATACCCCATGCAGAATGTCACTCCCCCCATATAATGCCCCATGCAGGATGTCACCCCCCATATAATGCCCCATGCAGAATGTCACCTCTCACCCCATATAAAGCCCTATGCTGGATGTCACTTCCCCCCCCCATATAATGACCCATGCAGGATGTCACTTCTCCCCCTCATATAATACCCCATGCAGGATGTCACCCCCCTATATAATGCCCCATGCAGGATGTCCCCCCCATATAATGCCTCATGTAGGATGTCACCTCTCACCCCATATAATGCCCCATGCAGGATGTCACTCCCCCCATATAATGCCCCATGCAGGATGTCACTTCTCCCCCCCCATATAATACCCCACGCAGGATGTCCCTACCTCCCCCCCATACAATGCCCCATGCAGGATGTCACTTCTCCCCCCATATAATGCCCCATACCTCCATACATAAAAAAAAAAAATCAAATGCTCACCTCACTGCTCACCAGCTGTGGAGAGGTAAGTATTGTGCCGGCCGTGGTCCTGAGCAAGCATTGGGGGGGGGAGCAAGGCCCACTAGCTGGCGCTGGCACCACTCTCCTCTGCTCACCGGTCCCATACCGCGCCAGGGTGCCCGACAGCAAGTGGGCCCCTCGCCTACTCAGGGCCCCGGCACTTGCCTGGGTGTGCTGGGTGCTAGCGCCAGGTCTGCCCAGCGTCCGGTTTGTATCCTCCCAACATCATATCAGTGTAAATCATCTGGGACATAATATGGGGGGAGAAGTTTTTGCATCTGTAACTTTTTTCCTGCATCTTCAATAAATCAGTATTATTTCTTATTCTTTTATAGAGCGTGATCGATTCATTGGTTCCGGCGAGAAAGCCGCATATGAGCGACTATGAAACTTCCAAACTCATCAGCAGTGGAAATTTTGGGTGAGATTTCTGTTGCCATAATCCACATTTCTCAGGGTTCCCTATGACAATGCTTCTGCCCCTGCACTCTGCCATTCAGTGTTATCATAGGGAAATTATGTGATCTGTAGCAAATCAAACTGTAAGGAAAGCGATTTAAATAATATAATTACATATAATATATAATAATATAATATTATTACATTCGCCTGTGCTAGACCCTCATCTGTTCTTATGCTGCCTCCTCCACCTGAGCTTTTCTGCTCTCCACTCTGATCTTTGTTTTGATGGGGGGGGCTCCATTATGAAGCTGATCAGAGAAGTTGGCTACACATGGTCACATGAAGGGTGACACCATATTGACGTCAATGACATCTACACCCTCCACCATGACCATGTGGGCCCAATCACTGGCCTCAGCAGCAGAAGAGAGCCCTGGAGCACATTCATTTTGGACCAATTTTATTTGCACTAAATTGTATTTGGTCAGTTATAGCGAATCTGCCCAAAGAGAATTTCGATAGATTCTCGTATCTATAATGTGACCTGGGTGATGGCTCCGGCAGAAGTGGCATTGTGGAGACCTCCAATAGGTGATCTATGTAGTGCTATTTTATGTATTTCTAGATGTGCATTTATAGTGGCGGCCAGACTTTTAGTATTATACATATGCAAATTGTCTCTTCAGAGAGGAAGCAAACTAGAACTCCACCTATAGGAAGTAGCAATCCTAAAAGTCAATATCGACCCTTTAACAAGCCTTGTCACATGACTTAGGATAATAGCCAAAACCAAAATCTCAATTTGCAGGAACTGCGTTCTGGGGTACTGCCCCTCTTCAGTGCAAAGTGTGAGATATGGTTTGACTGGGTGAGAGGTGTCTGACCGGTATCCAAGGGGTTGACGTTTCTCCTTGCGGACATGAGGAGACTTTTAAGCCACAATGCTCCTCTGGGAAATAGGATTGCTACTTCCTATAGGTGGCACTAGGGTGCTAGTTCTCTTCCTCTCTGAAAAGAGACAATTTGCATATTTCCCAGAAGAGCATTGCAGCTTAAAAGTCTCCTCACCTTGACATGCTTAACATGGCTTTTTCCGCAAGGAGAAACGTTACCGCTTGGATCCCGGTCAGATGCCTCTCACCCAGCCAAACCATATCTCACACTTTGCACTGATGAGTGCTTGTACCCCAAAACATAGTGTCCGAAAATTGAGATTTTGGTTATGGCTATTATTCCATGTCATATGATAAGGCTCGTTAAAGGGTCGATATTGACTTTTAGGATTACTACTTCCTATAAGGGGCACTAGTGTTCTAGTTCTCTTCCTCTCTGAAGAGACAATTTGCATATTTCCCAGAGGATCATTGAGGCTTAAAAGTCTCCTCACCTTGACAAGCTTAACATTTCACTCTCCGCAAGGAGAAATGTTACCCCTTGGATACCAGTATTAAACATATAATGATTTCTATAGATGGATTATTAATAAGGATTTATTATAACCGATGGATTCTCCTTCTCTCCAGGGCCGTCTACTTAGTGCATCATAAAGACTCACACCAGACCTTTGCTATGAAGAAAATGGCTAAGCGGAACCTAAATACTGCACAGAGATTGGAATGGGCCTTTCTGGAGAGGGACATCTTAACATTTGCTGATTGTCCCTTTGTGGTCTCCATGCTCTGCTCCTTTCCAACTAGATCTCACCTGTGTATGGTCATGGAGTATGTAGGAGGTAAGACACATCTATTGTATTATATTCAGCCCATGTCTGCTTTCATCTTATCACTGCTCATATCATTAGGACATTGTTGGTTACATCCCCACAGAGCATTTACTATAGGTTATCTATTACCAAGATGCTCGTAAATTCATTGATCTTGGTGCAGGGGCGCTATGGGGCTCATCAGTCGGAGGGGGTCTGTCGACGCTCGGCAGTGGGCAGCATCCCTCCACCTGTCATCACAATTTCAGCGGTATTTGCTTCTTCAAGGAGGTGGGGTTGGTGGGGGCAAAAATACTGAGTAGGTGGCTAGTAGGGGCCAAAATACTGAAAGGGGGCCGTATGACTAGATATGGGGGGACTGTGAATGATGAGTGGAGGTCATCATATTAAGTGGGGTGCTGTGGGGGTCCTCACTCTATATGGAGGCCCCCATTCTGTGTGGGGACATCATACTGAGTGGGGAGTTATGCGGACCATTATATTGTGTGAGGGACTGTGGGAACCATTATCATGAGTGGGAGGGTTGCTGTGGGTGCCATCACACCGAGTAGGGGGTTGTGGCTGGCCTCCTTCTAAGTGGTGGCCTCCTTAGGAGGATTCACTGTGGGGATACCATACTCATTGAGTGTGGGTGTGGGCATTTTTGGGAGCATCATACTCTAAAATGGCCATAAAAGTTGTATTGCTGGTGAGAACACCAAGCTGCTTCAACAGGGATATAAATATATTTCTTTTTTATTTTTTAGGGTTGGGGGCAATTACAACTTTTGATATGGGGTCTTGTGATTTCTATGTACGCCACTATCTGTGTGATCTCCCCAGGATGTTTCCGCTTACTGCTCATTATACATCATGGTTATCTGCTCGTGGTATATCATGGTTATCTTCTGTATAAACCCCTCACCGGTCATATTTCCTTTCTTCTATAGGTGGAGACTGTGGGACCCTTCTAAGCACCAGGGGTCCTTTCTCTGTCCCCATGGCCCGCTTGTACTTTGCAGAGGCGGTACTTGCCGTGGAATACCTGCATAGTTATGGTGTGGTGCACAGAGACCTGAAGCCGGAAAAGTAAGTGCCCCCGAAGTATAATAAAGTGGGGAAAGTTGTCATTTATTATCATTCAGTCTGTGAGGCTAAAACCATCTTCTCTTTTGCAGCCTCCTGATTACATCTACTGGACATATTAAAGTTACCGATTTTGGGATTTCAAAACTTGGTCTAATGATACCGAAAACCAACACCTACAAGGAATTAGCAGTGGACATCTCCAGAGAGTTCCAGGACCGTGAGGTCAGCATCACCTACAAGAACTTAGCTTGTTATTTGCAAATCTCATCACACTATTGTCTCTTCTCTACGTTCTTCCTTTCTAGAGAACTTTTCCACTAATATTTTATCTTCTGCATTGTGTTTTAACGATGATATCTTGTCATAATAATTGTTTCATCGATTCTCATCTCTATGTTCTGTTGGTTTCCAGTTCTGTGGCACCCCATGTTACATAGCCCCAGAGATCATCCTGAAAGAAGGCTATGGAAGACCTGTTGACTGGTGGTCATTGGGGATCATCCTGTATAAATTCCTGCTGGGATGTGTACCATTTGATTCTGATTCCCTCACTGAGCTTTATAAAAGGGTTGTCATTGGTGAGTAGAATAATCCGATCATTGCGTTGATTGGTTACATTTGTTTAGTTATTTCCTTTGCTCTAAGTTACAGTCCAGTAAAGAGGTTTTATTTTCTGTAATTTTCTATGTAACAGGAGAACTAATTTGGAATTGTGATCGCGCTCCACCCCTGGATGCTCAGAATCTCATCACTGAGCTGCTCAGAAGAAATCCTGTGCGTAGACTTGGGACAGGTAACAGATATACTAGTATTAATATTCCCTTATTAGACCAAGGACATATCGCTCATGTCCATGAAGATCAGCATTTCTCTATCAGCTCATCTACTGTATTTCTAGTTCTCCACACTAAGACTTCCAGTTTATTTCCTTCATGTCGGCTCAGTTTTGTCATTAGTTCAGATTACGATAAACTGTTCAGATATGGAGCCATCCCTGACTATGTCCGCATCACTTTTGTTTTTCTTTTTCTAGGAGGAGCATTTGAGATCAAGGTTCATCCATTCCTGAGTGACTTGGACTTTGACAACATTCTGAGCCAGGAGCTGGAGTATGTTCCTCAGCTTGTTTCAGACGCAGACACCAGCTTATTTATCAGTAAGTAGAAGGAGACGTCATCTAGACTAAGCGACTGTTTGTCTCATCTTCCCTAATATGTGATCATCTGTTCCCATTAATATTAGTGATAAATAGTGACTGTGTTATACTGACAACCTCTAATAATACTTCATTACCTATTTCTTGTAGATCATTCTGATATAAACAAACATCTGGTCTCAAAGGATGAGGAAGGCACAAGTGAGAATAATGAGAGCCTTGACTTCCAAAATTTTACGTCATCTTCTGAAAAGCTTTGTAAAGTAAGTATGTGATTAATAAATCCAAAATATGTAAAAAAAAAGAAAAAAAACTCTAAAAGTACATAAAAAAATATTTTATATCTTATTTTTATCCGTATTTAGCTCTGTACCATCGCTACCAGGATGGTGAACAATGAGGATCCCAATGCCCCTCCAGAGTATACACAAGAAACCAACACAAACATCTCAGAAATGTGAGTAGATTAGAAAGGGTCATTACTTCATTACTGGGAGTTCCAGGCTGATCTATGTACACAACACCAAATATAGGACATAAATAACAGAATATCAAATGCAGCATTCACCGTTTCATGGTTAACGGTCATTGTACTTTTGTCTTCAGAAAATGCAGAAGATAACAGCCCATAATTGTGGCATGTCATGCATTTTTAGCACTGCCTACTCTGTAGGAGAGCTGTAGTATTACTTGCCAGACATTCTTGGTAGTTGTGTTCTGATCCATGGAAGGTAGTTTGGAGCAGAAAACCTTCCCCACTATGACAGTCATATGTCCTATTAGGCCTTATAGTCAGTGTTCTTATAGTGAGACAACCCATTTTATACTGTGTTTACTTACGATTTACATGTTTTTCTTCTTCAAACAGGCAGAAAGAATCTGTTCCTGTATGTAATACAGACTATGCTGTTACCATCTTGCCACCCTCGTCTCCATTGCTAGGTATGTACATGTCTACAGCACCAACAATGTGAATGTTGACTTCAAGGCTCAAATATTTCCACATGGTTTTTCTGGTCTACTATGTTATCCATGTTTCATGGATCTCAGCTATGTTGACCATGGGTTCGTACTGTATCCCTATTTCCCTAATTTTGTACAGGAGTTTTTTTTCATGTATTCTGTTTATTACGTTGCATCATCTTTTAACCTAGTGAGATATAGCGACTGTGTTATACTGACACCCTCTAACAATCCTTCCTTACCTATGTCTTGTAGATCACTCTGATGAAAACAACCATCTGATCTCAGAGGATAAGGAGGGCACAAGTGAGGACGATGAGAACTTTATCTTCCGAATATTTGCATCATCATCTTCTGAGAGGCTTTCTAAAGTAAGTATGTGATCGATAAATCCAAAATATGTACAAAAAAGGATCTATAAAATTAAAAAGTATATATATTTAATAACTTATTGTTATCCATATTTAGCACTCTACCACCACTAACGGGATGGTGAACAACGAGGATCCCAAGGCCCCTCCAGAGTGTACACCAGAATCGAACACAAACATCTCAGAAATGTGAGTAGATTATGGGGTCATTACTGGGAGCTCCAGGCTGATATATGTGCACAACATCAAATATAGGACATAAATACCATGATATCAAATGCAGCATCCACCGCCCCATGGTTATGGGTCATTGTGCTTTCAGCTTTCGGAATTGTTGGATATAACAGCCCATAATTGTGGCCGGTCATGCACTTTTAGTGCTGCCCTCACTGTAGGAGAGATGTAGTATGAAATGCCGGCCATTCTTGGTAGTTGTTTTCCTCTCAGCTATCTATAAAAGGTAGTCTTGAGCAGAAGACCTTCCCCACTATGACAGTCATATGTCCTACTAGTCCTTATAGTCGGTGTTCTTCTAGTGAGACAACCCCTTTTATATGGAGTTTACTTGAGATTTACATGTTTTTCTTCTTCAAACAGGCAGAAAGTATCTGTTCCTGTATGTAATACAGACGATGCTGTTACCATCTTGCCACCCTCGTCCCCATTGCCAGGTATGTACATGTCTACAGCACCAGCAATGTGAATGTTGACTTCAAGGCTCAAATATTCCCACATGGTTTTATACAATACTATAGGTCTCTTATGTTATCCATATTATGACAAAGCAGATCCTATAAGAAGATATTGTTATTGATTTTTTTTTTTAATTTTTCATCAGAATTTCCATCTCATGAAGAAAGAAAATCGGCAATAAATCTGAGTATGGAGCAACAAAACTCAGAAAATGGAAAAAATGGGAAAAAGAGACGAGGTAAGTGTGAGAATCAACTCCATGTTGTGTGATGTCAGTGAGAATAATTCATGTGGAGTAGATGTCATCTGTCAGTGATGGGATTGTCACATGTATGATTGCTGACAATGACCCCTGACCTCTGTATGATAATATTCCTCTGCCGTCCGGCCACAGTGACTGCACAGCATTATCATGTAATATGGAGTCCCATCACTTACATTATATTTATTTCTCTTCTCATAGGTTCCATCTTCCGCCGGATCTTATCATCCTGCCGGCGTGGATTATCCAGGGCTGCTCGCGCATTTGCATGCTGTCACTGTTGCCCTAAAACCATCTAAAAGACGGGACACCTAAGCATCTAGCGCCCTGAAGTCCAGCAGATCCATCATCACTGCTGGAGCTGTATAGAAGGACCTTCACCATCTACCTGTGGCCTTCTGACTGGTCAACCTGGACAAGTTTCAGTAACGCCTCTGTCATCGGGCTCCGCGGTATTCATACTGCTCGTCTAACTTGTCATTTACTGATCACCTGGTATCTGACCTCGGCTATCTTCCTGACTTTGATTTAGTCTTTTGATAATGTTCACGATTTTATTCATCCCATTATTAATTAAAAAAAAGTAAAATCTGTTACTGTTGCTCTGATTCCTTTTTGTCTTGAATTCACAAATACTTGTAACTCACTAATTGCTCTTCTTCTCACTAAATGTATTTCTCATTATCCTTAATGCAGCAGTCAGTCTCATATTTCTGTCCAGCAGTTACACTGGTGCCTCCACCCTGTACCAGTCATTACACTCATCCACAAACCTCTGCACCCTGCTGCACAGTCCTGCATCTCTACCATATCTATACTCCAATGAGCTAAGATTAACATCCTCCATAATCAGGACCTCCCACTCTCATGTCCAAGACATTTTCTCTGCTGCACCAGCTCTCAGGAGTGCACTACTGCAGGCAATCATGTTCATTCCCACTATCAGAGATTTTAAGTGTGCAGTAGAAACAGATTATTTGTGGCAGGACTATCAAATCACCTCACTATTCTAAGTTTTTCCTACAGCACTCAGTAGCACTTAATATTTGTACATATACAGATAATGGTTGGTGACTGGTTCATGCAGCCTTAATTCCACAAAGATAGAAATAAAAGGTCAACATGTTTCATACATCCAAACCATCCTTAATCATGGCAGAAAAACATAATTTTAAGTTCCCACTATGAATATTTGGTGAGATATCACAGCACAAAGAACGCATCTTACAGATCAGCAAATCACAGTGTGCTGACGCTTAATGTTGTAGTTTTGAACAACACCATTCATTTTATCATATAATGTGTTGAAAAATGAGAAAAAATGCCAGGTTTGGGCTCCTTCATTTTACAGTGTGTATTGTGTTGTAAAAACAAACTGGCAAAATGATTCAGAGTCAGTAGTACGATTACTGTGATACCAAACTTATAAGGTTTATATATATATATATATATATATATATATATATATATATATATATACAGTGTTTAGCATAAATCAGTACACCCAAATAGATTTGTCAGCAAACCTGTAGTTTCCTTTCAGAATCATCATTTTATATGGGATACCATACTACAAAATACTCTCGCAAATTTGAGCCATTGAATGCAAACAAGATTTGGTATTTTGCAGACCCCAAAAAAGTAATTTTCTTAACAAACTCATTCAAGATCATGTTTCAAAAATGAGAACATCCCAGTAACAGTCTTAAGAGAAAAGCTAAGTTTAGACAACAAAATTCTAATTAACAAGAACTGAACCACAGGTAAGTGTAATTATTCATTAAACAGATGTCCAGCAGACAGGTGTCTGTAAAAGGAAGTTACTTACTAAAGAAAACTCCTTCCCATTTCATGCTATCAGCAATGGCACCACATAGAAGGGAAATGTCACAAAACCTGAGAAAGAAAATAATTTCTTTGTAATAAATGTGAAGTCTACAAGAAGATCAGCAAAACTTTACTTATCAGTCAGAATACTGTAGCAAAAGTGATGCAAAACTATAACAAAGATGGAACTGCAACCATCTTACAGAGACGTCCAGGCCGACTATGGAAGTTAACACCTAAACAAAAGCGTCCTCTGATGAGAAGGGTAAGTGGCACCACATAGAAGAGAAATGTCACAAGACATTTCTGAGAAAGAAAATAATTTCTTTACAAAAAATGTGAAGTCTACAAGAAGATCAGCAAAGCTTTTCTTATCAGTCAGATGGAAGCTAACATCTAAACAAAAGCATCTTCTGATGAGAAGAAAATCGACAGGCAAATTCATTGCTATTAGCTGAAGAAGTAGAAAGCCAAACTAGGGTGAGTGTTTTCCATAACACGACACGGTGTACACTGCAAATGAATGGCATTCATGAGTGTCCTCCACAAAGGAAGCCTCTCTCCCTTAAAGCCCATGAACAATAAAAGTCCGTCTACAATTTGCCAGGGTCCATGCTTAAAACTATGAGGACTACCGGGACTGTATACTGTGTATGTGCATCTTATGTGTATGTCTGTATTTTATGTTTGTGTGCACTATGTATATGCATACGTTAAAATGTGTATAGAGTATTAGCATGTGCAAATTTTATATGTGTGCCTAATATAAATATACATGGAAATGTATATGTAGGTGGTGCCTGATGGAGGGTGGGGGGCCCAGATCAGAAGTCCTGATTAAGGGCCCTTCACTGTCATTGTCTGCCCCTTATATAAACAGTAAAATCCTCTTTAATAACTGGACTTCCATTGGGGTGGACTTCTCATAGATGGCCAGTAGGCATACTATATTATGAATCTGGGCATCTCTCACAGAAAATCTGATCTGGATATGAGGGTGGTCTTCTATAAGCGGTGATGTTTTGGAGAGATTTAGGGAAAAGTCCCAATGCTTATCCATCGATCTGGTAATTTGAGTAAAATATTTGTGTTGATAACTGATCACAAAGTCACAAAATATGTAAGATTTGGCATAACCTGGTTCATTTTTCAAAAAGTTATGCTCAATTTTTTTAGCACCAAGTTTTGTTGCTTTTTTGTAGACTTACACTAACTTAGTATATTGTGTGAGAATTAAATGAATTATGAATTAGTTGGCGCATTTTACCACACTCTGGGGGTCCCTGACAGTCCTTCTTTACCGGCCCTGTAGTGATGCCAATGTAAACTTCCAAGTGACCGCGCAGTCAATCACTGTCACGAATGCAGGACAACCTATGATTAGCTAATTTTTGGGAAATCCTTATAACAAAAGGGGATTGAAAATATTTACAATTATTTTAAAAGCATTAAAAAAAAACAGACCCAATACATATAATTAGTTTGTTGAAAGTAGTCTAATTAAAGGGAGCTGAAAGGATTAGAGATTATGAACCCGATTCACCAGTGTTTTTGCCAGAAAACTGGCATAAAGCTCTTGAAAAGTTGCAAAGTTTTGTGACTTTTCCCATTTTCACATAATTTTAACTTCTTTAACCCCTTAAGCCCCGCGGGTGGTTTGCACGTTAATGACCGGGCCAATTTTTACAATTCTGACCACTGTCACTTTATGAGGTAATTACTCTGGAACGCTTCAACGGATCCCCCTGATTCTGAGATTGTTTTTTCGTGACATATTGTACTTCATGATTGTGGAAAAATTTCTTCGATATCACTTGCGTTTATTTGTGAAAAAAACGGAAATTTGGCGAAAATTTAGAAAATTTAGCAATTTTCAAAATTTGAATTTTTAAGCCCTGAAATCAGAGCGATATGTCACACAAAAGAGTTAATAAATAACATTTCCCACATGTCTACTTTACATGGTATCCGCTAACAATTTGAGCCGATTTTCCATTCAATTTGTTAGCGGATACCATGTTGCATTTAGAGAGTCCCTGCGTGCCCAAACATTGGAGCTCCCCCACAAGTGACCCCATTTTGGAAACTAGACCCCCCAAGGCACCTATCTAGATTCATAGTGAGCACTTGGAACCCCAGGTGCTTCACAAATTGATTCATAAAAATGAAAAAGTGTTTTTTTTTTTCACTTTTTCATTTTTACGAATCAATTTGTGAAGCACCTGGGGATTCCAAGTGCTCACTATGCATCTAGATAGGTGCCTTCGGGGGTCTAGTTTCCAAAATGGGGTCACTTGTGGGGGAGCTCCAATGTTTGGGCACACAGGGGCTCTCCAAACGCAACATGGCGTCCGCTAACAATTTGAGCCGATTTTCCATTCAATTTGTTAGCGGACACCATGTCGCGTTTGGAGAGCCCGTGATGTGCCTAAACAGTGGAGCTCCCCCACAAGTGTCCCCATTTTGGAAACTATACCCCTCAAGGATTTTATTAAGGTGTATAGTGAACATTTTGAACCCAGAGGTACGGCACAGAATTTGTTTACATTAGGTCATCATATTGAATAAGTTGTCATTATTCTTGAGCGCAAGTGCTCGCTACTTGAGTTTGCATCGGGTACTCAGGTATGCACCATGTACAGCGTGTGCTCGAGTGACATGCTCGAGTCCCTGCTCCGCATGTTTCACGGTTATTAGACACCCCAAAAAAAACATGTGGGGATCGCTCGTGCATGGCAGGCAATCCCCGTAAAGTTTTTTGGCCGCGAAGCATATGGGGCAGAGACTCGAGCATGTCACTCAAATACCCACGATACTCAATGCATACCAGAGCACCCGATGCAAACTCAAGTAGCGAGCACTTGCTCTCAACACTAGTCGCCATATCGTCATCTTTTTTTCTTACTTTTGAAAAAAATCCCAACCCCAGCCCTAACCCTAGCACAACCCTAGCCCCAGCACAACCCTAGCCCCAGCACAACCCTAGCCCCAGCACAACCCTAGCCCCAAACCCAGCCCTAACCCTAGCCCAATCCTAACCCAAGAGTTTATTTTTGACGCCGTTCCTTGTGCGGTATAAGTGATTAGACGACTTTATTCTTCGGGTCGGTGTGATTACAGCAATGCCAGAATCATATGGGGTTTTTATGACTGACAGCTGTCACACACTAAAAGACGCATTTTTTTTTAAATCTAGTTTTTGCATCGCCATATTTTGAGAGCTATAATTTTTCCAGATTTTGGCAGACAGTCATGTGACGGCTCGTTTTTTGCGGGATGACTTGACGTTGTTATTGGTGCCATTTTCAGGCACGTGACATGTTTTGATCGCTTTCTATTCCGATTTTTGGGAGGCAGAATAAACAAAAACCAACAATTCAGGAATTGTTTTTTTTTTTTTTTTTTTTATTCTGTTCCGCGTGTGGTAAAATTGATGAGGTAGCTTTATTCTTCGGGTCAGTACGTTTACAGCGGTACCACATTTGTATCATTTTTCTATGTTTTGGCGCTTATACACAATAAAAGCTATTTTATAGAAAAAAATATTTTTTAGTATCGCTTTATTCTGAGAGCTATAACTTTTATTTTTCGGCTGATGGAGCTGTATGGCGGCTTGTTTTTTGCGGGACGAGATGACGTTTTCAGCAGTATCATTTTTATTTATATGCGTCTTTTTGATCGCGTGTTATTCCACTTTTTGTTTGGCGGTATGGTGATAAAGCATTGCTTTTTGCTTCGTTTTTTTTTTTTTACCGTGTTCACTGAAGGGGTTAACTAGTGGGACAGTTTTATAGGTCAGGTTTTTCCGGACGCGGCGATACCAAATATTTTTTTTATAATAATATTTATTGATGGGTACATTATATTTTTATTTTTGGTGTATTATTTTTTTTATTTTTTTATAATATTTTTGCACATTTTTTTTTTTTTTTTCCACTTTCACACAGTTTATACACTTTATTACTTTGTCCCACTCTGGGACTTTCACTTTTTTTTTTTCTGATCGCCTGCATGGCACAGGAATGGAGCACCATCCCTATGCCATGAAGGCTGTCAGAAATGCACAGTGTGAAGATTGCTTGGAGATGCACTGCGCATGTCCAAGCAATCTTCCTGCTCTCTGGTGACCCGGATGTTGTCATGACGACATCGGGTCGTCATGGCAACACCCGGGAAGCCTTTGCAGACTGCGCTGGAAGCCGGAAGAGGAGGTGAGTATCGCCGATCACCTCCCCTTGCCCCCGCAATGCCGCGATCGACTTCGATCGCAGCATCGCGGGGGTTAATGTGCTGGGAGCGGTGCAGGACCGCTCCCTGCACATAGTACCGGGTGTCAGCTGTGACAATCAGCTGACACCCGGCGGCGATCGCGCCCGCACAGCCTATGTGCGCGCGCGATCGCGATGACGTACTAATACGAGTCTGGCTCTTAAGTCCCAGGGCACAGACGCGTATTAGTACGTCAGATGTTATTAAGGGGTTAAAGCCCAAGACGTACTGATACGTATCTGCGCCCTGGGACTTAAGAGCCTGATATGTATTAGTACATCTTTGCGATCGCGCCCGCACACAGGCTGTGCGGGCGTGATCGCCGCCGGGTGTCAACTGATTGTCACAGCTGACACCCGGTGCTATGTGCTGGGAGAGGTCCCGCACATTAACCCCCGCAATGCTGCGATCGAAGTCGTTCGCAGCATTGCGGGGGCAAGGGGAGGTGATCGGGATAGTCACCTCTCCTGCCGGTTTCCAGCAATGTGTGCCGCGGCTTCCCGGATGTTGCCATGATGACCCGATTCACTGAGGGGTGCAGTTTTAAAAATGGTGTCACTTTTGGGTATTTTCAGTCATAAAGACCCCTCAAAGTGACTTCAAATGTGATGCGGTCCCTAATAAAATGGTTTTGTAAATTTTGTTGGAAAAATGAGAAATCGCTGGTCAATTTTAACCCTTATAGCTCCCTAATAAAAATAAATTTGGGTTCCAAAATTGTGCTGATGTAAAGTAGACATATGGGAAATGTTATTTATTAACTTTTTTTGTGTGACATATCTCTCCGATTTAAGGGCATAAAAATTCAAATTTTGAAAATTGCAAAATTTTCAACATTTTCGCCAAATATCTGTTTTTTCACAAATAAACACAAGTGATATCGAAGAAATTCTACCACAATCATAAAGTACAATATGTCATGAAAAAATATTCTCAGAACCAGGGGGATCCGTTGAAGCGTTCCAGAGTAATTACCTCATAAAGTGACAGTGGTCAGAATTGTAAAAATTGGCCCGGTCATTAACGTGCAAACCACTTTGGGTTGTAAAGGGGTTAAGGACTCTACTTGCATATACAGTCATGGCGGAAAGTGCTGGCACCCTTGAAATTGTTTCAGAAAATTACACATGTTTTATTACACGCATGTTTATTTCCTTTGTGTTTATTGGAACAACACAAAAAAACTGAGAAAAAAAAGGCAAATTGGACATAATTTCACACAAAACTCCAAAAATGGGCCGGAATACATATATATATTTTTGATGGGACAACACTGAAGATGCGACACTTTGATACAATGTACAGTAGTCAGTGTACAGCTTGTTTAACTGTAAATTTGGTGTGCCTGCAAAATAACTCAACACACAGCCATTAATGTCTAAACCGCTGGCAACAAAAGTGAGTACACCCCTAAGTGTGTTCTCAGCTGATGTTATTTGTGGGTTTTTCTTTGCATCCCGAACAATTTTCTTGGCAGTTGTGGCTGAAATTTTTGTTGGTCTACCTGACTGTGGTTTGGTTTTTACAGAGCATCTGATTTTCCATTTGTTAATCACAGTTTGAACACTGCAGACTGGCATTATCAATTCCTGGGATATCTTTTTGTATCCCTTTCCTGTGTTATACTCTTTTTGCCTCCCTTTCCTGTGTTATACAGTTCAACTACCTTTTCCCGTAGATCCGTTGATAATTCTTTTGCTTTCCCCATCTCAAAATCCAGAAACGTCAGTGGCTGGATCCCAGAAACTCACTCAGCTTTATGCACACACACTGATTACAAGCAAACAGGTCATAGGTGAGGATGTTACCTTTAGTAGCCATTCAAACCCATTTGTGTCAAATTCTGTGCATGTTATCAGGCCAAAATCACCAGGGTATGTGAACTTTTTGATCAGGATTATTTGGATGTTTTTGGTTGTCATTAGTGATGAGCGAGCACTAAAATGCTCGAGTACTCGTTGCTCGGGTCGAGCAAATTGAAATACTCGGGTGCTCAACCCGAGCAATGAGCCCAATATAAGTCTAGGGGAAACTTGAGCATTTTTCAGGTGGCTCCCCACGGCGGTCTGCAGAGGGCCTAAAAATTACCCAAATCGATGGGAACTGTGCTCAAATGACATGGGAACAACATGGGGAAGACCCCTGGAAGCATCTCTGACTCCCAGAACACTGCTGTCAACAACGTCGTCAGAGTATTACGCCACTTTTACGGCGTAAGGAACATCCTTTCCAGGGTGATGACTTGTATATAAGGCAAAATAAATAAACAAAAACAAAAATACTCCTACACACGTAGCATTTTTGACACGTTTTTGCACTTTTGCATTGCTTTCAACCAAGACAAATGCATTCACCAGGAAATGTCATTTTAACATTTTACAACCTTATCTGGCCATGTGGTGTGTGACACATCATCAGACACATGCATACAGTGCTGAAAAGACATGGGAACAGCAAGGGGAAGACCTCTGGAAACATCTCTGACTCCCAGGTCACTGCCTAAATGTGTGCCCATCATAAGTGATCCTTGGCACATGCGAAGATGCCTCCCGCCATGCACCTGTCGTTGCAGACTTGCAACAATCACCGTCCACGTCCTTGTCTCACTGCAGTGTTCAGTTGTCCCTACCCCATTCCTTGGAATGCAAGCACAAGAATGCCGGCAGCCACCCACCCACAGGCTGCAATACTATACTGCCAAATTTTTGACAGCTGCTTGCACTTGAAATGTGGCCTTTTAGGCTCGTGGAGGCGGAAGCTTTTCATAACCTCATGCCGGCGGCGGCCGGGTGTCCATACTCGGTCCCCAGCCGCCACTATATTTCCCGGTATCGCCTCCGCCTTCCACAATCACGGGTCCCATAACATTACCCGTGCCCGCCCCAGTGCACTTACTGGGAAGGACCGCCTAACCACAAACACGTGGACAGGTGAATGTGGCCAGGGACGGTACGGAACCAGTCCACAACTTTTTTTGCTAAGAGTTGTATTTAGCTCGGTGAAAGGACTGGCATAGAGGGAAACCGTATCTACCCTGCGTGTCATTTCTCCCAGAAAATCCTGTAAATGAGCTTGTTGCAGAAGCAATGGCAGCCCATCCAACATCAACTTGCACTTGTCAATGGTGCTTTGACACACACACATCTTTCTTTGCGCATTTAATTTCTTGAATACAGAGTTGGAAAATGGCCTGATCCGTAATGCGTTTTGAGAAATAACATGCATAAGCATGGCCGATCCGCATTAAAAAAGCAGCCATAGAGTGTCCGGGAACCTTCCCCCACACTTTTCTTAGCCAGGGCTGCTTTTCGGCAGGGTTGGACGGGCCCTCCAGAGAACCGGAGACTCCTCCGGCGGGCCCTGGCTTCTCCTTCAGGAGAATTCATAGTGCCGAGGTGAGGCCATGATGATGATAGAGGCCATCATCTGCTTAGTTTTCTTTTACTTGGAATGCAATTGCAAGTATGCAGCCAGCCACCCACCCAACCACAGACCGCAACACTAAACTGACAGATTTCTGGGCAGCTCTTTGCACTTGAAATATGGCCTTTTAAGCTTGTGGAGGTGGAAGCTTTTCACAACCTCATGCAGGCGGCGGCCGGGTGTCCATACTCGGTCCCCAGCTGCCAGTAATTTTCCCGGTATCGCCTTCGCCTTCCACAAGCACGGGTCCCACAACAGTACCCATGCCCTACCCAGTGCACTTACTAAGAAGGACTGCCTAACCACAAACACGTGGACAGGTGAATGTGGCCAGGGACGGTACGGAGCCAGTCCACAACTTTTTTTGATAAGAGTTGTATTTAGCTCAGTGAAAGGACTGGCATAGAGGGAAACCGTATCTACCCTGCGTGTCATTTCTCCCAGGAAGTCCTCTAAAGCTGCTTGCACTTGAAATGTGGTCTGAACATTACTGCTGGTACTTTTCTGTGGGAATTTTCTTGCCTCCTACCAGCCTGGAATATTTCCAGCAAACTATGGTACAACACCATGGTATTAGCACTGCCCCCAGTACCAGTAGCGAAGCCATCCTCAATTTCCTTCTCTGGAATTTTATTTGGTAGACTGAGTGGCTGCCCAAATAAATTTTCTCACAAAGGAGCTGATGATAGAGTGGCAGTAGGTTCAAGTTTCTCCAGCCTGTTAGATATTAGAGGGTGAACGGCAGCACATTGGATCAGTGGTTAGCACTGAAGTCTTGCAGCACTGGGATCCTGGGTTCAAATCCCAGCAAGGACAACATCTGCAAGAAATTTGTATGTTCTCCCCATGTTTGCATGTGTTTCCTCCTCAGTAAAAATAGAGTGTCCTGGAATCTTCCCACACACTTTTCTTAGCCAGGACTGCTTCTCAGCAGGGTTGGACAGTCCCACCAGAGAATTCTCTGGTGTGCCTTGGCTTCTACCTCAGGAGAGTTCATGATAGCGCTAACTTTGCAGCTGCTATGGGGCTCTTGAGCGGGTGAGAAAGGTTAGCTCTCAGAAACAAATCCTCTGGTGGGCACAATGTTTTTCAATCTGAAACAGCTTCTCAGTGGGAGTTGTATTTCACCACAGCCATATTCTTTAGCTCTGTGAAAGGACTGGCATAGAGGGAAACCTTATCTACCCCGGTTGTCATTTCTCTGTCACCAGGTTCCGCCCATTGTAACACATGACCATGCCTGGCTGTATGTTCAGCGGTGAGAGCCACAGATCAAGCTGCTGTGTTACAGCTTTCAACAACTATGCAGCGCTGGGCGGTTTGTCAATTAAGCATTAAGCATGTTATCTTCAGCACAGCCTGTTGCTGTTTGGCCAAGGCAGTGCTGCAGTGCTGTCAGCTTGTGACTGATGTGGTCATTTCGGAGATGGAGGAGGAGGTACATGAGCTGAACAATGTGATTACATTGAGGTTAAATTGGTGATGCTGTTTTTTATACTAAAGAAAGATCCTATTGTTATGTTTTTTTATGTTATTTTTTATGAAAAATGCATTCACCGGGAAATGTCACTTTAACATTTTACAACCTCATCTGGCAATGTGGTGTCATCAGACACATCCTGTTTTATTTATGATGGAGGGACTCTGAAAGTCATAAAGCCTATTTTTATAGGGACATCAGACGGCCCTTACTATTCTTAAAAGGCCAGCAGTCGGCCCTAGCTATTGTTAGAGAGCCATCAGAGGGCTATGCTTTGTTGTTCCCATTATTAACAAGTGGGTTTCCTATACTGTTATTGCGCATCCAGTGACTGCAAGGGTTGTCAAAAATTTGGACGCAACCTAATACCCCTTTGAAGAGACATAGAGGAGGGTCTCAGTAAAAAAAATGTTCCCATTATAAAGGAGCGGGTCTTCTATAGTGGTAATGCCCATGCTGTGACTGCAAGGGTGGCCAAAATTTTTGAAAAAAAACACTAACAATTTAAAGACACAAAGAGCATGGCCACAGTAACAAGGTACGACATGTTCCCGTTAGAAAGGAGAGGGTCTGCTATACAGTTATAGGGTATGCAGTGAATCCAACGGCTGACAAATTTTAGGAAAAACCCCACTAAGAATTTAAGGACACACAGAGCAGGGCCACAGTAACAAGGTACGACATGTTCCCATTAGAAAGTAGAGGGTCTGCTATACAGTTATAGGGTATGCAGTGAATCCAACGGCTGACAAATTTTAATGAAAAACCTCAATAAGAATTTAAAGACACACAGAGCAGGGCCACAGTAACAAGGTACGACATGCTCCCATTAGAAAGGACAGGATCTGCTATACAGTTATAGGGTATGCAGTGAGTCCAACGGCTGACCAATTTTAGGAAAAAAACGACTAAGAATTTAAAGACACATAGAGCAGGGTCACAGTAACGACAAATTCCCATTAGAAATTCTAGGGTCGGCTATACTGTTATAGGGTATGCAGTGAGTCCAACGGCTGACAGATTTTAGGAAAATCCCCACTAAGAATTTAAAGACACACAGAGCAGGGCCACAGTAACAAGATATGACATGTTCCCATTAGAAAGGAGAGGGTCTGCTATACAGTTATAGGGTATGCAGTGAGTCCAACGGCTGACCAAGTTTAGGAAAAACCCACTAAGAATTTAAAGACACATAGACCAGGCCACAGTAATGACAAATTCCCATTAGAAAGGAGAGAGTCTCCCATAGTGTTGGACTATGCAGTGACTGCAAGGGCTGCCAAAAATTTGGAGGCACTTCAATGGCCCTTGGAAGAGACGTGGAGGAGCGCATCATACATTTTTTTTACCATTAGAAAGGAGCGGGCCTCCTATACTTGTAATGCCATGCACTAAGTGTATGGGCTGACAAACATTTACTCCTGGGGGGTATACATGAACATACTGTATAAAATTTTTTTTTTTCGGGCATCATAAAAATGTAGCGCCCCAAGGGCTCGGCCGCTACAGGGGTATTGCACCTCTGCCAGAGGTGTGATATTCCACTCCCGGGTAAGGATGGAGTATGGACCAGGGTTCAGTTAGCTGCATACAGCACACTCACCCCATTTCCGAGGGACAGCTCAACGGTGCTCCCATTAGACAGAAATGCAGGCACGACAGACCATGTCCCTGGCTGGAGTGGGGAGGGGGTAGGAATACCCAGTGATGTAGGAGCAGATAGGGGTTGGTTCCTGAGCGTAGATAGGAGCCCATTGTTTGCTGGTCACCTGGGCTCATGTTCTAGAGGGCACCATCTTAGAACAGTGTTCAGTCAGAGAGAAGAAGTGACAGAGTGGGGGCCTTGGTTGTCGAACGAAGTGTGCCCTCTGCCTACAGCGTTTTTAGATGGGAATTTTTTTAATAGTTCCGCAACAAGGGCCTTATGGTACTGCCTCATTTTTGTACACCTGTCCGCCTCAGGAATAAGAGATATAAAGTTCTCCTTGTAGAGTGGGTCTAGAAGTGTCACCAACCAGTAATGACCTAAAATTTTGAGAATGCGAGGGTCATGGGAAAGGCAGCATAACATAAACTCAGCCATGCGTGCCAGACTACTAACAGGCAAGACTTCCGTGTCCTCACCAAGAGGATGACTGACCATGCTCTCCTCCTCCTCCTCTCTGTCCTCTGGCCATCCACGCTGAACAGACGGTATGACAGCTGTGCAGATAGCACCGTCTATAGTGCATGAAACTAGTTCCTGTCCTTCCTCCTCCTCCTCTTCCTCATTGTCACCCAATCCACGTTGGGATGAGATGAGGCTTGGCTGTGTGTAATCACCCTGTATGGTTAATTGCTCCATCTTATCGTGCTCCGCCTGCAATGCATCATCTTTGATTGTGAGCAAAGAGCTTTTCAGAAGACAGAGAAGCGGGATGGTGACGCTAATTATGGCGTCATCGCCGCTCACCATCTTGGTGGAGTCCGCAAAGTTTTGGAGGATGGTACATATGTCTGACATCCACGTCCACTACTGAGGTCTTATGTGTGGAGTCTGAACTGAATACCGATAGCCTTTTTGATGCTGGTACTCAACAACTGCCCTCTTCTGCTCACAAATCCTTCCCAACATCTGCAATGTAGAGTTCCAACGTGTGGTGACATCACACACCAGTCTGTGAGCCAGAAGCTGCAAACGCTGCTGAAACACTGCAAGGGCGGCGGAAGCTGTAGCTGACTTTCTAAAATGGGCACACAGGCGGCATACTTTAACAAGCAGATCCGGCAGCTCCGGGTAGGATTTGAGTAACCGCTGAACCACGAGGTTAAGCACATGGGCCAGGCATGGTACGTGTGTGAGCTCGACTCGCCTCAGAGCCGCCACCAGGTTCCGGCCATTGTCACACACGACCATGCCTGGCTGTAGGTTCAGCGGTTTGAGCCACAGATCTGCCTGCTCTTTCAGAGCTGGCCATAACTCTTCAGCATTGTGTGTTTTTTCACCTAAGCATATTAGCTTCAGCACAGCCTGTTGCCGCTTGGCCGAGGCAGTGCTGCAGTGCTTCCAGCTTGTGACTGATGTGGTCATTTCGGAGATAGAGGCCGAGGAGGAGGAGGAGGCTGAGGAGCATGAGGTTCAGGAGCTGTAGACCGTGGGGACAACCCTGATTGACCTAGGGCCTGCAATCTTTGGCGTCGGGAGGACGTGTTCCGTCCCAAGGTCCGACTGGGTCCCGGCTTCCACTATGTTAACCCAGTGTGCCATCAGCGAGATGTACCGTCCCTGCCCACAAGCACTTGTCCACGTGTCCGTGGTTAGGTGGACTTTACCGGTAACTGCGTTGCTGAGGGCACGGCTAATGTTTTGGGACACGTGCTTGTGTAATGTGGGGACGGCACACTGGGAGAAATAGTGGCGGCTGGGGACAGAGTACCGAGGGACTGCCGCCGCCATCAGGTTGCGGAATGCTTCTGTCTCCACAAGCCTAAAAGGCAACATTTCGAGCCAAGCAGTCGTGAATTGTGAGAACTTAGTAGTGTGGCCTGTGGGACGTTGGCTGCATATTTGCGCTTGCATTCCAAGGACTGGAGTATGAACAACTGAACGCGGTGCTGGGAGAAGGACATGGACGTGCTTCCTGATGCTGCTACTTGAGAGTGTGCAATGACAGGTGCAGGGAAGGAGGCATCTTTGCATGCACTATGGACAGGGGATTGACTTGCATGCACAACAGCAGAAGAAGCAATGGTGCCACCTGTAGACACTGTTCCTGGACCCTGGTGTTCGGCCCACAAAGTCGAGTGATTTGCTGCCATGTGCCTGATCATGCTGGTGGTGGTCAGGCTGGTCGTTTTGCCACCCCTGCTGATGCTGGTCTGGCTCGTGATGCAAATGGCCTTTTTGGAGTTATCGGCAGAGTCTTTAAAAAACAACCAGACTCGGGAAGACCTAACAGTTGTAGTGGCAACTTCCTTCGTGTTGGTGTTACGGGAAACGGTAGCCTGCCTTCTGTCTGCGGCCACCACACTGCTTCTTCCTGCCTGTTGGGGTGCTCTGCCTCCCTCCCCCTGTGTGCTGCTGTCCTTGCTCTGCATGTCCTCCTGCCAGGTTGGGTCAGTTACTATATCATCCACCACCTAGTCACCCACTTCTGCACCCTGGTACTATTCCTGACTTTCTGCCAATTATGTCTAATCATCGTCCACCTCTTGTGACAGTTTCCCACCGTCGCCTTCATGTGACCGTGGCTGCTCAAATATTTGGGCATCGCTACACGTGATCTCCTCTTGCCCCGCTTCAAGTGGACCGGGCAAGAGGCCCGAATCTATAAATGGAAAAGTGAACAGCTCTTCAGATTGTCCAAGTGTGGGATCAGTTGTCTCTGGGTACTCGGCATGGTGGGAGGAAGGAGGATCAGGGTGAGGAATATGAGGTCCAGACTCATGGCTACTGAGACTTGACCGTGTAGAAGACAGGGTGGTGGTGGTGGTGGCTAAGTGACTGGAAGCATTATCCGCTATCCAACCAACAACCTTTTGACACTGATCTGGGTTCAATAGTGGTGTGCTGCGGTCCCCTAGAAATTGGGACAGGAAGGTCAGGTGAGAAGATGTGGGTGTTTGCTGTGGCACAATTTCGGCTTGCCCACGGCCTTGTCCTCGGCCTCTGCATGCACCATTACCATCACGTCCAGTTCCCCGTCCCTTGCCACGTGCCTTGCCCATTTTAAATGGAGGATAGTATCTTCCACGCTCACTACAAATGACTGAGTTTGAAGCGAAGTTATATGTGATCGGTGTGATGGAGAAAACAGAGTTTTAAATTCCTGGCCTGTAGGTAAGTAGTGTGAACAGCAAACTGCTGTGAATTGCTTCACTGACACACTGAAAAAATGGAGGCCAGAAATGGCAGTATTTTCTGACAACGTATATGTGATCCGTGTGACGGAGAAAACACAGTTTTAAATAGCTGGATTTCTAGCGCTCTAATATGGAAAGGACCTGGCAGTATTCTGCAGTGCCAACAAGCAAATGGTGCAGAAAAACGGTGTTCTCTGGATTGCTTTATAAGCAAATAATGAGGATTAAGATCCAAAGAAAAGTATTCCTCGCCCCTGAGACCTGGGCCTTTGTATAGAAATATCTAACAGCAGCAGAAGGCAGAATTGGAATGGAGCCTCTTGTGCTATATGCACTGCAGTCTGCTATATACCCTGCCTGCCTGCCTATATACACTGCCTGCCTGATATCTCTGCAGATGGATTAGTCCTCAGAAGGACTGTTTGTTGAGATGGATATGTGTAATGTGCGGTTTTTCTCACTACACTACCTAATGCACGATCAAATCTCTCCCTAACGCAGCAGCAGCTCTCCCTACACTGTCTGATCCGGAGTGACTGTGATGAGCATGGCGGCGCCAGGTCAGATATAGACCTGATGACGCTGTGCGGCCAGCCAATCACTGTAATGCCCACAACCAACATGGCTATGGCATTACAGTGCATGGCAGGCAATCACTGTATGTTCATTGGCTCTGTAAAGAGCGCCAAACATGCAGGGAGGGGACCCGACTTCCCGCCCGACCAACCCGGAAATACTCGGTGAGCGCAGAGCATCTCGAGCAGTGAGATACTCGGGCAAGCACCGAGCAGTAGCGAGCATGCTCGCTCATCACTAGTTGTCATTAAGATTTAAAAAGAGAAAACACAGAAATGTGACAGTAAATGGCTTCCCCCAACCAATAACCATGAGTGGAGAAAAAGTGTTTTTGTTATCATTCATTTTCTCTGAAACAAGGCCAAGAAAGGAAAAATTCTGCCGGGGTATGTAAACTTTTGAGCAGAACTGTATATGCGCCAGCCCCAGTGTCTCCTATTCTATGTACTCCAGCCCCAGTGTCTCCTATTCTATATACTCCAGCTTCTTCTGTGATGTATATGCTCTAGCCCCAATGTATCCTGTGATGAATATACGCCAGCCCCAGTGTCTCCTATTCTATATACTCCAGCCCCAGTGTCTCCTATTCTATGTACTCCAGCCCCAGTGTCTCCTATTCTATGTACTCCAGCCCCAGTGTCTCCTATTCTATATACTCCAGCTTCTTCTGTGATGTATATGCTCTAGCCCCAATGTATCCTGTGATGAATATACGCCAGCCACAGTGTCTCCTATTCTATATACTCCAGCCCCAGTGTCTCCTATTCTATATACTCCAGCTTCTTCTGTGATGTATATGCTCTAGCCCCAATGTATCCTGTGATGAATATACGCCAGCCCCAGTGTCTCCTATTCTATATACTCCAGCCCCAGTGTCTTCTGTGACGTAGCTAATGTAGCCCTAATGTCTCTTATGCAGAGGCGTCGCATGATAAAGTAGTGAGACACAAGCTCCCTGCCCTATCACTATCTCTTTCATATGCCACAGATCGCCATAGGCCTGCGGTTAACGAGATGTCAGCATACTCACGCAGGTGGCTCGGTGACATCATTGCATCGCTCTGCTCTGCAGTCCCGCCATGGAAGAGGAGACAGAGGCCGTGATGTAGGGAATCAGGATTAAGTGAGAATAAACGTTATTTTTTTTTTTAAATGATCGGGCAGTGGAGCCATCCTACTATATATCTGGAGTAGTGGGTCCATCATACTACATATGGAGTAGTGGGGCCATTATACTATATGTATGTGGGGCAGTGGGACCATCATATTATATACAGGTGCATCTCACTAAATTAGAATATCTTCAAAAAGTTAATTTATTCCAGTTCTTCAATACTGTTTCAGTATGCTCCACAATCATGAGGAAGACTGCTGACTTCACAGATGTCCAGAAGGCAGTCATTGACACACTCCACAAGGTCCTAGAGTTCCAATTTTCATTTGGAAATCAAGGTCCCAGAGTCTGGAGGAAGAGTGGAGAGTCCACAATCCAAGCTGCTTGAGGTCTAGTGTGAAGGCTTCACAATCAGTGATGGTTTGGGGGGCCATGTCATCTGCTGGTGTAGGTCCACTGTGTTTTATCAAGACCAAAGTCAGCACAGCCGGCTACCAGGACATTTTACAGCACTTCATGCTTCCCTCTGCCCACAAGCTTTTTGGAGATGGAAATGTCATTCTCCAGCAGGACTTGGCCCCTGTCCACACGGCCAAAAGTACCAATACCTGGTTTACACACAACAGTATCACTGTGCTTGATTGGCAGCAAACTCGCCTGACCTTAACCCCATAGAGAATCTATTATAGAGAATCTATGGGGTATTGTCAAGAGGTAGATGAGAGACACCAGACCCAACAATGCAGATGAGCTGAAAGACAGCTTTTTGTTTTGAAGAACTGAAATAAATTAACTTTTTGATGATATTCTAATTTAGTGAGATGCACCTGTATATGGAGCAGTGGGACCATCATGCTATATATATGGAGGAGTGGGAGCATCATACTAAATATAGAGCAGTGTGTGTGTGTCACCCCAGGCCTGGATGCCACAAACAATAATCTGTTTCTGAAAGCAGGAGGGAGGTCCCCTGGTTAGGGACTATTAGCATACAGCACCTCCTGTCCCAGGCCAGCAGGGGGAGCTGGCTGCCCCTATAAAAGCTGGAACTGGGGGCAGGGTTAGAGAAAACTGGACGACCTAGCTCAGGAGTGAGACTAGTCCCAGAGAAGGAGGGACAGTTCAGCTGTAGCTGAGGAGTCCGTGAGGCACAGGAGAAACTGCAAGCCAGGGACAGAGGCGACGAGAGCCGGTCCTGGCAGAGAACCAATCTACCGTACATTGGGGTCCGAGGCTGTCAGGGTTACAAGCCCAGCAGCAGAGAACCAACCTGCGAGGGATTTCAGGTCCCTTGGCCTAAGAAGCCTGGAGGCTCCGCCACACAGAGGGACCAGTACATCGAGGAGCAAGCAACAGGTACCCAAGGCCTGAGTCGCAAGCCATACAGGAGAGAAGTACACGGCCAGCTCAGGGACGTGGGCTATTACACCACGAAAAGGGGGATAGTCAGAAAGAGCATAGAGAGAACGGTAGGCCTACACACTCACCCTGACCAGTGGGGCTCGCCCGAATGCTCTCAGACACCCAGGCCCATTCCTAACCGGTACTGTTGGGTCATTAATAATATCTACAATAAAGACCCTGAACTGTTTGAAGCGGACTCTGAACTCTTACTATTGCGGCCTGCACTATCACCCCCAACATCCACCTACACTGCCCTGAGGCTACACTCTTCCCGTGGGGAATTATCCTACCCCTGTGCTGCACACCAACACCAGCCTCAGCGGTCTGCCTTGCAGCAGCGGTTATCTCCAACCGCAATCCACGGGTGGCGTAGTCGGACATTCAAAACACTGATAAATAGACTGCCACCATTTGGTCTGACCACCCTGAGCCACGGGATCAGGTTGCCACTACTACCCCCATCAGCACCGTACACTAGAAGGCCCGGTTCCGGGTACCCCACGGCCCAGGGGGCGAGTCAGCTTTGGCGTAGTCGGCAGAATTGTGACCAACCCGCAACAAACGGGTATTGCGTGCCTGGAAAAGACTCTATACATATCTGAGTGAAGTTTCCCTCCATTCGGGGCCATTTCCCGCCAATCGGAGCGTTTCCCGCCATCGGGCGCCATCTTCGGGACGCCACGCCTACGCTGAGACGCTGCTCAAGGTCCTGGAAGGAGATCCAGCGGATGCCGACGTCATCACCGAGCAAAGCAAGGTCCTCGCCCAGAGCATCGCGAGCGGAGCCGCGGCCTACAGAAGAGGATCGCCAGAAGGTAGGCCACAGTTAACTAGGGGGGAGGAAGATGTCGGACGCGGAGGGACCCTCTACCACCAGCGTAGCCGCTGCAGCTGTGATGCCGTTTTCCATGCCCTATATCCATAGGCGGATTATAATGAGGGCAATCCGGATTGCCCTCATTATATGTGCGGGCCGCCGCGGCACATAGCGGTAGCAGTGGCGGGAGGGGGGGGCTCGGACCGCTCCCCCAGCAGCGGCCGCCGCTACTTCTTCATCCGCCGGGCCAGCACTGCAGCAGTTAACTTCCCTGTGCTGGCCCGGCCGCATCACTGCTAGGAGACATGGCCCTGTGCGCGGCTGTGTCTCCTAGCTGTGACGTCACACAGTGCGCCCCGGCCTGCAGTGCTGCACCGGAAAAGAGAGAGAGCAGGCAGGAGGAATTGAGCCGGGGGATTGTGAGTGTGTGTGTGTGTGGGCAGATGTGTGTGTGGGCAGGTGTGTGTGTGTTTGTGGGCAGGTGTCTGTGTGGGCAGGTGTGTGTGTGTGTGTATATGTGTGTGTGTGTATATGTGTGTGTGTCTGTGTGGGCAGGTGTGTGTGTATATGTGTGTGTGTATATGTGTGTGTGTGTGTGTGTGGGGGCAGGTGTCTGTGTGGGCAGGTGTCTGTGTGGGCAGGTGTGTGTGTGTGTGTGGGCAGGTGTGTGTGTGTGTGTGGTCAGGTGTGTGTATATGGGTGTGTGTGTGTGTTTGCGGGCAGGTGTCTGAGTGAGCAGATGTGTGTGTGGGCAGGTGTGTGTGTGTGTGGGCAGGTGTGTGTGTGTGTGGGCAGGTGTTTGTGTGTGTGTATGTGGGCAGGTGTGTATGTGTGTGGGCAGGTGTGTGTGTGGGCAGGTGTGTGTGTGTGGGCAGGTGTGTTTGTGTGTGGGCAGGTATGTTTGTGTGTGGGCAGGTGTGTGTGTGTGTGTGGGCAGGTGTGTGTGTGTGTGTGTGTGTGTGGGCAGGTGTGTATGTGTGTGGGCAGGTGTGTGTGTGTGGGCAGGTGTGTGTGTGTCTGTGTGGGCAGGTGTGTGTGTGTGTGTCTGTGTGGGCAGGTGTGTGTGTGTGTATATGTGTGTGTGTGTGTGGGCAGGTGTGTGTGTGTGTATATGTGTGTGTGTGTGTGTGTGGGCAGGTGTATGTGTGTGTGTGTGGGCAGGTGTGTGTGTGTGTGTGTGTGTGTGTGTGGGCAGGTGTGTGTGTGTGTGTCTGTGTGGGCAGGTGTGTGTATATGTGTGTGTGTGTGTGGGGGGGGGGCAGGTTAGAAAGTCTTGCCCTGTTGAACACTACACCTGACTTGAGGCCACCACCTCTTGGTTGTCCAATGTTCTTGCTTCTCTAGGGCTCTTCTCAGATATTCATTATACCAGCTCCCCAGAATACCAAAGTTAGGGTGGGTGACCGCGAGCCCTGGTGGTGGTCATAACTGCGGCCACCCAGGGGCAATACTCCATAACAACAATCCCCTGAGGTGGTGTAGGATGTAAGGACCTATTCACACTACATTCAGCGCTGCATTCAGGTCTTTACACAAGGCTTACAACTGAATCCCTGAAATTCAGGATTGTGCTGTCTGAAATGAGACATCTGAAAGCAGAGAAAATGGAGCCTAAAGATTCAGACTTTAGCCTTGGTTTGCCTTTGTTCAAATCAATGGCTATGTCAAGGCACATCTGAATGCCAATTTTCAGGGATTTAGATAGAAGCCTGGAAAGAGGAGATGAATGCATTGCAAAATTCAGTGTGAATAGGCCCTTATATCTGAAGTCTTGATATTGATGCCACAAGCATTTTACTTGTTTTTAACTTAAAACAAAAATACACACACACAAATTATAAACACACACACACACACTATACATACACACACACTATACATACACACACACACACACTATACATACACACACAGTATACATACACACACATTATACACACACACACACAATACATACACACACACAGATGTGTATGTGGGCAGGTGTGTGTGTGTGGGCAGGTGTGTGTGTGTGTGTGTGGGCAGGTGTGTGTGTGTGATGTCTGTCTGTTTGTGTGTGTGTGTGTGGGCAGATGTCATTGTGTGATGTCTGTTTGTATGTATTTTTGTGTTTCAAATGTGTTTATGCGTGTCTGTATATGTTTGTGTGTGTGTATGTATGACTGCATGCGGCCTCCTGCTGATGTCTCTGGTGGGGCTCCGTGCATTATAGACGGCGCCATGCGGCCCCCCGCTGTGTATAGATGGCTAAGTGCGCCCCCCGCTGTGTATAGATGGCTACGTGCGGCCCCCCGCTGAGTATAGATGTCGCCGTGCGGCCTCCTGCTGTGTATAGATGGCTACGTGCGGTCTCCCGCTGAGTATAGATGGCGCTGTGCGGCCTCCTGCTGTCTCTGGGGGGAGCGCCGTGAGGCATCTATACTCAGCAGGAGGCCGCACATAGCCATCTATACACGTATACTCATCAGGAGGCCGCACGTAGCCATCTATACGGTGCCATCTATACACAGCGAGAGGCCGCACGGCGCCATCTATACACAGCGGGAGGCCGCACGGCGCCATCTATACACAGCGGAAGGCCGCACGGCGCCATCTATACACAGCGGGAGTCTCAGTGCTTTGCAAGAGCAGTCAATAAATTCTGCTTGACTAATTCTGAGCACCATAAAGTCTGGTTCGCTTCTAACCTGCTGTCTTCATTTTCAGCTTGCTGAATTCTAACTCATTTACTGTCATTCGAGACGATGCCTTTGCTGGTCTCTTTCACCTTGAATACCTGTAAGTGCTCCACTTAATGTCATATTTTTGATTCTGTTCTTCTTCATCTTTTGGCATGTGCAATTGTATGAGCAAGTATTCATATGAATTTATGACCTACTTAAACCTTGGAGGACCTTAAATTTTATTCAATCAAATTTTTTTCCAGTTTAAAACTATGGGACATATATGTGCCTTGGTCCTCAAAGGGTTTTTAAAGGGGCTGCAAACATGAATACGAAAAAAATAATTCAATTAGTGCTTTATGTGTTCATTTAATTTTCATTTGAAGTCCATTTTTTTTATATACCTTGAAATTAAACCCTACCCCATGGAATGAAGCCCTACCTACATAACATCTGAGAGCTACATGGATCCCGCTTGTGAGGTGCCTGTCCGTCACTACTATTCAGTTTTAGGGTCCACTCACTAAGCCATATATTCTCTCATGCAAGAGAATAGGGCCAATTATGCTAATGACACTGGGCTCAAACTCTGTCAGAGCTTCAACTGAGTGTGATCCGATTCTCTCGCAGCACATATATGGAGAAGATGGAGAACTTAATTTCTCCATCTTCTCCATAGTCTCTGTGAGTGTTCATCGGACTGCACTTGGATGACATCCGAGTGCAGTCCAATGTTTTACGTGCACCCATAGACTTGTATGGGTGCACATGGTCCGAATATCGAATGAGATTATTTTCTCATGCCAATAATCGCACTGTCCCATAGTATAACATAGGGCCGAGTCCTATCCGATAAAACATCACATAGCATTCGGCCGTGTTATACGACAGTGTGAGCGAGCCCTTAGAGTCAAGGAATATTTACATGCAAATGATGATATTACTCTCCAAGTGTATATTTTTTTAGGCGAGTTCATAGTAAATGCTTTGCATTTTTGACATGTGATCAACTAAAGAACAAGAAAGATTTAGGACCTTCCCTATAGAGAAACGGAAAATAGTTTGGAGGACTTGCATGTCCTTTTTTACTTATTATGAGAAAATCATAAAAGATCCCGTTTTTTAACCATGCTGTGACTTTCTGCTGAGGGAGAGGGAGAGAGCTGCCCTATTCAGAGTCTGTAATAAGACCTGCTGACAAAAGTGTTGAAGATACAGTCTAATGTGAATTAACAATAAAAAAAAGTTAATTTAACAAATGGCTTGTATTTTTTTTAATACAAACTTTTTTGTCTTTACAGCTCCTTTAAAGGGAATCTGTCATCAGGTTTTTGCCACCTAATCTGAGAGCAGCATAATGTAGGGTTAGAGGCACTGATTCCAGTAATGTGTCACTTACTGGGCTGCTTAGTGTTGTTTTGATAAAATCATTGATTTGTCAGAAGGTAATTATCACTAGATGACTAGTAAGTTCTGTAGGACCCCACCCCCATCACTGATCAGTAGATTTCTGTGTACACTGAGCATGGGCAGAAAGCTGCCAATCAGTGGTTTGGGTGGGGCTATACAGAGCGCAGCATTCAGAGAGCTGCTAGATCTGCAGCAGATAAAACGGTGATTTTCTCAAAATGACAACAAGCAGCTGAAAAAGTGACACATCGCTGGAATCAGGGTATCTGCCCCAATATTGTGCTGCTCTCAGATGAGGCAGCACAATTAATATTATGCCAAATAAATTTCCTGTGAACTATCACATGATCTATCACAGGGGATCATGTGACATGTCACGTGATAAATCAGGTGTGTGGAGGGGGCCCGCGCCTTCTAAACTGCCCGGGGCCCTTGCTACTCTTAATCCACCCCTGCCTATATCCCCGGAGCGGCCTGGATGCCCAGTATGCTGGCGAGTCGCATACCTTGGGCGACTTTAAAGAAAGGCTGTATAGCCTGTTCAAAGTTTATCCCCTGACAGAAGAACAGAAGGTAAGCATACTGATAGGGCAGTTAACTGGTGCGGCCCAGCGGGAGGTAAAGTCTTGGACAGCTGAGGAGAAAAGGACTGTAAGGGGGGTTCTGACCCGTCTACGGGACACCTTTGATACCCGTACCTCAGCAGAAATCAAAATGCGGTTCTATGGATGTAAGCAGCGAGCTCAAGATAGCATCTGAGATTATGCCCTAAATTTACAGGAAGCCTTAGGGGCAATTAAGCAAGCTGACCCTGGCAGCGTGCAGGATACAGATAAACTATTGACTGACCAGTTCATAGAAGGTCTGCTGTCCAGCGCCCACAGAACCCAGCTGCGCCTCATGGCCCTACAGAACCCCGATTTGACTTTTGCACAGTTCAAAGATAGGGCCATCCAGGTGCTCCGAGAACCTGCACCGGGTGGCGCTGTAGCTTCCCGGCGCCCTGCCATCCCTTACCACCAGGGGGCGGCGCCCTATCCCGCAAACCTTGTGGGGGCTGATGCGCAGGCCCTAAATCCATCCCCGCCTGCAAACCTCCACCATCAGGTCCAAGAACTAACAAAGAGTGTTGCTGCATTGACCGGGACCGTACAGTCGTTACAGATGGACCTGTCAGGACCAATCAAGCTGGCTTCCAGTCCGGAGGATGTCCCGTGGTGTCGACGGAGGAGGATCCCGTCATTCAGAGGGAGGCCCGCCGATCATTACACTGAGGATGGACAGCCGATTTGCCGCCGTTGCAGCCAGCCGGGACACGTAGCCAGGTACTGTACTTTAAATGGGTCCGACCTGGGGCAAAGGGCCAACCCCCAGGCATAAGGTCATCAGGCCCATCTAATTGGCGTGATAAGTACGTAGGGGGACGCCCGGTTTTACCCGTAGTGCTGGACGGTATCCCCATGAGTGCACTGCTGGACACCGGGTCCCAAGTGACTACCATCCCCTATGTACTTTTCAAGCAGTACTGGAGTGACACTGATATAACTCGTTATCCAGACGATGACTTGAGCATCATCGCCAGCAATGGTCAACCCGTGCCGCAGGTGGGGTTCAGAGAGATGACCATTAAGATTGGTAAAGTTGAACTGCCGGCACAGGGAGTGATCATTGTGGACATTGACCGTCGAGAAAGTCACCCTAAAATAACCTTGGGTACTAATGTGATTGAAAATTGTCTTTCAGAAGTAATTGTAATTTTGCAGCAGGTGGCGATGAATGCGAGCTCCAGCCAACAGAGGGTCCTCCAGAAGGAGATAAGAGCCCTGATGAGATGGCAACAGGTAGAACTGTCTGGTGGTGAGATCGGTAGCGTGAGGATGAGCGACTCGTTCCCCATTGCTATGCCCCCCAAAAGTGAAATGATCTGGTGTCGGACTGCAATCGGGTTAAGAGGGAGAGACTACCAAGCCATGGTAGAACCCGTGTACTCAGACAGCAGGCCCACCATTTTGACAGCCCGGGGGGTGGTCTATGTCCGCCATGGAAGGGTGCCCGTCCGGATCTTAAACATTGGGGAAAGGGAAGTACATTTGCCCCGGTACGCTACACTAGCCAAATTGTATACTGTTGAACACAATGCTGTCAGGGCCGTGGAACCCTTGCCTCCATCTCCCCAGGCGGAGGGTAATGGTTCCCAGAAACCCAAGGAGGACTGGTGCCAGAAACTCCACGTGGGTGCTGACTCCACTCCCTTGCACCAAAAACAAGGAGTCTACCGGGTGGTTCAAGAGTACGAGAGAATCTTTAGTAAGCACCCGCTAGACTTCGGCAGAGTGAAAGGAGTAGAACACCACATCCCCACGGGGAGCCACCCACCAATTGCTGAAAGATACAGACCTGTACCACCCCGCACACTATCAGAACGCAAAGGGCATTCTGAGAGAAATGAAGGAAGCCAGGGTCAATAGAGACAGTTGTAGCCCCTGGGCAGCCCCCTTGGTTCTGGTAAAAAAGAAAGACGGTACTATGAGAATGTGCGTGGACTATAGAGAAGTCAATCGTATCACCCATAAAGATAAATACCCGTTGCCTAGAATAGAGGAGTCTTTGGCCGCACTAAAATCAGCTAATTTCTTCTCTACTTTGGACCTTACTAGTGGGTACTGGCAGGTTCCTGTGGCAGAGGCTGATAAGGAGAAGACCGCCTTCACCACCCTGATGGGATTAAGTGAATTCAACTATATGCCGTTCGGGCTCTGCAACGCACCCGGGACCTTCCAGAGGCTGATGGAATGCTGTCTAGGGCACCGAAACTTTGAGACGGTCCTACTTTACTTGGACGACGTGATTGTCTATTCGAAGACTTACGAGGACCATCTAAAGCACCTGGCCGAGGTGTTCGAGGCCCTGGCAGGCTTTGGCATGAAAGTGAAACCTTCCAAGTGCCATCTGTTAAAGCCGAAGGTACAGTACCTGGGACACGTGATGAGTGCAGAAGGAGTAGCCCCCGACCCTGACAAAATCACGGCAATAAAGAACTGGCCAAGCCCCTCTAACATAAAAGAAGTGAGGCAGTTCCTCGGGTTGGTAGGCTACTACCGAAGGTTCATCCCCAGGTTCACCAAGATGGCAGCCCCTATGCAGGACCTCCTTATAGGACAATCTAAGACCAGAAGCCAAAAGCCACCCTTCAAGTGGGACAAGCCGGAAGAGGAGTCCTTCCGCCAGCTGAAGATGGCCCTCACGGGGGATGAGAACCTGGCCTACCCTGATTATGGCCAGCCTTTTATCCTCCACACAGACGCCAGTAATGTGGGGCTGGGAGCCGTACTGTCACAGAACCAACAGGGCAGAGAAAGGGTGATCGCGTACGCCATCCGGAAGCTGAGGCCCACCGAGAGAAACCCGGAGAATTACAGCTCCTTTAAGCTGGAGTCCTTGGCAGTGGTGTGGGCCGTAACAGAACGTTTCAAGCATTACGTGGCCTCTGTGAAGTTCACTGTGTACACGGACAACAATCCGTAGACACATCTGGACAATGCGAGACTTGGTGCCCTAGAGCAGCGGTGGATGGCCCGGCTAGCAAACTATGACTTCACCATCAAGTACCGGGCAGGCCGAGCCAATGCCAATGCAGAAGCCCTATCGAGAATGCCCCACTTTCCCGATGAGGGAGAAGATCCAGACGAGTTGGAGGAAATAGAGCTCCCTGCATTCCACCGGTACGGGGCCACTCAGTACTCCCACCTTGTAAGAGACAAAGACTTGACCACTGTCATGTTCAATTCCTTACCTCACCACGGCTGGGCTGAAACGCAAGATAGTGACCCTGCAATTCGCCTGGTGAAAGACCTCTTGACCCAGGCAGACGCTAGCCCTGGCTCGGACGCTCCAGAGGAAGCCAAGCAGTTATGGAAGGAGAAAAGCAGGCTATTCCTCTACGAAGGTAAGCTGTGCAGAAGGCTTGTCAACCACCGGACGCACGAGCTGACCTGGCAGGTAGTGGTCCCGAGACGAGATGCAGCAATGGTACTGGAGGCCTACCATGACAGAGCGGGACACTTCGGGTGGAAGAAACTGGAGTTCCTACTGAGAGAGCGGTTCTACTGGGTCGGAATGAGAGGGGCCATAGAGAAGTTGTGCAGGGACTGTGGCCCATGTAACCTCAGAAGGAAGGCGGTACCAGCCAGAAGACGCCCTTGATGCCCATCGTCACCAGGCAGCCTCTTGAGCTGGTAGCTCTGGACCATGTGAAACTGGCTCCAAGCCGGTCGGGCTACATCTATGCCCTGACAATAGTGGACCACTATTCCCGGTTCCTGCTGGTGGTTCCTGTTAAAGACTTGACAGCCCAAACAGCGGCCAGAGCCTTCCAACAACACTTCTGCCGTCCACACGGGTATCCGGAACAGGTCTTGACAGATCAAGGTCCAGCGTTTGAGGCTGAAATCTTCCAGGAGTTCTGCAACCTCTACGGCTGTAAGAAGATTCGGACAACGTCTTACCACCCACAAACCAACGGGCTGTGTGAGAAAATGAATAATATCGTCATTGATCTCCTCAAAACGTTGCCCCTGGAAGAACGCAGCCTGTGGCCGGAGAAGCTGCCAGACCTGATAGACTTATACAACCATATCCCGGTGAATGCTACAAATTGCACCCCGGCTTACCTGATGAGGGCAAGACCAGGTAAGCTGCCGATAGACCTGGAGATGGGAGTCCTGACCCCCGAGGACACCTCCCCAGACGCGGACTGGGATACGGAACGGCAGCTACAGTACAAGAAGGTACAGGAGAGTGTGGAGAGGAGTCTGGCTCAAGCGAGAGAAAAGCAAGAGAGGCTCTTCAACCAACACGCCCCTGCTGGTCCCCTGGAACCTGGTGAGCAGGTCCTGAAGCGGAAGAGAAGGCTTCACAAGCTAGATGACCAGTGGGAGAGCGACCCGTACACAGTACTGCAGTCCAACCACAACAACCCGAAGGTATGTGTAATTACCAAGGTTGGAGGAGAAACCACTAGCACCGTCTCCAGACACCACCTAAAAAGGTGCCCCGAGCAACTACAGAGTGCAGGAGAAGATCAAGATGACCTTGAACCCGCAGAAGACAAGAAAGAAATGATCAGCACAGTTCTTGGAGAGTTCCCCCGGTCCTGGACTCGGATAAATGATGCAATAGTGGTACCCGTCCTACACTTCCTTCAACCAACCCAGCAGGAACCTACAGGAGAGCAGGAGGAATCAGAAGACCAAGCAGCCCTAGAGGCAGAAGAACCCATGCCAGCAGCCCAGGAGAGTCAACCCTCTGCTGACAGTGAGCCTGCCATACCTGCGGTAAGCCAAAGGACCCGCAGATAGCTGCCTGCACTGCCTGTAAACCCAGCTAGTAGCTGTACCCTGAATGCTAGTGGGGAAAGTCAGGTTAGACCACCACCAGACAGTGGGTTACACAGGTCAACCCGGAGCACTAGGGGGCAAATACCAGCTCGCTGGAAGATCTAAATGCTGTATATTGTAAATGTTTTATGTTTGTTGCCTGGTTGCTAATTATGTTTTTCCAGTCTTTCTAGTTCATGGACTAACAGGTTATGGACGCTGAATAACCGGAACTATCTTGTAGATAGTTGCACTTGGTGCCCTCTTTCGAAGATGGCCACGGAAGAAAAATCTGTCTGGTGTGGCCTCCTTGTGGCCCAAAGTAGAGAGCTCAGCCTTGTCGCCACGCCCAAGGCCAGGAAATTGGGGTTTATGAAAACAGGTCCCCACACCGTGGAAAACTTCACCTTGTTGGGTGAAATGGACACCCGGTCACGGAAGCGCCGTGACCTCAAGGACAAAATATACTTGTATATATGTTATGTTGTCATTTATACCCTGTATTTGTGTTTCCTGTTTAGTCCGGAGTACTACATTTTACTAGGGGAGAATGTGTCACCCCAGGCCTGGATGCCACAAACAATAATCTGTGTCTGAGAGCAGGAGGGAGGTCCCTTGGTTAGGGACAATTAGCATACAGCACCTCCTGTCCCAGGCCAGCAGGGGGAGCTGGCTGTCCCTATAAAAGCTGGAACTGGGGGCAGGGTTAGAGAGAACTGGAAGACCTAGCTCAGGAGTGAGACTAGTCCCAGAGAAGGAGGGACAGTTCAGCTGTAGCTGAGGAGTCCGTGAGGCAGAAGAGAAACTGCAAGCCAGGGACAGAGGCGACGAGAGCCGGTCCTGGAAGAGAACCAATCTACCGGGCATTGGGGTCCGAGGCTGTCAGGGTTACAAGCCCAGCAGCAGAGAACCAACCTGCGAGGGATTTCAGGTCCCTTGGCCTAAGAAGCCTGGAGGCTCCGCCACACAGAGGGACCTGTACAGCGAGGAGCAAGCAACAGGTACCCAAGGCCCTAGTCGCATGCCATACAGGCGAGAAGTACACGGCCAGCTCAGGGACGTGGGCTATTACACCACGAAAAGGGGGATAGTCAGAAAGAGCATAGAGAAAACGGTAGGCCTACACACTCACCCTGACCAGTGGGGCTCGCCCGAATTCTCTCAGACACCCAGGCCCATTCCTAACCGGTACTGTTGGGTCATTAATAATATCTACAATAAAGACCCTGAACTGTTTGAAGCGGACTCTGAACTCTTACTATTGCGGCCTGCACTATCACCCCCAACATCCACCTACACTGCCCTGAGGCTACACTCTTCCCGTGGGGAGTTATCCTACACCTGTGCTGCACACCAACACCAGCCTCAGTAGTCTGCCTCGCAGCGGCGGTTATCCCTGACCGCAATCCACGGGTGGCGTAGTCGGACATTCAAAACACTGATAAATAGACTGCCACCATTTGGTCTGACCACCCTGAGCCACGGGATCGGGTTGCCACTACTACCCCCATCAGCACCGTACACTAGAAGGCCCGGTTCCGTGTACCCCACGGCCCAGGGGGCGAGTCATGTGCATCAAATTATACATACACATATGGGGCAGTGGGGCTTCATACTATATACAGGTGCTTCTCACAAAATTAGAATATCATCAAAAGTTAGTTTATTTCAGTTCTTCAATGCAAAAAGTGAAACTCCTATATTATATAGAGTCATTACACACAGAGTGATCTATTATATAGAGTCATTACACAGAGGGATCTATTATATAGAGTCATTACACACAGAGTGATCTATTATATAGAGTCATTACACAGAGGGATCTATTATATAGAGTCATTACACACGGAGGGATCTATTATATAGAGTCATTACACACAGAGGGATCTATTATATAGAGTCATTACACACAGAGGGATCTATTATATAGAGTCATTACACACAGAGGGATCTATTATATACAGTTATTACACACAGAGGGATCTATTATATAGAGTCATTACACAGAGGGATCTATTATATAGAGTCATTACACACGGAGGGATCTATTATATAGAGTCATTACACACAGAGGGATCTATTATATAGAGTCATTACACACAGAGGGATCTATTATATAGAGTCATTACACACAGAGGGATCTATTATATAGAGTCATTACACACAGAGGGATCTATTATATAGAGTCATTACACACAGAGGGATCTATTTTAAGTGTTTATTTCTGTTAATGTTGATGATTATGGCTTACAGCCAATGAAAACACAAAAGTCATTATCTCAGTAAATTAGAATACTTCATAACAACAGCTTGAAAAATGTTTTTAAAATCCGAAAAGCTGGCCTACTGAAATGTATGTTTAGTAAATGCCCTCAATACTTGGTCGGGCTCCTTGTGCATCAATTACTGCATTAATGCGGCAATGTGGCATGGAGGCGATCAGCCTGTGGCGCTGCTGAGGTGTTATGGAAGCCCAGGTGGCTTTGATAGCAGCCTTCAGCTCATCTGTATTGTGGGGTCTGGGGTCTCATCTTCCTCTTGACAATACCCCATAGATTCTCTATAATAGATTCTCTATGGGGTTAAGGTCAGGCGAGTTTGCTGCCAATCAAACACAGTGATACTGTTGTGTGTAAACCAGGTATTGGTACTTTTGGCAGTGTGGAAAGGGGCCAAGTCCTGCTGGAGAATGACATTTCCATCTCCATAAAGCTTGTGGGCAGAGGGAAGCATGAAGTGCTGTAAAATGTCCTGGTAGACGGCTGCGCTGACTTTGGTCTTGATAAAACACAGTGGACCTCCACCAGCAGATGACATGGCTCCCCAAACCATCACTGATTGTGGAGACTTCACACTAGACCTCCAGCAGCTTGGATTGTGGCCTCTCCACTCTTCCTCCAGACTCTGGGACCTTGATTTCCTAATGAAATGCAAAATGTACTTTTCATCTGAACACAACACCTTGGGCCACTGAGCATCAGTCCAGGTCTTTTTCTCTTTGGCCCAGGTAAGACGCTTCTGGCGTTGTCTATTGGTCATGAGGGGCTTGACACAAGCAATGCGACACTTGTAGCCCATGTCCTGGATACGTCTGTGTGTGGTGGCTCTTGAAGCAGTGACTCCAGCAGCAGTCCACTCCTTGTGAATCTCCCCCAAATTTTTGAATGGCCTTTTCTTAGCAATCCTTTCAAGGCTGCGGTTATCCCGGTTGCTTGTGCACCTTTTTCTACCACACTTTTTCCTTCCACGTCCATTAATATGCTCGGATACAGCACTCTGTGAACAGCTGCTTCTTTAGCAATGACCTTTTGTGGCTTACCCTCCTTGAGGAGTGTGTCAATGACTGCCTTTTGGACATCTGTCAAGTCAGCAGTCTTGCCCATGATTGTGGAGCCTACTAAAACAGACTAAGGGACCTTTTTAAATGCTTAAGAAGCCTTTGCAGGTGTTTCTTGTTAATTCTAATTTACTGAGATAGTGACTTTTGTGTTTTCATTGGCTGTAAGCCATAATCATCAACATTAGCAGAAATAAACACTTAAAACAGATCACTCTGTTTGTAATGACTCTGTATAATATATGAGTTTCACTTTTTGGATTTAAGAACTGAAATAAATTCACTTTTTGATGATATTCTAATTTTTTGAGAAGCACCTGTATGTAGCAGTGCGGCAATTATACTATATACAGTCAGGAGTATAAGTACTTGATACACTGACAATTTCGAAAGTTTTTCCACCTACAAAGAATGAAGAGGTCTGTTTTGTTCTACTTAACTGCTGCAACTTGGACCTTTAACAGGATTTATATTTCACCTATGAGAAAGCATACTATGTGTATTTGGCAGATTAACTCAGGCATGTTTATGATAAACTGAATACCTGGATTGGAGTCCTATTTATATACAGAATATTGACTATTAATGCTGGCAGAGTAAGTCTTAGGCTATATTCACACTAGGTGTTTTTTTTCTGCAGCAAAACATAATCTCTTGGCAGGAAAGAAGTAGCGTCAAAAACGCAGGTTTTGGTGTGTTTTTTTGCAGTGGTTCTTGGTGCATTTTTGGTGCGTTTTTCAGGATCCCAAAGTTCAGCTTTGCTTCCACCATAGACACATGAAAACAGGTCACCATTGCAAGACATATGTTCATGAAAAAGTACACATTACAAATGTAACAGGGGGGAGTGGGGGGTGAATTGGTCTGGAATGGTTTATCTAAGACCCTGGCAGTGCATTGAATTTGTAGGACACTATTTACTTTCACATTATGGTTTGCCATTGAGTTGCTCAGGCATTGTTCATTTTCACACCTCCCTGGGCCACACGTGTTGTTCAATCTCACACCTAGCTCAACCAATGTTTACTTTGTAGGCATCACTAATTTAATTAAACTGTAATAATCCAAGCTGCTATCTCAGGTGACCAAGACAAGATGGTTTAAAGTTGGGAAAATCACAGGAATAAATGTGTGTCACATACTTGCTTTTTTCACTAAAAACGCAGCAAATGTTCACACTAGGCTTTTTTTCAGCATTTTTTTCCACCACCCTTTTTTTTAATGGGTGAAAAACGCTGAAACAGGTGACATACTCTATTGCAAAAAGCCATGGAGAGCACAAAATACTGAGGACAAATAAGCAAGCTGTGTGCATGAGATTTCGGAAATCTCATAGACTTTGTTGGTACTGTAAAACGCAGCTGAAAATTTGCATAAAAAGCCTGCTAAAAAAACGTCTAGTGTGAATATAGCCTTGTATAACAGTTTGCCAATGAGTTAGGATATATGACCACGATGCAGAACTGCTGCAGATTTTTCCTATGCGTTTCTGCATCTCCCTGGGTTGTCAAGCGCTTTGCCAAGTGATTTTAGCATCACTTGGAAAAGTGCTTGACAACTTGGTCACACTATATAATTCCATGCAACCGGCATGGATTTACATAGTGTGACCAAGTTACAATGCTGCAAATGCAGCATCAATAATAAAAAAAAAGAATAATAATGGTGAAAAATAAAAAAAAAACATTATACTCATCTTCCGATGGTCCTCGATCTCCTTCTCCGGTGAGTCCGGTGTCTTCGGCGGATCACGGTGCTGTAAAAGGACCTTCCATGACGTCATTTAGTCATGTGACAGGTCACGCGACCGCCGATGTCAGCGGTCGCGTGATCTGTCACATGACTAAATGGCGTCATGGAAAGTCCTTTTACCATCGCGAGCAGCCGAAGAGCCAGCAGCACCGCCAGGAGCAGACAGGGGCCATCAGAAGGTAAGTATATGTTTATTTTTTATTTTAATTCTATTTTAACTACAGGTACTATGGTACCCGGGTCTGGAGGAGAGTCTCTTCATCTCCTGACCCGGGTACCATCCATGCATTGAGTCGTATAGTATCCACATGTGTATTTTTAGTCATTCGGATGTTATGCGTTCCAATGCAAGTCAATGGCGGCTAAATCGCAGCGACTCTGCAAAATTAATAGACGAGCTGCGGATTTTTCCGCAATGATAATCCGCAGCGGAAATCTCCGCAGCATGTGAACAGCACATGCGGATTATCATTGGGGACCATTGCAGACCTATCACCAAGCGTTTTTTAAGTGTTTCCGCGGCGGAAGTTACGCTGCAGAAACGCCTAAAAAACGCATAGTGGGCACACAGCCTTAAAAGTTCTATGGTGAAGAAAAACACGTGAGATAATAAATGCGAAATATACAATATTTCCCATAATATGACTGAGGATATCTTTAGGGTGTATTCACTGTTTTTTCTTCTGCAGCAATAAATGCTGTGTTTTACAGTACCATCTTAGTGAATGACATTTCTGAAATCTCATTCACATGCTGTTTTTTTGCATTTTTTTAAATCTGCAGCTTGTCAAGTCTTTCAGAGGTTTTGCAGCATTTTTCACCCATTCAAATGAATGGAAAAAAACCACAAGTTAAAACACCTGAATTTTAAGCAGCGTTTTTCCTGCCACCTTTGATTTTTGGGGTAGAAAAAAATGCTGCCAAAATCCAACTTGTCAACACACCTTTATCCTGGTTGTGTTCTAATTGGATATAAAATAGAACGGCCATGATAACATGGGTAGTTAATTGTATGGTGTTTTCACTTTATATATTACCAGGCCGCATTCTATTTGCGCAGAGCTGCTCCGTGAAGATTCTATCACAAGATTCCGTGATGACATCACAGGTGATGGTGACATCACTGCTCACAGGCGCTATATATACAATGCACATAGGCTCACCCGTGCCTTTCTTGGCTCTATAGTGACTGATAGCACTTGCAGTTTTTCACTATGGCTGGAATTGTTTTGGACATTCCTCAGGTAAAAGCACTATTGTTGATCCTTATGATCAATCGTCCTAACAGTGTGCTTCTACCACCCGATGGCGTCCTCAGCTTCACTCACCGGCTGGTGATGGAGCTAGTAAAGGATTGCCTGACCAAACACCGACAACGTCGTCTAACGTCAGACTATCTGACGGATTTACTTCAGAACATCAGGACATTACTACACCAGGTAAGTGGAGGACACTCTGCACAGAACATCTCAATATTGATAGATAATAATGGAGGGATAGAAGCTTTTTCTACTAATATATCATATTTTGCAGACCATAAGACGCACCAAAAATTTTTGGGAGGAAAATAGGAAAAACATTTATTATAATAAAATGGGGGTCTGTGTTATAGTCCGAATTTTCGGTTGCTTACTGAGGGGGGTGGTGGCAGTGGAGCGAGGTCACAGGAGGCAGAGTCGCTGCTGCAGGAAGTCGGCAGTAGGAGTGGGGCACTGCTGCGGGCCCCAAGCTGGGAGGAGCGGGGTGTCCAGAAGGTGCGAGGCTGCGGGCCCTGGGCTTCAAGGAAATGTTAGCGGTAATTCAGGAGGGGAGGCCCTGCTCTGCTTATTGATTTCTCTGCAGTGGGCTTCAAGAAGTAGGCTGCTGGAGATGGCCAATACGTAAATTGAGATCTCAGCTCGTCATTGAGCCGAGATCTAAATCTTCACATGCACTGCCTCCAGCGGCCATTTGCCTGAAGCCCACCGCCAGAAAATCAATGGGCAGAGCGGGGACTCCCCTCCTAAATCACCGCTAACATTTCCTTGAAGCCCAGGGCCCGCAGCCTCGCACCTCCTGGATACCCCGCTCCTCCCAGCTCGGGGCCCGCAACAGCGCCCCACTTCTACTGCCGGCTTCCTACAGCAGTGACCCTACCTCCTGTGACCTCACTCCACCACAGCCACCCCCCTGGTAAGCTACATTCAGACAATTATTATTATTAATAATCTGTCTGATATGCTGGGATGGAGAGTTCCAGAGTAGGGGGGATGCACGGGAGAAATCTTGTATGCGATTGTGGGAAGAGGAGATAAGAGGGGAGTAGAGAAGAAGATCTTGTGAGGATCGGAGGTTGCGTGCAGGTAAGTACCGGGAGACTAGGTCACAGATATATGGAGGAGACAGGTTGTGGGTGGCTTTGCATGCCAAGGTTAGGGTCTTGAACTGGAGTCTCTGGGTAATGTGGAGCCAGTGAAGGGATTGGCGGAGCGAGGGGAGAAGCCAGGGAATAGCGGGGGGACAGGTGAATTAGTCAGACAGCAGAGTTTAGAATATATTGGAGGGGTGCGAGAGTGTTAGAAGGGAGGTCAAAAATTTTGGAAAAAAAGGCATCTTATAGTCCAAAAAATACGGTAAAACACGAGTCCCCAAATACAGTATGTAGTCATTGTATCTGCAGACAGATAACCGATGTCACATACAATTTCCGCCTCCATTCTGACCGCTCTCATCTCAAAATTCTCCTTTCCATTTTTCCTTCTTTATAGGCTGAAGAAAGATCTCAGACTGAAGATTTGGCTGTCTTTAAAGAACTGGCCGAAAAAGTCCTGTCTATACTAGAACGCTCATTGGAACGCCCGGTAAGGATCAATATTAATAGACGTATCTTAATCCACCGTATCTGAGGAGACTTTCTGAGAAAAGTTCTGAAGATGGCGCGGGATTTGTATCGTTACAATTGGTGCATCTGTAAATGTTGGTTTAGTCCTTCATGATTTATGTATTTGGTGATTTAGTGAAATCTTCCACATATTAATTATATATATTATATCTATCAGGAAACAACAGGAGGCGACGCCAAATATGGGCAAAATGTGAGCCCGAAAATCCCTGACCCTAATAGGAGTCAGCCGGAGCTGAACAGCGATCTGATTACAGGTGAGCGATCACCCGACCTTCTACAAGGAATGTCCAGATATTACAGAGGACGGAGGATAATGTTAGATTTACTCTCTACTCTGTGTAATGGGAACCTGGCAGCACATTGTTACATATAGAAGTAGTGGTGTGACGGTATAGGCCATTGTCCCCTAATAATAATTGTTTGTAGAAATCCAATGTGCCAGTCAGGAGAAATTTAAAGTAGACACCATATACAAATCAGAATGGAAGTGCGCTGGGGGCGTGAAAGAAGAAATCCAAGTGCAGTGACACGCCCCCAGTGCACTTCCAGGCTAATTTGCAAATCTCTCCTATGTTTCAGCTCTCTTACCATCACTCGTATGTGCAGCGTGGGTGGGGGGTTCCTCATTCATGTGATGGAGGGTCCATTCTGCAGTGCTATAGCAAGTAACATGAAATAAATTAAATTTAAATTGCATTACTGCTCTAGAAAATGGGAAAAAACTAAGATACTGAGCACATAATTTGGCCAATTCATGAATGCCCAGCAGCCAATGACAAGGCGATCTTTTTGTTGGAATCCTCTCCTAATGTGAATCCTCTCCTAGGCTGAAGCCTACATTTATATGGGTAGGTAGGATCCTGTTGTAATTAAAACCACCACAGGCTGATGGGTGGAGATAGGTTCCCAGCAAAAAAGGTCGCCTTGCCGTGACTGCTGGGCATGCACCGAGCAAAAGAAGGTCGCCTTGCCGTGGCTGCTGGGCATGCACCGAGCAAAAGAAGGTCGCCTTGTCGTGACTGCTTGGCATGCACCCAGCAAAAGAAGGTCGCCTTGTCGTGACTGCTGGGCAAGCACCCAGCAAAAGAAGGTCGTCTTGCCGTGACCGCTGGGCATGCACCCAGCAAAAAAAAAGGTCACCTTGCCGTGGCTACTTGGCATGCACCCAGAAAAAGAAGGTCGCCTTGCCGTGGCTGCTGGCCATGCATGAATTGGCCAAATTATGCACTAAGTATCTTCCTTTTATCATATTTTCTACAGCAGTAATGCAATTCAAATTTCATTTATTTCATGTTTACATGCTATAGCGTTACAGAGTGCAACTTTGTTAGTTATGTATTTGGATGGCTACTCTTAGTATGCACCTGTTCACACCCATTTTCTTTTCGGAAGTGATGGTCAGTCTTTTGTTATTTATGAAGGGGTTCCTCCATCATTTACATTACATTTATCTATGGATTCCCCGTATATTCTCATATTTAGAATCCCCATATAACGAGTATTAATCCCATTTACAGACATCTTGTCATTTCTCCGTTTTATTGCTGTATTATCTATGTAGGAATAATATCCTCTAATACATTTCATTTCTTCATCATTATTTTAGAAACAACTGAGCTGTCGAATCCTAACAATGGAATTAGTGAGATCCCGGAGATCCAAGAATCCGTAAGTATCATAGAGGGGGATGCGTGTGTGTCATCAGATCATGGCGTGTGAATGACTCGTCCAGTATTATCCCCCATACAACCATGGGACGTCTCTATTCTAAGTGTAGATGACCCTATGGTGTTAATTACATTTGAATTACAGGGAATCTGTCACCAGGTTTATGCTATTTGGTCTGAGAGAAGCATGATACAGGGACAGAGACCCTGATTCCTGTGTTGATTACTTTACTCGGTGGAGCAGTTGTGATAAAATCACTATTTTTTTCTGCTGCAGAGCTCTGAATGCTGAGTCTTGTATAACCCCGCCCACACCATTGATTGGCAGCTTTCTGTGTACACTGTGCATAGGCAGAAAGCTGCTAATCAGTGGTGGAGGCAGGGGTACAAAGCAATAGGACTACCTGGCTAGACAGATAGTCTTCTAGTGATAATCTACTGATTTTATTGAAACAGCCACACACAGCCTAGTAAGTAACACATCACTGGAATCAGGGTCTCTGCCCCTACATGATGGTGCTTTCAGAATACATAGCAAACACCTGGTGACAGATTACCTGTAAGTCCTCCTCTGTGTGATCTCCCACATTATCCAGAATGTTATAGTAATGTATGATGACCGTTGCAGGGCGGCTCCAGGATTTCGTGGGCCCTGGGCGAAAGAGTCTCAGTGGCCCCTTTAACACATACCACGATTCATGATGCACAGATACCGCAGATAATATATATATATATATATATATATATATATATATATATATATATATAGTACAAGCCCGAAGATTTCACTTCTTACATTACATGAGCGATATCTATTGTAAATTCCACAATAACTCAGAAAGCGGCGAATCCTCACAGCTCACAGTGCAGACCGGACAGTAATGTCCTCCACACAGTATAATGGCACCACATAGTCCTCTATACCGTATTATGAGCTCCATATATTGCTCCATATAGAATAATGGACCCCATAAAATGCTCCACGCAGGCTGTGCCCCCATATAATGCCCCACGCAGGCTGTGACCCCACACATAATGCCCCATGCAGGCTGTGCCCCTCACATAATGCCCCATGCAGGCTGTGCCCCCCACATAATGCTCCATGCAGGCTGTGCCCCCCACATAATGCCCCATGCAGGCTGTGCCCCCCACATAATGCCCCATGCAGGCTGTGCCCCCCCCTACATAATGCCCCATGCAGGCTGTGCCCCCCCCACATAATGCCCCATGCAGGCTGTGACCCCACACATAATGCCCCATGCAGGCTGTGCCCCCCACATAATGCCCCATGCAGGCTTTGACCCCCCACATAATGCTCCATGCAGGCTGTGCCCCCCACATAATGCCCCATGCAGGCTGTGCCCCCCCCTACATAATGCCCCATGCAGGCTGTGCCCCCCCCACATAATGCCCCATGCAGGCTGTGACCCCACACATAATGCCCCATGCAGGCTGTGCCCCCCACATAATGCCCCATGCAGGCTTTGACCCCCCACATAATGCTCCATGCAGTCTGTGACCCCCACATAATGCCCCATGCAGGCTTTGACCCCCCACATAATGCCACATGCAGGCTGTGCCCCCCCCCACATAATGCCCCATGCAGGATGTCCCCCTCCCACATAATGGCCCATGCAGGATGTCACCCCCCATATAATTCCTCATGCAGAATGTCCCTCCCACATAATGCCCCATGCAGGCTGTGCCCCCCACATAATGCCCCATGCAGGCTGTGCCCCCCCACATAATGGCCCATGCAGGATGTCACCCCCCATATAATTCCCCATGCAGGATGTCCCCTCCACATAATGCCCCATGCAGGATGTCCCACCCCACATAATGCCCCATGCAGGATGTCCCCCACACATAATGCCCCATGCAGGATATCCCCCCCACATAATGCCCCATGCAGGATGTCACCCCCCATATAATTCCCCATGCAGGATGTCCCCCCCACATAATGCTCCATGCAGGATGTTCCACCCCACATAATGGCCCATACAGGATGTCACCCCCCATATAATGCCCCATGCAGGATGTCACCCCCCCATATAATGCCCCATGCAGGATGTCCCCCCAACACATACTGCCCCATGTAGGATGTCACCTCTCACCCCATATATTGCCCCATGCAGGATGTCACCTCTCACCCCATATAATGCCCCATGCAGGATGTCACTTCTCCCCCATATAATACCCCATGCAGGATGTCACTTCCCCCATATAATGCCCCATGCAGGATGTCACCCCCCATATAATGCCCCATGCAGAATGTCACCTCTCACCCCATATAAAGCCCTATGCTGGATGTCACTTCCCCCCCCCATATAATGACCCATGCAGGATGTCACCTCTCACCCCATATAATGCCCCATGCAGGATGTCACTTCTCCCCCCATATAATACCCCATGCAGGATGTCACTTCCCCCATATAATGCCCCATGCAGGATGTCACCCCCCATATAATGCCCCATGCAGAATGTCACCTCTCACCCCATATAAAGCCCTATGCTGGATGTCACTCCCCCCATATAATGACCCATGCAGGATGTCACTTCTCCCCCTCATATAATACCCCATGCAGGATGTCACCCCCCTATATAATGGCCCATGCAGGATGTCACCCCCCATATAATTCCCCATGCAGGATGTCCCCTCCACATAATGCCCCATGCAGGATGTCCCACCCCACATAATGCCCCATGCAGGATGTCCCCCACACATAATGCCCCATGCAGGATATCCCCCCCACATAATGCCCCATGCAGGATGTCACCCCCCCATATAATTCCCCATGCAGGATGTCCCCCCCACATAATGCTCCATGCAGGATGTCCCACCCCACATAATGGCCCATACAGGATGTCACCCCCCATATAATGCCCCATGCAGGATGTCACCCCCCCATATAATGCCCCATGCAGGATGTCCCCCCAACACATACTGCCCCATGTAGGATGTCACCTCTCACCCCATATATTGCCCCATGCAGGATGTCACCTCTCACCCCATATAATGCCCCATGCAGGATGTCACCTCTCACCCCATATAATGCCCCATGCAGGATGTCACTTCTCCCCCCATATAATACCCCATGCAGGATGTCACTCCCCCCATATAATGCCCCATGCAGGATGTCACCCCCCATGTAATGCCCCATGCAGAATGTCACCTCTCACCCCATATAAAGCCCTATGCTGGATGTCACTCCCCCCCATATAATGACCCATGCAGGATGTCACTTCTCACCTCATATAATACCCCATGCAGGATGTCACCCCCCTATATAATGCCCCATGCAGGATGTCCCCCCCATATAATGCCTCATGTAGGATGTCACCTCTCACCCCATATAATGCCCCATGCAGGATGTCACTCCCCCCCATATAATGCCCCATGCAGGATGTCACTTCTCCCCCCCATATAATACCCCACGCAGGATGTCCCTACCTCCCCCCCATATAATGCCCCATGCAGGATGTCACTTCTCCCCCCATATAATGCCCCATACCTCCATACATAAAAAAAAATAATCAAATGCTCACCTCACTGCTCACCAGCTGTGGAGAGGTAAGTATTGTGCCGGCCGTGGTCCAGGGCAAGCATTGGGGGGGGGGAGCAAGGCCCACTAGCTGGCGCTGGCACCACTCTCCTCTGCTCACCGGTCCCATAGCACGCCAGGGTGCCCGACAGCAAGTGGGCCCCTCGCCTACTCAGGGCCCCGGCACTTGCCTGGGTGTGCTGGGTGCTAGCGCCAGGTCTGCCCAGCGTCCGGTTTGTATCCTCCCAACATCATATCAGTGTAAATCATCTGGGACATAATATGGGGGAAGTTTTTGCATCTGTAACTTTTTTCCTGCATCTTCGATAAATCAGTATTATTTCTTATTCTTTTATAGAGCGTGATGGATTCATTGGTTCCGGCGAGAAAGCCGCATATGAGCGACTATGAAACTTCCAAACTCATCAGCAGTGGAAATTTTGGGTGAGATTTCTGTTGCCATAATCCACATTTCTCAGGGTTCCCTATGACAATGCTTCTGCTCCTGCACTCTACCATTCAGTGTTATCATAGGGAATTATATGATCTGTAGCAAATCAAACTGTAAGGAAAGCGATTTAAATAATATAATTACATATAATATAATATATAATAATATAATATTATTACATTCGCCTGTGCTAGACCCTCATCTGTTCTTATGCTGCCTCCTCCACCTGAGCTTTTCTGCTCTCCACTCTGATCTTTGTTTTGATGGGGGGGCTCCATTATGAAGCTGATCAGAGAAGTTGGCTACACATGGTCACATGAAGGGTGACACTATATTGACGTCAATGACATCTACACCCTCCACCATGACCATGTGGGCCCAATCACTGGCCTCAGCAGCAGAAGAGAGCCCTGGAGCACATTCATTTTGGACCAATTTTATTTGCACTAAATTGTATTTGGTCAGTTATAGCGAATCTGCCCAAAGAGAATTTCGATAGATTCTCGTATCTATAATGTGACCTGGGTGATGGCTGCGGCAGAAGTGGCATTGTGGAGACCTCCAATAGGTGATCTATGTAGTGCTATTTTATGTATTTCTAGATGTGGATTTATAGTGGCGGCCAGACTTCTAGTATTAAACATATGCAAATTGTCTCTTCAGAGAGGAAGCAAACTAGAACTCCACCTATAGGAAGTAGCAATCCTAAAAGTCAATATCGACCCTTTATCAAGCCTTGTCACATGACTTAGGATAATAGCCAAAACCAAATCTCAATTTGCAGGAACTGTGTTCTGGGGTACTGCCCCTCTTCAGTGCAAAGTGTGAATGGTTTGACTGGGTGAGAGGTGTCTGACCGGTATCCAAGGGGTTGACGTTTCTCCTTGCGGACATGAGGAGACTTTTAAGCCACAATGCTCCTCTGGGAAATAGGATTGCTACTTCCTATAGGTGGCACTAGGGTGCTAGTTCTCTTCCTCTCTGAAAAGAGACAATTTGCATATTTCCCAGAAGAGCATTGCAGCTTAAAAGTCTCCTCACCTTGACATGCTTAACATGGCTTTTTCCGCAAGGAGAAACATTACCGCTTGGATCCCGGTCAGATGCCTCTCACCCAGCCAAACCATATCTCACACTTTGCACTGATGAGTGCTTGTACCCCAAAACATAGTGTCCGAAAATTGAGATTTTGGTTATGGCTATTATTCCATGTCATGTGATAAGGCTCGTTAAAGGGTTGATATTGACTTTTAGGATTACTACTTCCTATAAGGGGCACTAGAGTTCTAGTTCTCTTCCTCTCTGAAGAGACAATTTGCATATTTCCCAGAGGATCATTGAGGCTTAAAAGTCTCCTCACCTTGACAAGCTTAACATGTCACTCTCCGCAAGGAGAAATGTTACCAGGATACCAGTATTAAACATATAATGATTTCTATAGATGGATTATTAATAAGGATTTATTATAACCGATGGATTCTCCTTATCTCCAGGGCCGTCTACTTGGTGCATCATAAAGACTCACACCAGACCTTTGCTATGAAGAAAATGGCTAAGCGGAACCTAAATACTGCACAGAGATTGGAATGGGCCTTTCTGGAGAGGGACATCTTAACATTTGCTGATTGTCCCTTTGTGGTCTCCATGCTCTGCTCCTTTCCAACTAGATCTCACCTGTGTATGGTCATGGAGTATGTAGGAGGTAAGACACATCTATTGTATTATATTCAGCCCATGTCTGCTTTCATCTTATCACTGCTCATATCATTAGGACATTGTTGGTTACTTCCCCACAGAGCATTTACTATAGGTTATCTATTACCAAGATGCTCGTAAATTCATTGATCTTGGTGCAGGGGCGCTATGGGGCTCATCAGTCGGAGGGGGTCTGTCGACGCTCGGCAGTGGGCAGCATCCCTCCACCTGTCATCACAATTTCAGCGGTATTTGCTTCTTCAAGGAGGTGGGGCTGGTGGGGGCAAAAATACTGAGTAGGTGGCTAGTAGGGGCCAAAATACTGAAAGGGGGCCGTATGACTAGATATGGGGGGACTGTGAATGCTGAGTGGAGGTCATCATATTAAGTGGGGTGCTGTGGGGGTCCTCACTCTATATGGAGGCCCCCATTCTGTGTGGGGACATCATACTGAGTGGGGAGTTATGCGGACCATTATATTGTGTGAGGGACTGTGGGAACCATTATCCTGAGTGGGAGGGTTGCTGTGGGTGCCATCACACCGAGTAAGGGGTTGTGGCTGGCCTCCTTCTAAGTGGTGGCTTCCTTAGGAGGATTCACTGTGGGGATACCATACTCATTGAGTGTGGGTGTGGGCATTTTTGGGAGCATCATACTCTAAAATGGCCATAAAAGTTGTATTGCTGGTGAGAACACCAAGCTGCTTCAACAGGGATATAAATATATTTCTTTTTTATTTTTTAGGGTGGGGGGCAATTACAACTTTTGATATGGGGTCTTGTGATTTCTATGTACGCCACTATCTGTGTGATCTCCCCAGGATGTTTCCGCTCACTGCTCATTATACATCATGGTTATCTGCTCGTGGTATATCATGGTTATCTTCTGTATAAACCCCTCACCGGTCATATTTCCTTTCTTCTATAGGTGGAGACTGTGGGACCCTTCTAAGCACCAGGGGTCCTTTCTCTGTCCCCATGGCCCGCTTGTACTTTGCAGAGGCGGTACTTGCCGTGGAATACCTGCATAGTTACGGTGTGGTGCACAGAGACCTGAAGCCGGAAAAGTAAGTGCCCCCGTAGTATAATAAAGTGGGGAAAGTTGTCATTTATTATCATTCAGTCTGTGAGGCTAAAACCATCTTCTCTTTTGCAGCCTCCTGATTACATCTACTGGACATATTAAAGTTACCGATTTTGGGATTTCAAAACTTGGTCTAATGATACCGAAAACCAACACCTACAAGGAATTAGCAGTGGACATCTCCAGAGAGTTCCAGGACCGTGAGGTCAGCATCACCTACAAGAACTTAGCTTGTTATTTGCAAATCTCATCACACTATTGTCTCTTCTCTACGTTCTTCCTTTCTAGAGAACTTTTCCACTAATATTTTATCTTCTGCATTGTGTTTTAACGATGATATCTTGTCATAATAATTGTTTCATCGATTCTCATCTCTATGTTCTGTTGGTTTCCAGTTCTGTGGCACCCCATGTTACATAGCCCCAGAGATCATCCTGAAAGAAGGCTATGGAAGACCTGTTGACTGGTGGTCATTGGGGATCATCCTGTATAAATTCCTGCTGGGATGTGTACCATTTGATGCTGATTCCCTCACTGAGCTTTATAAAAGGGTTGTCATTGGTGAGTAGAATAATCCGATCATTGCGTTGATTGGTTACATTTGTTTAGTTATTTCCTTTGCTTTATGTTACAGTCCAGTAAAGAGGTTTTATTTTCTGTAATTTTCTATGTAACAGGAGAACTAATTTGGAATTGTGATCGCGCTCCACCCCTGGATGCTCAGAATCTCATCACTGAGCTGCTCAGAAGAAATCCTGTGCGTAGACTTGGGACAGGTAACAGATATACTAGTATTAATATTCCCTTATTAGACCAAGGACATATCGCTCATGTCCATGAAGATCAGCATTTCTCTATCAGCTCATCTACTGTATTTCTAGTTCTCCACACTAAGACTTCCAGTTTATTTCCTTCATGTCGGCTCAGTTTTGTCATTAGTTCAGATAACGATAAACTGTTCAGATATGGAGCCATCCCTGACTATGTCCGCATCACTTTTGTTTTTCTTTTTCTAGGAGGAGCATTTGAGATCAAGGTTCATCCATTCCTGAGTGACTTGGACTTTGACAACATTCTGAGCCAGGAGCTGGAGTATGTTCCTCAGCTTGTTTCAGACGCAGACACCAGCTTATTTATCAGTAAGTAGAAGGAGACGTCATCTAGACTAAGCGACTGTTTGTCTCATCTTCCCTAATATGTGATCATCTGTTCCCATTAATATTAGTGATAAATAGTGACTGTGTTATACTGACAACCTCTAATAATACTTCATTACCTATTTCTTGTAGATCATTCTGATATAAACAAACATCTGGTCTCAAAGGATGAGGAAGGCACAAGTGAGAACAATGAGAGCCTTGACTTCCAAAATTTTACGTCATCTTCTGAAAAGCTTTGTAAAGTAAGTATGTGATTAATAAATCCAAAATATGTAAAATAAATGTAAAACAACTCTAAAAGTACATAAAAAAAATATTTTATATCTTATTTTTATCCGTATTTAGCTCTGTATCATCGCTACCAGGATGGTGAACAATGAGGATCCCAATGCCCCTCCAGAGTATACACCAGAAACCAACACAAACATCTCAGAAATGTGAGTAGATTAGAAAGGGTCATTACTTCATTACTGGGAGTTCCAGGCTGATCTATGTACACAACACCAAATATAGGACATAAATATCAGAATATCAAATGCAGCATTCACCGCTTCATGGTTAACGGTCATTGTACTTTTGGCTTCAGAAAATGCAGAAGATAACAGCCCATAATTGTGGCAGGTCATGCATTTTTAGCACTGCCTACTCTGTAGGAGAGCTGTAGTATTACTTGCCAGCCATTCTTGGTAGTTGTGTTCTGATCCATGGAAGGTAGTTTTGAGCAGAAAACCTTCCCCACTATGACAGTCATATGTCCTATTAGGCCTTATAGTCAGTGTTCTTATAGTGAGACAACCCATTTTATACTGTGTTTACTTACGATTTACATGTTTTTCTTCTTCAAACAGGCAGAAAGAATCTGTTCCTGTATGTAATACAGACGATGCTGTTACCATCTTGCCACCCTCGTCCCCATTGCCAGGTATGTACATGTCTACAGCACCAACAATGTGAATGTTGACTTCAAGGCTCAAATATTTCCACATGGTTTTTCTGGTCTACTATGTTATCCATGTTTCATGGATCTCAGCTATGTTGACCATGGGTTCGTACTGTATCCCTATTTCCCTAATTTTGTACAGGAGTTTTTTTTCATGTATTCTGTATATTACGTTGCATCATCTATTAACCTAGTGAGATATAGCGACTGTGTTATACTGACACCCTCTAACAATCCTTCATTACCTATGTCTTGTAGATCACTCTGATGAAAACAACCATCTGATCTCAGAGGATAAGGAGGGCACAAGTGAGGACGATGAGAACTTTATCTTCCGAATATTTGCATCATCATCTTCTGAGAGGCTTTCTAAAGTAAGTATGTGATCGATAAATCCAAAATATGTACAAAAAAAGGATCTATAAAATTAAAAAGTATGTATATTTAATAACTTATTGTTATCCACATTTAGCACTCTACCACCACTAACGGGATGGTGAACAACGAGGATCCCAAGGCCCCTCCAGAGTGTACACCAGAATCCAACACAAACATCTCAGAAATGTGAGTAGATTATGGGGTCATTACTGGGAGCTCCAGGCTGATATATGTGCACAACACCAAATATAGGACATAAATACCATAATATCAAATGTAGCATCCACCGCCCCATGGTTATGGGTCATTGTGCTTTCAGCTTTCGGAATTGTTGGAGATAACAGCCCATAATTGTGGCCGGTCATGCACTTTTAGTGCTGCCCTCACTGTAGGAGAGATGTAGTATGAAATGCCGGCCATTCTTGGTAGTTGTTTTCCTCTCAGCTCTCTATAATAGGTAGTCTTGAGCAGAAGACCTTCCCCACTATGACAGTCATATGTCCTACTAGGCCTTATAGTCGGTGTTCTTCTAGTGAGACAACCCCTTTTATACGGAGTTTACTTGAGATTTACGTGTTTTTCTTCTTCAAACAGGCAGAAAGAATCTGTTCCTGTATGTAATACAGACGATGCTGTTACCATCTTGCCACCCTCGTCCCCATTGCCAGGTATGTACATGTCTACAGCACCAGCAATGTGAATGTTGACTTCAAGGCTCAAATATTCCCACATGGTTTTTATACAATACTATAGGTCTCTTATGTTATCCATATTATGACAAAGCAGATCCTATAAGAATATATTGTTACTGATTTTTTTTTTAATTTTTCATCAGAATTTCCATCTCATGAAGAAAGAAAATCGGCAATAAATCTGAGTATGGAGCAACAAAACTCAGAAAATGGAAAAAATGGGAAAAAGAGACGAGGTAAGTGTGAGAATCAACTCCATGTTGTGTGATGTCAGTGAGAATAATTCATGTGGAGTAGATGTCATCTGTCAGTGATGGGATTGTCACATGTATGATTGCTGACAATGACCCCTGACCTCTGTATGATAATATAACTCTGCCGTCCGGCCACAGTGACTGCACAGCATTATCATGTAATATGGAGTCCCATCACTTACATTATATTTATTTCTCTTCTCATAGGTTCCATCTTCCGCCGGATCTTATCATCCTGCCGGCGTGGATTATCCAGGGCTGCTCGCGCATTTGCATGCTGTCACTGTTGCCCTAAAACCATCTAAAAGACAGGACACCTAAGCATCCAGCGCCCTGAAGTCCAGCAGATCCATCATCACTGCTGGAGCTGTATAGAAGGACCTTCACCATCTACCTGTGGCCTTCTGACTGGTCAACCTGGACAAGTTTCAGTAACGCCTCTGTCATCGGGCTCCGCGGTATTCATACTGCTCGTCTGACGTGTCATTTACTGATCACCTGGTATCTGACCTCGGCTATCTTCCTGACTTTGATTTATTCTATTGACAATGTTCACGATTTTATTCATCCCATTATTAATTAAAAAAAAAGTAAAATCTGTTACTGTTGCTCTGATTCCTTTTTGTCTTGAATTCACAAATACTTGTAACTCACTAATTGCTCTTCTTCCCACTAAATGTATTTCTCATTATCCTTAATGCAGCAGTCAGTCTCATATTTCTGTCCAGCAATTACACTGGTGCCTCCACCCTGTACCAGTCATTACACTCATCCACAAACCTCTCCACACTGCTGCACAGTCCTGCATCTCTACCATATCTACACTCCAATGAGCTAAGATTAACATCCTCCATAATCAGGACCTCCCACTCTCATGTCCAAGACATTTTCTCTGCTGCACCAGCTCTCAGGAGTGCACTACTGCAGGCAATCAGGTTCATTCCCACTATCAGAGATTTTAAGTGTGCAGTAGAAACAGATTATTTGTGGCAGGACTGTCAAATCACCTCACTATTCTAAGTTTTTCCTACAGCACTCAGTAGCACTTAATATTTGTACATATACAGATAATGGTTGGTGACTGGTTCATGCAGCCTTAATTCCACAAAGATAGAAATAAAAGGTCAACATGTTTCATACATCCAAACCATCCTTAATCATGGCAGAAAAACATAATTTTAAGTTCCCACTATGAATATTTGGTGAGATATCACAGCTGTGTATTTTCACAGCACAAAGAACGCATCTTACAGATCAGCAAATCACAGTGTGCTGACGCTTAGTGTTGTAGTTTTGAACAACACCATTCATTTTATCATATAATGTGTTGAAAAATGAGAAAAAATGCCAGGTTTGGGTTCCTTCATTTTACAGTGTGTATTGTGTTGTAAAAACAAACTGACAAAATTATTCAGAGTCAGTAGTACGATTACTGTGATACCAAACTTATAAGGTTTATATATATATATATATATATATATATATATATATATATATATATATACAGTACAGACCAAAAGTTTGGACACACCTTCTAATTTAAAGATTTTTCTGTATTTTCATGACTATGAAAATTGTACATTCACACTGAAGGCATCAAAACTATGAATTAACACATGTGGAATTATATACTTAACAAAAAAGTGTGAAACAACTGAAAATATGTCTTATATTCTAGGTTCTTCAAAGTAGCCACCTTTTGCTTTGATGACTGCTTTGCACACTCTTGACATTCTCTTGATGAGCTTCAAGAGGTAGTCACCGGAAATGGTCTTCCAACAATCTTGAAGGAGTTCCCAGAGATGCTTAGCACTTGTTGGCCCTTTTGCCTTCACTCTGTGGTCCAGCTCACCCCAAACCATCTCGATTGGGTTCAGGTCTGGTGACTGTGGAGGCCAGGTCATCCGGCGTAGCACCCCATCACTCTCCTCCTTGGTCAAATAGCCCTTACACAGCCTGGAGGTGTGTTTGGGGTCATTGTCCTGTTGAAAAACAAATGATGGTCCAACTAAACGCAAACCGGATGAAATAGCATGCCGCTGCAAGATGCTGTGGTAGCCATGCTGGTTCAGTATGCCTTCAATTTTGAATAAATCCCCAACAGTGTCTCCAGCAAAGCACCCCCACACCATCACACCTCCTCCTCCATGCTTCATGGTGGGAACCAGGCATGTAGAGCCATCCGTTCACCTTTTCTGCATCGCACAAAGTCACGGTGGTTGAAACCAAAGATCTCAAATTTGAACTCATCAGACCAAAGCACAGATTTCCACTGGTCTAATGTCCATTCCTTGTGTTCTTTAACCCAAACAAGTGTCTTCTGCTTGTTGCCTGTCCTTAGCAGTGGTTTCCTAGCAGCTATTTTACCATGAAGGCCTGCTGCACAAAGTCTCCTCTTAACAGTTGTTGAAGAGATGTGTCTGCTGCTAGAACTCTGTGTGGCATTGACCCGGCCTCTAATCTGAGCTGCTGTTAACCTGCGATTTCTGAGGTTGGTGACTCGGATAAACTTATCCTCAGAAGCAGAGCTGACTCTTGGTCTTCCTTTCGTGGGGTGGTCCTCATGTGAGCCAGTTTCTTTGTAGCGATTGATGGTTTTTGCAACTGCACTTGGGGACACTTTCAAAGTTTTCCCAATTTTTCGCACTGACTGACCTTCATTCCTTAAAGTAATGATGGCCACTCGTTTTTCTTTACTTAGCTGCTTTTTGCTTGCAATAATACAAATTCTAACAGTCTATTCAGTAGGACTATCAGCAGAGTATCGACCAGACTTCTGCACAACACAACTGATGGTCCCAACCCCATTTATAAGGCAAGAAATCCCACTTATTAAACCTGACAGGGCACACCTGTGAAGTGAAAACCTTTTTCGGTGACTACCTCTTGAAGCTCATCAAGAGAATGCCAAGAGTGTGCAAAGCAGTCATCAAAGCAAAAGGTGGCTACTTTGAAGAACCTAGAATATAAGACATATTTTCAGTTGTTTCATACTTTTTTGTTAAGTATATTATTCCACATGTGTTAATTCATAGTTTTGATGCCTTCAGTGTGAATGTACAATTTTCATAGTCTTGAAAATACAGAAAAATCTTTAACCGAGAAGGTGTGTCCAAACTTTTGGTCTGTACTGTATATATATATATATATATATATATATATACAGTGTTTAGCATAAATCAGTACACCCAAATAGATTTGTCAGTAAACCTGTAGTTTCCTTTCAGAATCATCATTTTATATGGGATACCATACTACAAAATACTCTCGCAAATTTGAGTCATTGAATGCAAACAAGATTTGGTATTTTGCAGACCCCAAAAAAGTAATTTTCTTAACAAACTCATTCAAGATCATGTTTCAAAAATGAGAACATCCCAGTAACAGTCTTAAGAGAAAAGCTAAGTTTAGACAACAAAATTCTAATTAACAAGAACTGAACCACAGGTAAGTGTAATTATTCATTAAACAGATGTCCAGCAGACAGGTGTCTGTAAAAGGAAGTTACTTAATAAAGAAAACTCCTTCCCATTTCATGCTATCAGCAATGGCACCACATAGAAGGGAAATGTCACAAAACCTGAGAAAGAAAATAATTTCTTTGCAATAAATGTAAAGTCTACAAGAAGATCAGCAAAACTTTACTTATCAGTCAGAATACTGTAGCAAAAGTGATGCAAAACTATAACAAAGATGGAACTGCAACCATCTTACAGAGACGTCCAGGCCGACTATGGAAGTTAACACCTAAACAAAAGCGTCCTCTGATGAGAAGGGTAAGTGGCACCACATAGAAGAGAAATGTCACAAGACATTTCTGAGAAAGAAAATAATTTCTTTACAAAAAATGTGAAGTCTACAAGAAGATCAGCAAAGCTTTTCTTATCAGTCAGATGGAAGTTAACATCTAAACAAAAGCATCTTCTGATGAGAAGAAAATCGACAGGCAAATTCATTGCTATTAGCTGAAGAAGTAGAAAGCCAAACTAGGGTGAGTGTTTTCCATGACACGACACGGTGTACACTGCAAATGAATGGCATTCATGAGTGTCCTCCACAAAGGAAGCCTCTCTCCCTTAAAGCCCATGAACAAAAGTCCGTCTACAATTTGCCAGGGTCCATGCTTAAAACTATGAGGACTACCGGGACTCTATACTGTGTATGTGCATCTTATGTGTATGTCCGTATTTTATGTTTGTGTGCACTATGTATATGCATACGTTAAAATGTGTATAGAGTATTAGCATGTGCAAATTTTATATGTGTGCCTAATATAAATATACATGGAAATGTATATGTAGGTGGTGCCTGATGGAGGGTGGGGGGCCCAGATCAGAAGTCCTGATTAAGGGCCCTTCACTGTCATTGTCTGCCCCTTATATAAACAGTAAAATCCTCTTTAATAACTGGACTTCCATTGGGGTGGACTTCTCATAGATGGCCAGTAGGCATACTATATTGTGAATCTGGGCATCTCTCACAGAAAATCTGATCTGGATATGAGGGTGGTCTTCTATAAGCGGTGATGTTTTGGAGAGATTTAGGGAAAAGTCCCAATTCTTATCCATCGATCTGGTAATTTGAGTAAAATATTTGTGTTGATAACTGATCACAAAGTCACAAAATATGTAAGATTTGGCATAACCTGGTTCATTTTTCAAAAAGTTATGCTCAATTTTTTTAGCACCAAGTTTTGTTGCTTTTTTGTAGACTTACACTAACTTAGTATATTGTGTGAGAATTAAATGAATTATGAATTAGTTGGCGCATTTTACCACACTCTGGGGGTCCCTGACAGTCCTTCTTTACCGGCCCTGTAGTGATGCCAATGTAAACTTCCAAGTGACCGCGCAGTCAATCACTGTCACGAATGCAGGACAACCTATGATTAGCTAATTTTTGGGAAATCCTTATAACAAAAGGGGATTGAAAATATTTACAATTATTTTAAAAGCATTAAAAAAAACAGACCCAATACTTATAATTAGTTTGTTGAAAGTAGTCTAATTAAAGGGAGCTGAAAGGATTAGAGATTATGAACCCGATTCACCAGTGTTTTTGCCAGAAAACTGGCATAAAGCTCTTGAAAAGTTGCAAAGTTTTGTGACTTTTCCCATTTTCACATAATTTTAACTTCTTTAAAGCCCAAGACGTACTGATACGTATCTGCGCCCTGGGACTTAAGAGCCTGATACGTATTAGTACATCTTTGCGATCGCGCCCGCACACAGGCTGTGCGGGCGTGATCGCCGCCGGGTGTCAACTGATTGTCACAACTGACACCCGCTGCTATGTGCTGGGAGAGGTCCCGCACATTAACCCCCGCAATGCTGGGATCGAAGTCGTTCGCAGCATTGCGGGGGCAAGGGGAGGTGATCGGGATAGTCACCTCTCCTGCCGGCGTCCAGCAATGTGTGCCGCGGCTTCCCGGATGTTGCCATGATGACCCGATTCACTGAGGGGTGCAGTTTTAAGAATGGTGTCACTTTTGGGTATTTTCAGTCATAAAGACCCCTCAAAGTGACTTCAAATGTGATGCGGTCCCTAATAAAATGGTTTTGTAAATTTTGTTGGAAAAATGAGAAATCGCTGGTCAATTTTAACCCTTATAGCTCCCTAATAAAAATAAATTTGGGTTCCAATATTGTGCTGATGTAAAGTAGACATATGGGAAATGTTATTTATTAACTTTTTTTGTGTGACATATCTCTCCGATTTAAGGGCATAAAAATTCAAATTTTGAAAATTGCAAAATTTTCTAAATTTTCGCCAAATATCTGTTTTTTTCACAAATAAACACAAGTGATATCGAAGAAATTTTACCACAATCATAAAGTACAATATGTCATGAAAAAATATTCTCAGAACCAGGGGGATCCGTTGAAGCGTTCCAGAGTAATTACCTCATAAAGTGACAGTGGTCAGAATTGTAAAAATTGGCCTTCTCATTAACGTGCAAACCACTTTGGGTTGTAAAGGGGTTAAGGACTCTACCTGCATATACAGTCATGGAGGAAAGTGCTGGCACCCTTGAAATTGTTTCAGAAAATTACACATGTTTTATTACACGCATGTTTATTTCCTTTGTGTTTATTGGAACAACACAAAAAAACTGAGAAAAAAAAGGCAAATTGGACATAATTTCACACAAAACTCCAAAAATGGGCCGGAATACATATATATATTTTTGATGGGACAACACTGAAGATGCGACACTTTGATACAATGTACAGTAGTCAGTGTACAGCTTGTTTAACTGTAAATTTGGTGTGCCTGCAAAATAACTCAACACACAGCCATTAATGTCTAAACCGCTGGCAACAAAAGTGAGTACACCCCTAAGTGTGTTCTCAGCTGATGTTATTTGTTGGTTTTTCTTTGCATCCCGAACAATTTTCTTGGCAGTTGTGGCTGAAATTTTTGTTGGTCTACCTGACTGTGGTTTGGTTTTTACAGAGCATCTGATTTTCCATTTGTTAATCACAGTTTGAACACTGCAGACTGGCATTATCAATTCCTGGGATATCTTTTTGTATCCCTTTCCTGTGTTATACTCTTTTTGCCTCCCTTTCCTGTGTTATACAGTTCAACTACCTTTTCCCGTAGATCCGTTGATAATTCTTTTGCTTTCCCCATCTCAAAATCGAGACACGTCAGTGGCTGGATCCCAGAAACTCACTCAGCTTTATGCACACACACTGATTACAAGCAAACAGGTCATAGGTGAGGATGTTACCTTTAGTAGCCATTCAAACCCATTTGTGTCAAATTCTGTGCATGTTATCAGGCCAAAATCATCAGGGTATGTAAACTTTTTGATCAGGATTATTTGGATGTTTTTGGTTGTCATTAGTGATGAGCGAGCACTAAAATGCTCGAGTACTCGTTGCTCGGGTCGAGCAAATTGAAATACTCGGGTGCTCAACCCGAGCAATGAGCCCAATATAAGTCTAGGGGAAACTTGAGCATTTTTCAGGTGGCTCCCCACGGCGGTCTGCAGAGGGCCTAAAAATTGCCCAAATCGATGGGAACTGTGCTCAAATGACATGTGAACAGCATGGGGAAGACCCCTGGAAGCATCTCTGACTCCCAGATCACTGCTGTCAACAACGTCGTCAGAGTATTACGCCACTTTTACGGCGTAAGGAACATCCTTTCCAGGGTGATGACTTGTATATAAGGCAAAATAAATAAACAAAAACACAAATACTCCTACACACCTTGGGCTATGTTCACACGTAGCATTTTTGACACGTTTTTGCACTTTTGCATTGCTTTCAACCAAGACAAATGCATTCACCAGGAAATGTCATTTTAACATTTTACAACCTTATCTGGCCATGAAGTGTGTGACACATCATCAGACACATGCATACAGTGCTGAAAAGACATGGGAACAGCAAGGGGAAGACCTCTGGAAACATCTCTGAATCCCAGGTCACTGCCTAAATGTGTGCCCATCATAAGTGATCCTTGGCACATGCGAAGATGCCTCCCGCCATGCACCTGTCGTTGCAGACTTGCAACAATCACCGTCCACGTCCTTGTCCCACTGCAGTGTTCAGTTGTCCCTACCCCATTCCTTGGAATGCAAGCACAAGAATGCCGGCAGCCACCCACCCACAGGCTGCAATACTATACTGACAAATTTTTGACAGCTGCTTGCACTTGAAATGTGGCCTTTTAGGCTCGTGGAGGCGGAAGCTTTTCATAACCTCATGCCGGCGGCGGCCGGGTGTCCATACTCGGTCCCCAGTCGCCACTATATTTCCCGGTATCGCCTCCGCCTTCCACAACCACGGGTCCAATAACATTACCCGTGCCCTCCCCAGTGCACTTACTGGGAAGGACCGCCTAACCACAAACACGTGGACAGGTGAATGTGGCCAGGGACGGTACGGAGCCAGTCCACAACTTTTTTTGCTAAGAGTTGTATTTAGCTCGGTGAAAGGACTGGCATAGAGGGAAACTGTATCTACCCTGCGCGTCATTTCTCCCAGAAAATCCTGTAATTGAGCTTGTTGCAGAAGCAATGGCAGCCCATCCAACATCAACTCGCACTTGTCAATGGTGCTTTGACACACACACATCTTTCTTTGCGCATTTAATTTCTTGAATACAGAGTTGGAAAATGGCCTGATCCGTAATGCGTTTTGAGAAATAACATGCATAAGCATGGCCGATCCGCATTAAAAAAGCAGCCATAGAGTGTCCAGGAACCTTCCCCCACACTTTTCTTAGCCAGGGCTGCTTTTCGGCAGGGTTGCACGGGCCCACCAGAGAACCAGAGACTCCTCCGGCGGGCCCTGGCTTCTCCTTTAGGAGAGTTCATAGTGCCGAGGTGAGGCCATGATGATGATAGAGGCCATCATCTGCTTAGTTTTCTGTTACTTGGAATGCAATTGCAAGTATGCAGCCAGCCACCCACCCACCCACAGGCCGCAACACTAAACTGACAGATTTCTGGGCAGCTCTTTGCACTTGAAATATGGCCTTTTAAGCTTGTGGAGGTGGAAGCTTTTCACAACCTCATGCAGGCGGCGGCCGGGTGTCCATACTCGGTCCCCAGCCGCCAGTATTTTTCCCGGTATCGCCTTCGCCTTCCACAAGCACGGGTCCCACAACATTACCCATGCCCTACCCAGTGCACTTACTAAGAAGGACTGCCTAACCACAAACACGTGGACAGGTGAATGTGGCCAGGGACGGTACGGAGCCAGTCCACAACTTTTTTTGATAAGAGTTGTATTTAGCTCAGTGAAAGGACTGGCATAGAGGGAAACCGTATCTACCCTGAGTGTCATTTCTCCCAGGAAGCCCTCTAAAGCTGCTTGCACTTGAAATGTGGCCTGAACATTACTGCTGGTACTTTTCTGTGGGAATTTTCTTGCCTCCTACCAGCCTGGAATATTTCCAGCAAACTATGGTACAACACCATGGTATTAGCACTGCCCCTAGTACCAGCAGCGAAGCCATCCTCAATTTCCTTCTCTGGAATTTTATTTGGTAGACTGAGTGGCTGCCAAAATAAATTTTCTCACAAAGGAGCTGATGATAGAGTGGCAGTAGGTTCAAGTTTCTCCAGCCTGTTAGATATTAGAGGGTGAACGGCAGCACATTGGATCAGTGGTTAGCACTGAAGTCTTGCAGCACTGGGATCCTGGGTTCAAATCCCAGCAAGGACAACATCTGCAAGAAATTTGTATGTTCTCCCACAGGGTTGGACAGTCCCACCAGAGAATTCTCTGGTGTGCCTTGGCTTCTACCTCAGGAGAGTTCATGATAGCGCTAACTTTGCAGCTGCTATGGGGCTCTTGAGCGGGTGAGAAAGGTTAGCCCTCAGAAACAAATCCTCTGGTGGGCACAATGTTTTTCAATCTGAAACAGCTTCTCAGTGGGAGTTGTATTTCACAGCATGCCATATTCTTTAGCTCTGTGAAAGGACTGGCATATAGGGAAACCTTATTTACCCCGGTTGTCATTTCTCCGTCACCAGGTTCCGCCCATTGTAACACACGACCATGCCTGGCTGTATGTTCAGCGGTGAGAGCCACAGATCAAGCTGCTGTGTTACAGCTTTCAACAACTATGCAGCGCTGGGCGGTTTGTTAATTAAGCATTAAGCATGTTATCTTCAGCACAGCCTGCTGCTGTTTGGCCAAGGCAGTGCAGCAGTGCTGTCAGCTTGTGACTGATGTGGTCATTTCGGAGATGGAGGAGGAGGTGCATGAGCTGAACAATGTGATTACATTGAGGTTAAATTGGTGATGCTGTTTTTTATACTAAAGAAAGATCCTATTGTTATGTTTTTTTATGTTATTTTTTATGACAAATGCATTCACCGGGAAAAGTCATTTTAACATTTTACAACCTAATCTGGCAATGTGGTGTCATCAGACACATTCCTGTTTTATTTATGATGGAGGGACTCTGAAAGTCATAAAGCCTATTTTTATAGGAACATCAGACGGCCCTTACTATTCTTAAAAGGCCAGCAGTCGGCCCTAGCTATTGTTAGAGAGCCATCAGAGGGCTACGCTTTGCTGTTCCCATTATTAACAAGTGGGTTTCCTATACTGTTATTGCGCATCCAGTGACTGCAAGGGTTGTCAAAAATTTGGACGCAACCTAATACCCCTTTGAAGAGACATAGAGGAGGGTCTCAGTAAAAAAAATGTTCCCATTATAAAGGAGCGGGTCTTCTATAGTGGTAATGCCCATGCTGTGACTGCAAGGGTGGCCAAAATTTTTGAATAAAACACTAACAATTTAAAGACACAAAGAGCATGGCCACAGTAACAAGGTACGACATGTTCCCGTTAGATAGGAGAGGGTCTGCTATACAGTTATAGGGTATGCAGTGAATCCAACGGCTGACAAATTTTAGGAAAAACCCCACTAAGAATTTAAGGACACACAGAGCAGGGCCACATTAACAAGGTACGACATGTTCCCATTAGAAAGGAGAGGGTCTGCTATACAGTTATAGGGTATGCAGTGAGTCCACCGGCTGACCAAGTTTAGGAAAAAACCCACTAAGAATTTAAAGACACGTAGACCAGGCCACAGTAATGACAAATTCCCATTAGAAAGGAGAGAGTCTCCCATAGTGTTGGACTATGCAGTGACTGCAAGAGCTGCCAAAAATTTGGAGGCACTTCAATGGCCCTTGGAAGAGACGTGGAGGAGCGCATCATAAAAAATTGTTACCATTAGAAAGGAGCGGGCCTCCTATACTTGTAATGCCATGCACTAAGTGTATGGGCTGACAAACATTTACTCCTGGGGGGTATACATGAACATACTGTATAAAAAATTTTTTTACGGGCATCATAAAAATGTAGCGCCCCGAGGGCTCGACCGCTACAGGGGTATTGCACCTCTGCCAGAGGTGTGATATTCCACTCCCGGGTAAGGATGGAGTGTGGACCAGGGTTCAGTTAGCTGCATACAGCACACTCACCCCATTTCCGAGGGACAGCTCAACGGTGCTCCCATTAGACAGAAATGCAGGCACGACAGACCATGTCCCTGGCTGGAGTGGGGAGGGGGTAGGAATACCCAGTGATGTAGGAGCAGATAGGGGTTGGTTCCTGAGCGTAGATAGGAGCCCATTGTTTGCTGGTCACCTGGGCTCATGTTCTAGAGGGAGGTATAAAAGGTGGGCACCATCTTAGAACAGTGTTCAGTCAGAGAGAAGAAGTGACAGAGTGGGGGCCTCTGCAAGGGGCTCTTCTCCGTAGGCGGGCCTAGCCTCTGAGGCCCAGCCAGCACAGAGAGAAGAGAAGAAGAGAAGTTCAGTGAGTGGAGTAAGAGAAGGAGTTCAGCCAGAGAGGGCTGACAGGGAGCTGTGGCTCAGTCTGGGCCCAGCTCCACGAGGCAGGCCTAGGGTGAAGGCCAGGAACAGAAAGGAACAAGAACAGAAAGGAACAAGAACAGAAAGGAACAGAAGAGAAAGAGAAAGAGAGAAACAGAAGGGCTCAGGAACAAGACGGCAGAAGGGACCCTAAGAACCAACGAGAATACAGGGTGAAGGGTCAGGCAGATTAAGGGTACCGGATCCCAAGTTGGTGGAGGAGAAACAGCCCTCAGCCAAAGACCGGAGGTCGTGATCATTTATTGGTGCGACACCTCATCAAACCTGCTAGGAAGGCACCATATAGGACAGCGGGGAACGGGAACCACATTTACCCGCACAAGTCCGCGGCAGCTGGACAAAAGTGGGTCACTGGTGAGGCAGGCCAGAGAAAGGATTGAAGGGGTCCTGTATCATGCTCCTGAACTGCCTGGGGTTGACCGAGCCCCTCACCTGGTGGACGCAGCACGGCTCGGGCGGTCATTGCTGACAGAAGTGACCCGGAGTACATGAACTGTGAGTAAAAGACATTGGACTGCAGTACGTTGTCTGTGTACTCTTTCGCTCCTCCAGCACTAACGGCACTGGGACTCTCTGCACCATCACCCCCACCATCCACTACACTGCCCTGGGGCTGCACTCTTCCCGTGGGGAGTCACACTACCTCAGCTGCATACATCATCAGCCCCAGCGATCTGCCTTGCAGCGGCGGTTCATAATAACCGCAATCCACGGGTGGCGCAGTCCGACATCACTTAGGACGGCTAAAGGACTACCACTGGTCTGACCACCCTGAGCCACGGAACCGGGTCGCCACTACTACCCCCACCGTCTCCCTATTGCCCGGCTCCGAGTGCCCCACGGCCCAGGGGCGAGTCAATCACCCTTAAAAAAAATTATGTGGGTGTTGCATCATGGACCACGGTCACCCTGGTGATATGGTGGTGGAGGATGAGGAGAAGGAGGAGGACAAGAGCAAATAGCCAAAATCAGGAAGCGTATACCCATGTGTGGGTGTGAAAAGGTGCATGGGAATACACCTCCCAAGAAAAGACACTGGATTTGAGTTTATGTTACGCTGCTATCATTCGGTGGTGTTGAGAAGTCTGGCCCAATCCAGCCCTTGTTCATTTTTATAAGAGTCAGCCTGTCAGCATTTTCAGTTGACAGGAGGATGCGCTTATCAGTTATAATTCCACCAGCGGCACTAAAAATCCGATCTGATAAAACGCTGGCGGCAGGGTAGGCCAGGACCTCCAAGGCATAGAGAGCCAGTTCATTCCACATATCTAGCTTGGATACCCAATATTTATAAGGCACAGAGGAATCACGGAGGACGTTGGTACGGTACGGCAAGGTACTCCCTCAGCATCTTCCCAAACTTTGCACTCCTTGTGAGAGTACCCTGCGCCTCAGGGCCTGTGCGATGGGAGGGTCTGAGAAAACTCTCCCAGAACTTTGACAGTGTTCCCCTGCCTCTGCTGGATTGAAGTTGTGTCTCTCTCGCCTGTATTCCTTGGTTGTCGAACGAAGTGTGCCCTCTGCCTCCAGCGTTTTCAGATGGGAATTTTTTTAATAGGTCCGCAACAAGGGCCTTCTGGTACTGCCTCATTTTTGTACACCTGTCCGCCTCAGGAATAAGAGATATAAAGTTCTCCTTGTAGAGTGGGTCTAGAAGTGTCACCAACCAGTAATGACCTAAAATTTTGAGAATGCGAGGATCATGGGAAAGGCAGCATAACATAAACTCAGCCATGCGTGCCAGACTACTAACAGGCAAGACTTCCGTGTCCTCACCAAGAGGATGACTGACCATGCTCTCCTCCTCCTCCTCTCTGTCCTCTGGCCATCCACGCTGAACAGACGGTATGACAGCTGTGCAGATAGCACCGTCTATAGTGCATGAAACTAGTTCCTGTCCTTCCTCCTCCTCCTCTTCCTCATTGTCACCCAATCCACGTTGGGATGAGATGAGGCTTGGCTGTGTGTAATCACCCTGTATGGTTAATTGCTCCATCTTATCATGCTCCGCCTGCAATGCATCATCTTTGATTGTGAGCAGAGAGCGTTTCAGAAGACAGAGAAGCGGGATGGTGACGCTAATTATGGCGTCATCGCCGCTCACCATCTTGGTGGAGTCCTCAAAGTTTTGGAGGATGGTACATATGTCTGACATCCACGTCCACTACTGAGGTCTTATGTGTGGAGTCTGAACTGAATACCGATAGCCTTTTTGATGCTGGTACTCAACAACTGCCCTCTTCTGCTCACAAATCCTTCCCAACATCTGCAATGTAGAGTTCCAACGTGTGGGGACATCACACACCAGTCTGTGAGCCAGAAGCTGCAAACGCTGCTGAAACACTGCAAGGGCAGCGGAAGCTGTAGCTGACTTTCTAAAATGGGCACACAGGCGGCATACTTTAACAAGCAGATCCGGCAGCTCCGGGTAGGATTTGAGTAACCGCTGAACCACGAGGTTAAGCACATGGGCCAGGCATGGTACGTGTGTGAGCTCGCCTCGCCTCTGAGCCGCCACCAGGTTCCAGCCATTGTCACACGCGACCATGCCTGGCTGTAGGTTCAGCGGTTTGAGCCACAGATCTGCCTGCTCTTTCAGAGCTGTCCTTAACTCTTCAGCATTGTGTGTTTTTTCACCTAAGCATATTAGCTTCAGCACAGCCTGTTGCCGCTTGGCCGAGGCAGTGCTGCAGTGCTTCCAGCTTGTGACTGATGTGGTCATTTCGGAGATGGAGGCTGAGGAGGAGGAGCAGGCTGAGGAGCATGAGGTTCAGGAGCTGTAGACCGTGGGGGCAACCCTGATTGACCTAGGGCCTGCAATCCTTGGCGTCGGGAGGACGTGTTCCGTCCCAAGGTCCGACTGGGTCCCGGCTTCCACTATGTTAACCCAGTGTGCCATCAGCGAGATGTACCGTCCCTGCCCACAAGCACTTGTCCACGTGTCCGTGTTTAGGTGGACTTTACCGGTAACTGCGTTGTTGAGGGCACGGCTAATGTTTTGGGACACTTGCTTGTGTAATGTGGGGACGGCACACTGGGAGAAATAGTGGCGGCTGGGGACAGAGTACCGAGGGACGGCCGCCGCCATCAGGTTGCGGAATGCTTCTGTTTCCACAAGCCTAAAAGGCAACATTTCGAGCCAAGCAGTCGTGAATTGTGAGAATTTAGTAGTGTGGCCTGTGGGACATTGGCTGCATATTTGCGCTTGCATTCCAAGGACTGGAGTATGAACAACTGAACGCTGCGCTGGGACAAGGACATGGACGTGCTTCCTGATGCTGCTACTTGAGAGTGTGCAATGACAGGAGCAGGGCAGGAGGCATCTTTGCATGCACTATGGACAGGGGATTGACTTGCATGCACAACAGCAGAAGAAGCAATGGTGCCACCTGTAGACACTGTTCCTGGACCCTGGTGTTCGGCCCACAAAGTCGAGTGCTTTGCTGCCATGTGCCTCATCATGCTGGTGGTGGTCAGGCTGGTCGTTTTGCCACCCCTGCTGATGCTGGTCTGGCTCGTGATGCAAATGGCCTTTTTGGAGTTATCGGCAGAGTCTTTAAAAAACAACCAGACTCGGGAAGACCTAACAGTTGTAGTGGCAACTTCCTTCATGTTGGTGTTACGGGAAACGGTAGCCTGCCTTCTGTCTGCGGCCACCACACTGCTTCTTCCTGCCTGTTGGGGTGCTCTGCCTCCCTCCCCCTGTGTGCTGCTGTCCTTGCTCTGCATGTCCTCCTGCCAGGTTGGGTCAGTTACTATATCATCCACCACCTCGTCTCCCACTTCTGCACCCTGGTACTATTCCTGACTTTCTGTCAATTGTGTCTCATCATCGTCCACCTCTTATGACAGTTTCCCACCATCGCCTTCGTGTGACCGTGGCTGCTCAAATATTTGGGCATCGCTACACGTGATCTCCTCTTGCCCCGCTTCAAGTGGACCGGGCGAGAGGCAATCTATAAATGGAAAAGTGAACAGCTCTTCAGATTGTCCAAGTGTGGGATCAATTGTCTCTGGGTACTCGGCATGGTGGGAGGAAGGAGGATCAGGGTGAGGAATATGAGGTCCAGACTCATGGCTACTGAGACTTGACCGTGTGGAAGACAGGGTGGTGGTGGTGGTGGTGGCTAAGTGACTGGAAGCATTATCCGCTATCCAACCAACAACCTTTTGACACTGATCTGGGTTCAATAGTGGTGTGCTGCGGTCCCCTAGAAATTGGGACAGGAAGGTCAGGCGAGAAGATGTGGGTGTTTGTTGTGGCACAATTTCGGCTTGCCCACGGCCTTGTCCTCGGCCTCTGCATGCACCATTACCATCACGTCCAGTTCCCCGTCCCTTGCCACGTGCCTTGCCCATTTTAAATGGAGGATAGTATCTTCCACGCTCACTACAAATGATTGAGTTTGAAGCGAAGTTATATGTGATCGGTGTGATGGAGAAAACAGAGTTTTAAATTCCTGGCCTGTAGGTAAGTAGTGTGAACAGCAAACTGCTGTGAATTGCTTCACTGACACACTGAAAAAATGGAGGCCAGAAATGGCAGTATTTTCTGACAACGTATATGTGATCTGTGTGACGGAGAAAACACAGTTTTAAATAGCTGGATTTCTAGCGCTCTAATATGGAAAGGACCTGGCTGTATTCTGCAGTGCCAACAAGCAAATGGTGCAGAAAAACGGTGTTCTCTGGATTGCTTTATAAGCAAATAATGAGGATTAAGATCCAAAGAAAAGTATTCCTCGCCCCTGAGACCTGGGCCTTTGTATAGAAATATCTAACAGCAGCAGAAGGCAGAATTGGAATGGAGCCTCTTGTGCTATATGCACTGCAGTCTGCTATATACACTGCCTGCCTGCCTATTTACACTGCCTGCCTGATATCTCTGCAGATGGATTAGTCCTCAGAAGGACTGTTTGTTGAGATGTATATGTGTAATGTGCGGTTTTTCTCACTACACTACCTAATGCACGATCAAATCTCTCCCTAACGCAGCAGCAGCTCTCCCTACACTGTCTGATCCGGAGTGACTGTGATGAGCATGGCGGCGCCAGGTCAGATATAGACCTGATGACGCTGTGCGGCCAGCCAATCACTGTAATGCCCACAACCAACATGGCTATGGCATTACAGTGCATGGCAGGCAATCCCTGCATGTTCATTGGCTCTGTAAAGAGCACCAAACATGCAGGGATGGGTCCCGACTTCCCGCCCGACCAACCCGGAAATACTCGGTGAGCGCAGAGCATCTCGAGCAGTGAGATACTCGGGCGAGCACCGAGCAGTAGCGAGCATGCTCGCTCATCACTAGTTGTCATTAAGATTTAAAGAGAGAAAACACAGAAATGTGACAGTAAATGGCTTCACCCAACCAATAACCATGAGTGGAGAAAAAGTGTTTTTGTTATCATTCATTTTTTCTGAAACAAGGCCAAGAAAGGAAAAATTCTGCCGGGGTATGTAAACTTTTGAGCAGAACTGTATATGCGCCAGCCCCAGTGTCTCCTATTCTATATACTCCAGCCCCAGTGTCTCCTATTCTATATACTCCAGCTTCTTCTGTGATGTATATGCTCTAGCCCCAATGTATCCTGTGATGAATATACGCCAGCCCCAGTGTCTCCTATTCTATATACTCCAGCCCCAGTGTCTCCTATTCTATATACTCCAGCTTCTTCTGTGATGTATATGCTCTAGCCCCAATGTATCCTGTGATGAATATACGCCAGCCCCAGTGTCTCCTATTCTATATACTCCAGCCCCAGTGTCTCCTATTCTATATACTCCAGCTTCTTCTGTGATGTATATGCTCTAGCCCCAATGTATCCTGTGATGAATATACGCCAGCCCCAGTGTCTCCTATTCTATATACTCCAGCTCCAGTGTCTTCTGTGACGTAGCTAATGTAGCCCTAATGTCTCTTATGCAGAGGCGTCGCATGATAAAGCAGTGGGACACAAGCTCCCTGCCCTATCACTATCTCTTTCATATGCCACAGATCGCCATAGGCCTGCGGTTAACGAGATGTCAGCATACTCACGCAGGTGGCTCGGTGACATCATTGCATCGCTCTGCTCTGCTGTCCCGCCATGGAAGAGGAGACAGAGGCCGTGATGTAGGGAATCAGGATTAAGTGAGATATTTTTTTAAATGATCGGGCAGTGGAGCCATCCTACTATATATCTGGAGTAGTGGGTCCATCATACTACATATGGAGTAGTGGGGCCATTATACTATATGTATGTGGGGCAGTGGGACCATCATAGTATATACAGGTGCATCTCACTAAATTAGAATATCTTCAAAAAGTTAATTTATTCCAGTTCTTCAATACTGTTTCAGTATGCTCCACAATCATGAGGAAGACTGCTGACTTGACAGATGTCCAGAAGGCAGTCATTGACACACTCCACAAGGTCCTAGAGTTCCAATTTTCATTTGGAAATCAAGGTCCCAGAGTCTGGAGGAAGAGTGGAGAGTCCACAATCCAAGCTGCTTGAGGTCTAGTGTGAAGGCTCCACAATCAGTGATGGTTTGGGAGGCCATGTCATCTGCTGGTGTAGGTCCACTGTGTTTTATCAAGACCAAAGTCAGCACAGCCGGCTACCAGGACATTTTACAGCACTTCATGCTTCCCTCTGCCGACAAGCTTTTTGGAGATGGAAATGTCATTCTCCAGCAGGACTTGGCCCCTGTCCACACGGCCAAAAGTACCAATACCTGGTTTACACACAACAGTATCACTGTGCTTGATTGGCAGCAAACTCGCCTGACCTTAACCCCATAGAGAATCTATTATAGAGAATCTATGGGGTATTGTCAAGAGGAAGATGAGAGACACCAGACCCAACAATGCAGATGAGCTGAAAGACAGCTTTTTGTATTGAAGAACTGAAATAAATTAACTTTTTGATGATATTCTAATTTAGTGAGATGCACCTGTATATGGAGCAGTGGGACTATCATGCTATATATATGGAGGAGTGGGGGCATCATACTAAATATAGAGCAGTGTGTGTGTGTCACCCCAGGCCTGGATGCCACAAACAATAATCTGTTTCTGAAAGCAGGAGGGAGGTCCCCTGGTTAGGGACAATTAGCATACAGCACCTCCTGTCCCAGGCCAGCAGGGGGAGCTGGCTGCCCCTATAAAAGCTGGAACTGGGGGCAGGGTTAGAGAGAACTGGAAGACCTAGCTCAGGAGTGAGACTAGTCCCAGAGAAGGAGGGACAGTTCAGCTGTAGCTGAGGAGTCCGTGAGGCAGAGGAGAAACTGCAAGCCAGGGACAGAGGCGACGAGAGCCGGTCCTGGCAGAGAACCAATCTACTGGACATTGGGGTCCGAGGCTGTCAGGGTTACAAGCCCAGCAGCAGAGAACCAAGCTGCGAGGGATTTCAGGTCCCTTGGCCTAAGAAGCCGGGAGGCTCCGCCACACAGAGGGACCAGTACATCGAGGAGCAAGCAACAGGTACCCAAGGCCTGAGTCGCAAGCCATACAGGAGAGAAGTACACGGCCAGCTCAGGGACGTGGGCTATTACACCACGAAAAGGGGGATAGTCAGAAAGAGCATAGAGAGAACGGTAGGCCTACGCACTCACCCTGACCAGTGGGGCTCGCCCGATTGCTCTCAGACACCCAGGCCCATTCCTAACCGGTACTGTTGGGCCATTAATAATATCTACAATAAAGACCCTGAACTGTTTGAAGCGGACTCTGAACTCTTACTATTGCGGCCTGCACTATCACCCCCAACATCCCCATGGGGAGTTATCCTACCCCTGTGCTGCACACCAACACCAGCCTAAGCGGTCTGCCTTGCAGCGGCGGTTATCTCCAACCGCAATCCACGGGTGGCGTAGTCGGACATTCAAAACACTGATAAATAGACTGCCACCATTTGGTCTGACCACCCTGAGCCACGGGATCGGGTTGCCACTACTACCCCCATCAGCACCGTACACTAGAAGGCCCGGTTCCGGGTACCCCACGGCCCGGGGGGGGAGTCAGCTTTGGCGTAGTCGGCAGAATTGTGACCAACCCGCCACAAACGGGTATTGCATGCCTGGAAAAGACTCTATACATATCTGAGTGAAGTTTCCCGCCATTTGGGGCCATTTCCCGCCAATCGGAGCCGTTTCCCGCCATCGGGCGCCATCTCCGGGACGACGCGCGGGAAGAAGAGGGGCGTGGACGTCCAAAAACGCGTGAGACCTGAAGCCCCGCCCTACGCTGAGACGCTGCTCAAGGTCCTGGATGGAGATCCAGAGGATGCCGACGTCATCACCGAGCAACGCAAGGTCCTCTCCCAGAGCATCGCGAGGGAAGCCGCGGCCTACAGAAGAGGATCGCCAGAAGGTAGGCCACGGTTAATTAGGAGGGAGGAAGATGTCGGACGCGGAGGGACCCTCTACCACCAGCGTAGCCGCTGCAGCTGTGATGCCGTTTTCCATGCCCTATATCCATAGGCGGATTATAATGAGGGCAATCCGGGCGACCGCCCAGGGCCCCGAGCCTGCAGGGGGTCCGCGGCTCCAGGCGGGGTGTCTAATGCCGGATTGCCCTCATAATATGTGTGGGCCGCCGCGGCACATAGCGGTAGCAGTGGCGGGAGGGGGGGGCCTGGACTGCTCCCCCAGCAGCGGCCACCGCTACTTCTTCATCGGCCGGGCCAGCACTGCAGCAGTTAACTTCCCTGTGCTGGCCCGGCCGCGTCACTGCTAGGAGACATGGCCCTGTGCGCGGCTGTGTCTCCTAGCTGTGACGTCACACAGTGCGCCCCGGCCTGCAGTGCTGCACCGGAAAAGAGAGAGAGCAGGCAGGAGGAATTGAGCCGGGGGATGGTGAGTGTGTGTGTGTGTGAGCAGATGTGTGTGTGGGCAGGTGTGTGTGTGTTTGTGGGCAGGTGTCTGTGGGGGCAGGTGTCTGTGTGGGCAGGTGTGTGTGTGTATATGTGTGTGTGTGTATATGTGTGTGTGTCTGTGTGGGCAGGTGTGTGTGTGTGTATATGTGTGTGTGTATATGTGTGTGTGTGTGTGTGGGCAGGTGTCTGTGTGAGCAGGTGTGGGTGTGTGTGTGGGCAGGTGTGTGTGTGTGTGTGGGCAGGTGTGTGTGTGGGCAGGTGTGTGTATATGGGTGTGTGTGTGTGTTTGCGGGCAGGTGTCTGTGTGGGCAGATGTGTGTGTGGGCAGGTGTGTGTGTGTGTGTGGGCAGGTGTGTGTGTGTGTGTGGGCAGGTGTGTGTGTGTGTGGGCAGGTGTGTGTGTGTGTGGGCAGGTGTTGGTGTGTGTGTGTGGACAGGTGTGTATGTGTGTGGGCAGGTGTGTGTGTGTGTGGGCAGGTGTGTGTGTGTGGGCAGGTGTGTTTGTGTGTGGGCAGGTGTGTTTGTGTGTGGGCAGGTGTGTGTGTGTGTGTGGGCAGGTGTGTGTGTGTGTGGGCAGATGTGTATGTGTGTGGGCAGGTGTGTGTGTCTGTGTGGGGGCAGGTGTGTGTGTGTCTGTGTGGGCAGGTATGTGTGGGTCTGTGTGGGCAGGTGTGTGTGTGTGTCTGTGTGGGCAGGTGTGTGTGTGTATATGTGTGTGTGTGTGTGTGTGTGGGCAGGTTAGAAAGTCTTGCCCTGTTGAACACTACACCTGACTTGAGGCCACCACCTCTTGGTTGTCCAATGTTCTTGCTTCTCTAGGGCTCTTCTCAGATATTCATTATACCAGCTCCCCAGAATACCAAAGTTAGGGTGGGTGACCGCGAGCCCTGGTGGTGGTCATAACTGTGGCCACCCAGGGGCAATACTCCATAACAACAATCCCCTGAAGTGGTGTAGGATGTAAGGACCTATTCACACTACATTCAGCGCTGCATTCAGGTCTTTACACAAGGCTTACAACTGAATCCCTGAAATTCAGGATTGTGCTGTCTGAAATGAGACATCTGAAAGCAGAGAAAATGGAGCCTAAAGATTCAGACTTTAGCCTCGGTTTGCCTTTGTTCAAATCAATGGCTATGTCAAGGCACATCTGAATGCCATTTTTCAGGGATTTAGATAGAAGCCTGGAAAGAGGAGATGAATGCATTGCAAAATTCAGTGTGAATAGGCCCTTATATCTGGAGTCTTGATATTGATGCCACAAGCATTTTACTTGTTTTTAACTTAAAAAAAAAATAAACACGCACAAATTATACACACACACACACACACTATACATACACACACAGTATACATACACACACATTATACACACACACACACACTATACATACACACACACAGATGTGTATGTGGGCAGGTGTGTGTGTGTGGGCAGGTGTGTGTGTGGGCAGGTGTGTGTGTGTGTGATGTCTGTCTGTTTGTGTGTGTGTGTGTGTGTGTGGGCAGATGTCATTGTGTGATGCCTGTTTGTATGTATTTTTGTGTTTCAAATGTGTTTATGCGTGTCTGTATATGTTTGTGTGTGTGTATGACTGCATGCGGCCTCCTGCTGAGTATAGTTGGCGCCGTGCGGCCTCCTGATGTCTCTGGGGGGGCTCCGTGCAGCCTCCCGCTGTGTATAGATGGCTACGTGCGGCCCCTCGCTGTTTATAGACGGCGCCGTGCGCCCTCCCGCTGTGTATAGATGGCTACGTGCGCCCCCCGCTGTGTATAGATGGCTACGTGCGGCCCCCCGCTGAGTATAGATGTCGCCGTGCGGCCTCCTGCTGTGTATAGATCGCTACGTGCGGTCTCCCGCTGAGTATAGATGGCGCTGTGCGGCCTCCTGCTGTCTCTGGGGGGAGCGCCGTGCGGCATCTATACTCAGCAGGAGGCCGCACGTAGCCAGCTATACACGTATACTCAGCAGGAGGCCGCACGTAGCCATCTATACGGTGCCATCTATACACAGCGGGAGGCCGCACGGCGCCATCTATACACAGTGGGAGGTCGCACGGCGCCATCTATACACAGCGGGAGGCCGCATGGAGCCATCTATACACAGCGGGAGGCCGCACGGAGCCATCTATACACAGCGGGAGTCTCAGTGTTTTGCAAGAGCAGTCAATAAATTCTGCTTGACTAATTCTGAGCACCATAAAGTCTGGTTCGCTTCTAACCTGCTGTCTTCATTTTCAGCTTGCTGAATTCTAACTCATTTACTGTCATTCGAGACGATGCCTTTGCTGGTCTCTTTCACCTTGAATACCTGTAAGTGTTCCACTTAATGTCATATTTTTGATTCTGTTCTTCTTCATCTTTTGGCATGTGCAATTGTATGAGCAAGTATTCATATGAATTTATGACCTACTTAAACCTTGGAGGACCTTAAATTTTATTCAATCAATTTTTTTTCCAGTTTAAAACTATGGGACATATATGTGCCTTGGTCCTCAAAGGGTTTTTAAAGGGGCTGCAAACATAAATATGAAAAAATAATTCAATTAGTGCTTTTTGGGTTTATTTAATTTTTATTTGAAGTCCTTTTTTTTTATATACCTTGAAATTAAGCTCTACCCCATGGAATGAAGCCCTACCTACATGACATCTGAGAGCTACATGGATCCCGCTTGTGTGGTGCCTGTCCGTCACTACTATTCAGTTTTAGGGTCCACTCACTAAGCCATATATTCTCTCATGCAAGAGAATAGGGCCAATTAAGCTAATGACACTCGGCTCAAACTCTGTCAGAGCTTCAACTGAGTGTGATCCGATTCTCTCGCAGCACAGATATGGAGAAGATGGAGAACTTACTTTCTCCATCTTCTCCATAGTCTCTGTGAGTGTTCATCGGACTGCACTTGGATGACATCCGAGTGCAGTCCAATGTTTTACGTGCACCCATAGACTTGTATGGGTGCACATGGTCCGAATATCGAATGAGATTATTTTCTCATGCCAATAATCGCACTGTCCCATAGTATAACATAGAGCCGAGTCCTATCCGATAAAACATCACATAGCATTCGGCCGTGTTATACGACAGTGTGAGCGAGCCCTTAGAGTCAAGGAATATTTACATGCAGATGATGATATTACTCTCCAAGTGTATATTTTTTTAGGCGAGTTCATAGTAAATGCTTTGCATTTTTGACATGTGATCAACTAAAGAGCAAGAAAGATTTAGGACCTCCCCTATAGAGAAACGAAAAATAATTTGGAGGACTTGCATGTCCTTTTTATTTATTATGAGAAAATCATAAAAGATCCAGTTTTTTAACCATGCTGTGACTTTCTGCTGAGGGAGAGGGAGAGAGCTGCCCTATTCAGAGTCTGTAATAAGACCTGCTGACAAAAGTGTTGAAGATACAGTCTAATGTGAATTAACAATGAAAAAAAGTTAATTTAACAAATGGCTTGTATTTTTTTTAATACAAACTTTTTTGTCTTTACAGCTCCTTTAAAGGGAATCTGTCATGAGGTTTTTGCCACCTAATCTGAGAGCAGCATAATGTAGGGTTAGAGGCACTGATTCCAGTAATGTGTCACTTACTGGGCTGCTTAGTGTTGTTTTGATAAAATCATTGATTTGTCAGAAGGTAATTATCACTAGATGACTAGTAAGTTCTGTAGGACCCCACCCCCATCACTGATCAGTAGATTTCTGTGTACACTGAGCATGGGCAGAAAGCTGCCAATCAGTGGTGTAGGTGGGGCTATACAGAGCGCAGCATTCAGAGAGCTGCTAGATCTGCAGCAGGTAAAACGGTGATTTTCTCAAAATGGCAACAAGTAGCTGAAAAAGTGACACATCGCTGGAATCAGGGTATCTGCCCCAATATTGTGCTGCTCTCAGATGAGGCAGCACAATTAATATTATGCCAAATTAATTTCCCATGAACTATCACATGATCTATCACAGGGGATCATGTGACATGTCACGTGATAAATCAGGTGTGTGGAGGGGGCCCGCGCCTTCTAAACTGCCCGGGGCCCTTGCTACTCTTAATCCACCCCTGCCTATATCCCCGTAGCGGCCTGGCTGCCCCAGTATGCCGGCGAGTCGCATACCTTGGGCGACTTTAAAGAAAGGCTGTATAGACTGTTCAAAGTTTATCCCCTGACAGAAGAACAGAAGGTAAGCATACTGATAGGGCAGTTAACTGGTGCGGCCCAGCGGGAGGTAAAGTCTTGGACAGCTGAGGAGAAAAGGACTGTAAGGGGGGTTCTGACCCGTCTACGGGACACCTTTGATACCCGTACCTCAGCAGAAATCAAAATGCGGTTCTATGGATGTAAGCAGCGAGCTCAAGATAGCATCCGAGATTATGCCCTAAATTTACAGGAAGCCTTGGGGGCAATTAAGCAAGCTGACCCTGGCAGCGTGCAGGATACAGATAAACTATTGACTGACCAGTTCATAGAAGGTCTGCTGTCCAGCGCCCACAGAACCCAGCTGCGCCTCATGGCCCTACAGAACCCCGATTTGACTTTTGCACAGTTCAACGATAGGGCCATCCGGGTGCTCCGAGAACCTGCACCGGGTGGCGCTGTAGCTTCCCGGCGCCCTGCCATCCCTTACCACCAGGGGGCGGCACCCTATCCCGCAGACCTTGTGGGGGCTGATGCGCAGGCCCTAAATCCATCCCCGCCTGCAAACCTGCACCATCAGGTCCAAGAACTAACAAAGAGTGTTGCTGCATTGTCCAGGACCGTACAGTCGTTACAGATGGACCCGTCAGGACCAAACAAGCTGGCTTCCAGTCCGGAGGATGTCCCGTGGCGTCGACGGAGGAGGATCCCGTCGTTCAGAGGGAGGCCCGCCGATCATTACACTGAGGATGGACAGCCGATTTGCCGCCGTTGCAGCCAGCCGAGACACGTAGCCAGGTACTGTACTTTAAATGGGTCCGACCTGGGGCAAAGGGCCAACCCCCAGGCATAAGGTCATCAGGCCCATCTAATTGGCGTGATAAGTAGGTAGGGGAACGCCCGGTTTTACCCGTAGTGCTGGACGGTATCCCCATGAGTGCACTGCTGGACACCGGGTCCCAAGTGACTACCATCCAATATGTACTTTTCAAGCAGTACTGGAGTGACACTGATATAACTCGTTATCCAGATGATGACTTGAGCATCATCGCCAGCAATGGTCAACCCGTGCCGCAGGTGGGGTTCAGAGAGATGACCATTAAGATTGGTAAAGTTGAACTGCCGGCACAGGGAGTGATCATTGTGGACATTGACCGTCGAGAAAGTCACCCTAAAATAACCTTGGGTACTAATGTGATTGAAAATTGTCTTTCAGAAGTCATTGTAATTTTGCAGCAGGTGGCGATGAATGTGAGCTCCAGCCAGCAGAGGGTCCTCCAGAAGGAGATAAGAGCCCTGATGAGATGGCAACAGGTAGAACTGTCTGGTGGTGAAATCGGTAGCATGAGGAATGGATGAGCGACCCGTTCCCCATTGCCATGCCCCCCAAAAGTGAAATGATCTGGTGTCGGAATGCAATCGGGTTAAGAGGGAGAGACTACCAAGCCATGGTAGAACCCGTGTACTCAGACAGCAGGCCCACCATTTTGACAGCCCAGGGGGTGGTCGATGTCCGCCATGGAAGGGTGCCCGTCTGGATCTTAAACATTGGAAAGGGAAGTACACTTGCCTTGGTACGCTACACTAGCCAAATTGTATACTGTTGAACACAATGCTGTCAGGGCCATGGAACCCTTGCCTCCATCTCCCCAAGCAGAGGGTAATGGTTCCCAGAAACCCAAGGAGGACTGGTGCCAGAAACTCCACATGGGTGCTGACTCCACTCCCTTGCACCAAAAACAAGGAGTCTACCGGGTGGTTCAAGAGTACGAGATAATCTTTAGTAAGCACCCGCTAGACTTCGGCAGAGTGAAAGGGGTAGAACACCACATCCCCATGGGGAGCCACCCACCAATAAAAGAAAGATACAGATCTGTACCACCCCGCACACTATCAGAACGCAAAGGGCATGCTGAGAGAAATGAAGGAAGCCGGGGTCATTAGAGACAGTTGTAGCCCCTGGGCAGCCCCCTTGGTTCTGGTAAAAAAGAAAGACTGTACTATGAGAATGTGCGTGGACTATAGAGAAGTCAATCGTATCACCCATAAAGACGCATACCCGTTGCCTAGAATAGAGGAGTCTTTGGTCGCACTAAAATCAGCTAATTTCTTCTCTACTTTGGACCTTACTAGTGGGTACTGGCAGGTTCCTGTGGCAGAGGCTGATAAGGAGAAGACCGCCTTCACCACCCCGATGGGATTAAGTGAATTCAACTATATGCCGTTCGGGCTCTGCAACGCACCCGGGACCTTCCAGAGGCTGATGGAATGCTGTCTAGGGCACCGAAACTTTGAGACGGTCCTACTTTACCTGGACGACGTGATTGTCTATTCGAAGACTTACGAGGACCATCTAAAGCACCTGGCCGAGGTGTTCGATGCCCTGGCAGGCTTTGGCATGAAAGTGAAACCCTCCAAGTGCCATCTGTTAAAGCCGAAGGTACAGTACCTGGGACATGTGGTGAGTGCAGAAGGAGTAGCCCCCGACCCTGACAAAATCACGGCAATAAAGAACTGGCCAAGCCCCTCTAACATAAAAGAAGTGAGGCAGTTCCTCGGGTTGGTAGGCTACTACCAAAGGTTCATCCCCAGGTTCACCAAGATGGCAGCCCCTATGCAGGACCTCCTTATAGGACAATCTAAGACCAGAAGCCAAAAGCCACCCTTCAAGTGAGACAAGCCGGAAGAGGAGTCCTTCCGCCAGCTGAAGATGGCCCTCACGGGGGATGAGATCCTGGCCTACCCTGATTATGGCCAGCCTTTTATCCTCCACACAGACGCCAGTAATGTGGGGCTGGGAGCCGTACTGTCACAGAACCAACAGGGCAGAGAAAGGGTGATCGCATACGCCAGCCGGAAGCTGAGGCCCACCGAGAGAAACCCGGAGAATTACAGCTCCTTTAAGCTGGAGTCCTTGGCAGTGGTGTGGGACGTAACAGAACGTTTCAGGCATTACCTGGCCTCTGTGAAGTTCACTGTGTACACGGACAACAATCCGTAGACACATCTGGACAATGCGAGACTTGGTGCCCTAGAGCAGCGGTGGATGGCCCGGCTAGCAAACTATGACTTCACTATCAAGTACCGGGCAGGCCGAGCCAATGTCAATGCAGATGCCCTATCGAGAATTCCCCACTTGCCTGATGAGGGAGAAGATCCAGATGAGTTGGAGGAAATAGAGCTCCCTGCATTCCACCGGTACGGGGCCACTCAGTACTCCCACCGTGTAAGAGACAAAGACTTGACCACTGTCATGTTCAATCCCTTACCTCACCACGGCTGGGCTGAAACGCAAGATAATGACCCTGCAATTCGCCTGGTGAAAGACCTGTTGACCCAGGCAGACGCTAGCCCTGGCTCGGACGCTCCAGAGGAAGCCAAGCAGTTATGGAAGGAGAAAAGCAGGCTATTCCTCTACGAAGGTAAGCTGTGCAGAAGGCTTGTCAACCACCGGACGCACGAGCTGACCTGGCAGGTAGTGGTCCCGAGACGAGATGCAGCAATGGTCCTGGAGGCCTACCATGACAGAGCGGGACACTTCGGGTGGAAGAAACTGGAGTTCCTACTGAGAGAGCGGTTCTACTGGGTCGGAATGAGAGGGGCCATAGAGAAGTGGTGCAGGGACTGCGGCCCATGTAACCTCAGAAGGAAGGACGGTACCAGCCAGAAGACGCCCTTGATGCCCATCATCACCAGGCAGCCTCTTGAGCTGGTAGCTCTGGACCATGTGAAACTGGCTCCAAGCCGGTTGGGCTACGTCTATGCCCTGACAATAGTGGACCACTATTCCCGGTTCCTGGTTGTGGCTCCTGTTAAAGACTTGACAGCCCAAACAGCGGCCAGAGCCTTCCAACAACACTTCTGCCGTCCACACGGGTATCCGGAACAGGTCTTGACAGATCAAGGTCCAGGGTTTGAGGCTGAAATCTTCCAGGAGTTCTGCAACCTCTACGGCTGTAAGAAGATTCGGACAACGTCTTACCACCCACAAACCAACGGGCTATGTGAGAAAATGAATAATATCGTCATTGATCTCCTCAAAACGTTGCCCCTGGAAGAACGCAGCCTGTGGCCGGAGAAGCTGCCAGACCTGATAGACTTATACAACCATATCCTGGTGAATGCTACAAATTGCACCCCGGCTTACCTGATGAGGGCAAGACCAGGTAAGCTGCCGATAGACCTGGAGATGGGAGTCCTGACCCCCGAGGACACCTCCCCAGACGCGGACTGGGATACGGAACGGCGGCTACAGTACAAGAAGGTACAGGAGAGTGTGGAGAGGAGTCTGGCTCAAGCGAGAGAAAAGCAAGAGAGGCTCTTCAACCAACACGCCCCTGCTGGTCCCCTGGAACCTGGTGAGCAGGTCCTGAAGCGGAAGAGAAGGCTTCACAAGCTAGATGACCAGTGGGAGAGCGACCCGTACACAGTACTGCAGTCCAACCACAACAACCCGAAGGTATGTGTAATTACCAAGGATGGAGGAGAAACCACTAGCACCGTCTCCAGAGACCACCTAAAAAGGTGCCCCAAGCAACTACAGAGTGCAGGAGAAGATCAAGATGACCTTGAACCCGCAGAAGACAAGAAAGAAATGATCAGCACAGTTCTTGGAGAGTTCCCCCGGTCCTGGACTCGGATAAATGATGCAATAGTGGTACCCGTCCTACACTTCCTTCAACCAACCCAGCAGGAACCTACAGGAGAGCAGGAGGAATTAGAAGACCAAGCAGCCCTAGAGGCAGAAGAACCCATGCCAGCAGCCCAAGAGAGTCAACCCTCTGCTGACAGTGAGCCTGCCATACCTGCGGTAAGTCAAAGGACTCGCAGATAGCTGCCTGCACTGCCTGTAAACCCAGCTAGAAGCTGTATCCTGAATGCTAGTGGGGAAAGTCAGGTTAGACCACCACCAGACAGTGGGTTACGCAGGTCAACCCGGAGCACTAGGGGGCAAATACCAGCTCGCTGGAAGATCTAAATGCTGTATATTGTAAATGTTTTATGTTTGTTGCCTGGTTGCTAATTATGTTTTTCCAGTCTTTCTAGTTCATGGACTAACAGGTTATGGACGCTGAATAACCGGAACTGTCTTGTAGATAGTTGCACTTAGTGCCCTCTTTCGAAGATGGCCACGGAAGAAAAATCTGTCCGGTGTGGCCTCCTTGTGGCCCAAAGTAGAGAGCTCAGCCTTGTCGCCACGCCCAAGGCCAGGAACTTGGGGTTTATGGAAACAGGTCCCCACACCGTGGAAAACTTCACCTTGTTGGGTGACATGGACACCCGGTCACGGAAGCGCTGTGACCTCAAGGACAAAATATACTTGTGTATATGTTATGTTGTCATTTATACCCTGTATTTGTGGTTCCTGTTTAGTCCGAAGTACTAAATTTTACTAGGGGAGAATGTGTCACCCCAGGCCTGGATGCCACAAACAATAATCTGTGTCTGAGAGCAGGAGGGAGGTCCACTGGTTAGGGACAATTAGCATACAGCACCTCCTGTCCCAGGCCAGCAGGGGGAGCTGGCTGCCCCTATAAAAGCTGGAACTGGGGGCAGGGTTAGAGAGAACTGGAAGACCTAGCTCAGGAGTGAGACTAGTCCCAGAGAAGGAGGGACAGTTCAGCTGTAGCTGAGGAGTCCGTGAGGCAGAGGAGAAACTGCAAGCCAGGGACAGAGGCGACGAGAGCCGGTCCTGGAAGAGAACCAATCTACCGGGCATTGGGGTCCGGGGCTGTCAGGGTTACAAGCCCAGCAGCAGAGAACCAACCTGCGAGGGATTTCAGGTCCCTTGGCCTAAGAATCCTGGAGGCTCCGCCACACAGAGGGACCAGTACAGCGAGGAGCAAGCAACAGGTACCCAAGGCCCTAGTCGCATGCCATACAGGCGAGAAGTACACGGCCAGTTCAGGGACGTGGGCTATTACACCACGAAAAGGGGGATAGTCAGAAAGAGCATAGAGAGAACGGTAGGCCTACACACTCACCCTGACCAGTGGGGCTCGCCCGAATGCTCTCAGACACCCAGGCCCATTCCTAACCGGTACTGTTGGGTCATTAATAATATCTACAATAAAGACCCTGAACTGTTTGAAGCGGACTCTGAACTCTTACTATTGCGGCCTGCACTATCACCCCCAACATCCACCTACACTGCCCTGAGGCTACACTCCTCCCGTGGGGAGTTATCCTACACCTGTGCTGCACACCAACACCAGCCTCAGCAGTCTGCCTCGCAGCGGCGGTTATCCCTGATCGCAATCCACGGGTGGCGTAGTCGGACATTCAAAACACTGATAAATAGACTGCCATTTGGTCTGACCACCCTGAGCCACGGGATCGGGTTACCACTACTACCCCCATCAGCACCGTACACTAGAAGGCCCGGTTCCGTGTACCCCACGGCCCAGGGGGCGAGTCATGTGCATCAAATTATACATACAGATATGGAGCAGTGGGGCTTCATACTATATACAGGTGCTTCTCACAAAATTAGAATATCATCAAAAGTTAGTTTATTTCATTTCTTCAATGCAAAAAGTGAAACTCCTATATTATATAGAGTCATTACACACAGAGTGATCTATTATATAGAGTCATTACACAGAGGGATCTATTATATAGAGTCATTACACACAGAGGGATCTATTATATAGAGTCATTACACAGAGGGATCTATTATATAGAGTAATTACACACAGAGGGATCTATTATATAGAGTCATTACACAAAGAGGGATCTATTATATAGAGTCATTACACACAGAGTGATCTATTATATAGAGTCATTACACACAGAGGGATCTATTATATAGAGTCATTACACACAGAGGGATCTATTATATAGAGTCATTACACACAGAGGGATCTATTATATAGAGTCATTACACACAGAGGGATCTATTATATAGAGTCATTACACACAGAGGGATCTATTATATAGAGTCATTACACACAGAGGGATCTATTATATAGAGTCATTACACACAGAGGGATCTATTTTAAGTGTTTATTTCTGTTAATGTTGATGATTATAGCTTACAGGCAATGAAAATACAAACGTCATTATCTCAGTAAATTAGAATACTTCATAACAACAGCTTGAAAAATGTTTTTAAAATCTGAAAAGTTGGCCTACTGAAATGTATGTTTAGTAAATGCCCTCAATAGTTGTTCGGGCTCCTTGTGCATCAATTACTGCATCAATGCGGCAATGTGGCATGGAGGGATCAGCCTGTGGCACTGCTGAGGTGTTATGGAAGCCCAGGTGGCTTTGATAGCAGCCTTCAGCTCATCTGTATTGTGGGGTCTGGGGTCTCATCTTCCTCTTGACAATACCCCATAGATTCTCTATAATAGATTCTCTATGGGGTAAAGGTCAGGCGAGTTTGCTGCCAATCAAGCATAGTGATACTGTTGTGTGTAAACCAGGTATTGGTACTTTTGGCAGTGTGGACAGGGGCCAAGTCCTGCTGGAGAATGACATTTCCATCTCCATAAAGCTTGTGGGCAGAGGGAAGCATGAAGTGCTGTAAAATGTCCTGGTAGACGGCTGCGCTGACTTTGGTCTTGATAAAACACAGTGGACCTCCACCAGCAGATGACATAGCTCCCCAAACCATCACTGATTGTGGAGACTTCACACTAGACCTCCAGCAGCTTGGATTGTGGCCTCTCCACTCTTCCTCCAGACTCTGGGACCTTGATTTCCAAATGAAATGCAAAATTTACTTTTCATCTGAAAACAACACCTTGGGCCACTGAGCATCAGTCCAGGTCTTTTTCTCTTTGGCCCAGGTAAGACGCTTCTGGCGTTGTCTATTGGTCATGAGGGGCTTGACACAAGCAATGCGACACTTGTAGCCCATGTCCTGGATACGTCTGTGTGTGGTGGCTCTTGAAGCAGTGACTCCAGCAGCAGTCCACTCCTTGTGAATCTCCCCCAAATTTTTGAATGGCCTTTTCTTAGCAGTCCTTTCAAGGCTGCGGTTATCCCAGTTGCTTGTGCACCTTTTTCTACCACACTTTTTCCTTCCACGTCCATTAATATGCTCGGATACAGCACTCTGTGAACAGCTGCTTCTTTAGCAATGACCTTTTGTGGCTTACCCTCCTTGAGGAGTGTGTCAATGACTGCCTTCTGGACATCTGTCAAGTCAGCAGTCTTGCCCATGATTGTGGAGCCTACTGAAACTGACTAAGGGACCTTTTTAAATGCTTAGGAAGCCTTTGCAGGTGTTTCTTGTTAATTCTAATTTACTGAGATAATGACTTTTGTGTTTTCATTGGCTGTAAGCCATAATCATCAACATTAGCAGAAATAAACACTTAAAGCAGATCACTCTGTTTGTAATGACTCTGTATAATATATGGGTTTCATTTTTTAGGATTGAAGAACTGAAATAAATTCACTTTTTGATGATATTCTAATTTTCTGAGAAGCACCTGTATGTAGCAGTGCGGCAATTATACTATATACAGTCAGGAGTATAAGTACTTGATACACTGAAAATTTCGAAAGTTTTTCCACCTACAAAGAATGAAGAGGTCTGTTTTGTTCTACTTAACTGCTGCAACTTGGACCTTTAACAGGATTTATATTTCACCTATGAGAAAGCATACTATGTGTATTTGGCAGATTAACTCAGGCTTGTTTATGATAAACTGAATACATGGATTGGAGTCCTATTTGTATACAGAATATTGACTATTAATGCTGGCAGAGTATGTCTTAGGCTATATTCACACTAGGTGTTTTTTTCTGCAGCAAAACATAATCTCTTGGCAGGAAATAAGTAGCGTCAAAAACGCAGGTTTTGGTGTGTTTTTTTGCAGTGGTTCTTGGTGCATTTTTGGTGCGTTTTTCAGGATCCCAAAGTTCAGCTTTGCTTCCACCATAGACACATGAAAACAGGTCACCATTGCAAGACATATGTTCATGAAAAAGTACACATTACAAATGTAATAGGGGGGGGGTGAATTGGTCTGGAATAGTTTATCTAAGACCCTGGCAGTGCATTGAATTTGTAGGACACTATTTACTTTCACATTATGGTTTGCCATTGAGTTGCTCAGGCATTGTTCATTTTCACACCTCCCTGGGCCACACGTGTTGTTCAATCTCACACCTAGCTCAACCAATGTTTACTTTGTAGGCATCACTAATTTAATTAAACTGTAATAATCCAAGCTGCTATATCAGGTGACCAAGACAAGATGGTTTAAACTTGGGAAAATCACAAAAGTAAATGTGTGTCACATACTTGCTTTTTTCACTAAAAACGCAGCAAAATGTTCACACTAGGCTTTTTTTCAGCATTTTTTTCCACCACCCTTTTTTTTAATGGGTGAAAAACGCTGAAACAAGTGACATACTCTATTGTAAAAAGCCATGGAAAGCACAAAATACTGAGGACAAATAAGCAAGCTTTGTGCATGAGATTTCAGAAATCTCATAGACTTTGTTGGTACTGTAAAACGCAGCTGAAAATTTGCATAAAAAAGCCCGCTAAAAAAAGTCTAGTGTGAATATAGCCTTGTATAACAGTTCGCCAATGAGTTAGGATATATGACCACGATGCAGAAATGCTGCGGATTTTTCCTAAGCGTTTCTGCATCTCCCTGGATTGTCAAGCGCTTTGCCAAGTGATTTTAGCATCACTTGGAAAAGTGCTTGACAACTTGGTCACACTATATAATTCCATGCAACCGGCATGGATTTATATAGTGTGACCAAGTTACAATGCTGCAAATGCAGCATCAATAATAAAAAAAAAGAATAATAATGGTGAAAAATAAAAAAAACCCATTATACTCATCTTCCGATGGTCCTCGATCTTCTTCTCCGGTGCGTCCGGTGTCTTCGGCGGATCACGGTGCTGTAAAAGGACCTTCCATGACGTCATTTAGTCATGTGACAGGTCACGCGACCGCCGATGTCAGCGGTCGCGTGACCTGTCACATGACTAAATGGCATCATGGAAGGTCATTTTACCACCGCGAGCAGCCGAAGAGCCAGCAGCACCGCCGGGAGCAGACAGGGGCCATCAGAAGGTAAGTATATGTTTATTTTTTATTTTAATTCTATTTTAACTACAGGTACTATGGTACCCGGGTCTGGAGGAGAGTCTCTTCATCTCCTGACCCGGGTACCATCCATGCATTGAGTCGCATAATATCCACATGTGTATTTGTAGTCATGCGGATGTTATGCGTTCCAATGCAAGTCAATGGCGGCTAAATCGCAGCGACTCTGCAAAATTAAAGGACGTGCTGCGGATTTTTCCACAATGATAATCCGCAGCGGAAATCTCTGCAGCATGTGCACAGCACATGCGGATTATCATTGGGGACCATTGCAGACCTATCACCAAGCGTTTTTTAAGTGTTTCCGCGGCGGAAGTTACGCTGCAGAAACGCCTAAGAAACGCATAGTGGGCACACAGCCTTAAAAGTTCTATGGTGAAGAAAAACACGTGAGATAATAAATGCGAAATATACAATATTTCCCATAATATAACTGAGGATATCTTTAGGGTATATTCACTGTTTTTTCTTCTGCAGCAAAAATGCTGTGTTTTACAGCACCATCTTAGTGAATGACATTTCTGAAATCTCATTCACATGCTGTTTTTTTGCATTTTTTTTAAATCTGCAGCTTGTCAAGTCTTTCAGAGGTTTTGCAGCATTTTTCACCCATTCAAATGAATGGAAAAAAAAACACAAGTAAAAACACCTGAATTTTAAGCAGCGTTTTTCCTGCCTCCTTTGATTTTTGAGGTAGAAAAAAAATGCTGCCAAAATCCAACTTGTGAACACACCTTTATCCTGGTTGTGTTCTAATTGGATATAAAATAGAACGGCCATGATAACATGGGTAGTTAATTGTATGGTGTTTTCACTTTATATATTACCAGGCCGCATTCTATTTGCGCAGAGCTGCTCCGTGAAGATTCTATCACAAGATTCCGTGATGACATCACAGGTGATGGTGACATCACTGCTCACAGTCGCTATATATACAATGCACATAGGCTCACCCGTGCCTTTCTTGGCTCTATAGTGACTGATAGCACTTGCAGTTTTTCACTATGGCTGGAATTGTTTTGGACATTTCTCAGGTAAAAGCATTATTGTTGATCCTTATGATCAATCGTCCTAACAGTGTGCTTCTACCACCCGATGGCGTCCTCAGCTTCACTCACCGGCTGGTGATGGAGCTAGTAAAGGATTGCGTGACCAAACACCGACAACGTCGTCTAACGTCAGACTATCTGACGGATTTACTTCAGAACATCAGGACATTACTACACCAGGTAAGTGGCGGACACTCTGCACAGAACATCTCAATATTAATAGATAATAATGGAGGGATAGAAGCTTTTTCTTCTAATATATCGTATTTTGCAGACCATAAGACGCACCAAAAATTTTTGGGAGGTAAATAGGAAAAACATTTATTATAATAAAATGGGGGTCTGTCTTATAGTCCTGTCTTATAGTCCGAATTTTCGGTTTCTTACTGAGGGGGGTGGTGGCAGTGGAGCGAGGTCACAGGAGGCAGAGTCGCTGCTGCAGGAAGTCGGCAGTAGGAGTGGGGCGCTGCTGTGGGCCCCAAGCTGGGAGGAGCGGGGTGTCCAGAAGGTGCGAGGCTGCGGGCCCTGGGCTTCAAGGAAATGTTAGCGGTAATTCAGGAGGGGAGGCCCTGCTCTGCTTATTGATTTCTCTGCAGTGGGCTTCAAGAAGTAGGCTGCTGGAGATGGCCAATACACAAATTGAGATCTCAGCTCGTCATTGAGCCGAGATCTAAATCTGCACATGCACTGCCTCCAGCGGCCATTTGCCTGAAGCCCACCGCCAGAAAATCAATGGGCAGAGCGGGGACTCCCCTCCTAAATCACCACTAACATTTCCTTGAAGCCCAGGGCCCGCAGCCTCGCACGTCCTGGACACCCCGCTGGCCCGCAGGAGCGCCCCATTTCTACTGCCGGCTTCCTGCAGCAGTGACCCCACCTCCTGTGACCTCACTCCACCACAGCCACCCCCCTGGTAAGCTACATTCAGACAATTATTATTATTAATAATCTGTCTGATATGCTGGGGTGGAGAGCTCCAGAGTAGGGGAGATGCACGGGAGAAATCTTGTATGCGATTGTGGGAAGAGGAGAAAAGAGGGGAGTAGAGAAGAAGATCTTGTGAGGATCGGAGGTTGCGTGCAGGTAAGTACCGGGAGACTAGGTCACAGATATATGGAGGAGACAGGTTGTGGGTGGCTTTGCATGCCAAGGTTAGGGTCTTGAACTGGAGTCTCTGGGTAATGTGGAGCCAGTGAAGGGATTGGCGGAGCGAGGGGAGAAGCCAGGGAATAGCGGGGGGACAGGTGGATTAGTCAGACAGCAGAGTTTAGGATAGATTGGAGGGGTGCGAGAGTGTTAGAAGGGAGGTCAAAAATTTTGGAAAAAAAAGCATCTTATAGTCCATAAAATACGGTAAAACACAACGAGTCCCCAAATACAGTATGTAGTCATTGTATCTGCAGACAGAGAACCGATGTCACATACAATTTCCGCCTCCATTCTGACCGCTCTCATCTGAAAATTCTCTTTTCCATTTTTCCTTCTTTATAGGCTGAAGAAAGATCTCAGACTGAAGATTTGGCTGTCTTTAAAGAACTGGCCGAAAAAGTCCTGTCTATACTAGAACGCTCATTGGAACGCCCGGTAAGGATCAATATTAATAGACGCATCTTAATCCACCGTATCTGAGGAGACTTTCTGAGAAAAGGTCTGAAGATGGCGCGGGATTTGTATCGTTACAATTGGTGCATCTGTAAATGTTGGTTTAGTCCTTCATGATTTATGTATTTGGTGATTTAGTGAAATCTTCCACATATTAATTATATATATTATATCTATCAGGAAACAACAGGAGGCGACGCCAAATATGGGCAAAATGTGACCCCGAAAATCCCTGACCCTAATAGGAGTCAGCCGGAGCTGAACAGCGATCTGATTACAGGTGAGCGATCACCCGACCTTCTACAAGGAATGTCCAGATATTACAGAGGACGGAGGATAATGTTAGATTTACTCTCTACTCTGTGTAATGGGAACCTGGCAGCACATTGTTACATATAGAAGTAGTGGTGTGACGGTATAGGCCATTGTCCCCTAATAATAATTGTTTGTAGAAATCCAATGTGCCAGTCAGGAGAAATGTAAAGTAGACACCATATACAAATCAGAATGGAAGTGCGCTGGGGGCGTGAAAGAAGAAATCCAAGTGCAGTGACACGCCCCCAGTGCACTTCCAGGCTAATTTGCAAATCTCTCCTATGTTTCTGCTCTCTTACCATCACTCGTATGTGCAGCGTGGGTGGGGGCTTCCTCATTCATGTGATGGAGGGTCCATTCTGCAGTGCTATAGCAAGTAACATGAAATAAATTAAATTTAAATTGCATTACTGCTCTAGAAAATGGGAAAAAACTAAGATACTGAGCACATAATTTGGCCAATTCATGAATGCCCAGCAGCCAATGACAAGGCGATCTTTTTGTTGGAATCCTCTCCTAATGTGAATCCTCTCCTAGGCTGAAGCCTACATTTATATGGGTAGGTAGGATCCTGTTGTAATTAAAACCACCCCGGGCTGATGTGTGGAGATAGGTTCCCAGCAAAAAAGGTCGCCTTGCCGTGACTGCTAGGCATGCACCCAGCAAAAGAAGGTCGTCTTGCCGTGACTGCTGGGCATGCACCCAGCAAAAAAAAGGGTCACCTTGCCTTGGCTACTTGGCATGCACCCAGAAAAAGAAGGTCGCCTTGCCGTGGCTGCTGGCCATGCATGAATTGGCCAAATTATGTGCTAAGTATCTTCCTTTTATCCTATTTTCTACAGCAGTAATGCAATTCAAATTTAATTTATTTCATGTTTACATGCTATAGCGTTACAGAGTGCAACTTTGTTAGTTATATATTTGGATGGCTACTCTTAGTATGCACCTGTTCACACCCATTTTCTTTTCGGAAGTGATGGTCAGTCTTTTGTTATTTATGAAGGGGTTCCTCCATCATTTACATTACATTTATCTATGGATTCCCCGTATATTCTCATATTTAGAATCCCCATATAACGAGTATTAATCCCATTTACAGACATCTTGTCATTTCTCCGTTTTATTGCTGTATTATCTATGTAGGAATAATATCCTCTAATACATTTCATTTCTTCATCATTATTTTAGAAACAACTGAGCTGTCGAATCCTAACAATGGAATTAGTGAGATCCCGGAGATCCAAGAATCCGTAAGTATCATAGAGGGGGATGCGTGTGTGTCATCAGATCATGGGGTGTGAATGACTCGTCCAGTATTATCCCCCATACAACCATGGGACGTCTCTATTCTAAGTGTAGATGACCCTATGGTGTTAATTACATTTGAATTACAGGGAATCTGTCACCAGGTTTATGCTATTTGGTCTGAGAGAAGCATGATGCAGGAACAGAGACCCTGATTCCATGTGTTGATTACTTTACTCGGTGGAGTAGTTGTGATAAAATCACTATTTTTTTCTGCTGCAGAGCTCTGAATGCTGAGTCTTGTATAACCCCGCCCACACCATTGATTGGCAGCTTTCTGTGTACACTGTGCATAGGCAGAAAGCTGCTAATCAGTGTTGGAGGCAGGGGTACAGAGCAATAGGACTACCTGGCTAGACAGATAGTCTTCTAGTGATAATCTACTGATTTTATTGAAACAGCCACACACAGCCTAGTAAGTAACACATCACTGGAATCAGGGTCTCTGCCCCTACATGATGGTGCTTTCAGAATACATAGCAAACACCTGGTGACAGATTACCTGTAAGTCCTCCTCTGTGTGATCTCCCACATTATCCAGAATGTTATAGTAATGTATGATGACCGTTGCAGGGCGGCTCCAGGATTTCGTGGGCCCTGGGCGAAAGAGTCTCAGTGGCCCCTTTAACACATACCACGATTCATGATGCACAGATACCGCAGATAAATATATATATATATATATATATATATATATATATATATATAGTACAAGGCCGAAGATTTCACTTCTTACATTACATGAGCGATATCTATTGTAAATTCCACAATAAATCAGAAAGCGGCGAATCCTCACAGCTCACAGTGCAGACCGGACAGTAATGTCCTCCACACAGTATAATGGCACCACATAGTCCTCTATACCGTATTATGAGCTCCATATATTGCTCCATATAGAATAATGGACCCCATAAAATGCTCCACGCAGGCTGTGCCCCCATATAATTCCACATGCAGGCTGTGACCCCACACATAATGCCCCATGCAGGCTGGCCCCCCACATAATGCCCCATGCAGGCTTTGACCCCCCACATAATGCTCCATGCAGGCTGTGACCCCCACATAATGCCCCATGCAGGCTTTGACCCCCCACATAATGCCCCATGCAGGCTGTGCCCCCCCCCCACATAATGCCCCATGCAGGATGTCCCCCTCCCACATAATGGCCCATGCAGGATGTCACCCCCCATATAATTCCCCATGCAGAATGTCCCTCCCACATAATGTCCCATGCAGGCTGTTCCCACCACATAATGCCCCATGCAGACTGTGCCCCCCCACATAATGGCTCATGCAGGATGTCACCCCCCATATAATTCCCCATGCAGGATGTCCCCTCCACATAATGCCCCATGCAGGATGTCCCACCCCACATAATGCCCCATGCAGGATGTCCCCCACACATAATGCCCCATGCAGGATATCCCCCCCACATAATGCCCCATGCAGGATGTCACCCCCCATATAATTCCCCATGCAGGATGTCCCCCCCACATAATGCTCCATGCAGGTTGTCCCACCCCACATAATGGCCCATACAGGATGTCACCCCCCATATAATGCCCATGAAGAATATCACCCCCCCATATAATGCCCCATGCAGGATGTCCCCCCAACACATACTGCCCCATGTAGGATGTCACCTCTCACCCCATATATTGCCCCATGCAGGATGTCACCTCTCACCCCATATAATGCCCCATGCAGGATGTCACTTCTCCCCCCATATAATACCCCATGCAGAATGTCACTCCCCCCATATAATGCCCCATGCAGGATGTCACCCCCCATATAATGCCCCATGCAGAATGTCACCTCTCACCCCATATAAAGCCCTATGCTGGATGTCACTTCCCCCCCCCATATAATGACCCATGCAGGATGTCACTTCTCCCCCTCATATAATACCCCATGCAGGATGTCACCCCCTATATAATGCCCCATGCAGGATGTCCCCCCCATATAATGCCTCATGTAGGATGTCACCTCTCACCCCATATAATGCCCCATGCAGGATGTCACTCCCCCCATATAATGCCCCATGCAGGATGTCACTTCTCCCCCCCCATATAATACCCCACGCAGGATGTCCCTACCTCCCCCCCATACAATGCCCCATGCAGGATGTCACTTCTCCCCCCATATAATGCCCCATACCTCCATACATAAAAAAAAAAAATCAAATGCTCACCTCACTGCTCACCAGCTGTGGAGAGGTAAGTATTGTGCCGGCCGTGGTCCTGAGCAAGCATTGGGGGGGGGAGCAAGACCCACTAGCTGGCGCTGGCACCACTCTCCTCTGCTCACCGGTCCCATAGCGCGCCAGGGTGCCCGACAGCAAGTGGGCCCCTCGCCTACTCAGGGCCCCGGCACTTGCCTGGGTGTGCTGGGTGCTAGCGCCAGGTCTGCCCAGCGTCCGGTTTGTATCCTCCCAACATCATATCAGTGTAAATCATCTGGGACATAATATGGGGGGAGAAGTTTTTGCATCTGTAACTTTTTTCCTGCATCTTCAATAAATCAGTATTATTTCTTATTCTTTTATAGAGCGTGATCGATTCATTGGTTCCGGCGAGAAAGCCGCATATGAGCGACTATGAAACTTCCAAACTCATCAGCAGTGGAAATTTTGGGTGAGATTTCTGTTGCCATAATCCACATTTCTCAGGGTTCCCTATGACAATGCTTCTGCCCCTGCACTCTGCCATTCAGTGTTATCATAGGGAAATTATATGATCTGTAGCAAATCAAACTGTAAGGAAAGTGATTTAAATAATATAATTACATATAATATAATATATAATAATATAATATTATTACATTCGCCTGTGCTAGACCCTCATCTGTTCTTATGCTGCCTCCTCCACCTGAGCTTTTCTGCTCTCCACTCTGATCTTTGTTTTGATGGGGGGGGCTCCATTATGAAGCTGATCAAAGAAGTTGGCTACACATGGTCACATGAAGGGTGACACCATATTGACGTCAATGACATCTACACCCTCCACCATGACCATGTGGGCCCAATCACTGGCCTCAGCAGCAGAAGAGAGCCCTGGAGCACATTCATTTTGGACCAATTTTATTTGCACTAAATTGTATTTGGTCAGTTATAGCGAATCTGCCCAAAGAGAATTTCGATAGATTCTCGTATCTATAATGTGACCTGGGTGATGGCTCCGGCAGAAGTGGCATTGTGGAGACCTCCAATAGGTGATCTATGTAGTGCTATTTTATGTATTTCTAGATGTGCATTTATAGTGGCGGCCAGACTTTTAGTATTATACATATGCAAATTGTCTCTTCAGAGAGGAAGCAAACTAGAACTCCACCTATAGGAAGTAGCAATCCTAAAAGTCAATATCGACCCTTTAACAAGCCTTGTCACATGACTTAGGATAATAGCCAAAACCAAAATCTCAATTTGCAGGAACTGTGTTCTGGGGTACTGCCCCTCTTCAGTGCAAAGTGTGAGATATGGTTTGACTGGGTGAGAGGTGTCTGACCGGTATCCAAGGGGTTGACGTTTCTCCTTGCGGACATGAGGAGACTTTTCAGCCGCAATGCTCCTCTGGGAAATAGGATTGCTACTTCCTATAGGTGGCACTAGGGTGCTAGTTCTCTACCTCTCTGAAAAGAGACAATTTGCATATTTCCCAGAAGAGCATTGCAGCTTAAAAGTCTCCTCACCTTGACATGCTTAACATGGCTTTTTCCGCAAGGAGAAACGTTACCGCTTGGATCCCGGTCAGATGCCCCTCACCCAGCCAAACCATATCTCACACTTTGCACTGATGAGTGCTTGTACCCCAAAACATAGTGTCCGAAAATTGAGATTTTGGTTATGGGTTTTATTCCATGTCATATGATAAGGCTCGTTAAAGGGTCGATATTGACTTTTAGGATTACTACTTCCTATAAGGGGCACTAGTGTTCTAGTTCTCTTCCTCTCTGAAGAGACAATTTGCATATTTCCCAGAGGATCATTGAGGCTTAAAAGTCTCCTCACCTTGACAAGCTTAACATTTCACTCTCCGCAAGGAGAAATGTTACCCCTTGGATACCAGTATTAAACATATAATGATTTCTATAGATGGATTATTAATAAGGATTTATTATAACCGATGGATTCTCCTTCTCTCCAGGGCCGTCTACTTAGTGCATCATAAAGACTCACACCAGACCTTTGCTATGAAGAAAATGGCTAAGCGGAACCTAAATACTGCACAGAGATTGGAATGGGCCTTTCTGGAGAGGGACATCTTAACATTTGCTGATTGTCCCTTTGTGGTCTCCATGCTCTGCTCCTTTCCAACTAGATCTCACCTGTGTATGGTCATGGAGTATGTAGGAGGTAAGACACATCTATTGTATTATATTCAGCCCATGTCTGCTTTCATCTTATCACTGCTCATATCATTAGGACATTGTTGGTTACATCCCCACAGAGCATTTACTATAGGTTATCTATTACCAAGATGCTCGTAAATTCATTGATCTTGGTGCAGGGGCGCTATGGGGCTCATCAGTCGGAGGGGGTCTGTCGACGCTCGGCAGTGGGCAGCATCCCTCCACCTGTCATCACAATTTCAGCGGTATTTGCTTCTTCAAGGAGGTGGGGTTGGTGGGGGCAAAAATACTGAGTAGGTGGCTAGTAGGGGCCAAAATACTGAAAGGGGGCCGTATGACTAGATATGGGGGGACTGTGAATGATGAGTGGAGGTCATCATATTAAGTGGGGTGCTGTGGGGGTCCTCACTCTATATGGAGGCCCCCATTCTGTGTGGGGACATCATACTGAGTGGGGAGTTATGCGGACCATTATATTGTGTGAGGGACTGTGGGAACCATTATCCTGAGTGGGAGGGTTGCTGTGGGTGCCATCACACCGAGTAAGGGGTTGTGGCTGGCCTCCTTCTAAGTGGTGGCCTCCTTAGGAGGATTCACTGTGGGGATACCATACTCATTGAGTGTGGGTGTGGGCATTTTTGGGAGCATCATACTCTAAAATGGCCATAAAAGTTGTCTTGCTGGTGAGAACACCAAGCTGCTTCAACAGGGATATAAATATATTTCTTTTTTATTTTTTAGGGTTGGGGGCAATTACAACTTTTGATATGGGGTCTTGTGATTTCTATGTACGCCACTATCTGTGTGATCTCCCCAGGATGTTTCCGCTTACTGCTCATTATACATCATGGTTATCTGCTCGTGGTATATCATGGTTATCTTCTGTATAAACCCCTCACCGGTCATATTTCCTTTCTTCTATAGGTGGAGACTGTGGGACCCTTCTAAGCACCAGGGGTCCTTTCTCTGTCCCCATGGCCCGCTTGTACTTTGCAGAGGCGGTACTTGCCGTGGAATACCTGCATAGTTATGGTGTGGTGCACAGAGACCTGAAGCCGGAAAAGTAAGTGCCCCCGAAGTATAATAAAGTGGGGAAAGTTGTCATTTATTATCATTCAGTCTGTGAGGCTAAAACCATCTTCTCTTTTGCAGCCTCCTGATTACATCTACTGGACATATTAAAGTTACCGATTTTGGGATTTCAAAACTTGGTCTAATGATACCGAAAACCAACACCTACAAGGAATTAGCAGTGGACATCTCCAGAGAGTTCCAGGACCGTGAGGTCAGCATCACCTACAAGAACTTAGCTTGTTATTTGCAAATCTCATCACACTATTGTCTCTTCTCTACGTTCTTCCTTTCTAGAGAACTTTTCCACTAATATTTTATCTTCTGCATTGTGTTTTAACGATGATATCTTGTCATAATAATTGTTTCATCGATTCTCATCTCTATGTTCTGTTGGTTTCCAGTTCTGTGGCACCCCATGTTACATAGCCCCAGAGATCATCCTGAAAGAAGGCTATGGAAGACCTGTTGACTGGTGGTCATTGGGGATCATCCTGTATAAATTCCTGCTGGGATGTGTACCATTTGATTCTGATTCCCTCACTGAGCTTTATAAAAGGGTTGTCATTGGTGAGTAGAATAATCCGATCATTGCGTTGATTGGTTACATTTGTTTAGTTATTTCCTTTGCTCTAAGTTACAGTCCAGTAAAGAGGTTTTATTTTCTGTAATTTTCTATGTAACAGGAGAACTAATTTGGAATTGTGATCGCGCTCCACCCCTGGATGCTCAGAATCTCATCACTGAGCTGCTCAGAAGAAATCCTGTGCGTAGACTTGGGACAGGTAACAGATATACTAGTATTAATATTCCCTTATTAGACCAAGGACATATCGCTCATGTCCATGAAGATCAGCATTTCTCTATCAGCTCATCTACTGTATTTCTAGTTCTCCACACTAAGACTTCCAGTTTATTTCCTTCATGTCGGCTCAGTTTTGTCATTAGTTCAGATGCCGATAAACTGTTCAGATATGGAGCCATCCCTGACTATGTCCGCATCACTTTTGTTTTTCTTTTTCTAGGAGGAGCATTTGAGATCAAGGTTCATCCATTCCTGAGTGACTTGGACTTTGACAACATTCTGAGCCAGGAGCTGGAGTATGTTCCTCAGCTTGTTTCAGACGCAGACACCAGCTTATTTATCAGTAAGTAGAAGGAGACGTCATCTAGACTAAGCGACTGTTTGTCTCATCTTCCCTAATATGTGATCATCTGTTCCCATTAATATTAGTGATAAATAGTGACTGTGTTATACTGACAACCTCTAATAATACTTCATTACCTATTTCTTGTAGATCATTCTGATATAAACAAACATCTGGTCTCAAAGGATGAGGAAGGCACAAGTGAGAACAATGAGAGCCTTGACTTCCAAAATTTTACGTCATCTTCTGAAAAGCTTTGTAAAGTAAGTATGTGATTAATAAATCCAAAATATGTAAAAAAAAAAGAAAAAAAACTCTAAAAGTACATAAAAAAATATTTTATATCTTATTTTTATCCGTATTTAGCTCTGTACCATCGCTACCAGGATGGTGAACAATGAGGATCCCAATGCCCCTCCAGAGTATACACAAGAAACCAACACAAACATCTCAGAAATGTGAGTAGATTAGAAAGGGTCATTACTTCATTACTGGGAGTTCCAGGCTGATCTATGTACACAACACCAAATATAGGACATAAATAACAGAATATCAAATGCAGCATTCACCGTTTCATGGTTAACGGTCATTGTACTTTTGGCTTCAGAAAATGCAGAAGATAACAGCCCATAATTGTGGCATGTCATGCATTTTTAGCACTGCCTACTCTGTAGGAGAGCTGTAGTATTACTTGCCAGACATTCTTGGTAGTTGTGTTCTGATCCATGGAAGGTAGTTTGGAGCAGAAAACCTTCCCCACTATGACAGTCATATGTCCTATTAGGCCTTATAGTCAGTGTTCTTATAGTGAGACAACCCATTTTATACTGTGTTTACTTACGATTTACATGTTTTTCTTCTTCAAACAGGCAGAAAGAATCTGTTCCTGTATGTAATACAGACTATGCTGTTACCATCTTGCCACCCTCGTCTCCATTGCTAGGTATGTACATGTCTACAGCACCAACAATGTGAATGTTGACTTCAAGGCTCAAATATTTCCACATGGTTTTTCTGGTCTACTATGTTATCCATGTTTCATGGATCTCAGCTATGTTGACCATGGGTTTGTACTGTATCCCTATTTCCCTAATTTTGTACAGGAGTTTTTTTTCATGTATTCTGTTTATTACGTTGCATCATCTTTTAACCTAGTGAGATATAGCGACTGTGTTATACTGACACCCTCTAACAATCCTTCATTACCTATGTCTTGTAGATCACTCTGATGAAAACAACCATCTGATCTCAGAGGATAAGGAGGGCACAAGTGAGGACGATGAGAACTTTATCTTCCGAATATTTGCATCATCATCTTCTGAGAGGCTTTCTAAAGTAAGTATGTGATCGATAAATCCAAAATATGTACAAAAAAGGATCTACAAAATTAAAAAGTATATATATTTAATAACTTATTGTTATCCACATTTAGCACTCTACCACCACTAACGGGATGGTGAACAACGAGGATCCCAAGGCCCCTCCAGAGTGTACACCAGAATCCAACACAAACATCTCAGAAATGTGAGTAGATTATGGGGTCATTACTGGGAGCTCCAGGCTGATATATGTGCACAACATCAAATATAGGACATAAATACCATAATATCAAATGCAGCATCCACCGCCCCATGGTTATGGGTCATTGTGCTTTCAGCTTTCGGAATTGTTGGATATAACAGCCCATAATTGTGGCCGGTCATGCACTTTTAGTGCTGCCCTCACTGTAGGAGAGATGTAGTATGAAATGCCGGCCATTCTTGGTAGTTGTTTTCCTCTCAGCTCTCTATAAAAGGTAGTCTTGAGCAGAAGACCTTCCCCACTATGACAGTCATATGTCCTACTAGGCCTTACAGTCGGTGTTCTTCTAGTGAGACAACCCCTTTTATACGGAGTTTACTTGTGATTTACATGTTTTTCTTCTTCAAACAGGCAGAAAGTATCTGTTCCTGTATGTAATACAGACGATGCTGTTACCATCTTGCCACCCTCGTCCCCATTGCCAGGTATGTACATGTCTACAGCACCAGCAATGTGAATGTTGACTTCAAGGCTCAAATATTCCCACATGGTTTTTATACAATACTATAGGTCTCTTATGTTATCCATATTATGACAAAGCAGATCCTATAAGAAGATATTGTTATTGATTTTTTTTTTTAATTTTTCATCAGAATTTCCATCTCATGAAGAAAGAAAATCGGCAATAAATCTGAGTATGGAGCAACAAAACTCAGAAAATGGAAAAAATGGGAAAAAGAGACGAGGTAAGTGTGAGAATCAACTCCATGTTGTGTGATGTCAGTGAGAATAATTCATGTGGAGTAGATGTCATCTGTCAGTGATGGGATTGTCACATGTATGATTGCTGACAATGACCCCTGACCTCTGTATGATAATATTCCTCTGCCGTCCGGCCACAGTGACTGCACAGCATTATCATGTAATATGGAGTCCCATCACTTACATTATATTTATTTCTCTTCTCATAGGTTCCATCTTCCGCCGGATCTTATCATCCTGCCGGCGTGGATTATCCAGGGCTGCTCGCGCATTTGCATGCTGTCACTGTTGCCCTAAAACCATCTAAAAGACGGGACACCTAAGCATCTAGCGCCCTGAAGTCCAGCAGATCCATCATCACTGCTGGAGCTGTATAGAAGGACCTTCACCATCTACCTGTGGCCTTCTGACTGGTCAACCTGGACAAGTTTCAGTAACGCCTCTGTCATCGGGCTCCGCGGTATTCATACTGCTCGTCTGACTTGTCATTTACTGATCACCTGGTATCTGACCTCGGCTATCTTCCTGACTTTGATTTAGTCTTTTGATAATGTTCACGATTTTATTCATCCCATTATTAATTAAAAAAAAGTAAAATCTGTTACTGTTGCTCTGATTCCTTTTTGTCTTGAATTCACAAATACTTGTAACTCACTAATTGCTCTTCTTCTCACTAAATGTATTTCTCATTATCCTTAATGCAGCAGTCAGTCTCATATTTCTGTCCAGCAGTTACACTGGTGCCTCCACCCTGTACCAGTCATTACACTCATCCACAAACCTCTGCACCCTGCTGCACAGTCCTGCATCTCTACCATATCTACACTCCAATGAGCTAAGATTAACATCCTCCATAATCAGGACCTCCCGCTCTCATGTCCAAGACATTTTCTCTGCTGCACCAGCTCTCAGGAGTGCACTACTGCAGGCAATCATGTTCATTCCCACTATCAGAGATTTTAAGTGTGCAGTAGAAACAGATTATTTGTGGCAGGACTATCAAATCACCTCACTATTCTAAGTTTTTCCTACAGCACTCAGTAGCACTTAATATTTGTACATATACAGATAATGGTTGGTGACTGGTTCATGCAGCCTTAATTCCACAAAGATAGAAATAAAAGGTCAACATGTTTCATACATCCAAACCATCCTTAATCATGGCAGAAAAACATAATTTTAAGTTCCCACTATGAATATTTGGAGAGATATCACAGCTGTGTATTTTCACAGCACAAAGAACGCATCTTACAGATCAGCAAATCACAGTGTGCTGACGCTTAGTGTTGTAGTTTTGAACAACACCATTCATTTTATCATATAATGTGTTGAAAAATGAGAAAAAATGCCAGGTTTGGGCTCCTTCATTTTACAGTGTGTATTGTGTTGTAAAAACAAACTGACAAAATGATTCAGAGTCAGTAGTACGATTACTGTGATACCAAACTTATAAGGTTTATATATATATATATATATATATATATATATATATATATATATATATATATATACAGTGTTTAGCATAAATCAGTACACCCAAATAGATTTGTCAGCAAACCTGTAGTTTCCTTTCAGAATCATCATTTTATATGGGATACCATACTACAAAATACTCTCGCAAATTTGAGCCATTGAATGCAAACAAGATTTGGTATTTTGCAGACCCCAAAAAAGTAATTTTCTTAACAAACTCATTCAAGATCATGTTTCAAAAATGAGAACATCCCAGTAACAGTCTTAAGAGAAAAGCTAAGTTTAGACAACAAAATTCTAATTAACAAGAACTGAACCACAGGTAAGTGTAATTATTCATTAAACAGATGTCCAGCAGACAGGTGTCTGTAAAAGGAAGTTACTTAATAAAGAAAACTCCTTCCCATTTCATGCTATCAGCAATGGCACCACATAGAAGGGAAATGTCACAAAACCTGAGAAAGAAAATAATTTCTTTGCAATAAATGTAAAGTCTACAAGAAGATCAGCAAAACTTTACTTATCAGTCAGAATACTGTAGCAAAAGTGATGCAAAACTATAACAAAGATGGAACTGCAACCATCTTACAGAGACGTCCAGGCCGACTATGGAAGTTAACACCTAAACAAAAGCGTCCTCTGATGAGAAGGGTAAGTGGTACCACATAGAAGAGAAATGTCACAAGACATTTCTGAGAAAGAAAATAATTTCTTTACAAAAAATGTGAAGTCTACAAGAAGATCAGCAAAGCTTTTCTTATCAGTCAGATGGAAGCTAACATCTAAACAAAAGCATCTTCTGATGAGAAGAAAATCGACAGGCAAATTCATTGCTATTAGCTGAAGAAGTAGAAAGCCAAACTAAGGTGAGTGTTTTCCATGACACGACACGGTGTACACTGCAAATGAATGGCATTCATGAGTGTCCTCCACAAAGGAAGCCTCTCTCCCTTAAAGCCCATGAACAATAAAAGTCCGTCTACAATTTGCCAGGGTCCATGCTTAAAACTATGAGGACTACCGGGACTGTATACTGTGTATGTGCATCTTATGTGTATGTCCGTATTTTATGTTTGTGTGCACTATGTATATGCATACGTTAAAATGTGTATAGAGTATTAGCATGTGCAAATTTTATATGTGTGCCTAATATAAATATACATGGAACTGTATATGTAGGTGGTGCCTGATGGAGGGTGGGGGGCCCAGATCAGAAGTCCTGATTAAGGGCCCTTCACTGTCATTGTCTGCCCCTTATATAAACAGTAAAATCCTCTTTAATAACTGGACTTCCATTGGGGTGGACTTCTCATAGATGGCCAGTATGCATACTATATTGTGAATCTGGGCATCTCTCACAGAAAATCTGATCTGGATATGAGGGTGGTCTTCTATAAGCGGTGATGTTTTGGAGAGATTTAGGGAAAAGTCCCAATTCTTATCCATCGATCTGGTAATTTGAGTAAAATATTTGTGTTGATAACTGATCACAAAGTCACAAAATATGTAAGATTTGGCATAACCTGGCTCATTTTTCAAAAAGTTATGCTCAATTTTTTTAGCACCAAGTTTTGTTGCTTTTTTGTAGACTTACACTAACTTAGTATATTGTGTGAGAATTAAATGAATTATGAATTAGTTGGCGCATTTTACCACACTCTGGGGGTCCCTGACAGTCCTTCTTTACCGGCCCTGTAGTGATGCCAATGTAAACTTCCAAGTGACCGCGCAGTCAATCACTGTCACGAATGCAGGACAACCTATGATTAGCTAATTTTTGGGAAATCCTTATAACAAAAGGGGATTGAAAATATTTACAATTATTTTAAAAGCATTAAAAAAAAAACAGACCCAATACTTATAATTAGTTTGTTGAAAGTAGTCTAATTAAAGGGAGCTGAAAGGATTAGAGATTATGAACCCGATTCACCAGTGTTTTTGCCAGAAAACTGGCATAAAGCTCTTGAAAAGTTGCAAAGTTTTGTGACTTTTCCCATTTTCACATAATTTTAACTTCTTTAAAGCCCAAGACGTACTGATACGTATCTGCGCCCTGGGACTTAAGAGCCTGATACGTATTAGTACATCTTTGCGATCGCGCCCGCACACAGGCTGTGCGGGCGTGATCGCCGCCGGGTGTCAACTGATTGTCACAACTGACACCCGGTGCTATGTGCTGGGAGAGGTCCCGCACATTAACCCCCGCAATGCTGGGATCGAAGTCGTTCGCAGCATTGCGGGGGCAAGGGGAGGTGATCGGGATAGTCACCTCTCCTGCCGGCGTCCAGCAATGTGTGCCGCGGCTTCCCGGATGTTGTCATGATGACCCGATTCACTGAGGGGTGCAGTTTTAAGAATGGTGTCACTTTTGGGTATTTTCAGTCATAAAGACCCCTCAAAGTGACTTCAAATGTGATGCGGTCCCTAATAAAATGGTTTTGTAAATTTTGTTGGAAAAATGAGAAATCGCTGGTCAATTTTAACCCTTATAGCTCCCTAATAAAAATAAATTTGGGTTCCAAAATTGTGCTGATGTAAAGTAGACATATGGGAAATGTTATTTATTAACTTTTTTTGTGTGACATATCTCTCCGATTTAAGGGCATAAAAATTCAAATTTTGAAAATTGCAAAATTTTCTAAATTTTCGCCAAATATCTGTTTTTTTCACAAATAAACACAAGTGATATCGAAGAAATTTTACCACAGTCATAAAGTACAATATGTCATGAAAAAATATTCTCAGAACCAGGGGGATCCGTTGAAGCGTTCCAGAGTAATTACCTCATAAAGTGACAGTGGTCAGAATTGTAAAAATTGGCCTTCTCATTAACGTGCAAACCACTTTGGGTTGTAAAGGGGTTAAGGACTCTACTTGCATATACAGTCATGGCGGAAAGTGCTGGCACCCTTGAAATTGTTTCAGAAAATTACACATGTTTTATTACACGCATGTTTATTTCCTTTGTGTTTATTGGAACAACACAAAAAAACTGAGAAAAAAAAGGCAAATTGGACATAATTTCACACAAAACTCCAAAAATGGGCCGGAATACATATATATATTTTTGATGGGACAACACTGAAGATGCGACACTTTGATACAATGTACAGTAGTCAGTGTACAGCTTGTTTAACTGTAAATTTGGTGTGCCTGCAAAATAACTCAACACACAGCCATTAATGTCTAAACAGCTGGCAACAAAAGTGAGTACACCCCTAAGTGTGTTCTCAGCTGATGTTATTTGTGGGTTTTTCTTTGCATCCCGAACAATTTTCTTGGCAGTTGTGGCTGAAATTTTTGTTGGTCTACCTGACTGTGGTTTGGTTTTTACAGAGCATCTGATTTTCCATTTGTTAATCACAGTTTGAACACTGCAGACTGGCATTATCAATTCCTGGGATATCTTTTTGTATCCCTTTCCTGTGTTATACTCTTTTTGCCTCCCTTTCCTGTGTTATACAGTTCAACTACCTTTTCCCGTAGATCCGTTGATAATTCTTTTGCTTTCCCCATCTCAAAATCCAGAAACGTCAGTGGCTGGATCCCAGAAACTCACTCAGCTTTATGCACACACACTGATTACAAGCAAACAGGTCATAGGTGAGGATGTTACCTTTAGTAGCCATTCAAACCCATTTGTGTCAAATTCTGTGCATGTTATCAGGCCAAAATCATCAGGGTATGTAAACTTTTTGATCAGGATTATTTGGATGTTTTTGGTTGTCATTAGTGATGAGCGAGCACTAAAATGCTCGAGTACTCGTTGCTCGGGTCGAGCAAATTGAAATACTCGGGTGCTCAACCCGAGCAATGAGCCCAATATAAGTCTAGGGGAAACTTGAGCATTTTTCAGGTGGCTCCCCACGGCGGTCTGCAGAGGGCCTAAAAATTGCCCAAATCGATGGGAACTGTGCTCAAATGACTTGTGAACAGCATGGGGAAGACCCCTGGAAGCATCTCTGACTCCCAGATCACTGCTGTCAACAACGTCGTCAGAGTATTACGCCACTTTTACGGCGTAAGGAACATCCTTTCCAGGGTGATGACTTGTATATAAGGCAAAATAAATAAACAAAAACACAAATACTCCTACACACCTTGGGCTATGTTCACAAGTAGCATTTTTGACACGTTTTTGCACTTTTGCATTGCTTTCAACCAAGACAAATGCATTCACCAGGAAATGTCATTTTAACATTTTACAACCTTATCTGGCCATGTGGTGTGTGACACATCATCAGACACATGCATACAGTGCTGAAAAGACATGGGAACAGCAAGGGGAAGACCTCTGGAAACATCTCTGAATCCCAGGTCACTGCCTAAATGTGTGCCCATCATAAGTGATCCTTGGCACATGCGAAGATGCCTCCCGCCATGCACCTGTCGTTGCAGACTTGCAACAATCACCGTCCACGTCCTTGTCCCACTGCAGTGTTCAGTTGTCCCTACCCCATTCCTTGGAATGCAAGCACAAGAATGCCGGCAGCCACCCACCCACAGGCTGCAATACTATACTGCCAAATTTTTGACAGCTGCTTGCACTTGAAATGTGGCCTTTTAGGCTCGTGGAGGCGGAAGCTTTTCATAACCTCATGCCGGCGGCGGCCGGGTGTCCATACTCGGTCCCCAGTCGCCACTATATTTCCCGGTATCGCCTCCGCCTTCCACAACCACGGGTCCAATAACATTACCCGTGCCCTCCCCAGTGCACTTACTGGGAAGGACCGCCTAACCACAAACACGTGGACAGGTGAATGTGGCCAGGGACGGTACGGAGCCAGTCCACAACTTTTTTTGCTAAGAGTTGTATTTAGCTCGGTGAAAGGACTGGCATAGAGGGAAACCGTATCTACCCTGCGCGTCATTTCTCCCAGAAAATCCTGTAATTGAGCTTGTTGCAGAAGCAATGGCAGCCCATCCAACTTCAACTCGCACTTGTCAATGGTGCTTTGACACACACACATCTTTCTTCGCGCATTTAATTTCTTGAATACAGAATTGGAAAATGGCCTGATCCGTAATGCGTTTTGAGAAATAACATGCATAAGCATGGCCGATCCGCATTAAAAAAGCAGCCATAGAGTGTCCAGGAACCTTCCCCCACACTTTTCTTAGCCAGGGCTGCTTTTCGGCAGGGTTGCACGGGCCCACCAGAGAACCAGAGACTCCTCCGGCGGGCCCTGGCTTCTCCTTCAGGAGAGTTCATAGTGCCGAGGTGAGGCCATGATGATGATAGAGGCCATCATCTGCTTAGTTTTCTGTTACTTGGAATACAATTGCAAGTATGCAGCCAGCCACCCACCCACCCACAGGCCGCAACACTAAACTGACAGATTTCTGGGCAGCTCTTTGCACTTGAAATATGGCCTTTTAAGCTTGTGGAGGTGGAAGCTTTTCACAACCTCATGCAGGCGGCGGCCGGGTGTCCATACTCGGTCCCCAGCCGCCAGTATTTTTCCCGGTATCGCCTTCGCCTTCCACAAGCACGGGTCCCACAACATTACCCATGCCCTACCCAGTGCACTTACTAAGAAGGACTGCCTAACCACAAACACGTGGACAGGTGAATGTGGCCAGGGACGGTACGGAGCCAGTCCACAACTTTTTTTGATAAGAGTTGTATTTAGCTCAGTGAAAGGACTGGCATAGAGGGAAACCGTATCTACCCTGAGTGTCATTTCTCCCAGGAAGCCCTCTAAAGCTGCTTGCACTTGAAATCTGGCCTGAACATTACTGCTGGTACTTTTCTGTGGCAATTTTCTTGCCTCCTACCAGCCTGGAATATTTCCAGCAAACTATGGTACAACACCATGGTATTAGCACTGCCCCCAGTACCAGCAGCGAAGCCATCCTCAATTTCCTTCTCTGGAATTTTATTTGGTAGACTGAGTGGCTGCCAAAATAAATTTTAAAACAAAGGAGCTGATGATAGAGTGGCAGTAGGTTCAAGTTTCTCCAGCCTGTTAGATATTAGAGGGTGAACGGCAGCACATTGGATCAGTGGTTAGCACTGAAGTCTTGCAGCACTGGGATCCTGGGTTCAAATCCCAGCAAGGACAACATCTGCAAGAAATTTGTATGTTCTCCCACAGGGTTGGACAGTCCCACCAGAGAATTCTCTGGTGTGCCTTGGCTTCTACCTCAGGAGAGTTCATGATAGCGCTAACTTTGCAGCTGCTATGGGGCTCTTGAGCGGGTGAGAAAGGTTAGCCCTCAGAAACAAATCCTCTGGTGGGCAGAATGTTTTTCAATCTGAAACAGCTTCTCAGTGGGAGTTGTATTTCACAGCATGCCATATTCTTTAGCTCTGTGAAAGGACTGGCATATAGGGAAACCTTATTTACCCCGGTTGTCATTTCTCCGTCACCAGGTTCCGCCCATTGTAACACACGACCATGCCTGGCTGTATGTTCAGCGGTGAGAGCCACAGATCAAGCTGCTGTGTTACAGCTTTCAACAACTATGCAGCGCTGGGCGGTTTGTCAATTAAGCATTAAGCATGTTATCTTCAGCACAGCCTGCTGCTGTTTGGCCAAGGCAGTGCAGCAGTGCTGTCAGCTTGTGACTGATGTGGTCATTTCGGAGATGGAGGAGGAGGTGCATGAGCTGAACAATGTGATTACATTGAGGTTAAATTGGTGATGCTGTTTTTTATACTAAAGAAAGATCCTATTGTTGTGTTTTTTTATGTTATTTTTTATGACAAATGCATTCACCGGGAAAAGTCATTTTAACATTTTACAACCTAATCTGGCAATGTGGTGTCATCAGACACATCCTGTTTTATTTATGATGGAGGGACTCTGAAAGTCATAAAGCCTATTTTTATAGGAACATCAGACGGCCCTTACTATTCTTAAAAGGCCAGCAGTCGGCCCTAGCTATTGTTAGAGAGCCATCAGAGGGCTATGCTTTGTTGTTCCCATTATTAACAAGTGGGTCTCCTATACTGTTATTGCGCATCCAGTGACTGCAAGGGTTGTCAAAAATTTGGACGCAACCTAATACCCCTTTGAAGAGACATAGAGGAGGGTCTCAGTAAAAAAAATGTTCCCATTATAAAGGAGCGGGTCTTCTATAGTGGTAATGCCCATGCTGTGACTGCAAGGGTGGCCAAAATTTTTGAATAAAACACTAACAATTTAAAGACACAAAGAGCATGGCCACAGTAACATGTTCCCATTAGAAAGGAGAGGGTCTGCTATACAGTTATAGGGTATGCAGTGAATCCAACGGCTGACAAATTTTAGGAAAAACCCAACTAAGAATTTAAGGACACACAGAGCAGGGCCACATTAACAAGGTACGACATGTTCCCATTAGAAAGGAGAGGGTCTGCTATACAGTTATAGGGTATGCAGTGAGTCCACCGGCTGACCAAGTTTAGGAAAAAACCCACTAAGAATTTAAAGACACATAGACCAGGCCACAGTAATGACAAATTCCCATTAGAAAGGAGAGAGTCTCCCATAGTGTTGGACTATGCAGTGACTGCAAGAGCTGCCAAAATTTGGAGGCACTTCAATGGCCCTTGGAAGAGACGTGGAGGAGCGCATCATAAAAAATTGTTACCATTAGAAAGGAGCGGGCCTCCTATACTTGTAATGCCATGCACTAAGTGTATGGGCTGACAAACATTTACTCCTGGGGGGTATACATGAACATACTGTATAAAAATTTTTTTTTAAGGGCATCATAAAAATGTAGCGCCCCGAGGGCTCGACCGCTACAGGGGTATTGCACCTCTGCCAGAGGTGTGATATTCCACTCCCGGGTAAGGATGGAGTATGGACCAGGGTTCAGTTAGCTGCATACAGCACACTCACCCCATTTCCGAGGGACAGCTCAACGGTGCTCCCATTAGACAGAAATGCAGGCACGACAGACCATGTCCCTGGCTGGAGTGGGGAGGGGGTAGGAATACCCAGTGATGTAGGAGCAGATAGGGGTTGGTTCCTGAGCGTAGATAGGAGCCCATTGTTTGCTGGTCACCTGGGCTCATGTTCTAGAGGGAGGTATAAAAGGTGCGCACCATCTTAGAACAATGTTCAGTCAGAGAGAAGAAGTGACAGAGTGGGGGCCTCTGCAAGGGGCTCTTCTCCGTAGGCGGGCCTAGCTTCTGAGGCCCAGCCAGCACAGAGAGAAGAGAAGAAGAGAAGTTCAGTGAGTGGAGTAAGAGAAGGAGTTCAGCCAGAGAGGGCTGACAGGGAGCTGTGGCTCAGTCTGGGCCCAGCTCCACGAGGCAGGCCTAGGGTGAAGGCCAGGAACAGAAAGGAACAAGAACAGAAAGGAACAAGAACAGAAAGGAACAGAAGAGAAAGAGAAAGAGAGAAACAGAAGGGCTCAGGAACAAGACGGCAGAAGGGACCCTAAGAACCAACGAGAATACAGGGTGAAGGGTCAGGCAGATTAAGGGTACCGGATCCCAAGTTGGTGGAGGAGAAACAGCCCTCAGCCAAAGACCGGAGGTCGTGATCATTTATTGGTGCGACACCTCATCAAACCTGCTAGGAAGGCACCATATAGGACAGCGGGGAACGGGAACCACATTTACCCGCACAAGTCCGCGGCAGCTGGACAAAAGTGGGTCACTGGTGAGGCAGGCCAGAGAAAGGATTGAAGGGGTCCTGTGTCATGCTCCTGAACTGCCTGGGGTTGACCGAGCCCCTCACCTGGTGGACGCAGCACGGCTTGGGCGGTCATTGCTGACAGAAGTGACCCGGAGTACATGAACTGTGAGTAAAAGACATTGGACTGCAGTACGTTGTCTGTGTACTCTTTCGCTCCTCCAGCACTAACGGCACTGGGACTCTCTGCACCATCACCCCCACCATCCACTACACTGCCCTGGGGCTGCACTCTTCCCGTGGGGAGTCACACTACCTCAGCTGCATACATCATCAGCCCCAGCGATCTGACTTGCAGCGGCGGTTCATAATAACCGCAATCCACGGGTGGCGCAGTCGGACATCACTTAGGACGGCTAAAGGACTACCACTGGTCTGACCACCCTGAGCCACGGAACCGGGTCGCCACTACTACCCCCACCGTCTCCCTATTGCCCGGCTCCGAGTGCCCCACGGCCCAGGGGCGAGTCAAACACCCTTAAAAAAAATTATGTGGGTGTTGCATCATGGACCACGGTCACCCTGGTGATATGGTGGTGGAGGATGAGGAGAAGGAGGAGGACAAGAGCAAATAGCCAAAATCAGGAAGCGTATACCCATGTGTGGGTGTGAAAAGGTGCATGGGAATACACCTCCCAAGAAAAGACACTGGATTTGAGTTTATGTTACGCTGCTATTGTAGCACCCTGAGGACTCGGCTGCTACAGGGGTATTGCACCTCAACCCAGAGGTGTGGTATTCCACTCCCGGGTAAGGATGGAGTGTGGAACTGAGCTTAGTAGGCTGCATGCACTACATACATCCCATTTCCGGGGGACAGAACTACGGTACTCCCACCAAGTATATATGTGCAGGTACGACAGCGTCTGTCCCTGGCTGGAGTGGGAAGGGGGGTGGAACATCCCAGTAGTGTAGGGGCAGATAGGGGGAGCACTCTGGGTAAAGCTAGGAGCTCATTGGGTGCTGGTCACCTGGGCTCACACATAGAGGGAGTATATAAGGTGGGTACCATCTTAGGACAGGGTCTTTTTAGGAGCTGAGGAAGAGTTCAGCCAGGAGGGCTGACAGGAGCTGTGGCTCCGTCTGGGCCCAGCTCCAGGGCTAGGCCTGCAGTGAGGAGAGAGGAAGAAGGAAGGCCCAGAGTGGAAGACAAGAGGGAACCCTGAGAACCCAGAATTAAGCCAGAAGGGTGAAGGGTTGGCGGACACGGGTACCGGAACCCAAGCTGGTGGAGGTCAATCATCCTCAGCCAGGAACCGGAGGTCATGGTCAAGATTTGCCACGACCCCCACCAAATCCACCAGAAAGGCACACCAAGTATAGGGTCAGGGAACCCAGAGAAGGTTTAACCACCAAGAGACCCGAGGGAGCCGGCCAAAGGTGGATCCCTGGTGGGGACGGCCAGGAGAAAGAGAGGAGAGAGGGAAGCTCAGGACCACGCTCCGGAACTGCCTGGGGGTTGGCCGAGTCCAGGACCTGGTGGACGCAGCACGGCTCGGGTGGTCACTCAAGGCCAGAGTGACCAAAGGAACACCCGTGAGTTAAAAACCCTGAAACTGCATCCCACGTCTCTGACTCTCCTTTCTACACTACAACTACCCCCATCATCCGCATCTGCTGCCCTGAGGCCATACCCCTCCCGTTGGGGGTTATACCACCACGCTGCACATCCTGATACACCTGGCCTCAGTGGACTGTTCTGCAGCGGCGGCTTCAAAGCCGCACTCAACGGGTGGCGTAGTCGATCAAGTTAACATCTACTGCCATAGACTGCCACTTAGTTTGACACCCTGGGCACGGACCGGGTCACCGCCACAAGGACTACTACCCCTATCCAGATCCGGCTCCGGGTATCCCCTGAACATGGCCCAGGGGGTGCGTCAACTTTGGCGTAGTCGGCAGGATTACGTGCCCGCAACCACCGGGTACTGCGTGCCTGAAGAAAAGTTCACATTTACCTCAAAAAGAAGTCTCCCGCCGGTTCCGGAGGGTCCCCGCCATCAGACGCCATCTCGGATCGTTTCCCGCCGTTTGCCAGTCATCTGCAGTCTTTTCCCGCCATCCACGGAGTTTCCCGCCACTGGGAGACGATTCCCGCCATCTGAGAAGATTTCCCGCCCTGGCAGAGCGGACGCCATTATGGGCGTGCCAGAGGGTGGCAAGAGGCCACCTCCCATCGTGGGCCAGGTCCAAGAATGGCGCCAAAAGCGGAAACCGCCCCCACCAGCAGAGACTGTAATGATAGAGATGTCCATCAGCGTGAGGGGACTGCCCCTGGAACTGACAATCACCGAGTTGCCCCGGGACCGCCCTCAGTATGGGCGGATACAGAACAAAAGAGCGAGGATGGGTGCAGCCTGGAGGAGTCTGGAGAGGTCGCACCCGGAGATGGAGGGAGAGTCAGGCAGCACCGACCCTGTGGTCAGGAGCCTGTTGCAAGCAACCACCCCACTAGGCCTGGTGGAGATCCTGGCACAGCTCCCCCAAGACCGGGAGCGTGCACAGACCGCGCTGGAGGGCCTCGCACGGAGGATGGCCCGGGTGCAGCGAGAAACGCTGACTGAGTGGAGTAGGGAGATGGCCCAGCAGGCTGGAACCCGCCAGCGGAGCACGCCACCCGAGACGAGGAGTCTGACCGCCTCTGAGGATGGTGCAGGAGGAATGAAGGCCGGAGACGACGCCGAGGAAGGAGCTGAAGAGACGGAGGCAGGTAAAGGGGACGTCACAACCCCAAGCCTAATAACCATGAACCTGCCCCAGCTCCCCGTCGCAGAGCCCGAAATTCCCCCTACCGTGCCTGTCGCTGCACCGCCACCGTTCCCAGCTAGGCCTCAAGCGGCAGGAGCCGCGGCCACGCCCCCTGTGACGTCACGCGCCTCAACCCTAAGCGCGGCCAAGCAGGAAATGCCACCGGCCTGGTCGCAGGGCCGAGTACCCCCGGGCGCCGCAGACCCAACAGCGCCCTCTACCTCCACTAAGCCACCGGCCTGGTCGCAAGGTCAAGTACCCCCGGGCGCCGCCGTCTCCACGGTGCCCTTTACCTTCAGGGTGCCCCAAGCCTGGTCGCAAGGCCTGGAAGACCCGGGCGCCGCTGCCACCACCGCGCCCTCAACTTCCACAGTGCCGCACCTGGGTGAAGACCTATTCGCCCAACACACTTGCCCGGATGGGCAGCCCTTTGTGTGGCCACCGGAGTACTACCATCTCCGACTCCGGAAGGAAGGACCCCTGTGCGAGCCCCTGATTCCGGCTCCGGCGCCTGTCAAGATCACCCCACTCTCGTTGGAGGAGGCGCAGTTCGCGTGGGACCCCACTGGAGGAGACCTCATCGGGTTCACTCAAGAAACCTGGGCGGCCGCAGCTGAGCGTGCGGAGTGCTGCCGGCAGCAATTGGAGGTCTTCGACAGGGAACGGAGAGAGAGGCGGGTCCGCGAGGAGCGGCTGCAAGTACAGAGTGCAAAGCAGAAGAGCCAGACCCGACGGAACCCCCGTGCAGCCCATTGTCCCCGTGCCACCGGGACTGTAATCAAATTCCAACTGCAGCATGGTTGGGGCTTCATCCGGGACCACCGCACCCCCGGCGACGTCTTTGTGACCCGCAGGGACGTCGAGAGCCATCTGCCGGAGGGACACAGAGGTCGTGACCTATACCTGGGTGACGAGGTCACCTTTACCCGGCATCAATGTGCCAAAGGACCCTACGCCCTTCATGTACACCGGCTGATGGAGGAAGAGCTGCGGTGTGAGGAAGGACAAGAGAACCCGGACGGGTCTGAAGCCTACCCGCGAGAAGGAGCAGGAGGACGCCGTTACTGAAGTACGGTAAAGTGGAACTGTAAATAGTTACCCGTAAGGGTACAGGAACTGTTGCCAGAAAAGTATAGTCCCCGTTGGGACAAGTGTGAACTGTTACCCGTGTGTCCCCTATCCCTTAACAGGCTGAGGACTATGAACAGCCAATCCTTATCCCCACTGGCCAAGGACTGAGAGCGGCCATAACCCCTTGTATATAGTTGCGCTTCCTAAGGCGCCCCCTACCGGTTTTATAGGAAACTGTGTTTTTTCTAAAAGAGACTGTTGCACTTTACCCGGTCACAAGTTGCACCGTGGCCGGAGGAACAAGAATGTTTACAAAGAAAAGTTTATTATGAAAAAGTTTTATGCTGCTGATAATATATATAATGTTTTATATGTTTATGGATGTTATGAAAAAAAATTGTATGTTTTGGTATGTTTTTATTCTTTTACAGCCCGAGGACGTGCTGTGATTTACCAGGGGGGAATGTAGCACCCTGAGGACTCGGCTGCTACAGGGGTATTGCACCTCAACCCAGAGGTGTGGTATTCCACTCCCGGGTAAGGATGGAGTGTGGAACTGAGCTTAGTAGGCTGCATGCACTACATACATCCCATTTCCGGGGGACAGAACTACGGTACTCCCACCAAGTATATATGTGCAGGTACGACAGCGTCTGTCCCTGGCTGGAGTGGGAAGGGGGGTGGAACATCCCAGTAGTGTAGGGGCAGATAGGGGGAGCACTCTGGGTAAAGCTAGGAGCTCATTGGGTGCTGGTCACCTGGGCTCACACATAGAGGGAGTATATAAGGTGGGCACCATCTTAGGACAGGGTCTTTTTAGGAGCTGAGGAAGAGTTCAGCCAGGAGGGCTGACAGGAGCTGTGGCTCCGTCTGGGCCCAGCTCCAGGGCTAGGCCTGCAGTGAGGAGAGAGGAAGAAGGAAGGCCCAGAGTGGAAGACAAGAGGGAACCCTGAGAACCCAGAATTAAGCCAGAAGGGTGAAGGGTTGGCGGACACGGGTACCGGAACCCAAGCTGGTGGAGGTCAATCATCCTCAGCCAGGAACCGGAGGTCATGGTCAAGATTTGCCACGACCCCCACCAAATCCACCAGAAAGGCACACCAAGTATAGGGTCAGGGAACCCAGAGAAGGTTTAACCACCAAGAGACCCGAGGGAGCCGGCCAAAGGTGGATCCCTGGTGGGGACGGCCAGGAGAAAGAGAGGAGAGAGGGAAGCTCAGGACCACGCTCCGGAACTGCCTGGGGGTTGGCCGAGTCCAGGACCTGGTGGACGCAGCACGGCTCGGGTGGTCACTCAAGGCCAGAGTGACCAAAGGAACACCCGTGAGTAAAAACCCTGAAACTGCATCCCACGTCTCTGACTCTCCTTTCTACACTACAACTACCCCCATCATCCGCATCTGCTGCCCTGAGGCCATACCCCTCCCGTTGGGGGTTATACCACCACGCTGCACATCCTGATACACCTGGCCTCAGTGGACTGTTCTGCAGCGGCGGCTTCAAAGCCGCACTCAACGGGTGGCGTAGTCGATCAAGTTAACATCTACTGCCATAGACTGCCACTTAGTTTGACACCCTGGGCACGGACCGGGTCACCGCCACAAGGACTACTACCCCTATCCAGATCCGGCTCCGGGTATCCCCTGAACATGGCCCAGGGGGCGCGTCACTATCATTCGGTGGTGTTGAGAAGTCTGGCCCAATCCAGCCCTTGTTCATTTTTATAAGAGTCAGCCTGTCAGCATTTTCAGTTGACAGGAGGATGCGCTTATCAGTTATAATTCCACCAGCGGCACTAAAAACCCGATCTGATAAAACGCTGGCAGCAGGGTAGGCCAGGACCTCCAAGGCATAGAGAGCCAGTTCATTCCACATATCTAGCTTGGATACCCAATATTTATAAGGCACAGAGGAATCACGGAGGACGTTGGTACGGTACGGCAAGGTACTCCCTCAGCATCTTCCCAAACTTTGCACTCCTTGTGAGAGTACCCTGCGCCTCAGGGCCTGTGCGATGGGAGGGTCTGAGAAAACTCTCCCAGAACTTTGACAGTGTTCCCCTGCCTCTGCTGGATTGAAGTTGTGTCTCTCTCGCCTGTACTCCTTGGTTGTCGAACGAAGTGTGCCCTCTGCCTCCAGCGTTTTCAGATGGGAATTTTTTTAATAGGTCCGCAACAAGGGCCTTCTGGTACTGCCTCATTTTTGTACACCTGTCCGCCTCAGGAATAAGAGATATAAAGTTCTCCTTGTAGAGTGGGTCTAGAAGTGTCACCAACCAGTAATGACCTAAAATTTTGAGAATGCGAGGGTCATGGGAAAGGCAGCATAACATAAACTCAGCCATGCGTGCCAGACTACTAACAGGCAAGACTTCCGTGTCCTCACCAAGAGGATGACTGACCATGCTCTCCTCCTCCTCCTCTCTGTCCTCTGGCCATCCACGCTGAACAGACGGTATGACAGCTGTGCAGATAGCACCGTCTATAGTGCATGAAACTAGTTCCTGTCCTTCCTCCTCCTCCTCTTCCTCATTGTCACCCAATCCACGTTGGGATGAGATGAGGCTTGGCTGTGTGTAATCACCCTGTATGGTTAATTGCTCCATCTTATCATGCTCCGCCTGCAATGCATCATCTTTGATTGTGAGCAGAGAGCGTTTCAGAAGACAGAGAAGCGGGATGGTGACGCTAATTATGGCGTCATCGCCGCTCACCATCTTGGTGGAGTCCTCAAAGTTTTGGAGGATGGTACATATGTCTGACATCCACGTCCACTACTGAGGTCTTATGTGTGGAGTCTGAACTGAATACCGATAGCCTTTTTGATGCTGGTACTCAACAACTGCCCTCTTCTGCTCACAAATCCTTCCCAACATCTGCAATGTAGAGTTCCAACGTGTGGGGACATCACACACCAGTCTGTGAGCCAGAAGCTGCAAACGCTGCTGAAACACTGCAAGGGCAGCGGAAGCTGTAGCTGACTTTCTAAAATGGGCACACAGGCGGCATACTTTAACAAGCAGATCCGGCAGCTCCGGGTAGGATTTGAGTAACCGCTGAACCACGAGGTTAAGCACATGGGCCAGGCATGGTACGTGTGTGAGCTCGCCTCGCCTCTGAGACGCCACCAGGTTCCAGCCATTGTCACACGCGACCATGCCTGGCTGTAGGTTCAGCGGTTTGAGCCACAGATCTGCCTGCTCTTTCAGAGCTGTCCATAACTCTTCAGCATTGTGTGTTTTTTCACCTAAGCATATTAGCTTCAGCACAGCCTGTTGCCGCTTGGCCGAGGCAGTGCTGCAGTGCTTCCAGCTTGTGACTGATGTGGTCATTTCGGAGATGGAGGCTGAGGAGGAGGAGCAGGCTGAGGAGCATGAGGTTCAGGAGCTGTAGACCGTGGGGGCAACCCTGATTGACCTAGGGCCTGCAATCCTTGGCGTCGGGAGGACGTGTTCCGTCCCAAGGTCCGACTGGGTCCCGGCTTCCACTATGTTAACCCAGTGTGCCATCAGCGAGATGTACCGTCCCTGCCCACAAGCACTTGTCCACGTGTCCGTGTTTAGGTGGACTTTACCGGTAACTGCGTTGTTGAGGGCACGGCTAATGTTTTGGGACACTTGCTTGTGTAATGTGGGGACGGCACACTGGGAGAAATAGTGGCGGCTGGGGACAGAGTACCGAGGGACGGCCGCCGCCATCAGGTTGCGGAATGCTTCTGTTTCCACAAGCCTAAAAGGCAACATTTCGAGCCAAGCAGTCGTGAATTGTGAGAATTTAGTAGTGTGGCCTGTGGGACGTTGGCTGCATATTTGCGCTTGCATTCCAAGGACTGGAGTATGAACAACTGAACGCTGCGCTGGGACAAGGACATGGACGTGCTTCCTGATGCTGCTACTTGAGAGTGTGCAATGACAGGAGCAGGGCAGGAGGCATCTTTGCATGCACTATGGACAGGGGATTGACTTGCATGCACAACAGCAGAAGAAGCAATGGTGCCACCTGTAGACACTGTTCCTGCACCCTGGTGTTCGGCCCACAAAGTCGAGTGCTTTGCTGCCATGTGCCTCATCATGCTGGTGGTGGTCAGGCTGGTCGTTTTGCCACCCCTGCTGATGCAGGTCTGGCTCGTGATGCAAATGGCCTTTTTGGAGTTATCGGCAGAGTCTTTAAAAAACAACCAGACTCGGGAAGACCTAACAGTTGTAGTGGCAACTTCCTTCATGTTGGTGTTACGGGAAACGGTAGCCTGCCTTCTGTCTGCGGCCACCACACTGCTTCTTCCTGCCTGTTGGGGTGCTCTGCCTCCCTCCCCCTGTGTGCTGCTGTCCTTGCTCTGCATGTCCTCCTGCCAGGTTGGGTCAGTTACTATATCATCCACCACCTCGTCTCCCACTTCTGCACCCTGGTACTATTCCTGACTTTCTGTCAATTGTGTCTCATCATCGTCCACCTCTTATGACAGTTTCCCACCGTCGCCTTCGTGTGACCGTGGCTGCTCAAATATTTGGGCATCGCTACACGTGATCTCCTCTTGCCCCGCTTCAAGTGGACCGGGCGAGAGGCCCGAATCTATAAATGGAAAAGTGAACAGCTCTTCAGATTGTCCAAGTGTGGGATCAATTGTCTCTGGGTACTCGGCATGGTGGGAGGAAGGAGGATCAGGGTGAGGAATATGAGGTCCAGACTCATGGCTACTGAGACTTGACCGTGTGGAAGACAGGGTGGTGGTGGTGGTGGTGGCTAAGTGACTGGAAGCATTATCCGCTATCCAACCAACAACCTTTTGACACTGATCTGGGTTCAATAGTGGTGTGCTGCGGTCCCCTAGAAATTGGGACAGGAAGGTCAGGCGAGAAGATGTGGGTGTTTGTTGTGGCACAATTTCGGCTTGCCCACGGCCTTGACCTCGGCCTCTGCATGCACCATTACCATCACGTCCAGTTCCCCGTCCCTTGCCACGTGCCTTGCCCATTTTAAATGGAGGATAGTATCTTCCACGCTTACTACAAATGATTGAGTTTGAAGCGAAGTTATATGTGATCGGTGTGATGGAGAAAACAGAGTTTTAAATACCTGGCCTGTAGGTAAGTAGTGTGAACAGCAAACTGCTGTGAATTGCTTCACTGACACACTGAAAAAATGGAGGCCAGAAATGGCAGTATTTTCTGACAACGTATATGTGATCTGTGTGACGGAGAAAACACAGTTTTAAATAGCTGGATTTCTAGCGCTCTAATATGGAAAGGACCTGGCTGTATTCTGCAGTGCCAACAAGCAAATGGTGCAGAAAAACGGTGTTCTCTGGATTGCTTTATAAGCAAATAATGAGGATTAAGATCCAAAGAAAAGTATTCTTCGCCCCTGAGACCTGGGCCTTTGTATAGAAATATCTAACAGCAGCAGAAGGCAGAATTGGAATGGAGCCTCTTGTGCTATATGCACTGCAGTCTGCTATATACACTGCCTGCCTGCCTATTTACACTGCCTGCCTGATATCTCTGCAGATGGATTAGTCCTCAGAAGGACTGTTTGTTGAGATGTATATGTGTAATGTGCGGTTTTTCTCACTACACTACCTAATGCACGATCAAATCTCTCCCTAACGCAGCAGCAGCTCTCCCTACACTGTCTGATCCGGAGTGACTGTGATGAGCATGGCGGTGCCAAGTCAGATATAGACCTGATGACGCTGTGCAGCCAGCCAATCACTGTAATGCCCACAACCAACATGGCTATGGCATTACAGTGCATGGCAGGCAATCCCTGCATGTTCATTGGCTCTGTAAAGAGCACCAAACTTGCAGGGATGGGTCCCGACTTCCCGCCCGACCAACCCGGAAATACTCGGTGAGCGCAGAGCATCTCGAGCAGTGAGATACTCGGGCGAGCACCGAGCAGTAGCGAGCATGCTCGCTCATCACTAGTTGTCATTAAGATTTAAAAAGAGAAAACACAGAAATGTGACAGTAAATGGCTTCACCCAACCAATAACCATGAGTGGAGAAAAAGTGTTTTTGTTATCATTCATTTTTTCTGAAACAAGGCCAAGAAAGGAAAAATTCTGCCGGGGTATGTAAACTTTTGAGCAGAACTGTATATGCGCCAGCCCCAGTGTCTCCTATTCTATATACTCCAGCCCCAGTGTCTCCTATTCTATATACTCCAGCTTCTTCTGTGATGTATATGCTCTAGCCCCAATGTATCCTGTGATGAATATACGCCAGCCCCAGTGTCTCCTATTCTATATACTCCAGCCCCAGTGTCTCCTATTCTATATACTCCAGCTTCTTCTGTGATGTATATGCTCTAGCCCCAATGTATCCTGTGATGAATATACGCCAGCCCCAGTGTCTCCTATTCTATATACTCCAGCCCCAGTGTCTCCTATTCTATATACTCCAGCTTCTTCTGTGATGTATATGCTCTAGCCCCAATGTATCCTGTGATGAATATACACCAGCCCCAGTGTCTCCTATTCTATATACTCCAGCTCCAGTGTCTTCTGTGACGTAGCTAATGTAGCCCTAATGTCTCTTATGCAGAGGCGTCGCATGATAAAGCAGTGGGACACAAGCTCCCTGCCCTATCACTATCTCTTTCATATGCCACAGATCGCCATAGGCCTGCGGTTAACGAGATGTCAGCATCCTCACGCAGGTGGCTCGGTGACATCATTGCATCGCTCTGCTCTGCTGTCCCGCCATGGAAGAGGAGACAGAGGCCGTGATGTAGGGAATCAGGATTAAGTGAGATATTTTTTTAAATGATCGGGCAGTGGAGCCATCCTACTATATATCTGGAGTAGTGGGTCCATCATACTACATATGGAGTAGTGGGGCCATTATACTATATGTATGTGGGGCAGTGGGACCATCATAGTATATACAGGTGCATCTCACTAAATTAGAATATCTTCAAAAAGTTAATTTATTCCAGTTCTTCAATACTGTTTCAGTATGCTCCACAATCATGAGGAAGACTGCTGACTTGACAGATGTCCAGAAGGCAGTCATTGACACACTCCACAAGGTCCTAGAGTTCCAATTTTCATTTGGAAATCAAGGTCCCAGAGTCTGGAGGAAGAGTGGAGAGTCCACAATCCAAGCTGCTTGAGGTCTAGTGTGAAGGCTCCACAATCAGTGATGGTTTGGGAGGCCACGTCATCTGCTGGTGTAGGTCCACTGTGTTTTATCAAGACCAAAGTCAGCACAGCCGGCTACCAGGACATTTTACAGCACTTCATGCTTCCCTCTGCCGACAAGCTTTTTGGAGATAGAAATGTCATTCTCCAGCAGGACTTGGCCCCTGTCCACACGGCCAAAAGTACCAATACCTGGTTTACACACAACAGTATCACTGTGCTTGATTGGCAGCAAACTCGCCTGACCTTAACCCCATAGAGAATCTATTATTGAGAATCTATGGGGTATTGTCAAGAGGAAGATGAGAGACACCAGACCCAACAATGCAGATGAGCTGAAAGACAGCTTTTTGTATTGAAGAACTGAAATAAATTAACTTTTTGATGATATTCTAATTTAGTGAGATGCACCTGTATATGGAGCAGTGGGACTATCATGCTATATATATGGAGGAGTGGGGGCATCATACTAAATATAGAGCAGTGTGTGTGTGTCACCCCAGGCCTGGATGCCACAAACAATAATCTGTTTCTGAAAGCAGGAGGGAGGTCCCCTGGTTAGGGACAATTAGCATACAGCACCTCCTGTCCCAGGCCAGCAGGGGGAGCTGGCTGCCCCTATAAAAGCTGGAACTGGGGGCAGGGTTAGAGAGAACTGGAAGACCTAGCTCAGGAGTGAGACTAGTCCCAGAGAAGGAGGGACAGTTCAGCTGTTGCTGAGGAGTCCGTGAGGCAGAGGAGAAACTGCAAGCCAGGGACAGAGGCGACGAGAGCCGGTCCTGGCAGAGAACCAATCTACTGGACATTGGGGTCCGAGGCTGTCAGGGTTACAAGCCCAGCAGCAGAGAACCAAGCTGCGAGGGATTTAAGGTCCCTTGGCCTAAGAAGCCTGGAGGCTCCGCCACACAGAGGGACCAGTACATCGAGGAGCAACAAACAGGTACCCAAGGCCTGAGTCGCAAACCATACAGGAGAGAAGTACACGGCCAGCTCAGGGACGTGGGCTATTACACCACGAAAAGGGGGATAGTCAGAAAGAGCATAGAGAGAACGGTAGGCCTACACACTCACCCTGACCAGTGGGGCTCGCCCGATTGCTCTCAGACACCCAGGCCCATTCCTAACCGGTACTGTTGGGCCATTAATAATATCTACAATAAAGACCCTGAACTGTTTGAAGCGGACTCTGAACTCTTACTATTGCGGCCTGCACTATCACCCCCAACATCCACCTACACTGCCCTGAGGCTGCACTCTTCCCATGGGGAGTTATCCTACCTCTGTGCTGCACACCAACACCAGCCTCAGCGGTCTGCCTTGCAGCGGCGGTTATCTCCAACCGCAATCCACGGGTGGCGTAGTCGGACATTCAAAACACTGATAAATAGACTGCCACCATTTGGTCTGACCACCCTGAGCCACGGGATCGGGTTGCCACTACTACCCCCATCAGCACCGTACACTAGAAGGCCTGGTTCCGGGTACCCCACGGCCCAGGGGGGGAGTCAGCTTTGGCGTAGTCGGCAGAATTGTGACCAACCCGCCACAAACGGGTATTGCGTGCCTGGAAAAGACTCTATACATATCTGAGAGAAGTTTCCCGCCATTTGGGGCCATTTCCCGCCAATCGGAGCCGTTTCCCGCCATCGGGCGCCATCTTCGGGACGACGCGCGGGAAGAAGAGGGGCGTGGATGTCCAAAAACGCGTGAGACCTGAAGCCCCGCCCTACGCTGAGACGCTGCTCAAGGTCCTGGATGGAGATCCAGCGGATGCCGACGTCATCACCGAGCAACGCAAGGTCCTCTCCCAGAGCATCGCGAGGGAAGCCGCGGCCTACAGAAGAGGATCGCCAGAAGGTAGGCCACGGTTAATTAGGAGGGAGGAAGATGTCGGACGCGGAGGGACCCTCTACCACCAGCGTAGCCGCTGCAGCTGTGATGCCGTTTTCCATGCCCTATATCCATAGGCGGATTATAATGAGGGCAATCCGGGCGACCGCCCAGGGCCCCGAGCCTGCAGGGGGTCCACGGCTCCAGGCGGGGTGTCTAATGCCGGATTGCCCTCATTATATGTGCGGGCCGCCGCGGCACATAGCGGTAGCAGTGGCGGGAGGGGGGGGCCTGGACTGCTCCCCCAGCAGCGGCCACCGCTACTTCTTCATCGGCCGGGCCAGCACTGCAGCAGTTAACTTCCCTGTGCTGGCCCGGCCGCGTCACTGCTAGGAGACATGGCCCTGTGCGCGGCTGTGTCTCCTAGCTGTGATGTCACACAGTGCGCCCCGGCCTGCAGTGCTGCACCGGAAAAGAGAGAGAGCAGGCAGGAGGAATTGAGCCGGGGGATGGTGAGTGTGTGTGTGTGTGAGCAGATGTGTGTGTGGGCAGGTGTGTGTGTGTTTGTGGGCAGGTGTCTGTGGGGGCAGGTGTCTGTGTGGGCAGGTGTGTGTGTGTGTGTATATGTGTGTGTGTCTGTGTGGGCAGGTGTGTGTGTGTATATGTGTGTGTGTGTATATGTGTGTGTGTGTGTGTGTGTGTGTGGGCAGGTGTCTGTGTGAGCAGGTGTGGGTGTGTGTGTGGGCAGGTGTGTGTGTGTGTGTGGGCAGGTGTGTGTGTGGGCAGGTGTGTGTATATGGGTGTGTGTGTGTGTTTGCGGGCAGGTGTCTGTGTGGGCAGATGTGTGTGTGGGCAGGTGTGTGTGTGTGGGCAGGTGTGTGTGTGTGTGTGGGCAGGTGTGTGTGTGTGTGGGCAGGTGTGTGTGTGTGTGGGCAGGTGTTGGTGTGTGTGTGTGTGGACAGGTGTGTATGTGTGTGGGCAGGTGTGTGTGTGTGTGGGCAGGTGTGTGTGTGTGGGCAGGTGTGTTTGTGTGTGGGCAGGTGTGTTTGTGTGTGGGCAGGTGTGTGTGTGTGTGTGGGCAGGTGTGTGTGTGTGTGTGTGTGGGCAGATGTGTATGTGTGTGTGTGTGTGTGTGTGTGGGCAGGTGTGTGTGTGTCTGTGTGGGCAGGTGTGTGTGTGTGTCTGTGTGGGCAGGTGTGTGTGTGTATATGTGTGTGTGTGTGTGTGTGGGCAGGTTAGAAAGTCTTGCCCTGTTGAACACTACACCTGACTTGAGGCCACCACCTCTTGGTTGTCCAATGTTCTTGCTTCTCTAGGGCTCTTCTCAGATATTCATTATACCAGCTCCCCAGAATACCAAAGTTAGGGTGGGTGACCGCGAGCCCTGGTGGTGGTCATAACTGCGGCCACCCAGGGGCAATACTCCATAACAACAATCCCCTGAGGTGGTGTAGGATGTAAGGACCTATTCACACTACATTCAGCGCTGCATTCAGGTCTTTACACAAGGCTTACAACTGAATCCCTGAAATTCAGGATTGTGCTGTCTGAAATGAGACATCTGAAAGCAGAGAAAATGGAGCCTAAAGATTCAGACTTTAGCCTCGGTTTGCCTTTGTTCAAATCAATGGCTATGTCAAGGCACATCTGAATGCCATTTTTCAGGGATTTAGATAGAAGCCTAGAAAGAGGAGATGAATGCATTGCAAAATTCAGTGTGAATAGGCCCTTATATCTGGAGTCTTGATATTGATGCCACAAGCATTTTACTTGTTTTTAACTTAAAAAAAAAATACACACACACAAATTATACACACACACACACACACTATACATACACACACAGTATACATACACACACATTATACACACACACACACTATACATACACACACACAGATGTGTATGTGGGCAGGTGTGTGTGTGTGGGCAGGTGTGTGTGTGGGCAGGTGTGTGTGTGTGTGATGTCTGTTTGTTTGTGTGTGTGTGTGTGTGTATGGGCAGATGTCATTGTGTGATGCCTGTTTGTATGTATTTTTGTGTTTCAAATGTGTTTATGCGTGTCTGTATATGTTTGTGTGTGTGTATGACTGCATGCGGCCTCCTGCTGAGTATAGTTGGCGCCGTGCGGCCTCCTGATGTCTCTGGGGGGGCTCCGTGCAGCCTCCCGCTGTGTATAGATGGCTACGTGCGGCCCCTCGCTGTTTATAGACGGCGCCGTGCGCCCCCCCGCTGTGTATAGATGGCTACGTGCGCCCCCCGCTGTGTATAGATGGCTACGTGCGGCCCCCCACTGAGTATAGATGTCGCCGTGCGGCCTCCTGCTGTGTATAGATCGCTACGTGCGGTCTCCCGCTGAGTATAGATGGCACTGTGCGGCCTCCTGCTGTCTCTGGGGGGAGCGCCGTGCGGCATCTATACTCAGCAGGAGGCCGCACGTAGCCAGCTATACACGTATACTCAGCAGGAGGCCGCACGTAGCCATCTATACGGTGCCATCTATACACAGCGGGAGGCCGCACGGCGCCATCTATACACAGTGGGAGGTCGCACGGCACCATCTATACACAGCGGGAGGCCGCACGGAGCCATCTATACACAGCGGGAGTCTCAGTGTTTTGCAAGAGCAGTCAATAAATTCTGCTTGACTAATTCTGAGCACCATAAAGTCTGGTTCGCTTCTAACCTGCTGTCTTCATTTTCAGCTTGCTGAATTCTAACTCATTTACTGTCATTCGAGACGATGCCTTTGCTGGTCTCTTTCACCTTGAATACCTGTAAGTGCTCCACTTAATGTCATATTTTTGATTCTGTTCTTCTTCATCTTTTGGCATGTGCAATTGTATGAGCAAGTATTCATATGAATTTATGACCTACTTAAACCTTGGAGGACCTTAAATTTTATTCAATCAATTTTTTTTCCAGTTTAAAACTATGGGACATATATGTGCCTTGGTCCTCAAAGGGTTTTTAAAGGGGCTGCAAACATAAATATGAAAAAAATAATTCAATTAGTGCTTTTTGTGTTTATTTAATTTTTATTTGAAGTCCATTTTTTTTATATACCTTGAAATTAAGCTCTACCCCATGGAATGAAGCCCTACCTACATGACATCTGAGAGCTACATGGATCCCGCTTGTGTGGTGCCTGTCCGTCACTACTATTCAGTTTTAGGGTCCACTCACTAAGCCATATATTCTCTCATGCAAGAGAATAGGGCCAATTAAGCTAATGACACTCGGCTCAAACTCTGTCAGAGCTTCAACTGAGTGTGATCCGATTCTCTCGCAGCACAGATATGGAGAAGATGGAGAACTTACTTTCTCCATCTTCTCCATAGTCTCTGTGAGTGTTCATCGGACTGCACTTGGATGACATCCGAGTGCAGTCCAATGTTTTACGTGCACCCATAGACTTGTATGGGTGCACATGGTCCGAATATCGAATGAGATTATTTTCTCATGCCAATAATCGCACTGTCCCATAGTATAACATAGAGCCGAGTCCTATCCGATAAAACATCACATAGCATTCGGCCGTGTTATACGACAGTGTGAGCGAGCCCTTAGAGTCAAGGAATATTTACATGCAGATGATGATATTACTCTCCAAGTGTATATTTTTTTAGGCGAGTTCATAGTAAATTCTTTGCATTTTTGACATGTGATCAACTAAAGAGCAAGAAAGATTTAGGACCTCCCCTATAGAGAAACGAAAAATAGTTTGGAGGACTTGCATGTCCTTTTTATTTATTATGAGAAAATCATAAAAGATCCAGTTTTTTAACCATGCTGTGACTTTCTGCTGAGGGAGAGGGAGAGAGCTGCCCTATTCAGAGTCTGTAATAAGACCTGCTGACAAAAGTGTTGAAGATACAGTCTAATGTGAATTAACAATGAAAAAAGTTAATTTAACAAATGGCTTGTATTTTTTTTAATACAAACTTTTTTGTCTTTACAGCTCTTTTAAAGGGAATCTGTCATCAGGTTTTTGCCACCTAATCTGAGAGCAGCATAATGTAGGGTTAGAGGCACTGATTCCAGTAATGTGTCACTTACTGGGCTGTTTAGTGTTGTTTTGATAAAATCATTGATTTGTCAGAAGGTAATTATCACTAGATGACTAGTAAGTTCTGTAGGACCCCACCCCCATCACTGATCAGTAGATTTCTGTGTACACTGAGCATGGGCAGAAAGCTGCCAATCAGTGGTGTGGGTGGGGCTATACAGAGCGCAGCATTCAGAGAGCTGCTAGATCTGCAGCAGATAAAACAAAACGGTGATTTTCTCAAAATGACAACAAGCAGCTGAAAAAGTGACACATCGCTGGAATCAGGGTATCTGCCCCAATATTGTGCTGCTCTCAGATGAGGCAGCACAATTAATATTATGCCAAATTAATTTCCCATGAACTATCACATGATCTATCACAGGGGATCATGTGACATGTCACGTGATAAATCAGGTGTGTGGAGGGGGCCCGCGCCTTCTAAACTGCCCGGGGCCCTTGCTACTCTTAATCCACCCCTGCCTATATCCCCGGAGCGGCCTGGCTGCCCCAGTATGCTGGCGAGTCGCATACCTTGGGCGACTTTAAAGAAAGGCTGTATAGACTGTTCAAAGTTGATCCCCTGACAGAAGAACAGAAGGTAAGCATACTGATAGGGCAGTTAACTGGTGCGGCCCAGCGGGAGGTAAAGTCTTGGACAGCTGAGGAGAAAAGGACTGTAAGGGGGGTTCTGACCCGTCTACGGGACACCTTTGATACTCGTACCTCAGCAGAAATCAAAATGCGGTTCTATGGATGTAAGCAGCGAGCTCAAGATAGCATCCGAGATTATGCCCTAAATTTACAGGAAGCCTTGGGGGCAATTAAGCAAGCTGACCCTGGCAGCGTGCAGGATACAGATAAACTATTGACTGACCAGTTCATAGAAGGTCTGCTGTCCAGCGCCCACAGAACCCAGCTGCGCCTCATGGCCCTACAGAACCCCGATTTGACTTTTGCACAGTTCAACGATAGGGCCATCCGGGTGCTCCGAGAACCTGCACCGGGTGGCGCTGTAGATTCCCGGCGCCCAGCCATCCCTTACCACCAGGGGGCGGCACCCTATCCCGCAGACCTTGTGGGGGCTGATGCGCAGGCCCTAAATCCATCCCCGCCTGCAAACCTGCACCATCAGGTCCAAGAACTAACAAAGAGTGTTGCTGCATTGTCCAGGACCGTACAGTCGTTACAGATGGACCCGTCAGGACCAATCAAGCTGGCTTCCAGTCCGGAGGATGTCCCGTGGCGTCGACGGAGGAGGATCCCGTCGTTCAGAGGGAGGCCCGCCGATCATTACACTGAGGATGGACAGCCGATTTGCCGCCGTTGCAGCCAGCCGGGACACGTAGCCAGGTACTGTACTTTAAATGGGTCCGACCTGGGGCAAAGGGCCAACCCCCAGGCATAAGGTCATCAGGCCCATCTAATTGGCGTGATAAGTACGTAGGGGGACGCCCGATTTTACCCGTAGTGCTGGACGGTATCCCCATGAGTGCACTGCTGGACACCGGGTCCCAAGTGACTACCATCCAATATGTACTTTTCAAGCAGTACTGGAGTGACACTGATATAACTCGTTATCCAGATGATGACTTGAGCATCATCGCCAGCAATGGTCAACCCGTGCCGCAGGTGGGGTTCAGAGAGATGACCATTAAGATTGGTAAAGTTGAACTGTCGGCACAGGGAGTGATCATTGTGGACATTGACCATCGAGAAAGTCACCCTAAAATAACCTTGGGTACTAATGTGATTGAAAATTGTCTTTCAGAAGCAATTGTAATTTTGCAGCAGGTGGCGATGAATGTGAGCTCCAGCCAGCAGAGGGTCCTCCAGAAGGAGATAAGAGCCCTGATGAGATGGCAACAGGTAGAACTGTCTGGTGGTGAGATCGGTAGCGTGAGGAATGGATGAGCGACCCGTTCCCCATTGCCATGCCCCCCAAAAGTGAAATGATCTGGTGTCGGAATGCAATCGGGTTAAGAGGGAGAGACTACCAAGCCATGGTAGAACCCGTGTACTCAGACAGCAGGCCCACCATTTTGACAGCCCAGGGGGTGGTCGATGTCCGCCATGGAAGGGTGCCCGTCTGGATCTTAAACATTGGGGAAAGGGAAGTACACTTGCCTTGGTACGCTACACTAGCCAAATTGTATACTGTTGAACACAATGCTGTCAGGGCCATGGAACCCTTGCCTCCATCTCCCCAAGCAGAGGGTAATGGTTCCCAGAAACCCAAGGAGGACTGGTGCCAGAAACTCCACGTGGGTGCTGACTCCACTCCCTTGCACCAAAAACAAGGAGTCTACCGGGTGGTTCAAGAGTACGAGAGAATCTTTAGTAAGCACCCGCTAGACTTCGGCAGAGTGAAAGGGGTAGAACACCACATCCCCATGGGGAGCCACCCACCAATAAAAGAAAGATACAGATCTGTACCACCCCACACACTATCAGAACGCAAAGGGCATGCTGAGAGAAATGAAGGAAGCCGGGGTCATTAGAGACAGTTGTAGCCCTTGGCAGCCCCCTTGGTTCTGGTAAAAAAGAAAGACTGTACTATGAGAATGTGCGTGGACTATAGAGAAGTCAATCGTATCACCCATAAAGACGCATACCCGTTGCCTAGAATAGAGGAGTCTTTGGTCGCACTAAATTCAGCTAATTTCTTCTCTACTTTGGACCTTACTAGTGGGTACTGGCAGGTTCCTGTGGCAGAGGCTGATAAGGAGAAGACCGCCTTCACCACCCCGATGGGATTAAGTGAATTCAACTATATGCCGTTCGGGCTCTGCAACGCACCCGGGACCTTCCAGAGGCTGATGGAATGCTGTTTAGGGCACCGAAACTTTGAGACGGTCCTACTATACCTGGACGACGTGATTGTCTATTCGAAGACTTACGAGGACCATCTAAAGCACCTGGCCGAGGTGTTCGATGCCCTGGCAGGCTTTGGCATGAAAGTGAAACCCTCCAAGTGCCATCTGTTAAAGCCGAAGGTACAGTACCTGGGACATGTGGTGAGTGCAGAAGGAGTAGCCCCCGACCCTGACAAAATCACGGCAATAAAGAACTGGCCAAGCCCCTCTAACATAAAAGAAGTGAGGCAGTTCCTCGGGTTGGTAGGCTACTACCAAAGGTTCATCCCCAGGTTCACCAAGATGGCAGCCCCTATGCAGGACCTCCTTATAGGACAATCTAAGACCAGAAGCCAAAAGCCACCCTTCAAGTGAGACAAGCCGGAAGAGGAGTCCTTCCGCCAGCTGAAGATGGCCCTCACGGGGGATGAGATCCTGGCCTACCCTGATTATGGCCAGCCTTTTATCCTCCACACAGATGCCAGTAATGTGGGGCTGGGAGCCGTACTGTCACAGAACCAACAGGGCAGAGAAAGGGTGATCGCGTACGCCAGCCGGAAGCTGAGGCCCACCGAGAGAAACCCGGAGAATTACAGCTCCTTTAAGCTGGAGTCCTTGGCAGTGGTGTGGGACGTAACAGAACGTTTCAAGCATTACCTGGCCTCTGTGAAGTTCACTGTGTACACGGACAACAATCCGTAGACACATCTGGACAATGCGAGACTTGGTGCCCTAGAGCAGCGGTGGATGGCCCGGCTAGCAAACTATGACTTCACCATCAAGTACCGGGCAGGCCGAGCCAATGCCAATGCAGATGCCCTATCGAGAATTCCCCACTTGCCTGATGAGGGAGAAGATCCAGATGAGTTGGAGGAAATAGAGCTCCCTGCATTCCACCGGTATGGGGCCACTCAGTACTCCCACCGTGTAAGAGACAAAGACTTGACCACTGTCATGTTCAATCCCTTACCTCACCACGGCTGGGCTGAAACGCAAGATAGTGACCCTGCAATTCGCCTGGTGAAAGACCTGTTGACCCAGGCAGACGCTAGCCCTGGCTCGGACGCTCCAGAGGAAGCCAAGCAGTTATGGAAGGAGAAAAGCAGGCTATTCCTCTACGAAGGTAAGCTGTTCAGAAGGCTTGTCAACCACCGGACGCACGAGCTGACCTGGCAGGTAGTGGTCCCGAGACGAGATGCAGCAATGGTCCTGGAGGCCTACCATGACAGAGCGGGACACTTCGGGTGGAAGAAACTGGAGTTCCTACTGAGAGAGCGGTTCTACTGGGTCGGAATGAGAGGGGCCATAGAGAAGTGGTGCAGGGACTGCGGCCCATGTAACCTCAGAAGGAAGGACGGTACCAGCCAGAAGACGCCCTTGATGCCCATCATCACCAGGCAGCCTCTTGAGCTGGTAGCTCTGGACCATGTGAAACTGGCTCCAAGCCGGTTGGGCTACGTCTATGCCCTGACAATAGTGGACCACTATTCCTGGTTCCTGGTGGTGGTTCCTGTTAAAGACTTGACAGCCCAAACAGCGGCCAGAGCCTTCCAACAACACTTCTGCCGTCCACACGGGTATCCGGAACAGGTCTTGACAGATCAAGGTCCAGGGTTTGAGGCTGAAATCTTCCAGGAGTTCTGCAACCTCTACGGCTGTAAGAAGATTCGGACAACGTCTTACCACCCACAAACCAACGGGCTATGTGAGAAAATGAATAATATCGTCATTGATCTCCTCAAAATGTTGCCCCTGGAAGAACGCAGCCTGTGGCCGGAGAAGCTGCCAGACCTGATAGACTTATACAACCATATCCTGGTGAATGCTACAAATTGCACCCCGGCTTACCTGATGAGGGCAAGACCAGGTAAGCTGCCGATAGACCTGGAGATGGGAGTCCTGACCCCCGAGGACACCTCCCCAGACGCGGACTGGGATACGGAACGGCGGCTACAGTACAAGAAGGTACAGGAGAGTGTGGAGAGGAGTCTGGCTCAAGCAAGAGAAAAGCAAGAGAGGCTCTTCAACCAACACGCCCCTGCTGGTCCCCTGGAACCTGGTGAGCAGGTCCTGAAGCGGAAGAGAAGGCTTCACAAGCTAGATGACCAGTGGGAGAGCGACCCGTACACAGTACTGCAGTCCAACCACAACAACCCGAAGGTATGTGTAATTACCAAGGATGGAGGAGAAACCACTAGCACCGTCTCCAGAGACCACCTAAAAAGGTGCCCCAAGCAACTACAGAGTGCAGGAGAAGATCAAGATGACCTTGAACCCGCAGAAGACAAGAAAGAAATGATCAGCACAGTTCTTGGAGAGTTCCCCCGGTCCTGGACTCGGATAAATGATGCAATAGTGGTACCCGTCCTACACTTCCTTCAACCAACCCAGCAGGAACCTACAGGAGAGCAGGAGGAATTAGAAGACCAAGCAGCCCTAGAGGCAGAAGAACCCATGCCAGCAGCCCAAGAGAGTCAACCCTCTGCTGACAGTGAGCCTGCCATACCTGCGGTAAGCCAAAGGACCCGCAGATAGCTGCCTGCACTGCCTGTAAACCCAGCTAGAAGCTGTACCCTGAATGCTAGTGGGGAAAGTCAGGTTAGACCACCACCGGACAGTGGGTTACGCAGGTCAACCCGGAGCACTAGGGGGCAAATACCAGCTCGCTGGAAGATCTAAATGCTGTATATTGTAAATGTTTTATGTTTGTTGCCTGGTTGCTAATTATGTTTTTCCAGTCTTTCTAGTTCATGGACTAACAGGTTATGGACGCTGAATAACCGGAACTGTCTTGTAGATAGTTGCACTTGGTGCCCTCTTTCGAAGATGGCCACGGAAGAAAAATCTGTCCGGTGTGGCCTCCTTGTGGCCCAAAGTAGAGAGCTCAGCCTTGTCGCCACGCCCAAGGCCAGGAACTTGGGGTTTATGGAAACAGGTCCCCACACCGTGGAACACTTCACCTTGTTGGGTGACATGGACACCCGGTCACGGAAGCGCTGTGACCTCAAGGACAAAATATACTTGTGTATATGTTATGTTGTTATTTATTCCCTGTATTTGTGGTTCCTGTTTAGTCCGAAGTACTAAATTTTACTAGGGGAGAATGTGTCACCCCAGGCCTGGATGCCACAAACAACAATCTGTGTCTGAGAGCAGGAGGGAGGTCCACTGGTTAGGGACAATTAGCATACAGCACCTCCTGTCCCAGGCCAGCAGGGGGAGCTGGCTGCCCCTATAAAAGCTGGAACTGGGGGCAGGGTTAGAGAGAACTGGAAGACCTAGCTCAGGAGTGAGACTAGTCCCAGAGAAGGAGGGACAGTTCAGCTGTAGCTGAGGAGTCCGTGAGGCAGAGGAGAAACTGCAAGCCAGGGACAGAGGCGACGAGAGCCGGTCCTGGAAGAGAACCAATCTACCGGGCATTGGGGTCCGAGGCTGTCAGGGTTACAAGCCCAGCAGCAGAGAACCAACCTGCGAGGGATTTCAGGTCCCTTGGCCTAAGAATCCTGGAGGCTCCGCCACACAGAGGGACCAGTACAGCGAGGAGCAAGCAACAGGTACCCAAGGCCCTAGTCGCATGCCATACAGGCGAGAAGTACACGGCCAGTTCAGGGACGTGGGCTATTACACCACGAAAAGGGGGATAGTCAGAAAGAGCATAGAGAGAACGGTAGGCCTACACACTCACCCTGACCAGTGGGGCTCGCCCGAATGCTCTCAGACACCCAGGCCCATTCCTAACCGGTACTGTTGGGTCATTAATAATATCTACAATAAAGACCCTGAACTGTTTGAAGCGGACTCTGAACTCTTACTATTGCGGCCTGCACTATCACCCCCAACATCCACCTACACTGCCCTGAGGCTATACTCTTCCCGTGGGGAGTTATCCTACACCTGTGCTGCACACCAACACCAGCCTCAGCAGTCTGCCTCGCAGCGGCGGTTATCCCTGACCGCAATCCACGGGTGGCGTAGTCGGACATTCAAAACACTGATAAATAGACTGCCACCATTTGGTCTGACCACCCTGAGCCACGGGATCGGGTTACCACTACTACCCCCATCAGCACCGTACACTAGAAGGCCCGGTTCCGTGTACCCCACGGCCCAGGGGGCGAGTCATGTGCATCAAATTATACATACAGATATGGGGCAGTGGGGCTTCATACTATATACAGGTGCTTCTCACAAAATTAGAATATCATCAAAAGTTAGTTTATTTCATTTCTTCAATGCAAAAAGTGAAACTCCTATATTATATAGAGTCATTACACACAGAGTGATCTATTATATAGAGTCATTACACAGAGGGATCTATTATATAGAGTCATTACACACAGAGGGATCTATTATATAGAGTCATTACACAGAGGGATCTATTATATAGAGTAATTACACACAGAGGGATCTATTATATAGAGTCATTACACAAAGAGGGATCTATTATATAGAGTCATTACACACAGAGTGATCTATTATATAGAGTCATTACACACAGAGGGATCTATTATATACAGTCATTACACACAGAGAGATCTATTATATAGAGTCATTACACACAGAGGGATCTATTATATAGAGTCATTACACACAGAGGGATCTATTATATAGAGTCATTACACACAGAGGGATCTATTATATAGAGTCATTACACACAGAGGGATCTATTATATAGAGTCATTACACACAGAGGGCTCTATTTTAAGTGTTTATTTCTGTTAATGTTGATGATTATGGCTTACAGGCAATGAAAATACAAACGTCATTATCTCAGTAAATTAGAATACTTCATAACAACAGCTTGAAAAATGTTTTTAAAATCCGAAAAGTTGGCCTACTGAAATGTATGTTTAGTAAATGCCCTCAATAGTTGTTCGGGCTCCTTGTGCATCAATTACTGCATCAATGCGGCAATGTGGCATGGAGGGATCAGCCTGTGGCACTGCTGAGGTGTTATGGAAGCCCAGGTGGCTTTGATAGCAGCCTTCAGCTCATCTGTATTGTGGGGTCTGGGATCTCATCTTCCTCTTGACAATACCCCATAGATTCTCTATAATAGATTCTCTATGGGGTAAAGGTCAGGCGAGTTTGCTGCCAATCAAGCATAGTGATACTGTTGTGTGTAAACCAGGTATTGGTACTTTTGGCAGTGTGGACAGGGGCCAAGTCCTGCTGGAGAATGACATTTCCATCTCCATAAAGCTTGTGGGCAGAGGGAAGCATGAAGTGCTGTAAAATGTCCTGGTAGACGGCTGCGCTGACTTTGGTCTTGATAAAACACAGTGGACCTCCACCAGCAGATGACATAGCTCCCCAAACCATCACTGATTGTGGAGACTTCACACTAGACCTCCAGCAGCTTGGATTGTGGCCTCTCCACTCTTCCTCCAGACTCTGGGACCTTGATTTCCTAATGAAATGCAAAATTTAATGAGCATCAGTCCAGGTCTTTTTCTCCTTGGCCCAGGTAAGACGCTTCTGGCGTTGTCTTTTGGTCATGAGGGGCTTGACACAAGCAATGCGACACTTGTAGCCCATGTCCTGGATACGTCTGTGTGTGGTGGCTCTTGAAGCAATGACTCCAGCAGCAGTCCACTCCTTGTGAATCTCCCCCAAATTTTTGAATGGCCTTTTCTTAGCAATCCTTTCAAGGCTGCGGTTATCCCAGTTGCTTGTGCACCTTTTTCTGCCACACTTTTTCCTTCCACGTCCATTAATATGCTCGGATACAGCACTCTGTGAACAGCTGCTTCTTTAGCAATGACCTTTTGTGGCTTACCCTCCTTGAGGAGTGTGTCAATGACTGCCTTCTGGACATCTGTCAAGTCAGCAGTCTTGCCCATGATTGTGGAGCCTACTGAAACTGACTAAGGGACCTTTTTAAATGCTTAGGAAGCCTTTGCAGGTGTTTCTTGTTAATTCTAATTTACTGAGATAATGACTTTTGTGTTTTCATTGGCTGTAAGCCATAATCATCAACATTAGCAGAAATAAACACTTAAAACAGATCACTCTGTTTGTAATGACTCTGTATAATATATGAGTTTCATTTTTTAGGATTGAAGAACTGAAATAAATTCACTTTTTGATGATATTCTAATTTTCTGAGAAGCACCTGTATGTAGCAGTGCGGCAATTATACTATATACAGTCAGGAGTATAAGTACTTGATACACTGAAAATTTCGAAAGTTTTTCCACCTACAAAGAATGAAGAGGTCTGTTTTGTTCTACTTAACTGCTGCAACTTGGACCTTTAACAGGATTTATATTTCACCTATGAGAAAGCATACTATGTGTATTTGGCAGATTAACTCAGGCTTGTTTATGATAAACTGAATACATGGATTGGAGTCCTATTTGTATACAGAATATTGACTATTAATGCTGGCAGAGTAAGTCTTAGGCTATATTCACACTAGGTGTTTTTTTTCTGCAGCAAAACATAATCTCTTGGCAGGAAAGAAGTAGCGTCAAAAACGCAGGTTTTGGTGTGTTTTTTTGCAGTGGTTCTTGGTGCATTTTTGGTGCGTTTTTCAAGATCCCAAAGTTCAGCTTTGCTTCCACCATAGACACATGAAAACAGGTCACCATTGCAAGACATATGTTCATGAAAAAGTACACATTACAAATGTAATAGGGGGGGGGGTGAATTGGTCTGGAATAGTTTATCTAAGACCCTGGCAGTGCATTGAATTTGTAGGACACTATTTACTTTCACATTATGGTTTGCCATTGAGTTGCTCAGGCATTGTTCATTTTCACACCTCCCTGGGCCACACGTGTTGTTCAATCTCACACCTAGCTCAACCAATGTTTACTTTGTAGGCATCACTAATTTAATTAAACTGTAATAATCCAAGCTGCTATATCAGGTGACCAAGACAAGATGGTTTAAACTTGGGAAAATCAGAAAAGTAAATGTGTGTCACATACTTGCTTTTTTCACTAAAAACGCAGCAAAATGTTCACACTAGGCTTTTTTTCAGCATATTTTTCCACCACCCTTTTTTTTAATGGGGGAAAAACGCTGAAACAAGTGACATACTCTATTGCAAAAAGCCATGGAAAGCACAAACTACTGAGGACAAATAAGCAAGCTTTGTGCATGAGATTTCGGAAATCTCATAGACTTTGTTGGTACTGTAAAACACAGCTGAAAATTTGCATAAAAAAGCCCGCTAAAAAAACGTCTAGTGTGAATATAGCCTTGTATAACAGTTCGCCAATGAGTTAGGATATATGACCACGATGCAGAAATGCTGCGGATTTTTCCTAAGCGTTTCTGCATCTCCCTGGGTTGTCAAGCGCTTTGCCAAGTGATTTTAGCATCACTTGGAAAAGTGCTTGACAACTTGGTCACACTATATAATTCCATGCAACCGGCATGGATTTATATAGTGTGACCAAGTTACAATGCTGCAAATGCAGCATCAATAATAAAAAAAAAGAATAATAATGGTGAAAAATAAAAAAAAAACATTATACTCATCTTCCGATGGTCCTCGATCTTCTTCTCCGGTGCGTCCGGTGTCTTCGGCGGATCACGGTGCTGTAAAAGGACCTTCCATGACGTCATTTAGTCATGTGACAGGTCACGCGACCGCCGATGTCAGCGGTCGCGTGACCTGTCACATGACTAAATGGCATCATGGAAGGTCATTTTACCACCGCGAGCAGCCGAAGAGCCAGCAGCACCGCCGGGAGCAGACAGGGGCCATCAGAAGGTAAGTATATGTTTATTTTTTATTTTAATTCTATTTTAACTACAGGTACTATGGTACCCGGGTCTGGAGGAGAGTCTCTTCATCTCCTGACCCGGGTACCATCCATGCATTGAGTCGTATAGTATCCACATGTGTATTTTTAGTCATTCGGATGTTATGCGTTCCAATGCAAGTCAATGGCGGCTAAATCGCAGCGACTCTGCAAAATTAAAGGACGTGCTGCGGATTTTTCCGCAATGATAATCCGCAACGGAAATCTCTGCAGCATGTGCACAGCACATGCGGATTATCATTGGGAACCATTGCAGACCTATCACCAAGCGTTTTTTAAGTGTTTCCGCGGCGGAAGTTACGCTGCAGAAACGCCTAAGAAACGCATAGTGGGCACACAGCCTTAAAAGTTCTATGGTGAAGAAAAACACGTGAGATAATAAATGCGAAATATACAATATTTCCCATAATATGACTGAGGATATCTTTAGGGTGTATTCACTGTTTTTTCTTCTGCAGCAATAAATGCTGTGTTTTACAGCACCATCTTAGTGAATGACATTTCTGAAATCTCATTCACATGCTGTTTTTTTGCATTTTTTTAAAATCTGCAGCTTGTCAAGTCTTTCAGAGGTTTTGCAGCATTTTTCACCCATTCAAATGAATGGAAAAAAAAACACAAGTAAAAACACCTGAATTTTAAGCAGCGTTTTTCCTGCCTCCTTTGATTTTTGAGGTAGAAAAAAAATGCTGCCAAAATACAACTTGTGAACACACCTTTATCCTGGTTGTGTTCTAATTGGATATAAAATAGAACGGCCATGATAACATAGGTAGTTAATTGTATGGTGTTTTCACTTTATATATTACCAGGCCGCATTCTATTTGCGCAGAGCTGCTCCGTGAAGATTCTATCACAAGATTCCGTGATGACATCACAGGTGATGGTGACATCACTGCTCACAGTCGCTATATATACAATGCACATAGGCTCACCCGTGCCTTTCTTGGCTCTATAGTGACTGATAGCACTTGCAGTTTTTCACTATGGCTGGAATTGTTTTGGACATTTCTCAGGTAAAAGCACTATTGTTGATCCTTATGATCAATCGTCCTAACAGTGTGCTTCTACCACCCGATGGCGTCCTCAGCTTCACTCACCGGCTGGTGATGGAGCTAGTAAAGGATTGCGTGACCAAACACCGACAACGTCGTCTAACGTCAGACTATCTGACGGATTTACTTCAGAACATCAGGACATTACTACACCAGGTAAGTGGCGGACACTCTGCACAGAACATCTTAATATTAATAGATAATAATGGAGGGATAGAAGCTTTTTCTTCTAATATATTGTATTTTGCAGACCATAAGACGCACCAAAAATTTTTGGGAGGTAAATAGGAAAAACATTTATTATAATAAAATGGGGGTCTGTCTTATAGTCCTGTCTTATAGTCCGAATTTTCGGTTTCTTACTGAGGGGGGTGGTGGCAGTGGAGCGAGGTCACAGGAGGCAGAGTCGCTGCTGCAGGAAGTCGGCAGTAGGAGTGGGGCGCTGCTGTGGGCCCCAAGCTGGGAGGAGCGGGGTGTCCAGAAGGTGCGAGGCTGCGGGCCCTGGGCTTCAAGGAAATGTTAGCGGTAATTCAGGAGGGGAGGCCCTGCTCTGCTTATTGATTTCTCTGCAGTGGGCTTCAAGAAGTAGGCTGCTGGAGATGGCCAATACACAAATTGAGATCTCAGCTCGTCATTGAGCCGAGATCTAAATCTGCACATGCACTGCCTCCAGCGGCCATTTGCCTGAAGCCCACCGCCAGAAAATCAATGGGTAGAGCGGGGACTCCCCTCCTAAATCACCACTAACATTTCCTTGAAGCCCAGGGCCCGCAGCCTCGCACCTCCTGGACACCCCGCTGGCCCGCAGGAGCGCCCCATTTCTACTGCTGGCTTCCTGCAGCAGTGACCCCACCTCCTGTGACCTCACTCCACCACAGCCACCCCCCTGGTAAGCTACATTCAGACAATTATTATTATTAATAATCTGTCTGATATGCTGGGGTGGAGAGCTCCAGAGTAGGGGGGATGCACGGGAGAAATCTTGTATGCGATTGTGGGAAGAGGAGATAAGAGGGGAGTAGAGAAGAAGATCTTGTGAGGATCGGAGGTTGCGTGCAGGTAAGTACCGGGAGACTAGGTCACAGATATATGGAGGAGACAGGTTGTGGGTGGCTTTGCATGCCAAGGTTAGGGTCTTGAACTGGAGTCTCTGGGTAATGTGGAGCCAGTGAAGGGATTGGCGGAGCGAGGGGAAAAGCCAGGGAATAGCGGGGGGACAGGTGGATTAGTCAGACAGCAGAGTTTAGGATAGATTGGAGGGGTGCGAGAGTGTTAGAAGGGAGGTCAAAAATTTTGGAAAAAAAAGCATCTTATAGTCCATAAAATACGGTAAAACACAACGAGTCCCCAAATACAGTATGTAGTCATTGTATCTGCAGACAGAGAACCGATGTCACATACAATTTCCGCCTCCATTCTGACCGCTCTCATCTGAAAATTCTCTTTTCCATTTTTCCTTCTTTATAGGCTGAAGAAAGATCTCAGACTGAAGATTTGGCTGTCTTTAAAGAACTGGCCGAAAAAGTCCTGTCTATACTAGAACGCTCATTGGAACGCCCGGTAAGGATCAATATTAATAGACGTATCTTAATCCACCGTATCTGAGGAGACTTTCTGAGAAAAGGTCTGAAGATGGCGCGGGATTTGTATCGTTACAATTGGTGCATCTGTAAATGTTGGTTTAGTCCTTCATGATTTATGTATTTGGTGATTTAGTGAAATCTTCCACATATTAATTATATATATTATATCTATCAGGAAACAACAGGAGGCGACGCCAAATATGGGCAAAATGTGAGCCCGAAAATCCCTGACCCTAATAGGAGTCAGCCGGAGCTGAACAGCGATCTGATTACAGGTGAGCGATCACCCGACCTTCTACAAGGAATATACAGATATTACAGAGGATGGAGGATAATGTTAGATTTACTCTCTACTCTGTGTAATGGGAACCTGGCAGCACATTGTTACATATAGAAGTAGTGGTGTGACGGTATAGGCCATTGTCCCCTAATAATAATTGTTTGTAGAAATCCAATGTGCCAGTCAGGAGAAATGTAAAGTAGACACCATATACAAATCAGAATGGAAGTGCGCTGGGGGCGTGAAAGAAGAAATCCAAGTGCAGTGACACGCCCCCAGTGCACTTCCAGGCTAATTTGCAAATCTCTCCTATGTTTCAGCTCTCTTACCATCACTCGTATGTGCAGCGTGGGTGGGGGCTTCCTCATTCATGTGATGGAGGGTCCATTCTGCAGTGCTATAGCAAGTAACATGAAATAAATTAAATTTAAATTGCATTACTGCTCTAGAAAATGGGAAAAAACTAAGATACTGAGCACATAATTTGGCCAATTCATGAATGCCCAGCAGCCAATGACAAGGCGATCTTTTTGTTGGAATCCTCTCCTAATGTGAATCCTCTCCTAGGCTGAAGCCTACATTTATATGGGTAGGTAGGATCCTGTTGTAATTAAAACCACCCCGGGCTGATGTGTGGAGATAGGTTCCCAGCAAAAAAGGTCGCCTTGCCGTGACTGCTAGGCATGCACCCAGCAAAAGAAGGTCGTCTTGCTGTGACTGCTGGGCATGCACCCAGCAAAAAAAAGGGTCACCTTGCCGTGGCTACTTGGCATGCACCCAGAAAAAGAAGGTCGCCTTGCCGTGGCTGCTGGCCATGCATGAATTAGCCAAATTATGTGCTAAGTATCTTCCTTTTATCCTATTTTCTACAGCAGTAATGCAATTCAAATTTAATTTATTTCATGTTTACATGCTATAGCGTTACAGAGTGCAACTTTGTTAGTTATATATTTGGATGGCTACTCTTAGTATGCACCTGTTCACACCCATTTTCTTTTCGGAAGTGATGGTCAGTCTTTTGTTATTTATGAAGGGGTTCCTCCATCATTTACATTACATTTATCTATGGATTCCCCGTATATTCTCATATTTAGAATCCCCATATAACGAGTATTAATCCCATTTACAGACATCTTGTCATTTCTCCGTTTTATTGCTGTATTATCTATGTAGGAATAATATCCTCTAATACATTTCATTTCTTCATCATTATTTTAGAAACAACTGAGCTGTCGAATCCTAACAATGGAATTAGTGAGATCCCGGAGATCCAAGAATCCGTAAGTATCATAGAGGGGGATGCGTGTGTGTCATCAGATCATGGGGTGTGAATGACTCGTCCAGTATTATCCCCCATACAACCATGGGACGTCTCTATTCTAAGTGTAGATGACCCTATGGTGTTAATTACATTTGAATTACAGGGAATCTGTCACCAGGTTTATGCTATTTGGTCTGAGAGAAGCATGATGCAGGGACAGAGACACTGATTCCATGTGTTGATTACTTTACTCGGTGGAGTAGTTGTGATAAAATCACTATTTTTTTCTGCTGCAGAGCTCTGAATGCTGAGTCTTGTATAACCCCGCCCACACCATTGATTGGCAGCTTTCTGTGTACACTGTGCATAGGCAGAAAGCTGCTAATCAGTGGTGGAGGCAGGGGTACAGAGCAATAGGACTACCTGGCTAGACAGATAGTCTTCTAGTGATAATCTACTGATTTTATTGAAACAGCCACACACAGCCTAGTAAGTAACACATCACTGGTCTCTGCCCCTACATCATGGTGCTTTCAGAATACATAGCAAACACCTGGTGACATATTACCTGTAAGTCCTCCTCTGTGTGATCTCCCACATTATCCAGAATGTTATAGTAATGTATGATGACCGTTGCAGGGCGGCTCCAGGATTTCGTGGGCCCTGGGCGAAAGAGTCTCAGTGGCCCCTTTAACACATACCACGATTCATGATGCACAGATACCGCAGATAAATATATATATATATATATATATATATATATATATATATATATATATAGTACAAGGCCGAAGATTTCACTTCTTACATTACATGAGCGATATCTATTGTAAATTCCACAATAACTCAGAAAGCGGCGAATCCTCACAGCTCACAGTGCAGACCGGACAGTAATGTCCTCCACACAGTATAATGGCACCACATAGTCCTCTATACCGTATTATGAGCTCCATATATTGCTCCATATAGAATAATGGACCCCATAAAATGCTTCACGCAGGCTGTGCCCCCATATAATGCCCCATGCAGGCTGTGACCCCACACATAATGCCCCATGCAGGCTGGCCCCCCACATAATGCCCCATGCAGGCGTTGACCCCCCACATAATGCTCCATGCAGGCTGTGACCCCCACATAATGCCCCATGTAGGCTTTGACCCCCCACATAATGCCCCATGCAGGCTGTGCCCTCCCCCCACATAATGCCCCATGCAGGATGTCCCCCTCCCACATAATGGGCCATGCAGGATGTCACCCCCCATATAATTCCCCATGCAGAATGTCCCTCCCACATAATGTCCCATGCAGGCTGTGCCCACCACATAATGCCCCATGCAGGCTGTGCCCCCCCACATAATGGCCCATGCAGGATGTCACCCCCCATATAATTCCCCATGCAGGATGTCCCCTCCACATAATGCCCCACGCAGGATGTCCCACCCCACATAATGCCCCATGCAGGATGTCCCCCACACATAATGCCCCATGCAGGATATCCCCCCCACATAATGCCCCATGCAGGATGTCACCCCCCATATAATTCCCCATGCAGGATGTCCCCCCCACATAATGCTCCATGCAGGATGTCCCACCCCACATAAGGAAGAATATCACTCCCCCCATATAATGCCCCATGCAGGATGTCCCCCCAACACATACTGCCCCATGTAGGATGTCACCTCTCACCCCATATATTGCCCCATGCAGGATGTCACCTCTCACCCCATATAATGCCCCATGCAGGATGTCACTTCTCCCCCCATATAATACCCCATGCAGAATGTCACTCCCCCCATATAATGCCCCATGCAGGATGTCACCCCCCATATAATGCCCCATGCAGAATGTCACCTCTCACCCCATATAAAGCCCTATGCTGGATGTCACTTCCCCCCCCCATATAATGACCCATGCAGGATGTCACTACTCCCCCTCATATAATACCCCATGCAGGATGTCACCCCCCTATATAATGCCCCATGCAGGATGTCCCCCCCATATAATGCCTCATGTAGGATGTCACCTCTCACCCCATATAATGCCCCATGCAGGATGTCACTCCCCCCATATAATGCCCCATGCAGGATGTCACTTCTCCCCCCCATATAATACCCCACGCAGGATGTCCCTACCTCCCCCCCATACAATGCCCCATGCAGGATGTCACTTCTCCCCCCATATAATGCCCCATACCTCCATACATAAAAAAAAAAAATCAAATGCTCACCTCACTGCTCACCAGCTGTGGAGAGGTAAGTATTGTGCCGGCCGTGGTCCTGAGCACGCATTGGGGGGGGGAGCAAGGCCCACTAGCTGGCGCTGGCACCACTCTCCTGTGCTCACCGGTCCCATAGCGCGCCAGGGTGCCCGACAGCAAGTGGGCCCCTCGCCTACTCAGGGCCCCGGCACTTGCCTGGGTGTGCTGGGTGCTAGCGCCAGGTCTGCCCAGCGTCCGGTTTGTATCCTCCCAACATCATATCAGTGTAAATCATCTGGGACATAATATGGGGGGAGAAGTTTTTGCATCTGTAACTTTTTTCCTGCATCTTCAATAAATCAGTATTATTTCTTATTCTTTTATAGAGCGTGATCGATTCATTGGTTCCGGCGAGAAAGCCGCATATGAGCGACTATGAAACTTCCAAACTCATCAGCAGTGGAAATTTTGGGTGAGATTTCTGTTGCCATAATCCACATTTCTCAGGGTTCCCTATGACAATGCTTCTGCCCCTGCACTCTACCATTCAGTGTTATCATAGGGAAATTATATGATCTGTAGCAAATCAAACTGTAAGGAAAGCGATTTAAATAATATAATTACACATAATATAATATATAATAATATAATATTATTACATTCGCCTGTGCTAGACCCTCATCTGTTCTTATGCTGCCTCCTCCACCTGAGCTTTTCTGCTCTCCACTCTGATCTTTGTTTTGATGGGGGGGGCTCCATTATGAAGCTGATCAGAGAAGTTGGCTACACATGGTCACATGAAGGGTGACACCATATTGACGTCAATGACATCTACACCCTCCACCATGACCATGTGGGCCCAATCACTGGCCTCAGCAGCAGAAGAGAGCCCTGGAGCACATTCATTTTGGACCAATTTTATTTGCACTAAATTGTATTTGGTCAGTTATAGCGAATCTGCCCAAAGAGAATTTCGATAGATTCTCGTATCTATAATGTGACCTGGGTGATGGCTCCGGCAGAAGTGGCATTGTGGAGACCTCCAATAGGTGATCTATGTAGTGCTATTTTATGTATTTCTAGATGTGCATTTATAGTGGCGGCCAGACTTTTAGTATTATACATATGCAAATTGTCTCTTCAGAGAGGAAGCAAACTAGAACTCCACCTATAGGAAGTAGCAATCCTAAAAGTCAATATCGACCCTTTAACAAGCCTTGTCACATGACTTAGGATAATAGCCAAAACCAAAATCTCAATTTGCAGGAACTGTGTTCTGGGGTACTGCCCCTCTTCAGTGCAAAGTGTGAGATATGGTTTGACTGGGTGAGAGGTGTCTGACCGGTATCCAAGGGGTTGACGTTTCTCCTTGCGGACATGAGGAGACTTTTAAGCCGCAATGCTCCTCTGGGAAATAGGATTGCTACTTCCTATAGGTGGCACTAGGGTGCTAGTTCTCTACCTCTCTGAAAAGAGACAATTTGCATATTTCCCAGAAGAGCATTGCAGCTTAAAAGTCTCCTCACCTTGACATGCTTAACATGGCTTTTTCCGCAAGGAGAAACGTTACCGCTTGGATCCCGGTCAGATGCCTCTCACCCAGCCAAACCATATCTCACACTTTGCACTGATGAGTGCTTGTACCCCAAAACATAGTGTCCGAAAATTGAGATTTTGGTTATGGCTATTATTCCATGTCATATGATAAGGCTCGTTAAAGGGTCGATATTGACTTTTAGGATTACTACTTCCTATAAGGGGCACTAGTGTTCTAGTTCTCTTCCTCTCTGAAGAGACAATTTGCATATTTCCCAGAGGATCATTGAGGCTTAAAAGTCTCCTCACCTTGACAAGCTTAACATTTCACTCTCCGCAAGGAGAAATGTTACCCCTTGGATACCAGTATTAAACATATAATGATTTCTATAGATGGATTATTAATAAGGATTTATTATAACCGATGGATTCTCCTTCTCTCCAGGGCCGTCTACTTAGTGCATCATAAAGACTCACACCAGACCTTTGCTATGAAGAAAATGGCTAAGCGGAACCTAAATACTGCACAGAGATTGGAATGGGCCTTTCTGGAGAGGGACATCTTAACATTTGCTGATTGTCCCTTTGTGGTCTCCATGCTCTGCTCCTTTCCAACTAGATCTCACCTGTGTATGGTCATGGAGTATGTAGGAGGTAAGACACATCTATTGTATTATATTCAGCCCATGTCTGCTTTCATCTTATCACTGCTCATATCATTAGGACATTGTTGGTTACATCCCCACAGAGCATTTACATAGGTTATCTATTACCAAGATGCTCGTAAATTCATTGATCTTGGTGCAGGGGCGCTATGGGGCTCATCAGTCGGAGGGGGTCTGTCGACGCTCAGCAGTGGGCAGCATCCCTCCACCTGTCATCACAATTTCAGCGGTATTTGCTTCTTCAAGGAGGTGGGGCTGGTGGGGGCAAAAATACTGAGTAGGTGGCTAGTAGGGGCCAAAATACTGAAAGGGGGCCGTATGACTAGATATGGGGGGACTGTGAATGCTGAGTGGAGGTCATCATATTAAGTGGGGTGCTGTGGGGGTCCTTACTCTATATGGAGGCCCCCATTCTGTGTGGGGACATCATACTGAGTGGGGAGTTATGCGGACCATTATATTGTGTGAGGGACTGTGGGAACCATTATCCTGAGTGGGAGGGTTGCTGTGGGTGCCATCACACCGAGTAGGGGGTTGTGGCTGGCCTCCTTCTAAGTGGTGGCCTCCTTAGGAGGATTCACTGTGGGGATACCATACTCATTGAGTGTGGGTGTGGGCATTTTTGGGAGCATCATACTCTAAAATGGCCATAAAAGTTGTATTGCTGGTGAGAACACCAAGCTGCTTCAACAGGGATATAAATATATTTCTTTTTTATTTTTTAAGGTTGGGGGCAATTACAACTTTTGATATGGGGTCTTGTGATTTCTATGTACGCCACTATCTGTGTGATCTCCCCAGGATGTTTCCGCTCACTGCTCATTATACATCATGGTTATCTGCTCGTGGTATATCATGGTTATCTTCTGTATAAACCCCTCACCGGTCATATTTCCTTTCTTCTATAGGTGGAGACTGTGGGACCCTTCTAAGCACCAGGGGTCCTTTCTCTGTCCCCATGGCCCGCTTGTACTTTGCAGAGGCGGTACTTGCCGTGGAATACCTGCATAGTTACGGTGTGGTGCACAGAGACCTGAAGCCGGAAAAGTAAGTGCCCCCGAAGTATAATAAAGTGGGGAAAGTTGTCATTTATTATCATTCAGTCTGTGAGGCTAAAACCATCTTCTCTTTTGCAGCCTCCTGATTACATCTACTGGACATATTAAAGTTACCGATTTTGGGATTTCAAAACTTGGTCTAATGATACCGAAAACCAACACCTACAAGGAATTAGCAGTGGACATCTCCAGAGAGTTCCAGGACCGTGAGGTCAGCATCACCTACAAGAACTTAGCTTGTTATTTGCAAATCTCATCACACTATTGTCTCTTCTCTACGTTCTTCCTTTCTAGAGAACTTTTCCACTAATATTTTATCTTCTGCATTGTGTTTTAACGATGATATCTTGTCATAATAATTGTTTCATCGATTCTCATCTCTATGTTCTGTTGGTTTCCAGTTCTGTGGCACCCCATGTTACATAGCCCCAGAGATCATCCTGAAAGAAGGCTATGGAAGACCTGTTGACTGGTGGTCATTGGGGATCATCCTGTATAAATTCCTGCTGGGATGTGTACCATTTGATTCTGATTCCCTCACTGAGCTTTATAAAAGGGTTGTCATTGGTGAGTAGAATAATCCGATCATTGCGTTGATTGGTTACATTTGTTTAGTTATTTCCTTTGCTTTATGTTACAGTCCAGTAAAGAGGTTTTATTTTCTGTAATTTTCTATGTAACAGGAGAACTAATTTGGAATTGTGATCGCGCTCCACCCCTGGATGCTCAGAATCTCATCACTGAGCTGCTCAGAAGAAATCCTGTGCGTAGACTTGGGACAGGTAACAGATATACTAGTATTAATATTCCCTTATTAGACCAAGGACATATCGCTCATGTCCATGAAGATCAGCATTTCTCTATCAGCTCATCTACTGTATTTCTAGTTCTCCACACTAAGACTTCCAGTTTATTTCCTTCATGTCGGCTCAGTTTTGTCATTAGTTCATATTACGATAAACTGTTCAGATATGGAGCCATCCCTGACTATGTCCGCATCACTTTTGTTTTTCTTTTTCTAGGAGGAGCATTTGAGATCAAGGTTCATCCATTCCTGAGTGACTTGGACTTTGACAACATTCTGAGCCAGGAGCTGGAGTATGTTCCTCAGCTTGTTTCAGACGCAGACACCAGCTTATTTATCAGTAAGTAGAAGGAGACGTCATCTAGACTAAGCGACTGTTTGTCTCATCTTCCCTAATATGTGATCATCTGTTCCCATTAATATTAGTGATAAATAGTGACTGTGTTATACTGACAACCTCTAATAATACTTCATTACCTATTTCTTGTAGATCATTCTGATATAAACAAACATCTGGTCTCAAAGGATGAGGAAGGCACAAGTGAGAACAATGAGAGCCTTGACTTCCAAAATTTTACGTCATCTTCTGAAAAGCTTTGTAAAGTAAGTATGTGATTAATAAATCCAAAATATGTAAAAAAAAAGAAAAAAAACTCTAAAAGTACATAAAAAAATATTTTATATCTTATTTTTATCCGTATTTAGCTCTGTACCATCGCTACCAGGATGGTGAACAATGAGGATCCCAATGCCCCTCCAGAGTATGCACAAGAAACCAACACAAACATCTCAGAAATGTGAGTAGATTAGAAAGGGTCATTACTTCATTACTGGGAGTTCCAGGCTGATCTATGTACACAACACCAAATATAGGACATAAATAACAGAATATCAAATGCAGCATTCACCGTTTCATGGTTAACGGTCATTGTACTTTTGGCTTCAGAAAATGCAGAAGATAACAGCCCATAATTGTGGCATGTCATGCATTTTTAGCACTGCCTACTCTGTAGGAGAGCTGTAGTATTACTTGCCAGACATTCTTGGTAGTTGTGTTCTGATCCATGGAAGGTAGTTTGGAGCAGAAAACCTTCCCCACTATGACAGTCATATGTCCTATTAGGCCTTATAGTCAGTGTTCTTATAGTGAGACAACCCATTTTATACTGTGTTTACTTACGATTTACATGTTTTTCTTCTTCAAACAGGCAGAAAGAATCTGTTCCTGTATGTAATACAGACTATGCTGTTACCATCTTGCCACCCTCGTCTCCATTGCTAGGTATGTACATGTCTACAGCACCAACAATGTGAATGTTGACTTCAAGGCTCAAATATTTCCACATGGTTTTTCTGGTCTACTATGTTATCCATGTTTCATGGATCTCAGCTATGTTGACCATGGGTTCGTACTGTATCCCTATTTCCCTAATTTTGTACAGGAGTTTTTTTTCATGTATTCTGTTTATTACGTTGCATCATCTTTTAACCTAGTGAGATATAGCGACTGTGTTATACTGACACCCTCTAACAATCCTTCCTTACCTATGTCTTGTAGATCACTCTGATGAAAACAACCATCTGATCTCAGAGGATAAGGAGGGCACAAGTGAGGACGATGAGAACTTTATCTTCCGAATATTTGCATCATCATCTTCTGAGAGGCTTTCTAAAGTAAGTATGTGATCGATAAATCCAAAATATGTACAAAAAAGGATCTACAAAATTAAAAAGTATATATATTTCATAACTTATTGTTATCCACATTTAGCACTCTACCACCACTAACGGGATGGTGAACAACGAGGATCCCAAGGCCCCTCCAGAGTGTACACCAGAATCCAACACAAACATCTCAGAAATGTGAGTAGATTATGGGGTCATTACTGGGAGCTCCAGGCTGATATATGTGCACAACATCAAATATAGGACATAAATACCATAATATCAAATGCAGCATCCACCGCCCCATGGTTATGGGTCATTGTGCTTTCAGCTTTCGGAATTGTTGGATATAACAGCCCATAATTGTGGCCGGTCATGCACTTTTAGTGCTGCCCTCACTGTAGGAGAGATGTAGTATGAAATGCCGGCCATTCTTGGTAGTTGTTTTCCTCTCAGCTATCTATAAAAGGTAGTCTTGAGCAGAAGACCTTCCCCACTATGACAGTCATATGTCCTACTAGTCCTTATAGTCGGTGTTCTTCTAGTGAGACAACCCCTTTTATATGGAGTTTACTTGAGATTTACATGTTTTTCTTCTTCAAACAGGCAGAAAGTATCTGTTCCTGTATGTAATACAGACGATGCTGTTACCATCTTGCCACCCTCGTCCCCATTGCCAGGTATGTACATGTCTACAGCACCAGCAATGTGAATGTTGACTTCAAGGCTCAAATATTCCCACATGGTTTTTATACAATACTATAGGTCTCTTATGTTATCCATATTATGACAAAGCAGATCCTATAAGAAGATATTGTTATTGATTTTTTTTTTTAATTTTTCATCAGAATTTCCATCTCATGAAGAAAGAAAATCGGCAATAAATCTGAGTATGGAGCAACAAAACTCAGAAAATGGAAAAAATGGGAAAAAGAGACGAGGTAAGTGTGAGAATCAACTCCATGTTGTGTGATGTCAGTGAGAATAATTCATGTGGAGTAGATGTCATCTGTCAGTGATGGGATTGTCACATGTATGATTGCTGACAATGACCCCTGACCTCTGTATGATAATATTCCTCTGCCGTCCGGCCACAGTGACTGCACAGCATTATCATGTAATATGGAGTCCCATCACTTACATTATATTTATTTCTCTTCTCATAGGTTCCATCTTCCGCCGGATCTTATCATCCTGCCGGCGTGGATTATCCAGGGCTGCTCGCGCATTTGCATGCTGTCACTGTTGCCCTAAAACCATCTAAAAGACGGGACACCTAAGCATCCAGCGCCCTGAAGTCCAGCAGATCCACCATCACTGCTGGAGCTGTATAGAAGGACCTTCACCATCTACCTGTGGCCTTCTGACTGGTCAACCTGGACAAGTTTCAGTAACACCTCTGTCATCAGGCTCCGCGGTATTCATACTGCTCGTCTGACTTGTCATTTACTGATCACCTGGTATCTGACCTCGGCTATCTTCCTGACTTTGATTTAGTCTTTTGATAATGTTCACGATTTTATTCATCCCATTATTAATTAAAAAAAAGTAAAATCTGTTACTGTTGCTCTGATTCCTTTTTGTCTTGAATTCACAAATACTTGTAACTCACTAATTGCTCTTCTTCTCACTAAATGTATTTCTCATTATCCTTAATGCAGCAGTCAGTCTTATATTTCTGTCCAGCAGTTACACTGGTGCCTCCACCCTGTACCAGTCATTACACTCATCCACAAACCTCTGCACCCTGCTGCACAGTCCTGCATCTCTACCATATCTACACTCCAATGAGCTAAGATTAACATCCTCCATAATCAGGACCTCCCACTCTCATGTCCAAGACATTTTCTCTGCTGCACCAGCTCTCAGGAGTGCACTACTGCAGGCAATCATGTTCATTCCCACTATCAGAGATTTTAAGTGTGCAGTAGAAACAGATTATTTGTGGCAGGACTATCAAATCACCTCACTATTCTAAGTTTTTCCTACAGCACTCAGTAGCACTTAATATTTGTACATATACAGATAATGGTTGGTGACTGGTTCATGCAGCCTTAATTCCACAAAGATAGAAATAAAAGGTCAACATGTTTCATACATCCAAACCATCCTTAATCATGGCAGAAAAACATAATTTTAAGTTCCCACTATGAATATTTGGTGAGATATCACAGCTGTGTATTTTCACAGCACAAAGAACGCATCTTACAGATCAGCAAATCACAGTGTGCTGACGCTTAATGTTGTAGTTTTGAACAACACCATTCATTTTATCATATAATGTGTTGAAAAATGAGAAAAAATGCCAGGTTTGGGCTCCTTCATTTTACAGTGTGTATTGTGTTGTAAAAACAAACTGGCAAAATGATTCAGAGTCAGTAGTATGATTACTGTGATACCAAACTTATAAGGTTTATATATATATATATATATATATATATATATATATATATATATATATACAGTGTTTAGCATAAATCAGTACACCCAAATAGATTTGTCAGCAAACCTGTAGTTTCCTTTCAGAGTCATCATTTTATATGGGATACCATACTACAAAATACTCTCGCAAATTTGAGCCATTGAATGCAAACAAGATTTGGTATTTTGCAGACCCCAAAAAAGTAATTTTCTTAACAAACTCATTCAAGATCATGTTTCAAAAATGAGAACATCCCAGTAACAGTCTTAAGAGAAAAGCTAAGTTTAGACAACAAAATTCTAATTAACAAGAACTGAACCACAGGTAAGTGTAATTATTCATTAAACAGATGTCCAGCAGACAGGTGTCTGTAAAAGGAAGTTACTTAATAAAGAAAACTCCTTCCCATTTCATGCTATCAGCAATGGCACCACATAGAAGGGAAATGTCACAAAACCTGAGAAAGAAAATAATTTCTTTGCAATAAATGTGAAGTCTACAAGAAGATCAGCAAAACTTTACTTATCAGTCAGAATACTGTAGCAAAAGTGATGCAAAACTATAACAAAGATGGAACTGCAACCATCTTACAGAGACGTCCAGGCCGACTATGGAAGTTAACACCTAAACAAAAGCGTCCTCTGATGAGAAGGGTAAGTGGCACCACATAGAAGAGAAATGTCACAAAAAATGTGAAGTCTACAAGAAGATCAGCAAAGCTTTTCTTATCAGTCAGATGGAAGTTAACATCTAAACAAAAGCATCTTCTGATGAGAAGAAAATCGACAGGCAAATTCATTGCTATTAGCTGAAGAAGTAGAAAGCCAAACTAGGGTGAGTGTTTTCCATGACACAACACGGTGTACACTGCAAATGAATGGCATTCATGAGTGTCCTCCACAAAGGAAGCCTCTCTCCCTTAAAGCCCATGAACAATAAAAGTCCGTCTACAATTTGCCAGGGTCCATGCTTAAAACTATGAGGACTACCGGGACTCTATACTGTGTATGTGCATCTTATGTGTATGTCTGTATTTTATGTTTGTGTGCACTATGTATATGCATACGTTAAAATGTGTATAGAGTATTAGCATGTGCAAATTTTATATGTGTGCCTAATATAAATATACATGGAAATGTATATGTAGGTGGTGCCTGATGGAGGGTGGGGGGCCCAGATCAGAAGTCCTGATTAAGGGCCCTTCACTGTCATTGTCTGCCCCTTATATAAACAGTAAAATCCTCTTTAATAACTGGACTTCCATTGGGGTGGACTTCTCATAGATGGCCAGTAGGCATACTATATTATGAATCTGGGCATCTCTCACAGAAAATCTGATCTGGATATGAGGGTGGTCTTCTATAAGCGGTGATGTTTTGGAGAGATTTAGGGAAAAGTCCCAATGCTTATCCATCGATCTGGTAATTTGAGTAAAATATTTGTGTTGATAACTGATCACAAAGTCACAAAATATGTAAGATTTGGCATAACCTGGTTCATTTTTCAAAAAGTTATGCTCAATTTTTTTAGCACCAAGTTTTGTTGCTTTTTTGTAGACTTACACTAACTTAGTATATTGTGTGAGAATTAAATGAATTATGAATTAGTTGTCGCATTTTACCACACTCTGGGGGTCCCTGACAGTCCTTCTTTACCGGCCCTGTAGTGATGCCAATGTAAACTTCCAAGTGACCGCGCAGTCAATCACTGTCACGAATGCAGGACAACCTATGATTAGCTAATTTTTGGGAAATCCTTATAACAAAAGGGGATTGAAAATATTTACAATTATTTTAAAAGCATTAAAAAAAAACAGACCCAATACTTATAATTAGTTTGTTGAAAGTAGTCTAATTAAAGGGAGCTGAAAGGATTAGAGATTATGAACCCGATTCACCAGTGTTTTTGCCAGAAAACTGGCATAAAGCTCTTGAAAAGTTGCAAAGTTTTGTGACTTTTCCCATTTTCACATAATTTTAACTTCTTTAACCCCTTAAGCCCCGCGGGTGGTTTGCACGTTAATGACCGGGCCAATTTTTACAATTCTGACCACTGTCACTTTATGAGGTAATTACTCTGGAACGCTTCAACGGATCCCCCTGATTCTGAGATTGTTTTTTCGTGACATATTGTACTTCATGATTGTGGAAAAATTTCTTCGATATCACTTGCGTTTATTTGTGAAAAAAACGGAAATTTGGCGAAAATGTTGAAAATTTTGCAATTTTCAAAATTTGAATTTTTAAGCCCTGAAATCAGAGCGATATGTCACACAAAAGAGTTAATAAATAACATTTCCCACATGTCTACTTTACATGGTATCCACTAACAATTTGAGCCGATTTTCCATTCAATTTGTTAGCGGATACCATGTTGCATTTAGAGAGTCCCTGCGTGCCCAAACATTGGAGCTCCCCCACAAGTGACCCCATTTTGGAAACTAGACCCCCCAAGGCACCTATCTAGATTCATAGTGAGCACTTGGAACCCCAGGTGCTTCACAAATTGATTCATAAAAATGAAAAAGTGTTTTTTTTTTTCACTTTTTCATTTTTACGAATCAATTTGTGAAGCACCTGGGGATTCCAAGTGCTCACTATGCATCTAGATAGGTGCCTTCGGGGGTCTAGTTTCCAAAATGGGGTCACTTGTGGGGGAGCTCCAATGTTTGGGCACACAGGGGCTCTCCAAACGCAACATGGCGTCCGCTAACAATTTGAGCCGATTTTCCATTCAATTTGTTAGCGGACACCATGTCGCGTTTGGAGAGCCCGTGATGTGCCTAAACAGTGGAGCTCCCCCACAAGTGTCCCCATTTTGGAAACTATACCCCTCAAGGATTTTATTAAGGTGTATAGTGAACATTTTGAACCCAGAGGTACGGCACAGAATTTGTTTACATTAGGTCATCATATTGAATAAGTTGTCATTATTCTTGAGCGCAAGTGCTCGCTACTTGAGTTTGCATCGGGTACTCAGGTATGCACCATGTACAGCGTGTGCTCGAGTGACATGCTCGAGTCCCTGCTCCGCATGTTTCACGGTTATTAGACACCCCAAAATAAACATGTGGGGATCGCTCGTGCATGGCAGGCAATCCCCGTAAAGTTTTTTGGCCGCGAAGCATATGGGGCAGAGACTCGAGCATGTCACTCAAATACCCACGATACTCAATGCATACCAGAGCACCCGATGCAAACTCAAGTAGCGAGCACTTGCTCTCAACACTAGTTGCCATATCGTCATCTTTTTTTCTTACTTTTGAAAAAAATCCCAACCCCAGCCCTAACCCTAGCACAACCCTAGCCCCAGCACAACCCTAGCCCCAGGACAACCCTAGCCCTAGCACAACCCTAGCCCCAAACCCAGCCCTAACCCTAGCCCAATCCTAACCCAAGAGTTTATTTTTGACGCCGTTCTTTGTGCGGTATAAGTGATTAGACGACTTTATTCTTCGGGTCGGTGTGATTACAGCAATGCCAGAATCATATGGGGTTTTTATGACTGACAGCTGTCACACACTAAAAGACGCATTTTTTTTTAAATCTAGTTTTTGCATCGCCATATTTTGAGAGCTATAATTTTTCCAGATTTTGGCAGACAGTCATGTGACGGCTCGTTTTTTGCGGGATGACTTTACGTTGTTATTGGTGCCATTTTCAGGCACGTGACATTTTTTGATCGCTTTCTATTCCGATTTTTGGGAGGCAGAATAAACAAAAACCAACAATTCAGGAATTGTTTTTTTTATTTTTTTTTATTCTGTTCCGCGTGTGGTAAAATTGATGAGGTAGCTTTATTCTTCGGGTCAGTACGTTTACAGCGGTACCACATTTGTATCATTTTTCTATGTTTTGGCGCTTATACACAATAAAAGCTATTTTATAGAAAAAAATATTTTTAGTATCGCTTTATTCTGAGAGCTATAACTTTTTTATTTTTCGGCTGATGGAGCTGTATGGCGGCTTGTTTTTTGCGGGACGAGATGACGTTTTCAGTGGTATCATTTTTATTTATATGCGTCTTTTTAATCGCGTGTTATTCCACTTTTTGTTTGGCGGTATGGTGATAAAGCATTGCTTTTTGCTTCGTTTTTTTTTTTTTTTTTTACCGTGTTCACTGAAGGGGTTAACTAGTGGGACAGTTTTATAGGTCATTTTTTTCCGGACGCGGCGATACCAAATATTTTTTTTATAATAATATTTATTGATGGGTACATTATATTTTTATTTTTGGTGTATTATTTTTTTTATTTTTTTATAATATTTTTGCACATTTTTTTTTTTTTTTCCACTTTCACACAGTTTATACACTTTATTACTTTGTCCCACTCTGGGACTTTCACTTTTTTTTTTTCTGATCGCCTGCATGGCACAGTAATGGAGCACCATCCCTATGCCATGAAGGCTGTCAGAAATGCACAGTGTGAAGATTGCTTGGAGATGCACTGCGCATGTCCAAGCAATCTTCCTGCTCTCTGGTGACCCGGATGTTGTCATGACGACATCGGGTCGTCATGGCAACACCCGGGAAGCCTTTGCAGACTGCGCTGGAAGCCGGAAGAGGAGGTGAGTATCGCCGATCACCTCCCCTTGCCCCCGCAATGCCGCGATCGACTTCGATCGCAGCATCGCGGGGGTTAATGTGCTGGGAGCGGTGCAGGACCGCTCCCTGCACATAGTACCGGGTGTCAGCTGTGACAATCAGCTGACACCCGGCGGCGATCGCGCCCGCACAGCCTATGTGCGCGCGCGATCGCGATGACGTACTAATACGAGTCTGGCTCTTAAGTCCCAGGGCACAGACGCGTATTAGTACGTCAGATGTTATTAAGGGGTTAAAGCCCAAGACGTACTGATACGTATCTGCGCCCTGGGACTTAAGAGCCTGATATGTATTAGTACATCTTTGCGATCGCGCCCGCACACAGGCTGTGCGGGCGTGATCGCCGCCGGGTGTCAACTGATTGTCACAGCTGACACCCGGTGCTATGTGCTGGGAGAGGTCCCGCACATTAACCCCCGCAATGCTGCGATCGAAGTCGTTCGCAGCATTGCGGGGGCAAGGGGAGGTGATCGGGATAGTCACCTCTCCTGCCGGTTTCCAGCAATGTGTGCCGCGGCTTCCCGGATGTTGCCATGATGACCCGATTCACTGAGGGGTGCAGTTTTAAAAATGGTGTCACTTTTGGGTATTTTCAGTCATAAAGACCCCTCAAAGTGACTTCAAATGTGATGCGGTCCCTAATAAAATGGTTTTGTAATTTTTGTTGGAAAAATGAGAAATCGCTGGTCAATTTTAACCCTTATAGCTCCCTAATAAAAATAAATTTGGGTTCCAAAATTGTGCTGATGTAAAGTAGACATATGGGAAATGTTATTTATTAACTTTTTTTGTGTGACATATCTCTCCGATTTAAGGGCATAAAAATTCAAATTTTGAAAATTGCAAAATTTTCAACATTTTCGCCAAATATCTGTTTTTTCACAAATAAACACAAGTGATATCGAAGAAATTCTACCACAATCATAAAGTACAATATGTCATGAAAAAATATTCTCAGAACCAGGGGGATCCGTTGAAGCGTTCCAGAGTAATTACCTCATAAAGTGACAGTGGTCAGAATTGTAAAAATTGGCCTTCTCATTAACGTGCAAACCACTTTGGGTTGTAAAGGGGTTAAGGACTCTACTTGCATATACAGTCATGGCGGAAAGTGCTGGCACCCTTGAAATTGTTTCAGAAAATTACACATGTTTTATTACACGCATGTGTGACACTCCAGGGGTCTGGTTGCCACAGTGATAGAGATATTACGTCTGAGAGCAGGTGGGAGGTCCTTTGGTCAGGGATCCTGTGCATGCCACACCTCCTGCCCAGTCTTTGGAGGGGAAAGACTTCCCCTATATAAACCTGGGGCTGAGGCAGGGTAGGAAGTTCTGAGAGGAGAAGACAGGGAGCAGAGCTGCTCTATGGGCTCTGCTCCACAGGCAGGCCCTGTCCAGGGGCCTGAGCCTGGAGTCAAGGAGAGTAGAGACAAGAAAGAGCAGAAGCAATACTACTACGAGTCAGGGGCTGGCAGCTGCAGAGCTCGCCCTGACTGAGAAGCTTTCTTACCGGACCCGGCGTCCGAGGCTGTGGGGACTAACTCTTACCCAGCAGCAGAAGCCGACCGGCAGGGGATTTCAGGTCCTCAGGCCCAGAAACCCGAAGGCACGGTCACACGTGTGGGACCAGCACCGCCATCGTGGAGCGGAAGCCAATAGAAGGCCCCGAGTCACCGGCCATACGGGTGAGCACCACACGGTACACTCAGGGACGTGGGCTACTTATATCCGCTTCTAGCAAGGTAGCCAGAAGAGTACAGTCAGTTTGGGAGGCCTACAACTCCGCCTGGCCAGGGGAGATCCCATCTGCTCAAGGACTGACCAGGCCCCGTTCGCTAGCAAGTACTCCGGGAGGGTCTATCGTTGTTACCAGTAAAGACCCTGAATTACACCGCACCGTCTCTGAGTGGTTCCTGCTACCCCCATCTTCCACGTCGGCTGCCCTGAGGCCATACCCCTCCCGTTGGGGGTTATACTATCACGCTGCACAATTCTACACCGGCCTCAGCGGTCTGCCCTGCAGCGGCAGCTCCATAGCTGCAAATCAACGGGTGGCGTAGTCGACACTCAAATAACATCTATCAAGACTGCCACACACTGAGTCTGACCCCCTGGGCACGGACCGGGTCCCCGCCACTCGGAGACTACAACCCTCATCTGATCCGGTTCCGGGTAAGCCCCCGTGCGCGAGACGCTGCGCGACACAGCAGGCCCAGGGGCGCGTCAACTTTGGCGTAGTCGGCAGGATTTCGTGCCCGCAACCACCGGGTACTGCGTGCCTGAAAAAGAGACTTTTCAAACTTACCAGTGGTGAAGATTCCCGCCATCTGTGAAGATTCCCGCCATCCGTGGAGTTTTCCCGCCATCCGGCGCCATCTTCTGCCTTCTTCCCGCCATCCGAGGAGTTTTCCCGCCATCCGGCGCCATCTTCTGCCTTCTTCCCGCCATCCGAGGAGTTTTCCCGCCATCCGGCGCCATCTTGGAGACGCCGCGCGGGAAGAAGAGGGGCGTGGACTCCGAAAGCGCGCGAGAACTGAAGCCCCGCCTCACGTCCGGACGTTGCGTAAGGTCCTGGAAGGAGCCCAGCAGACGCCGACGTCACAGGAGCGCGACGCCAGGTCCTCTACCCCGACGATTGACTGCGGAGCCGCGGCCTACGGAAGAGGATCTCCGGAAGGTAGGCCACGGTCCACTAGGGGGGAGGAGGACACCAGGAACGGACAGCAAGATGGCGGACCGGCAGCAGACTAAGCTGCCCAGCATCGGCAGTGCCCCAGTCGTCGCCGGCCCCGACCAGCGCCGGGAGAAGACGCGTGACGCAGGAGCGGTCGCGGGAGCAGGTAAGAGGAGTCTCCCTGTCCCGGACGCTGCCAGCGTCAGCCTGCTCCCGGGCCCCCTGGTGGAGTCGCCGATTCCGGGCGCTGCAGACACCGACCTGCTCCAGCCCCCGCAACAAGCCCTGCGGCCAAGCCCTCCAGCCCTGGGCACTACCACCACCAGCCCGCGCCCAGGCCCAAAGTTGCACCCTCTGACCCCGGGCGTCATCAACGGCGACCCTCTCCACGCCTGGTCGCAAGGCCTGAACTCCCCAGGTGCAAAAGGACTGTACGCCCTCCACGTTAACCAAGGAGGAGCTGCAGTACTACCAATACGAGGAAAGCCAAGAGGACCCGGACGGGTCTGAAGCCTACACACAAGAAGGAGCAGGAGGATGCCGTTACTGAAGTACGGTAAAGTGGAACTGTACATAGTTACCCGTAGGGGTACTTGTGTTGCTAATTAAAATATGGTCCCCGTTGGCACAAGTGTGAACTGTTCCCGTGTGTCCCCTATCCTTAACCAGGCTGAGGACTGTGAGCGGCCAATCCTTGTCCCCACTGGCCGAGGACTGAGAGCGGCCATATCTTGTAAATATTATGTGTTTCCAGTTATTTATAGGAGTCCTTGGTGGATTTACCGGGAATCCTTTGTACAGTTAGTGGAGCGTAACCCAGGATGGACTAAAAGACTGTTAAGGACTCGGGGTAGGACAGACCCCTACTTGGTTACGTCTCCCTGTTTTGGTGAAATGGACACCTTGCTTTCTTCAAAGACTGCACCCGGTTACGGACACGCCGTGACCAGCTTTATGCGTTTCCTTATTGTAATGTTATTGTTTATACTTTGTTATGTTACAAAAATATGTTTAGTCCCGGAGTACTAAATTTCACTAGGGGGGAATGTGACACCCCAGGGGTCTGGTTGCCACAGTGATAGAGATATTACGTCTGAGAGCAGGTGGGAGGTCCTTTGGTCAGGGATCCTGTGCATGCCACACCTCCTGCCCAGTCTTGGGAGGGGAAGGACTTCCCCTATATAAACCTGGGGCTGAGGCAGGGTAGGAAGTTCTGAGAGGAGAAGACAGGGAGCAGAGCTGCTCTATGGGCTCTGCTCCACAGGCAGGCCCTGTCCAGGGGCCTGAGCCTGGAGTCAAGGAGAGTAGAGACAAGAAAGAGCAGAAGCAATACTACTACGAGTCAGGGGCTGGCAGCTGCAGAGCTCGCCCTGACTGAGAAGCTTTCTTACCGGACCCGGCGTCCGAGGCTGTGGGGACTAACTCTTACCCAGCAGCAGAAGCCGACCGGCAGGGGATTTCAGGTCCTCAGGCCCAGAAACCCGAAGGCACGGTCACACGTGTGGGACCAGCACCGCCATCGTGGAGCGGAAGCCAATAGAAGGCCCCGAGTCACCGGCCATACGGGTGAGCACCACACGGTACACTCAGGGACGTGGGCTACTTATATCCGCTTCTAGCAAGGTAGCCAGAAGAGTACAGTCAGTTTGGGAGGCCTACAACTCCACCTGGCCAGGGGAGATCCCATCTGCTCAAGGACTGACCAGGCCCCGTTCGCTAGCAAGTACTCCGGGAGGGTCTATCGTTGTTACCAGTAAAGACCCTGAATTACACCGCACCGTCTCTGAGTGGTTCCTGCTACCCCCATCTTCCACGTCGGCTGCCCTGAGGCCATACCCCTCCCGTTGGGGGTTATACTATCACGCTGCACAATTCTACACCGGCCTCAGCGGTCTGCCCTGCAGCGGCAGCTCCATAGCTGCAAATCAACGGGTGGCGTAGTCGACACTCAAATAACATCTATCAAGACTGCCACACACTGAGTCTGACCCCCTGGGCACGGACCGGGTCCCCGCCACTCGGAGACTACAGCCCTCATCTGATCCGGTTCCGGGTAAGCCCCCGTGCGCGAGACGCTGCGCGACACAGCAGGCCCAGGGGCGCGTCACATGTTTATTTCCTTTGTGTTTATTGGAACAACACAAAAAAACTGAGAAAAAAAAGGCAAATTGGACATAATTTCACACAAAACTCCAAAAATGGGCCGGAATACATTTATATATTTTTGATGGGACAACACTGAAGATGTGACACTTTGATACAATGTACAGTAGTCAGTGTACAGCTTGTTTAACTGTAAATTTGGTGTGCCTGCAAAATAACTCAACACACAGCCATTAATGTCTAAACCGCTGGCAACAAAAGTGAGTACACCCCTAAGTGTGTTCTCAGCTGATGTTATTTGTTGGTTTTTCTTTGCATCCCGAACAATTTTCTTGGCAGTTGTGGCTGAAATTTTTGTTGGTCTACCTGACTGTGGTTTGGTTTTTACAGAGCATCTGATTTTCCATTTGTTAATCACAGTTTGAACACTGCAGACTGGCATTATCAATTCCTGGGATATCTTTTTGTATCCCTTTCCTGTGTTATACTCTTTTTGCCTCCCTTTCCTGTGTTATACAGTTCAACTACCTTTTCCCGTAGATCCGTTGATAATTCTTTTGCTTTCCCCATCTCAAAATCCAGAAAAGTCAGTGGCTGGATCCCAGAAACTCACTCAGCTTTATGCACACACACTGATTACAAGCAAACAGGTCATAGGTGAGGATGTTACCTTTAGTAGCCATTCAAACCCATTTGTGTCAAATTCTGTGCATGTTATCAGGCCAAAATCACCAGGGTATGTGAACTTTTTGATCAGGATTATTTGGATGTTTTTGGTTGTCATTAGTGATGAGCGAGCACTAAAATGCTCGAGTACTCGTTGCTCGGGTCGAGCAAATTGAAATAATCGGGTGCTCAACCCGAGCAATGAGCCCAATATAAGTCTAGGGGAAACTTGAGCATTTTTCAGGTGGCTCCCCACGGCGGTCTGCAGAGGGCCTAAAAATTACCCAAATCGATGGGAACTGTGCTCAAATGACATGGGAACAACATGGGGAAGACCCCTGGAAGCATCTCTGACTCCCAGAACACTGCTGTCAACAACGTCGTCAGAGTATTACGCCACTTTTATGGCGTAAGGAACATCCTTTCCAGGGTGATGACTTGTATATAAGGCAAAATAAATAAACAAAAACAAAAATACTCCTACACACGTAGCATTTTTGACACGTTTTTGCACTTTTGCATTGCTTTCAACCAAGACAAATGCATTCACCAGGAAATGTCATTTTAACATTTTACAACCTTATCTGGCCATGTGGTGTGTGACACATCATCAGACACATGCATACAGTGCTGAAAAGACATGGTAACAGCAAGGGGAAGACCTCTGTAAACATCTCTGACTCCCAGGTCACTGCCTAAATGTGTGCCCATCATAAGTGATCCTTGGCACATGCGAAGATGCCTCCCGCCATGCACCTGTCGTTGCAGACTTGAAACAATCACCGTCCACGTCCTTGTCCCACTGCAGTGTTCAGTTGTCCCTACCCCATTCCTTGGAATGCAAGCACAAGAATGCCGGCAGCCACCCACCCACAGGCTGCAATACTATACTGCCAAATTTTTGACAGCTGCTTGCACTTGAAATGTGGCCTTTTAGGCTCGTGGAGGCGGAAGCTTTTCATAACCTCATGCCGGCGGCGGCCGGGTGTCCATACTCGGTCCCCAGCCGCCACTATATTTCCCGGTATCGCCTCCGCCTTCCACAATCACGGGTCCCATAACATTACCCGTGCCCGCCCCAGTGCACTTACGGGGAAGGACCGCCTAACCACAAACACGTGGACAGGTGAATGTGGCCAGGGACGGTACGGAGCCAGTCCACAACTTTTTTTGCTAAGAGTTGTATTTAGCTCGGTGAAAGGACTGGCATAGAGGGAAACCGTATCTACCCTGCGTGTCATTTCTCCCAGAAAATCCTGTAAATGAGCTTGTTGCAGAAGCAATGGCAGCCCATCCAACATCAACTTGCACTTGTCAATGGTGCTTTGACACACACACATCTTTCTTTGCGCATTTAATTTCTTGTATACAGAGTTGGAAAATGGCCTGATCCGTAATGCGTTTTGAGAAATAACATGCATAAGCATGGCCGATCCGCATTAAAAAAGCAGCCATAGAGTGTCCGGGAACCTTCCCCCACACTTTTCTTAGCCAGGGCTGCTTTTCGGCAGGGTTGGACGGGCCCACCAGAGAACCGGAGACTCCTCCGGCGGGCCCTGGCTTCTCCTTCAGGAGAGTTCATAGTGCCGAGGTGAGGCCATGATCATGATAGAGGCCATCATCTGCTTAGTTTTCTTTTACTTGGAATGCAATTGCAAGTATGCAGCCAGCCACCCACCCACCCACAGACCGCAACACTAAACTGACAGATTTCTGGGCAGCTCTTTGCACTTGAAATATGGCCTTTTAAGCTTGTGGAGGTGGAAGCTTTTCACAACCTCATGCAGGCGGCGGCCGGGTGTCCATACTCGGTCCCCAGCCGCCAGTAATTTTCCCGGTATCGCCTTCGCCTTCCACAAGCACGGGTCCCACAACAGTACCCATGCCCTACCCAGTGCACTTACTAAGAAGGACTGCCTAACCACAAACACGTGGACAGGTGAATGTGGCCAGGGACGGTACGGAGCTCGGTGAAAGGACTGGCATAGAGGGAAACCGTATCTACCCTGCGTGTCATTTCTCCCAGAAAATCCTGTAAATGAGCTTGTTGCAGAAGCAATGGCAGCCCATCCAACATCAACTTGCACTTGTCAATGGTGCTTTGACACACACACATCTTTCTTTGCGCATTTAATTTCTTGTATACAGAGTTGGAAAATGGCCTGATCCGTAATGCGTTTTGAGAAATAACATGCATAAGCATGGCCGATCCGCAGGCGGCGGCCGGGTGTCCATACTCGGTCCCCAGCCGCCAGTAATTTTCCCGGTATCGCCTTCGCCTTCCACAAGCACGGGTCCCACAACAGTACCCATGCCCTACCCAGTGCACTTACTAAGAAGGACTGCCTAACCACAAACACGTGGACAGGTGAATGTGGCCAGGGACGGTACGGAGCCAGTCCACAACTTTTTTTGATAAGAGTTGTATTTAGCTCAGTGAAAGGACTGGCATAGAGGGAAACCGTATCTACCCTGCGTGTCATTTCTCCCAGGAAGTCCTCTAAAGCTGCTTGCACTTGAAATGTGGTCTGAACATTACTGCTGGTACTTTTCTGTGGGAATTTTCTTGCCTCCTACCAGCCTGGAATATTTCCAGCAAACTATGGTACAACACCATGGTATTAGCACTGCCCCCAGTACCAGTAGCGAAGCCATCCTCAATTTCCTTCTCTGGAATTTTATTTGGTAGACTGAGTGGCTGCCCAAATAAATTTTCTCACAAAGGAGCTGATGATAGAGTGGCAGTAGGTTCAAGTTTCTCCAGCCTGTTAGATATTAGAGGGTGAACGGCAGCACATTGGATCAGTGGTTAGCACTGAAGTCTTGCAGCACTGGGATCCTGGGTTCAAATCCCAGCAAGGACAACATCTGCAAGAAATTTGTATGTTCTCCCCATGTTTGCATGTGTTTCCTCCTCAGTAAAAATAGAGTGTCCTGGAATCTTCCCACACACTTTTATTAGCCAGGCTGCTTCTCAGCAGGGTTGGACAGTCCCACCAGAGAATTCTCTGGTGTGCCTTGGCTTCTACCTCAGGAGAGTTCATGATAGCGCTAACTTTGCAGCTGCTATGGGGCTCTTGAGCGGGTGAGAAAGGTTAGCTCTCAGAAACAAATCCTCTGGTGGGCACAATGTTTTTCAATCTGAAACAGCTTCTCAGTGGGAGTTGTATTTCACCACAGCCATATTCTTTAGCTCTGTGAAAGGACTGGCATAGAGGGAAACCTTATCTACCCCGGTTGTCATTTCTCTGTCACCAGGTTCCGCCCATTGTAACACATGACCATGCCTGGCTGTATGTTCAGCGGTGAGAGCCACAGATCAAGCTGCTGTGTTACAGCTTTCAACAACTATGCAGCGCTGGGTGGTTTGTCAATTAAGCATTAAGCATGTTATCTTCAGCACAGCCTGTTGCTGTTTGGCCAAGGCAGTGCTGCAGTGCTGTCAGCTTGTGACTGATGTGGTCATTTCGGAGATGGAGGAGGAGGTACATGAGCTGAACAATGTGATTACATTGAGGTTAAATTGGTGATGTTGTTTTTTATACTAAAGAAAGATCCTATTGTTATGTTTTTTTATGTTATTTTTTATGAAAAATGCATTCACCGGGAAATGTCACTTTAACATTTTACAACCTCATCTGGCAATGTGGTGTCATCAGACACATCCTGTTTTATTTATGATGGAGGGACTCTGAAAGTCATAAAGCCTATTTTTATAGGGACATCAGACGGCCCTTACTATTCTTAAAAGGCCAGCAGTCGGCCCTAGCTATTGTTAGAGAGCCATCAGAGGGCTATGCTTTGTTGTTCCCATTATTAACAAGTGGGTTTCCTATACTGTTATTGCGCATCCAGTGACTGCAAGGGTTGTCAAAAATTTGGACGCAACCTAATACCCCTTTGAAGAGACATAGAGGAGGGTCTCAGTAAAAAAAATGTTCCCATTATAAAGGAGCGGGTCTTCTATAGTGGTAATGCCCATGCTGTGACTGCAAGGGTGGCCAAAATTTTTGAAAAAAAACACTAACAATTTAAAGACACAAAGAGCATGGCCACAGTAACAAGGTACGACATGTTCCCGTTAGAAAGGAGAGGGTCTGCTATACAGTTATAGGGTATGCAGTGAATCCAACGGCTGACAAATTTTAGGAAAAACCCCACTAAGAAATTAAGGACACACAGAGCAGGGCCACAGTAACAAGGTACGACATGTTCCCATTAGAAAGTAGAGGGTCTGCTATACAGTTATAGGGTATGCAGTGAATCCAACGGCTGACAAATTTTAATGAAAAACCTCAATAAGAATTTAAAGACACACAGAGCAGGGCCACAGTAACAAGGTACGACATGCTCCCATTAGAAAGGACAGGGTCTGCTATACAGTTATAGGGTATGCAGTGAGTCCAACGGCTGACCAATTTTAGGAAAAAAACGACTAAGAATTTAAAGACACATAGAGCAGGGTCACAGTAACGACAAATTCCCATTAGAAATTCTAGGGTCGGCTATACTGTTATAGGGTATGCAGTGAGTCCAACGGCTGACAGATTTTAGGAAAATCCCCACTAAGAATTTAAAGACACACAGAGCAGGGCCACAGTAACAAGATATGACATGTTCCCATTAGAAAGGAGAGGGTCTGCTATACAGTTATAGGGTATGCAGTGACTCCAACGGCTGACCAAGTTTAGGAAAAACCCACTAAGAATTTAAAGACACATAGACCAGGCCACAGTAATGACAAATTCCCATTAGAAAGGAGAGAGTCTCCCATAGTGTTGGACTATGCAGTGACTGCAAGGGCTGCCAAAAATTTGGAGGCACTTCAATGGCCCTTGGAAGAGACGTGGAGGAGCGCATCATAAATTTTTTTTACCATTAGAAAGGAGCGGGCCTCCTATACTTGTAATGCCATGCACTAAGTGTATGGGCTGACAAACATTTACTCCTGGGGGGTATACATGAACATACTGTATAAAAAATTTTTTTTTCGGGCATCATAAAAATGTAGCGCCCCGAGGGCTCGGCCGCTACAGGGGTATTGCACCTCTGCCAGAGGTGTGATATTCCACTCCCGGGTAAGGATGAAGTATGGACCAGGGTTCAGTTAGCTGCATACAGCACACTCACCCCATTTCCGAGGGACAGCTCAACGGTGCTCCCATTAGACAGAAATGCAGGCATGACAGACCATGTCCCTGGCTGGAGTGGGGAGGGGGTAGGAATACCCAGTGATGTAGGAGCAGATAGGGGTTGGTTCCTGAGCGTAGATAGGAGCCCATTGTTTGCTGGTCACCTGGGCTCATGTTCTAGAGGGCACCATCTTAGAACAGTGTTCAGTCAGAGAGAAGAAGTGACAGAGTGGGGGCCTTGGTTGTCGAACGAAGTGTGCCCTCTGCCTCCAGCGTTTTTAGATGGGAATTTTTTTAATAGTTCCGCAACAAGGGCCTTCTGGTACTGCCTCATTTTTGTACACCTGTCCGCCTCAGGAATAAGAGATATAAAGTTATCCTTGTAGAGTGGGTCTAGAAGTGTCACCAACCAGTAATGACCTAAAATTTTGAGAATGCGAGGGTCATGGGAAAGGCAGCATAACATAAACTCAGCCATGCGTGCCAGACTACTAACAGGCAAGACTTCCGTGTCCTCACCAAGAGGATGACTGACCATGCTCTCCTCCTCCTCCTCTCTGTCCTCTGGCCATCCACGCTGAACAGACGATATGACAGCTGTGCAGATAGCACCGTCTATAGTGCATGAAACTAGTTCCTGTCCTTCCTCCTCCTCCTCTTCCTCATTGTCACCCAATCCACGTTGGGATGAGATGAGGCTTGGCTGTGTGTAATCACCCTGTATGGTTAATTGCTCCATCTTATCGTGCTCCGCCTGCAATGCATCATCTTTGATTGTGAGCAAAGAGCTTTTCAGAAGACAGAGAAGCGGGATGGTGACGCTAATTATGGCGTCATCGCCGCTCACCATCTTGGTGGAGTCCGCAAAGTTTTGGAGGATGGTACATATGTCTGACATCCACGTCCACTACTGAGGTCTTATGTGTGGAGTCTGAACTGAATACCGATAGCCTTTTTGATGCTGGTACTCAACAACTGCCCTCTTCTGCTCACAAATCCTTCCCAACATCTGCAATGTAGAGTTCCAACGTGTGGTGACATCACACACCAGTCTGTGAGCCAGAAGCTGCAAACGCTGCTGAAACACTGCAAGGGCGGCGGAAGCTGTAGCTGACTTTCTAAAATGGGCACACAGGCGGCATACTTTAACAAGCAGATCCGGCAGCTCCGGGTAGGATTTGAGTAACCGCTGAACCACGAGGTTAAGCACATGGGCCAGGCATGGTACGTGTGTGAGCTCGCCTCGCCTCAGAGCCGCCACCAGGTTCCGGCCATTGTCACACACGACCATGCCTGGCTGTAGGTTCAGCGGTTTGAGCCACAGATCTGCCTGCTCTTTCAGAGCTGGCCATAACTCTTCAGCATTGTGTGTTTTTTCACCTAAGCATATTAGCTTCAGCACAGCCTGTTGCCACTTGGCAGAGGCAGTGCTGCAGTGCTTCCAGCTTGTGACTGATGTGGTCATTTCCGAGATAGAGGCCGAGGAGGAGGAGGAGGCTGAGGAGCATGAGGTTCAGGAGCTGTAGACCGTGGGGACAACCCTGATTGACCTAGGGCCTGCAATCTTTGGCGTCGGGAGGACGTGTTCCGTCCCAAGGTCCGACTGGGTCCCGGCTTCCACTATGTTAACCCAGTGTGCCATCAGCGAGATGTACCGTCCCTGCCCACAAGCACTTGTCCACGTGTCCGTGGTTAGGTGGACTTTACCGGTAACTGCGTTGTTGAGGGCACGGCTAATGTTTTGGGACACGTGCTTGTGTAATGTGGGGACGGCACACTGGGAGAAATAGTGGCGGCTGGGGACAGAGTACCGAGGGACGGCCGCCGCCATCAGGTTGCGGAATGCTTCTGTCTCCACAAGCCTAAAAGGCAACATTTCGAGCCAAGCAGTCGTGAATTGTGAGAATTTAGTAGTGTGGCCTGTGGGACGTTGGCTGCATATTTGCGCTTGCATTCCAAGGACTGGAGTATGAACAACTGAACGCTGTGCTGGGAGAAGGACATGGACGTGCTTCCTGATGCTGCTACTTGAGAGTGTGCAATGACAGGTGCAGGGCAGGAGGCATCTTTGCATGCACTATGGACAGGGGATTGACTTGCATGCACAACAGCAGAAGAAGCAATGGTGCCACCTGTAGACACTGTTCCTGGACCCTGGTGTTCGGCCCACAAAGTCGAGTGATTTGCTGCCATGTGCCTGATCATGCTGGTGGTGGTCAGGCTGGTCGTTTTGCCACCCCTGCTGATGCTGGTCTGGCTCGTGATGCAAATGGCCTTTTTGGAGTTATCGGCAGAGTCTTTAAAAAACAACCAGACTCGGGAAGACCTAACAGTTGTAGTGGCAACTTCCTTCGTGTTGGTGTTACGGGAAACGGTAGCCTGCCTTCTGTCTGCGGCCACCACACTGCTTCTTCCTGCCTGTTGGGGTGCTCTGCCTCCCTCCCCCTGTGTGCTGCTGTCCTTGCTCTGCATGTCCTTCTGCCAGGTTGGGTCAGTTACTATATCATCCACCACCTAGTCACCCACTTCTGCACCCTGGTACTATTCCTGACTTTCTGCCAATTGTGTCTAATCATCGTCCACCTCTTGTGACAGTTTCCCACCGTCGCCTTCATGTGACCGTGGCTGCTCAAATATTTGGGCATCGCTACACGTGATCTCCTCTTGCCCCGCTTCAAGTGGACCGGGCGAGAGGCCCGAATCTATAAATGAAAAAGTGAACAGCTCTTCAGATTGTCGAAGTGTGGGATCAGTTGTCTCTGGGTACTCGGCATGGTGGGAGGAAGGAGGATCAGGGTGAGGAATATGAGGTCCAGACTCATGGCTACTGAGACTTGACCGTGTAGAAGACAGGGTGGTGGTGGTGGTGGCTAAGTGACTGGAAGCATTATCCGCTATCCAACCAACAACCTTTTGACACTGATCTGGGTTCAATAGTGGTGTGCTGCGGTCCCCTAGAAATTGGGACAGGAAGGTCAGGCGAGAAGATGTGGGTATTTGCTGTGGCACAATTTCGGCTTGCCCACGGCCTTGTCCTCGGCCTCTGCATGCACCATTACCATCACGTCCAGTTCCCCGTCCCTTGCCACGTGCCTTGCCCATTTTAAATGGAGGATAGTATCTTCCACGCTCACTACAAATGACTGAGTTTGAAGCGAAGTTATATGTGATCGGTGTGATGGAGAAAACAGAGTTTTAAATTCCTGGCCTGTAGGTAAGTAGTGTGAACAGCAAACTGCTGTGAATTGCTTCACTGACACACTGAAAAAATGGAGGCCAGAAATGGCAGTATTTTCTGACAACGTATATGTGATCCGTGTGACGGAGAAAACACAGTTTTAAATAGCTGGATTTCTAGCGCTCTAATATGGAAAGGACCTGGCTGTATTCTGCAGTGCCAACAAGCAAATGGCGCAGAAAAACGGTGTTCTCTGGATTGCTTTATAAGCAAATAATGAGGATTAAGATCCAAAGAAAAGTATTCCTCGCCCCTGAGACCTGGGCCTTTGTATAGAAATATCTAACAGCAGCAGAAGGCAGAATTGGAATGGAGCCTCTTGTGCTATATGCACTGCAGTCTGCTATATACCCTGCCTGCCTGCCTATATACACTGCCTGCCTGATATCTCTGCAGATGGATTAGTCCTCAGAAGGACTGTTTGTTGAGATGGATATGTGTAATGTGCGGTTTTTCTCACTACACTACCTAATGCACGATCAAATCTCTCCCTAACGCAGCAGCAGCTCTCCCTACACTGTCTGATCCGGAGTGACTGTGATGAGCATTGCGGCGCCAGGTCAGATATAGACCTGATGACGCTGTGCGGCCAGCCAATCACTGTAATGCCCTCAACCAACATGGCTATGGCATTACAGTGCATGGCAGGCAATCACTGTATGTTCATTGGCTCTGTAAAGAGCGCCAAACATGCAGGGAGGGGACCCGACTTCCCGCCCGACCAACCCGGAAATACTCGGTGAGCGCAGAGCATCTCGAGCAGTGAGATACTCGGGCAAGCACCGAGCAGTAGCGAGCATGCTCGCTCATCACTAGTTGTCATTAAGATTTAAAAAGAGAAAACACAGAAATGTGACAGTAAATGGCTTTTCCCAACCAATAACCATGAGTGGAGAAAAAGTGTTTTTGTTATCATTCATTTTCTCTGAAACAAGGCCAAGAAAGGAAAAATTCTGCCGGGGTATGTAAACTTTTGAGCAGAACTGTATATGCGCCAGCCCCAGTGTCTCCTATTCTATGTACTCCAGCCCCAGTGTCTCCTATTCTATATACTCCAGCTTCTTCTGTGATGTATATGCTCTAGCCCCAATGTATCCTGTGATGATTATACGCCAGCCCCAGTGTCTCCTATTCTATATACTCCAGCCCCAGTGTCTCCTATTCTATATACTCCAGCTTCTTCTGTGATGTATATGCTCTAGCCCCAATGTATCCTGTGATGATTATACGCCAGCCCCAGTGTCTCCTATTCTATATACTCCAGCCCCAGTGTCTCCTATTCTATATACTCCAGCTTCTTCTGTGATGTATATGCTCTAGCCCCAATGTATCCTGTGATGAATATACGCCAGCCCCAGTGTCTCCTATTCTATATACTCCAGCCCCAGTGTCTTCTGTGACGTAGCTAATGTAGCCCTAATGTCTCTTATGCAGAGGCGTCGCATGATAAAGTAGTGAGACACAAGCTCCCTGCCCTATCACTATCTCTTTCATATGCCACAGATCGCCATAGGCCTGCGGTTAACGAGATGTCAGCATACTCACGCAGGTGGCTCGGTGACATCATTGCATCGCTCTGCTCTGCAGTCCCGCCATGGAAGAGGAGACAGAGGCCGTGATGTAGGGAATCAGGATTAAGTGAGAATAAACGTTATTTTTTTTTTTAAATGATCGGGCAGTGGAGCCATCCTACTATATATCTGGAGTAGTGGGTCCATCATACTACATATGGAGTAGTGGGGCCATTATACTATATGTATGTGGGGCAGTGGGACCATCATAGTATATACAGGTGCATCTCACTAAATTAGAATATCTTCAAAAAGTTAATTTATTCCAGTTCTTCAATACTGTTTCAGTATGCTCCACAATCATGAGGAAGACTGCTGACTTGACAGATGTCCAGAAGGCAGTCATTGACACACTCCACAAGGTCCTAGAGTTCCAATTTTCATTTGGAAATCAAGGTCCCAGAGTCTGGAGGAAGAGTGGAGAGTCCACAATCCAAGCTGCTTGAGGTCTAGTGTGAAGGCTCCACAATCAGTGATGGTTTGGGGGGCCATGTCATCTGCTGGTGTAGGTCCACTGTGTTTTATCAAGACCAAAGTCAGCACAGCCGGCTACCAGGACATTTTACAGCACTTCATGCTTGCCTCTGCCCACAAGCTTTTTGGAGATGTAAATGTCATTCTCCAGCAGGACTTGGCCCCTGTCCACACGGCCAAAAGTACCAATACCTGGTTTACACACAACAGTATCACTGTGCTTGATTGGCAGCAAACTCGCCTGACCTTAACCCCATAGAGAATCTATTATAGAGAATCTATGGGGTATTGTCAAGAGGTAGATGGGAGACACCAGACCCAACAATGCAGATGAGCTGAAAGACAGCTTTTTGTATTGAAGAACTGAAATAAATTAATTTTTTGATGATATTCTAATTTAGTGAGATGCACCTGTATATGGAGCAGTGGGACCATCATGCTATATATATGGAGGAGTGGGGGCATCATACTAAATATAGAGCAGTGTGTGTGTGTCACCCCAGGCCTGGATGCCACAAACAATAATCTGTTTCTGAAAGCAGGAGGGAGGTCCCCTGGTTAGGGACTATTAGCATACAGCACCTCCTGTCCCAGGCCAGCAGGGGGAGCTGGCTGCCCCTATAAAAGCTGGAACTGGGGGCAGGGTTAGAGAAAACTGGACGACCTAGCTCAGGAGTGAGACTAGTCCCAGAGAAGGAGGGACAGTTCAGCTGTAGCTGAGGAGTCCGTGAGGCAGAGGAGAAACTGCAAGCCAGGGACAGAGGCGACGAGAGCCGGTCCTGGCAGAGAACCAATCTACCGGACATTGGGGTCCGAGGCTGTCAGGGTTACAAGCCCAGCAGCAGAGAACCAACCTGCGAGGGATTTCAGGTCCCTTGGCCTAAGAAGCCTGGAGGCTCCGCCACACAGAGGGACCAGTACATCGAGGAGCAAGCAACAGGTACCCAAGGCCTGAGTCGCAAGCCATACAGGAGAGAAGTACACGGCCAGCTCAGGGACGTGGGCTATTACACCACGAAAAGGGGGATAGTCAGAAAGAGCATAGAGAGAACGGTAGGCCTACACACTCACCCTGACCAGTGGGGCTCGCCCGAATGCTCTCAGACACCCAGGCCCATTCCTAACCGGTACTGTTGGGTCATTAATAATATCTACAATAAAGACCCTGAACTGTTTGAAGCGGACTCTGAACTCTTACTATTGCGGCCTGCACTATCACCCCCAACATCCACCTACACTGCCCTGAGGCTACACTCTTCCCATGGGGAATTATCCTACCCCTGTGCTGCACACCAACACCAGCCTCAGCGGTCTGCCTCGCAGCAGCGGTTATCTCCAACCGCAATCCACGGGTGGCGTAGTCGGACATTCAAAACACTGATAAATAGACTGCCACCATTTGGTCTGACCACCCTGAGCCACGGGAGCGGGTTGCCACTACTACCCCCATCAGCACCGTACACTAGAAGGCCCGGTTCCGGGTACCCCACGGCCCAGGGGGCGAGTCAGCTTTGGCGTAGTCGGCAGAATTGTGACCAACCCGCAACAAACGGGTATTGCGTGCCTGGAAAAGACTCTATACATATCTGAGTGAAGTTTCCCTCCATTCGGGGCCATTTCCCGCCAATCGGAGCGTTTCCCGCCATCGGGCGCCATCTTCGGGACGCCACGCCTACGCTGAGACGCTGCTCAAGGTCCTGGAAGGAGATCCAGCGGATGCCGACGTCATCACCGAGCAAAGCAAGGTCCTCGCCCAGAGCATCGCGAGCGGAGCCGCGGCCTACAGATGAGGATCGCCAGAAGGTAGACCACAGTTAACTAGGGGGGAGGAAGATGTCGGACGCGGAGGGACCCTCTACCACCAGCGTAGCCGCTGCAGCTGTGATGCCGTTTTCCATGCCCTATATCCATAGGCGGATTATAATGAGGGCAATCCGGATTGCCCTCATTATATGTGCGGGCCGCCGCGGCACATAGCGGTAGCAGTGGCGGGAGGGGGGGGCCCGGACCGCTCCCCCAGCAGCGGCCGCCGCTACTTCTTCATCCGCCGGGCCAGCACTGCAGCAGTTAACTTCCCTGTGCTGGCCCGGCCGCATCACTGCTAGGAGACATGGCCCTGTGCGCGGCTGTGTCTCCTAGCTGTGACGTCACACAGTGCGCCCCGGCCTGCAGTGCTGCACCGGAAAAGAGAGAGAGCAGGCAGGAGGAATTGAGCCGGGGGATTGTGAGTGTGTGTGTGTGTGGGCAGATGTGTGTGTGGGCAGGTGTGTGTGTGTTTGTGGGCAGGTGTCTGTGGGGGCAGGTGTCTGTGTGGGCAGGTGTGTGTGTGTGTGTATATGTGTGTGTGTGTATATGTGTGTGTGTCTGTGTGGGCAGGTGTGTGTGTATATGTGTGTGTGTATATGTGTGTGTGTGGGGGCAGGTGTCTGTGTGGGCAGGTGTCTGTGTGGGCAGGTGTGTGTGTGTGTGTGGTCAGGTGTGTGTGTGTGTGTGGTCAGGTGTGTGTATATGGGTGTGTGTGTGTGTTTGCGGGCAGGTGTCTGAGTGAGCAGATGTGTGTGTGGGCAGGTGTGTGTGTGTGTGGGCAGGTGTGTGTGTGTGTGGGCAGGTGTGTGTGTGTGTGTGGGCAGGTGTTTGTGTGTGTGTGTGGGCAGGTGTGTATGTGTGTGGGCAGGTGTGTGTGTGTGTGTGGGCAGGTGTGTGTGTGTGGGCAGGTGTGTTTGTGTGTGGGCAGGTGTGTTTGTGTGTGGGCAGGTGTGTGTGTGTGTGTGGGCAGGTGTGTGTGTGTGTGGGCAGGTGTGTATGTGTGTGGGCAGGTGTGTGCGTGTGTGGGCAGGTGTGTGTGTGTCTGTGTGGGCAGGTGTGTGTGTGTGTGTGTCTGTGTGGGCAGGTGTGTGTGTGTGTATATGTGTGTGTGTGTGTGGGCAGGTGTGTGTGTGTGTGTGTGTGTGTGTGTGTGTGTGTGGGCAAGTGTATGTGTGTGTGTGTGTGTGTGTGTGGGCAGGTGTGTGTGTGTGTGTGTGTGGGCAGGTGTGTGTGTGTGTCTGTGTGGGCAGGTGTGTGTATATGTGTGTGTGTGTGTGGGGGGGGGCAGGTTAGAAAATCTTGCCCTGTTGAACACTACACCTGACTTGAGGCCACCACCTCTTGGTTGTCCAATGTTCTTGCTTCTCTAGGGCTCTTCTCAGATATTCATTATACCAGCTCCCCAGAATACCAAAGTTAGGGTGGGTGACCGCGAGCCCTGGTGGTGGTCATAACTGCGGCCACCCAGGGGCAATACTCCATAACAACAATCCCCTGAGGTGGTGTAGGATGTAAGGACCTATTCACACTACATTCAGCGCTGCATTCAGGTCTTTACACAAGGCTTACAACTGAATCCCTGAAATTCAGGAATGTGCTGTCTGAAATGAGACATCTGAAAGCAGAGAAAATGGAGCCTAAAGATTCAGACTTTAGCCTTGGTTTGCCTTTGTTCAAATCAATGGCTATGTCAAGGCACATCTGAATGCCAATTTTCAGGGATTTAGATAGAAGCCTGGAAAGAGGAGATGAATGCATTGCAAAATTCAGTGTGAATAGGCCCTTATATCTGGAGTCTTGATATTGATGCCACAAGCATTTTACTTGTTTTTAACTTAAAAAAAAAACACACACACACAAATTATACACACACACACACACACTATACATACACACACACTATACATACACACACATTATACACACACACACACACTATACATACACACACAGTATACATACACACACATTATACACACACACACACAATACATACACACACAGATGTGTATGTGGGCAGGTGTGTGTGTGTGGGCAGGTGTGTGTGTGTGTGGGCAGGTGTGTGTGTGTGATGTCTGTCTGTTTGTGTGTGTGTGTGTGGGCAGATGTCATTGTGTGATGTCTGTTTGTATGTATTTTTGTGTTTCAAATGTGTTTATGCGTGTCTGTATATGTTTGTGTGTGTGTATGACTGCATGCGGCCTCCTGCTGAGTATAGTTGGCGCCGTGCGGCCTCCTGATGTCTCTGGTGGGGCTCTGTGCATTATAGACGGCGCCGTGCGGCCCCCCGCTGTGTATAGATGGCTAAGTGCGCCCCCCGCTGTGTATAGATGGCTACGTGCGGCCCCCCGCTGAGTATAGATGTCGCCGTGCGGCCTCCTGCTGTGTATAGATGGCTACGTGCGGTCTCCCGCTGAGTATAGATGGCGCTGTGCGGCCTCCTGCTGTCTCTGGGGGGAGCGCCGTCAGGCATCTATACTCAGCAGGAGGCCGCACATAGCCATCTATACACGTATACTCAGCAGGAGACCGCACGTAGCCATCTATACGGTGCCATCTATACACAGCGGGAGGCCGCACGGCGCCATCTATACACAGCGGGAGGCCGCACGGCGCCATCTATACACAGCGGAAGGCCGCACGGCGCCATCTATACACAGCGGGAGTCTCAGTGCTTTGCAAGAGCAGTCAATAAATTCTGCTTGACTAATTCTGAGCACCATAAAGTCTGGTTCGCTTCTAACCTGCTGTCTTCATTTTCAGCTTGCTGAATTCTAACTCATTTACTGTCATTCGAGACGATGCCTTTGCTGGTCTCTTTCACCTTGAATACCTGTAAGTGCTCCACTTAATGTCATATTTTTGATTCTGTTCTTCTTCATCTTTTGGCATGTGCAATTGTATGAGCAAGTATTCATATGAATTTATGACCTACTTAAACCTTGGAGGACCTTAAATTTTATTCAATCAATTTTTTTTCCAGTTTAAAACTATGGGACATATATGTGCCTTGGTCCTCAAAGGGTTTTTAAAGGGGCTGCAAACATGAATACGAAAAAAATAATTCAATTAGTGCTTTATGTGTTCATTTAATTTTCATTTGAAGTCCATTTTTTTTATATACCTTGAAATTAAACCCTACCCCATGGAATGAAGCCCTACCTACATAACATCTGAGAGCTACATGGATCCCGCTTGTGAGGTGCCTGTCCGTCACTACTATTCAGTTTTAGGGTCCACTCACTAAGCCATATATTCTCTCATGCAAGAGAATAGGGCCAATTATGCTAATGACACTGGGCTCAAACTCTGTCAGAGCTTCAACTGAGTGTGATCCGATTCTCTCGCAGCACAGATATGGAGAAGATGGAGAACTTAATTTCTCCATCTTCTCCATAGTCTCTGTGAGTGTTCATCGGACTGCACTTGGATGACATCCGAGTGCAGTCCAATGTTTTACGTGCACCCATAGACTTGTATGGGTGCACATGGTCCGAATATCGAATGAGATTATTTTCTCATGCCAATAATCGCACTGTCCCATAGTATAACATAGGGCCGAGTCCTATCCGATAAAACATCACATAGCATTCGGCCGTGTTATACGACAGTGTGAGCGAGCCCTTAGAGTCAAGGAATATTTACATGCAAATGATGATATTACTCTCCAAGTGTATATTTTTTTAGGCGAGTTCATAGTAAATGCTTTGCATTTTTGACATGTGATCAACTAAAGAACAAGAAAGATTTAGGACCTTCCCTATAGAGAAACGGAAAATAGTTTGGAGGACTTGCATGTCCTTTTTTATTTATTATGAGAAAATCATAAAAGATCCCGTTTTTTAACCATGCTGTGACTTTCTGCTGAGGGAGAGGGAGAGAGCTGCCCTATTCAGAGTCTGTAATAAGACCTGCTGACAAAAGTGTTGAAGATACAGTCTAATGTGAATTAACAATAAAAAAAAAGTTAATTTAACAAATGGCTTGTATTTTTTTTAATACAAACTTTTTTGTCTTTACAGCTCCTTTAAAGGGAATCTGTCATGAGGTTTTTGCCACCTAATCTGAGAGCAGCATAATGTAGGGTTAGAGGCACTGATTCCAGTAATGTGTCACTTACTGGGCTGCTTAGTGTTGTTTTGATAAAATCATTGATTTGTCAGAAGGTAATTATCACTAGATGACTAGTAAGTTCTGTAGGACCCCACCCCCATCACTGATCAGTAGATTTCTGTGTACACTGAGCATGGGCAGAAAGCTGCCAATCAGTGGTGTGGGTGGGGCTATACAGAGCGCAGCATTCAGAGAGCTGCTAGATCTGCAGCAGATAAAACGGTGATTTTCTCAAAATGACAACAAGCAGCTGAAAAAAGTGACACATCGCTGGAATCAGGGTATCTGCCCCAATATTGTGCTGCTCTCAGATGAGGCAGCACAATTAATATTATGCCAAATAAATTTCCTGTGAACTATCACATGATCTATCACAGGGGATCATGTGACATGTCACGTGATAAATCAGGTGTGTGGAGGGGGCCCGCGCCTTCTAAACTGCCCGGGGCCCTTGCTACTCTTAATCCACCCCTGCCTATATCCCCGGAGCGGCCTGGATGCCCAGTATGCTGGCGAGTCGCATACCTTGGGCGACTTTAAAGAAAGGCTGTATAGACTGTTCAAAGTTTATCCCCTGACAGAAGAACAGAAAGTAAGCATACTGATAGGGCAGTTAACTGGTGCGGCCCAGCGGGAGGTAAAGTCTTGGACAGCTGAGGAGAAAAGGACTGTAAGGGGGGTTCTGACCCGTCTACGGGACACCTTTGATACCCGTACCTCAGCAGAAATCAAAATGCGGTTCTATGGATGTAAGCAGCAAGCTCAAGATAGCATCCGAGATTATGCCCTAAATTTACAGGAAGCCTTAGGGGCAATTAAGCAAGCTGACCCTGGCAGCGTGCAGGATACAGATAAACTATTGACTGACCAGTTCATAGAAGGTCTGCTGTCCAGCGCCCACAGAACCCAGCTGCGCCTCATGGCCCTACAGAACCCCGATTTGACTTTTGCACAGTTCAAAGATAGGGCCATCCGGGTGCTCCGAGAACCTGCACCGGGTGGCGCTGTAGCTTCCCGGCGCCCTGCCATCCCTTACCACCAGGGGGCGGCGCCCTATCCCGCAAACCTTGTGGGGGCTGATGCGCAGGCCCTAAATCCATCCCCGCCTGCAAACCTCCACCATCAGGTCCAAGAACTAACAAAGAGTGTTGCTGCATTGACAAGGACCGTACAGTCGTTACAGATGGACCTGTCAGGACCAATCAAGCTGGCTTCCAGTCCGGAGGATGTCCCGTGGCGTCGACGGAGGAGGATCCCGTCATTCAGAGGGAGGCCCGCCGATCATTACACTGAGGATGGACAGCCGATTTGCCGCCGTTGCAGCCAGCCGGGACACGTAGCCAGGTACTGTACTTTAAATGGGTCCGACCTGGGGCAAAGGGCCAACCCCCAGGCATAAGGTCATCAGGCCCATCTAATTGGCGTGATAAGTACGTAGGGGGACGCCCGGTTTTACCCGTAGTGCTGGACGGTATCCCCATGAGTGCACTGCTGGACACCGGGTCCCAAGTGACTACCATCCCCTATGTACTTTTCAAGCAGTACTGGAGTGACACTGATATAACTCGTTATCCAGACGATGACTTGAGCATCATCGCCAGCAATGGTCAACCCGTGCCGCAGGTGGGGTTCAGAGAGATGACCATTAAGATTGGTAAAGTTGAACTGCCGGCACAGGGAGTGATCATTGTTGACATTGACCATCGAGAAAGTCACCCTAAAATAACCTTGGGTACTAATGTGATTGAAAATTGTCTTTCAGAAGTAATTGTAATTTTGCAGCAGGTGGCGATGAATGCGAGCTCCAGCCAACAGAGGGTCCTCCAGAAGGAGATAAGAGCCCTGATGAGATGGCAACAGGTAGAACTGTCTGGTGGTGAGATCAGTAGCGTGAGGATGAGCGACTCGTTCCCCATTGCTATGCCCCCCAAAAGTGAAATGATCTGGTGTCGGACTGCAATCGGGTTAAGAGGGAGAGACTACCAAGCCATGGTAGAACCCGTGTACTCAGACAGCAGGCCCACCATTTTGACAGCCCGGGGGGTGGTCTATGTCCGCCATGGAAGGGTGCCCGTCCGGATCTTAAACATTGGGGAAAGGGAAGTACATTTGCCCCGGTACGCTACACTAGCCAAATTGTATACTGTTGAACACAATGCTGTCAGGGCCGTGGAACCCTTGCCTCCATCTCCCCAGGCGGAGGGTAATGGTTCCCAGAAACCCAAGGAGGACTGGTGCCAGAAACTCCACGTGGGTGCTGACTCCACTCCCTTGCACCAAAAACAAGGAGTCTACCGGGTGGTTCAAGAGTACGAGAGAATCTTTAGTAAGCACCCGCTAGACTTCGGCAGAGTGAAAGGAGTAGAACACCACATCCCCACGGGGAGCCACCCACCAATTGCTGAAAGATACAGACCTGTACCACCCCGCACACTATCAGAACGCAAAGGGCATTCTGAGAGAAATGAAGGAAGCCAGGGTCAATAGAGACAGTTGTAGCCCCTGAGCAGCCCCCTTGGTTCTGGTAAAAAAGAAAGACGGTACTATGAGAATGTGCGTGGACTATAGAGAAGTCAATCGTATCACCCATAAAGATAAATACCCGTTGCCTAGAATAGAGGAGTCTTTGGCCGCACTAAAATGAGCTAATTTCTTCTCTACTTTGGACCTTACTAGTGGGTACTGGCAGGTTCCTGTGGCAGAGGCTGATAAGGAGAAGACCGCCTTCACCACCCTGATGGGATTAAGTGAATTCAACTATATGCCGTTCGGGCTCTGCAACGCACTCGGGACCTTCCAGAGGCTGATGGAATGCTGTCTAGGGCACCGAAACTTTGAGACGGTCCTACTTTACCTGGACGACGTGATTGTCTATTCGAAGACTTACGAGGACCATCTAAAGCACCTGGCCGAGGTGTTCGAGGCCCTGGCAGGCTTTGGCATGAAAGTGAAACCCTCCAAGTGCCATCTGTTAAAGCCGAAGGTACAGTACCTGGGACACGTGGTGAGTGCAGAAGGAGTAGCCCCCGACCCTGACAAAATCACGGCAATAAAGAACTGGCCAAGCCCCTCTAACATAAAAGAAGTGAGGCAGTTCCTCGGGTTGGTAGGCTACTACCGAAGGTTCATCCCCAGGTTCACCAAGATGGCAGCCCCTATGCAGGACCTCCTTATAGGACAATCTAAGACCAGAAGCCAAAAGCCACCCTTCAAGTGGGACAAGCCGGAAGAGGAGTCCTTCCGCCAGCTGAAGATGGCCCTCACGGGGGATGAGAACCTGGCCTACCCTGATTATGGCCAGCCTTTTATCCTCCACACAGACGCCAGTAATGTGGGGCTGGGAGCCGTACTGTCACAGAACCAACAGGGCAGAGAAAGGGTGATCGCGTACGCCATCCGGAAGCTGAGGCCCACCGAGAGAAACCCGGAGAATTACAGCTCCTTTAAGCTGGAGTCCTTGGCAGTGGTGTGGGCCGTAACAGAACGTTTCAAGCATTACGTGGCCTCTGTGAAGTTCACTGTGTACACGGACAACAATCCGTAGACACATCTGGACAATGCGAGACTTGGTGCCCTAGAGCAGCGGTGGATGGCCCGGCTAGCAAACTATGACTTCACCATCAAGTACCGGGCAGGCCGAGCCAATGCCAATGCAGATGCCCTATCCAGAATGCCCCACTTGCCCGATGAGGGAGAAGATCCAGACGAGTTGGAGGAAATAGAGCTCCCTGCATTCCACCGGTACGGGGCCACTCAGTACTCCCACCTTGTAAGAGACAAAGACTTGACCACTGTCATGTTCAATTCCTTACCTCACCACGGCTGGGCTGAAACGCAAGATAGTGACCCTGCAATTCGCCTGGTGAAAGACCTCTTGACCCAGGCAGACGCTAGCCCTGGCTCGGACGCTCCAGAAGAAGCCAAGCAGTTATGGAAGGAGAAAAGCAGGCTATTCCTCTACGAAGGTAAGCTGTGCAGAAGGCTTGTCAACCACCGGACGCACGAGCTGACCTGGCAGGTAGTGGTCCCGAGACGAGATGCAGCAATGGTACTGGAGGCCTACCATGACAGAGCGGGACACTTCGGGTGGAAGAAACTGGAGTTCCTACTGAGAGAGCGGTTCTACTGGGTCGGAATGAGAGGGGCCATAGAGAAGTGGTGCAGGAACTGTGGCCCATGTAACCTCAGAAGGAAGGCGGTACCAGCCAGAAGACGCCCTTGATGCCCATCGTCACCAGGCAGCCTCTTGAGCTGGTAGCTCTGGACTATGTGAAACTGGCTCCAAGCCGGTCGGGCTACGTCTATGCCCTGACAATAGTGGACCACTATTCCCGGTTCCTGCTGGTGGTTCCTGTTAAAGACTTGACAGCCCAAACAGCAGCCAGAGCCTTCCAACAACACTTCTGCCGTCCACACGGGTATCCGGAACAGGTCTTGACAGATCAAGGTCCAGCGTTTGAGGCTGAAATCTTCCAGGAGTTCTGCAACCTCTACGGCTGTAAGAAGATTCGGACAACGTCTTACCACCCACAAACCAACGGGCTGTGTGAGAAAATGAATAATATCGTCATTGATCTCCTCAAAACGTTGCCCCTGGAAGAACGCAGCCTGTGGCCGGAGAAGCTGCCAGACCTGATAGACGTATACAACCATATCCCGGTGAATGCTACAAATTGCACCCCGGCTTACCTGATGAGGGCAAGACCAGGTAAGCTGCCGATAGACCTGGAGATGGGAGTCCTGACCCCCGAGGACACCTCCCCAGACGCGGACTGGGATACGGAACGGCAGCTACAGTACAAGAAGGTACAGGAGAGTGTGGAGAGGAGTCTGGCTCAAGCGAGAGAAAAGCAAGAGAGGCTCTTCAACCAACACGCCCCTGCTGGTCCCCTGGAACCTGGTGAGCAGGTCCTGAAGCGGAAGAGAAGGCTTCACAAGCTAGATGACCAGTGGGAGAGCGACCCGTACACAGTACTGCAGTCCAACCACAACAACCCGAAGGTATGTGTAATTACCAAGGTTGGAGGAGAAACCACTAGCACCGTCTCCAGACACCACCTAAAAAGGTGCCCCGAGCAACTACAGAGTGCAGGAGAAGATCAAGATGACCTTGAACCCGCAGAAGACAAGAAAGAAATGATCAGCACAGTTCTTGGAGAGTTCCCCCGGTCCTGGACTCGGATAAATGATGCAATAGTGGTACCCTTCCTACACTTCCTTCAACCAACCCAGCAGGAACCTACAGGAGAGCAGGAGGAATCAGAAGACCAAGCAGCCCTAGAGGCAGAAGAACCCATGCCAGCAGCCCAGGAGAGTCAACCCTCTGCTGACAGTGAGCCTGCCATACCTGCGGTAAGCCAAAGGACCCGCAGATAGCTGCCTGCACTGCCTGTAAACCCAGCTAGTAGCTGTACCCTGAATGCTAGTGGGGAAAGTCAGGTTAGACCACCACCAGACAGTGGGTTACGCAGGTCAACCCGGAGCACTAGGGGGCAAATACCAGCTCGCTGGAAGATCTAAATGCTGTATATTGTAAATGTTTTATGTTTGTTGCCTGGTTGCTAATTATGTTTTTCCAGTCTTTCTAGTTCATGGACTAACAGGTTATGGACGCTGAATAACCGGAACTATCTTGTAGATAGTTGCACTTGGTGCCCTCTTTCGAAGATGGCCACGGAAGAAAAATCTGTCTGGTGTGGCCTCCTTGTGGCCCAAAGTAGAGAGCTCAGCCTTGTCGCCACGCCCAAGGCCAGGAAATTGGGGTTTATGAAAACAGGTCCCCACACCGTGGAAAACTTCACCTTGTTGGGTGAAATGGACACCCGGTCACGGAAGCGCCGTGACCTCAAGGACAAAATATACTTGTATATATGTTATGTTGTCATTTATACCCTGTATTTGTGTTTCCTGTTTAGTCCGGAGTACTACATTTTACTAGGGGAGAATGTGTCACCCCAGGCCTGGATGCCACAAACAATAATCTGTGTCTGAGAGCAGGAGGAAGGTCCCCTGATTAGGGACAATTAGCATACAGCACCTCTTGTCCCAGGCCAGCAGGGGGAGCTGGCTGCCCCTATAAAAGCTGGAACTGGGGGCAGGGTTAGAGAGAACTGGAAGACCTAGCTCAGGAGTGAGACTAGTCCCAGAGAAGGAGGGACAGTTCAGCTGTAGCTGAGGAGTCCGTGAGGCAGAGGACAAACTGCAAGCCAGGGACAGAGGCGACGAGAGCCGGTCCTGGAAGAGAACCAATCTACCGGGCATTGGGGTCCGGGGCTGTCAGGGTTACAAGCCCAGCAGCAGAGAACCAACCTGCGAGGGATTTCAGGTCCCTTGGCCTAAGAAGCCTGGAGGCTCCGCCACACAGAGGGACCTGTACAGCGAGGAGCAAGTGACGCGCCCCCTGGGCCAGTGTTGTTTGGGGATACCCGGAGCCGGATCAGATGGGGGTTGTAGTCTCCGAGTGGCTGTGACCCGGTCCGTGCCCAGGGTGTCAAACTCAGTGTGTGGCAGTCCTTACTGATGTTACTAAAGTTCTTTATGTCGACTACGCCACCCGTTGAATTGCGGTCACTACGGCCGCCGCTGCAGCAGGGTCCGCTGAGGCTGATGGTGTTTGTGCAGCTTAGGTAGTATAACCCCCAACGGGAGGGGTATAGCCTCAGGGGGTCAGGTGCAGAGGATGGTGGTTGTGGAAGTGCAGGGAAGATGGTAATGAGAGTCAGAGTCGGGTTGTGCAGTTCAGGGTTCTTTACTTACTGCTGTTCTTGTACCGGTCACTCCGGCCTTGAGTGACCACCCGAGCCGCGCTGCGTCCACCAGGTCCTGGACTCGGCCAACCCCCAAGTAGTTCTGGAGCGTGGTTCTGAGCTCCCTTTCTGTCCTGTCCTCGTCTCTGGCCTTCCCCACCAGGGATCCACCTATGTCCGGCTCCCTCGGGCCTCTTGTTGGCGAACCCTTGCCTCTGGGTTCCCTGACCCTATGCGTGGTCTGCCTTCCGGGTGGATATAGTGGGTGGCCGTGGCAGATTCTGCCCACGGCCTCCGGCTCCTGGCTAAGGTGTGCTGTAGCCTCTGCCAGCTTGGGATCCGGTACCCTGTTGCCAACTCTTCACCCTTTGATTTAGTTTGGGCTCTCAGAGTTCCTTCTTTCTCCCCCTCTGGGTCTTTCTTTCTCCTCTCTCACTCTTGGCTCTGGGGCTGCTCTGCTCTCTTCCTCTACAAAGACTGACGTCTCACTGGCTGACTCCTCTGCAAAGACTTACTGACTGACCGACTTCTCACAGACTGACAGACTGACTGACCCTGATCTTAGATGGTGCCCACCTTAAATACTCCCTCTATGTGTGAGCTCAGGTGACCAGCACCCAATGAGCTCCTAACTTTACCCAGGCTGCTCCCCCTATCTGCCCCTACACTACTGGGATGTTCCACCCCCCTCCCACTCCAGCCAGGAACAGACGCTGTCGTACCTGCATATTTCTCTAGTGGGAGTACCATCGGTCTGTTCCCCGGAAATGGGATGTGTGTAGTGCATGCAGCTAACTGAGCTCAGTTCCACACTCCATCCTTACCCGGGAGTGGAATACCACACCTCTGGGTTGAGGTGCAATACCCCTGTAGCAGCCGAATCCTCAGGGTGCTACATTCCCCCCTGGTAAATCACAGCACGTCCTCGGGCTGTAAGATATAAACAACATCCAAAACATACAATTTTTGCATAAACAACATAATAAAACATCATATAAAACTTTTCATATAAAACTTTTCATTAGAAACATTCTTGTCTTCTGGTTCCTCCGGTCACGGTGCAACTTGTGACCGGGTAGAGTGCGACAGTCTCTTGAAGAAACACGGTTTCCTATAAAACCGGTAGGGGGCGCTTTAGGAAGCGCAACTATATACAAGGGGATATGGCCGCTCTCAGTCCTCGGCCAGGTATTAGGAAAGGGATGACCGCTCTCAGTCCTCGGTCAGTGGGGAAATGGGACACACTGGAACAGTTCACACTTGTCCCAACGGGGACCACATCTAAATTAGCAGCATGGCATATACCCTAACGGGTAACTTTATACAGTCTCTTCACTACCGTACTCAACGACGGCGTCCTCCTGCTCTTTCTTTGTGGACAGTTTCAGTTTCAGACCCGTCCGGGTCCTCTTGCTCCTCCTCACACCGCAGCTCCTCCTCCGTCAGGCGATGCACATGGAGGGCGTAGGGTCCTTTGGCACACTTGTGCCGGGTGAAGGTGACCTCGTCCCCTAAATACAGGTCACGACCCCTGTGTCCCTCCGGTAGGTGGGACTCAACGTCTCTCCTGGTCACGAAGACGTCGCCTGGGGTGCGGTGATCCCTGATGAAACCCCACCCATGCTGCAGATTGAACTTTATCACAGTCCCGATGGTACGGGGACCATGCGCTGCACGGGGGTCTCTCCTGGTCCGGCTCTTCTGCTCCGCGCTCCTTATTTGGGCTTGTTGTTCCCGGACCCGCCTCTCTCTCCGCTCCCTCTCAAAGACCTCGAGCTGCTGGCGGCAGCACTCTGCCCGCTCCGCTGCGGCTGCCCGAGTCTCCTGAGTGAACCCCATGAGGTCTTTTCCGGTGGGATCCCACTCAAACTGGGTCTCTTCTAGCGGGGGCGAGATCCTCTTTATGGGCTTTGGAGCCGGGATCAGGGGTTCGCACATGGCCCTTGCTTTTTGCAGCTCCAGCTGGATGTATTCCTGGGGCCATACGATGGGCTGCCCATCCGGGCACGTATGCTGGGCGAATAGGTCCTCACCCAGGTGCGGTACTTTAGGTGTTATGGGCGCCGTGGTGGTAGCGGCGCCCGGGTTAACCAGGCCTTGCGACCAGGCCTGGGGCACCTTGAAAGTAAAGGGCACCGTAAGAACGGCGGCGCCCTGTGTTACTTGGCCCTGCGACCAGGCCGGGGGCTCCGCGGAGGTAGGGGGCGCTGTTGGTATTGCGTCGCCCGGGGGTACTAGGCCTTGCGACCAGGCCGATGGTACTTCCTGCTTGGCCACGCTCGGGGTCGAGGCGTGTGACGTCACAGGGGTCGCGGCTTCCGTTTGAGGCCTAGTCTGCGGCGGTGACGTTGCAGCGACGGGCACGGCAGGGGGTACTTCGGGCTCTGCGACGGGGAGCTGGGGCAGGCGCGCGGTTTCCCGGCTCGGGGTAGTGACGTCCCCTTTACCTGCCTCCATTCGTTCGGCTCCCTTCTCGGCGCCGTCTCCTGCCTTCAGTCCTCCTGCGCCATCCTCAGAGGCGGTCTGTCTCCTCGTCTCGGGTGGCGTGCTCCGCTGACGGGTCTCGGTCTGCTGGGCCATCTCTCGGCTCCACTCCGCCAACGTCTCTCGCTGTACCCGGGCCAACCTCTGTGCGAGGCCCTCCAGCGCAGTCTGTGCACACTCCCGGTCTCGGGGGAGCTGTGTTAGGATCTCCAGCAGGCCTTCTGGAGTGGCGACCTGCAACAGGCTCCTGACCACTGGGTCGGTGCTGCCTGGAGTGGCGGACCGCATCAGGCTCCTGACCTCTGGGTCGGTGCTGCCTGGCTCTCCCTCCATCTCCGGGTAGGCTCTCTCTGGACTCTCTTCCAGACGTCTCGTCTCCGGGTGCGCTCTCTCCAGACTACTCCAGGCGACACCCATCTTTGTTCTCTTCTTCTGTCTCCGCCCACATCGAGGGTGGTCCCGGGGCAACTTCAGTTCCAGTGGCAGTTCTCTTACGCTGATGGACACTTCCAGCATCACAGTCTCTGTTGGTGGGGGCGGTTTCCGCTTTTGGCGCCATTCTTCGACCTGGCCCACGATGGGAGGTGACCTCTTGCCACCCTCTGGCACGCCCATAATGGCGTCCGCTCTTCCAAGGTGGGAAATCTTCGGAAATGGCGGGAATCATCTCCCAGTGGCGGGAAACTCCATGGATGGCGGGAAAAAGCTGCAAATGGCGGACAACCGGCGGGAAACGACCTGTGATGGGGCCCGATGGCGGGGACCCTCCGGAACCGGCAGGAGACTTCTTTTTAAGGTAACGGTGAACTTCTCTTCAGGCACGCAGTACCTGGTTGTTGTGGGCACGTAATCCTGCCGACTACGCCAAAGTTGACGCGCCCCCTGGGCCAGTGTTGTTTGGGGATACCCGGAGCCGGATCAGATGGGGGTTGTAGTCTCCGAGTGGCTGTGACCCGGTCCGTGCCCAGGGTGTCAAACTCAGTGTGTGGCAGTCCTTACTGATGTTACTAAAGTTCTTTATGTCGACTACGCCACCCGTTGAATTGCGGTCACTACGGCCGCCGCTGCAGCAGGGTCCGCTGAGGCTGATGGCGTTTGTGCAGCTTAGGTAGTATAACCCCCAACGGGAGGGGTATAGCCTCAGGGGGTCAGGTGCAGAGGATGGTGGTTGTGGAAGTGCAGGGAAGATGGTAATGAGAGTCAGAGTCGGGTTGTGCAGTTCAGGGTTCTTTACTTACTGCTGTTCTTGTACCGGTCACTCCGGCCTTGAGTGACCACCCGAGCCGCGCTGCGTCCACCAGGTCCTGGACTCGGCCAACCCCCAAGTAGTTCTGGAGCGTGGTTCTGAGCTCCCTTTCTGTCCTGTCCTCGTCTCTGGCCTTCCCCACCAGGGATCCACCTATGTCCGGCTCCCTCGGGCCTCTTGTTGGCGAACCCTTGCCTCTGGGTTCCCTGACCCTATGCGTGGTCTGCCTTCCGGGTGGATATAGTGGGTGGCCGTGGCAGATTCTGCCCACGGCCTCCGGTTCCTGGCTAAGGTGTGCTGTAGCCTCTGCCAGCTTGGGATCCGGTACCCTGTTGCCAACTCTTCACCCTTTGATTTAGTTTGGGCTCTCAGAGTTCCTTCTTTCTCCCCCTCTGGGTCTTTCTTTCTCCTCTCTCACTCTTGGCTCTGGGGCTGCTCTGCTCTCTTACTCTACAAAGACTGACGTCTCACTGGCTGACTCCTCTGCAAAGACTTACTGACTGACCGACTTCTCACAGACTGACTGACCCTGATCTTAGATGGTGCCCACCTTAAATACTCCCTCTATGTGTGAGCTCAGGTGACCAGCACCCAATGAGCTCCTAACTTTACCCAGGCTGCTCCCCCTATCTGCCCCTACACTACTGGGATGTTCCACCCCCCTCCCACTCCAGCCAGGAACAGACGCTGTCGTACCTGCACATTTCTCTAGTGGGAGTACCATCGGTCTGTTCCCCGGAAATGGGATGTGTGTAGTGCATGCAGCTAACTGAGCTCAGTTCCACACTCCATCCTTACCCGGGAGTGGAATACCACACCTCTGGGTTGAGGTGCAATACCCCTGTAGCAGCCGAATCCTCAGGGTGCTACACAAGCAACAGGTACCCAAGGCCCTAGTCGCATGCCATACAGGCGAGAAGTACACGGCCAGCTCAGGGACGTGGGCTATTACACCACGAAAAGGGGGATAGTCAGAAAGAGCATAGAGAAAACGGTAGGCCTACACACTCACCCTGACCAGTGGGGCTCGCCCGAATTCTCTCAGACACCCAGGCCCATTCCTAACCGGTACTGTTGGGTCATTAATAATATCTACAATAAAGACCCTGAACTGTTTGAAGCGGACTCTGAACTCTTACTATTGCGGCCTGCACTATCACCCCCAACATCCACCTACACTGCCCTGAGGCTACACTCTTCCCGTGGGGAGTTATCCTACACCTGTGCTGCACACCAACACCAGCCTCAGTAGTCTGCCTCGCAGCGGCGGTTATCCCTGACCGCAATCCACGGGTGGCGTAGTCGGACATTCAAAACACTGATAAATAGACTGCCACCATTTGGTCTGACCACCCTGAGCCACGGGATCGGGTTGCCACTACTACCCCCATCAGCACCGTACACTAGAAGGCCCGGTTCCGTGTACCCCACGGCCCAGGGGGCGAGTCATGTGCATCAAATTATACATACAGATATGGGGCAGTGGGGCTTCATACTATATACAGGTGCTTCTCACAAAATTAGAATATCATCAAAAGTTAGTTTATTTCAGTTCTTCAATGCAAAAAGTGAAACTCCTATATTATATAGAGTCATTACACACAGAGTGATCTATTATATAGAGTCATTACACAGAGGGATCTATTATATAGAGTCATTACACACGGAGGGATCTATTATATAGAGTCATTACACACAGAGGGATCTATTATATAGAGTCATTACACACAGAGGGATCTATTATATAGAGTCATTACACACAGAGGGATCTATTTTAAGTGTTTATTTCTGTTAATGTTGATGATTATAGCTTACAGCCAATGAAAACACAAAAGTCATTATCTCAGTAAATTAGAATACTTCATAACAACAGCTTGAAAAATGTTTTTAAAATCCGAAAAGCTGGCCTACTGAAATGTATGTTTAGTAAATGCCCTCAATACTTGGTCGGGCTCCTTGTGCATCAATTACTGCATTAATGCGGCAATGTGGCATGGAGGGATCAGCCTGTGGCGCTGCTGAGGTGTTATGGAAGCCCAGGTGGCTTTGATAGCAGCCTTCAGCTCATCTGTATTGTGGGGTCTGGGGTCTCATCTTCCTCTTGACAATACCCCATAGATTCTCTATAATAGATTCTCTATGGGGTAAAGGTCAGGCGAGTTTGCTGCCAATCAAGCATAGTGATACTGTTGTGTGTAAACCAGGTATTGGTACTTTTGGCAGTGTGGACAGGGGCCAAGTCCTGCTGGAGAATGACATTTCCATCTCCATAAAGCTTGTGGGCAGAGGGAAGCATGAAGTGCTGTAAAATGTCCTGGTAGACGGCTGCGCTGACTTTGGTCTTGATAAAACACAGTGGACCTCCACCAGCAGATGACATGGCTCCCCAAACCATCACTGATTGTGGAGACTTCACACTAGACCTCCAGCAGCTTGGATTGTGGCCTCTCCACTCTTCCTCCAGACTCTGGGACCTTGATTTCCTAATGAAATGCAAAATTTACTTTTCATCTGAACACAACACCTTGGGCCACTGAGCATCAGTCCAGGTCTTTTTCTCTTTGGCCCAGGTAAGACGCTTCTGGCGTTGTCTCTTGGTCATGAGGGGCTTGACACAAGCAATGCGACACTTGTAGCCCATGTCCTGGATACGTCTGTGTGTGGTGGCTCTTGAAGCAGTGACTCCAGCAGCAGTCCACTCCTTGTGAATCTCCCCCAAATTTTTGAATGGCCTTTTCTTAGCAATCCTTTCAAGGCTGCGGTTATCCCAGTTGCTTGTGCACCTTTTTCTACCACACTTTTTCCTTCCACGTCCATTAATATGCTCGGATACAGCACTCTGTGAACAGCTGCTTCTTTAGCAATGACCTTTTGTGGCTTACCCTCCTTGAGGAGTGTGTCAATGACTGCCTTCTGGACATCTGTCAAGTCAGCAGTCTTGCCCATGATTGTGGAGCCTACTAAAACAGACTAAGGGACCTTTTTAAATGCTTAAGAAGCCTTTGCAGGTGTTTCTTGTTAATTCTAATTTACTGAGATAGTGACTTTTGTGTTTTCATTGGCTGTAAGCCATAATCATCAACATTAGCAGAAATAAACACTTAAAACAGATCACTCTGTTTGTAATGACTCTGTATAATATATGAGTTTCACTTTTTGGATTTAAGAACTGAAATAAATTCACTTTTTGATGATATTCTAATTTTCTGAGAAGCACCTGTATGTAGCAGTGCGGCAATTATACTATATACAGTCAGGAGTATAAGTACTTGATACACTGATAATTTCGAAAGTTTTTCCACCTACAAAGAATGAAGAGGTCTGTTTTGTTCTACTTAACTGCTGCAACTTGGACCTTTAACAGGATTTTTATTTCACCTATGAGAAAGCATACTATGTGTCTTTGGCAGATTAACTCAGGCATGTTTATGATAAACTGAATACCTGGATTGGAGTCCTATTTGTATACAGAATATTGACTATTAATGCTGGCAGAGTAAGTCTTAGGCTATATTCACACTAGGTGTTTTTTTCTGCAGCAAAACATAATCTCTTGGCAGGAAAGAAGTAGCGTCAAAAACGCAGGTTTTGGTGTGTTTCTTTGCAGTGGTTCTTGGTGCATTTTTGGTGCGTTTTTCAGGATCCCAAAGTTCAGCTTTGCTTCCACCATAGACACATGAAAACAGGTCACCATTGCAAAACATATGTTCATGAAAAAGTACACATTACAAATGTAACAGGGGGCGGGTGGGGGGTGAATTGGTCTGGAATGGTTTATCTAAGACCCTGGCAGTGCATTGAATTTGTAGGACACTATTTACTTTCACATTATGGTTTGCCATTGAGTTGCTCAGGCATTGTTCATTTTCACACCTCCCTGGGCCACACATGTTGTTCAATCTCACACCTAGCTCAACCAATGTTTACTTTGTAGGCATCACTAATTTAATTAAACTGTAATAATCCAAGCTGCTATCTCAGGTGACCAAGACAAGATGGTTTAAACTTGGGAAAATCACAAGAATAAATGTGTGTCACATACTTGCTTTTTTCACTAAAAACGCAGCAAAATGTTCACACTAGGCTTTTTTTCAGCATTTTTTTCCACCACCCTTTTTTTTAATGGGTGAAAAACGCTGAAACAAGTGACATACTCTATTGCAAAAAGCCATGGAAAGCACAAAATACTGAGGACAAATAAGCAAGCTTTGTGCATGAGATTTTCGGAAATCTCATAGACTTTGTTGGTACTGTAAAACGCAGCTGAAAATTTGCATAAAAAAGCCCGCTAAAAAAACGTCTAGTGTGAATATAGCCTTGTATAACAGTTCGCCAATGAGTTAGGATATATGACCACGATGCAGAAATGCTGCGGATTTTTCCTAAGCGTTTCTGCATCTCCCTGGGTTGTCAAGCGCTTTGCCAAGTGATTTTAGCATCACTTGGAAAAGTGCTTGACAACTTGGTCACACTATATAATTCCATGCAACCGGCATGGATTTATATAGTGTGACCAAGTTACAATGCTGCAAATGCAGCATCAATAATAAAAAAAAAGAATAATAATGGTGAAAAATAAAAAAAAAACATTATACTCATCTTCCGATGGTCCTCGATCTCCTTCTCCGGTGCGTCCGGTGTCTTTGGTGGATCACGGTGCTGTAAAAGGACCTTTCATGACGTCATTTAGTCATGTGACAGGTCACGCAACCGCCGATGTCAGCGGTCACGTGACCTGTCACATGACTAAATGGCATCATGGAAGGTCCTTTTACCACCGCGAGCAGCCGAAGAGCCAGCAGCACCGCCGGGAGCAGACAGGGGCCATCAGAAGGTAAGTATATGTTTATTTTTTATTTTAATTCTATTTTAACTACAGGTACTATGGTACCCGGGTCTGGAGGAGAGTCTCTTCATCTCCAGACCCGGGTACCATCCACGCATTGAGTCGCATAATATCCACATGTGTATTTGTAGTCATGCGGATGTTATGCGTTCCAATGCAAGTCAATGGCGGCTAAATCGCAGCGACTCTGCAAAATTAAAGGACGTGCTGCGGATTTTTCCGCAATGATAATCCGCAGCGGAAATCTCCGCGGCATGTGCACAGCACATGCGGATTATCATTGGGGACCATTGCAGACCTATCATCAAGCGTTTTTTAAGTGTTTCCGCAGCGAAAGTTACGCTGCAGAAACGCCTAAAAAACGCATAGTGGGCACACAGCCTTAAAAGTTCTATGGTGAAGAAAAACACGTGAGATAATAAATGCGAAATATACAATATTTCCCATAATATGACTGAGGATATCTTTAGGGTGTATTCACTGTTTTTTCTTCTGCAGCAATAAATGCTGTGTTTTACAGCACCATCTTAGTGAATGACATTTCTGAAATCTCATTCACATGCTGTTTTTTTTGCATTTTTTTTAAATCTGCAGCTTGTCAAGTCTTTCAGAGGTTTTGCAGCATTTTTCACCCATTCAAATGAATGGAAAAAAAAACACAAGTAAAAACACCTGAATTTTAAGCAGCGTTTTTCCTGCCTCCTTTGAGTTTTGAGGTAGAAAAAAAATACTGCCAAAATACAACTTGTGAACACACCTTTATCCTGGTTGTGTTCTAATTGGATATAAAATAGAACGGCCATGATAACATGGGTAGTTAATTGTATGGTGTTTTCACTTTAAATATTACCAGGCCGCATTCTATTTGCGCAGAGCTGCTCCGTGAAGATTCTATCACAAGATTCCGTGATGACATCACAGGTGATGGTGACATCACTGCTCACAGTCGCTATATATGCAATGCACATAGGCTCACCCGTGCCTTTCTTGGCTCTATAGTGACTGATAGCACTTGCAGTTTTTCACTATGGCTGGAATTGTTTTGGACATTCCTCAGGTAAAAGCACTATTGATGATCCTTATGATCAATCGTCCTAACAGTGTGCTTCTACCACCCGATGGCGTCCTCAGCTTCACTCACCGGCTGGTGATGGAGCTAGTAAAGGATTGCCTGACCAAACACCGACAACGTCGTCTAACGTCAGACTATCTGACGGATTTACTTCAGAACATCAGGACATTACTACACCAGGTAAGTGGCGGACACTCTGCACAGAACATCTCAATATTAACAGATAATAATGGAGGGATAGAAGCTTTTTCTTCTAATATATCGTATTTTGCAGACCATAAGACGCACCAAAATTTTTTGGGAGGTAAATAGGAAAAACATTTATTATAATAAAATGGGGGTCTGTCTTATAGTCCGAATTTTCGGTTGCTTACTGAGGGGGGTGGTGGCAGTGGAGCGAGGTCACAGGAGGCAGAGTCGCTGCTGCAGGAAGTCGGCAGTAGGAGTGGGGCGCTGCTGCGGGCTCCAAGCTGGGAGGAGCGGGGTGTCCAGAAGGTACGAGGCTGCGGGCCCTGGGCTTCAAGGAAATGTTAGCGGTAATTCAGGAGGGGAGGCCCTGCTCTGCTTATTGATTTCTCTGCAGTGGGCTTCAAGAAGTAGGCTGCTGGAGATGGCCAATACGCAGTTTGAGATCTCAGCTCCTCATTGAGCCGAGATCTAAATCTGCACATGCACTGCCTCCAGCGGCCATTTGCCTGAAGCCCACCGCCAGAAATTCAATGGGCAGAGCGGGGACTCCCCTCCTAAATCACCGCTAACATTTCCTTGAAGCCCAGGGCCCGCAGCCTCGCACCTCCTGGACACCCCGCTGGCCCGCAGGAGCGCCCCACTTCTACTGCTGGCTTCCTGCAGCAGTGACCCTACTTCCTGTGACCTCACTCCACCACAGCCACCCCCCTGGTAAGCTACATTCAGACAATTATTATTATTAATAATCTGTCTGATATGCTGGGGTGGAGAGTTCCAGAGTAGGGGGGATGCACGGGAGAAATCTTGTATGCGATTGTGGGAAGAGGAGATAAGAGGGGAGTAGAGAAGAAGATCTTGTGAGGATCGGAGGTTGCGTGCAGGTAAGTACCGGGAGACTAGGTCACAGATATATGGAGGAGACAGGTTGTGGGTGGCTTTGCATGCCAAGGTTAGGGTCTTGAACTGGAGTCTCTGGGTAATGTGGAGCCAGTGAAGGGATTGGCGGAGCGAGGGGAAAAGCCAGGGAATAGCGGGGGGACAGGTGGATTAGTCAGACAGCAGAGTTTAGGATAGATTGGAGGGGTGCGAGAGTGTTAGAAGGGAGGTCAAAAATTTTGGAAAAAAAGGCATCTTATAGTCCAAAAAATACGGTAAAACACAACGAGTCCCCAAATACAGTATGTAGTCATTGTATCTGCAGACAGAGAACCGATGTCACATACAATTTCCGCCTCCATTCTGATCGCTCTCATCTCAAAATTCTCCTTTCCATTTTTCCTTCTTTATAGGCTGAAGAAAGATCTCAGACTGAAGATTTGGCTGTCTTTAAAGAACTGGCCGAAAAAGTCCTGTCTATACTAGAACGCTCATTGGAACGCCCGGTAAGGATCAATATTAATAGACGTATCTTAATCCACCGTATCTGAGGAGACTTTCTGAGAAAAGGTCTGAAGATGGCGCGGGATTTGTATCGTTACAATTGGTGCATCTGTAAATGTTGGTTTAGTCCTTCATGATTTATGTATTTGGTGATTTAGTGAAATCTTCCACATAGTAATTATATATATTATATCTATCAGGAAACAACAGGAGGCGACGCCAAATATGGGCAAAATGTGACCCCGAAAATCCCTGACCCTAATAGGAGTCAGCCGGAGCTGAACAGCGATCTAATTACAGGTGAGCGATCACCCGACCTTCTACAAGGAATATCCAGATATTACAGAGGACGGAGGATAATGTTAGATTTACTCTCTACTCTGTGTAATGGGAACCTGGCAGCACATTGTTACATATAGAAGTAGTGGTGTGACGGTATAGGCCATTGTCCCCTAATAATAATTGTTTGTAGAAATCCAATGTGCCAGTCAGGAGAAATGTAAAGTAGACACCATATTCAAATTAGAATGGAAGTGCACTGGGGGCGTGAAAGAAGAAATCCAAGTGCAGTGACACGCCCCCAGTGCACTTCCAGGCTAATTTGCAAATCTCTCCTATGTTTCAGCTCTCTTACCATCACTCATATGTGCAGCGTGGGTCGGGGCTTCCTCATTCATGTGATGGAGGGTCCATTCTGCAGTGCTATAGCAAGTAACATGAAATAAATTAAATTTAAATTGCATTACTGCTCTAGAAAATGGGAAAAAACTAAGATACTGAGCACATAATTTGGCCAATTCATGAATGCCCAGCAGCCAATGACAAGGCGATCTTTTTGTTGGAATCCTCTCCTAATGTGAATCCTCTCCTAGGCTGAAGCCTACATTTATATGGGTAGGTAGGATCCTGTTGTAATTAAAACCACCCCGGGCTGATGGGTGGAGATAGGTTCCCAGCAAAAAAGGTCGCCTTGCCGTGACTGCTGGGCATGCATCGAGCAAAAGAAGGTCGCCTTGCCGTGGCTGCTAGGCATGCACCCAGCAAAACAAGGTCGCCTTGTCGTGACTGCTGGGCATGCACCCAGCAAAAGAAGGTCGCCTTGTCGTGACTCCTGGGCATGCACCCAGCAAAAGAAGGTCGTCTTGCCGTGACTGCTGGGCGTGCACCCAGCAAAAAAAAAAGGTCACCTTGCCGTGGCTACTTGGCATACACCCAGAAAAAGAACGTCGCCTTGCCGTGGCTGCTGGCCATGCATGAATTGGCCAAATTATGCGCTAAGTATCTTCCTTTTATCCTATTTTATACAGCAGTAATGCAATTCAAATTTCATTTATTTCATGTTTACATGCTATAGCGTTACAGAGTGCAACTTTGTTAGTTATGTATTTGGATGGCTACTCTTAGTATGCACCTGTTCACACCCATTTTCTTTTCGGAAGTGATGGTCAGTCTTTTGTTATTTATGAAGGGGTTCCTCCATCATTTACATTACATTTATCTATGGATTCCCCGTATATTCTCATATTTAGAATCCCCATATAACGAGTATTAATCCCATTTACAGACATCTTGTCATTTCTCCGTTTTATTGCTGTATTATCTATGTAGGAATAATATCCTCTAATACATTTCATTTCTTCATCATTATTTTAGAAACAACTGAGCTGTCGAATCCTAACAATGGAATTAGTGAGATCCCGGAGATCCAAGAATCCGTAAGTATCATAGAGGGGGATGCGTGTGTGTCATCAGATCATGGGGTGTGAATGACTCGTCCAGTATTATCCCCCATACAACCATGGGACGTCTCTATTCTAAGTGTAGATGACCCTATGGTGTTAATTACATGTGAATTACAGGGAATCTGTCACCAGGTTTATGCTATTTGGTCTGAGAGAAGCATGATGCAGGGACAGAGACCCTGATTCCATGTGTTGATTACTTTACTCGGTGGAGCAGTTGTGATAAAATCACTATTTTTTTCTGCTGCAGAGCTCTGAATGCTGAGTCTTGTATAACCCCGCCCACACCATTGATTGGCAGCTTTCTGTGTACACTGTGCATAGGCAGAAAGCTGCTAATCAGTGGTGGAGGCAGGGGTACAGAGCAATAAGACTACCTGGCTAGACAGATAGTCTTCTAGTGATAATCTACTGATTTTATTGAAACAGCCACACACAGCCTAGTAAGTAACACATCACTGGAATCAGGGTCTCTGCCCCTACATCATGGTGCTTTCAGAATACATAGCAAACACCTGGTGACAGATTACCTGTAAGTCCTCCTCTGTGTGATCTCCCACATTATCCAGAATGTAAAAGTAATGTATGATGACCGTTGCAGGGCGGCTCCAGGATTTCGTGGGCCCTGGGCGAAAGAGTCTCAGTGGCCCCTTTAACACATACCACGATTCATGATGCACAGATACCGCAGATAAATATATATACATATATGTATATATATATATATATATATATATACAGTGCCTACAAGTAGTATTCAACCCCCTGCAGATTTAGCTGGTTGACACATGCGGAATTAACTTGGCATTGTGACATTTGTACTGTAGATCAGCCTGGAAGTGGGAAATGCACTGCAGCAAATTTTGTTTTTGTTTTTTTTTAAAACGTTAAAAGTTAATTCTGAGTGTCATTTATTATTCAACCCCTCAAACCACAAGAATTCTGTTTGGTCCCCCTAAAGTATTACGAAGTAGTTCAGGCACCAAGAATAATAAGCTTCACATGTGTGGATTAAAGATCTCTTTTGCCAGCCTTTTCTGACTATTTAAGACCCTCCCCAAACTTGTGAACAGCACTCAGACATGGTCAACATGGGAAAGACAAAGGAGCATTCCAAGGCCATCAGAGACAAGATCGTGGAGGGTCACAAGGCTGGCAAGGGGTACAAAACCCTTTCCAAGGAGTTGGGCCTACCTGTCTCCACTGTTGGGAGCATCATCCGTAAGTGGAAGGCTTATGGAACTACTGTTAGCCTTCCACGGCCAGGACAGCCTTTGAAAGTGTCCTCCCGTGCCGAGGCCAGGCTTGTCCGAAGAGTCAAGGCTAACCCAAGGACAACAAGGAAGGAGCTCCGGGAAGATCTCATGGCAGTGGGGACATTGGTTTCAGTCAATACCATAAGTAACGTACTCCACCGCAATGGTCTCCGTTCCAGACGAGCCCGTAAGGTACCTTTTCTTTCAAAGCGTCATGTCAAGGCTCGTCTACAGTTTGCTCATGATCGCTTGGAGGACTCTGAGACAGACTGGTTCAAGGTTCTATGGTCTGATGAGACCAAGATCGAGATCTTTGGTGCCAACCACACACGTGACGTTTGGAGACTGGATGGCACTGCATACGACCCCAAGAAAACCATCCCTACAGTCAAGCATGGTGGTGGCAGGATCATGCTGTGGGGCTGTTTCTCTGCCAAGGGGCCTGGCCATCTGGTCCGCATCCATGGGAAGATGGATAGCACAGCCTACCTGGAGATTTTGGCCAAGAACCTCCGCTCCTCCATCAAGGATCTTAAGATGGGTCGTAATTTCATCTTCCAACAAGACAACGACCCAAAGCACACAGCCAAGAAAACCAAGGCCTGGTTCAATAGGGAAAAAGTCAAGGTGTTGGAGTGGCCTAGTCAGTCTCCTGACCTTAACCCAATTGAAAACTTGTGGAAGGAGCTCAAGAATAAAGTCCACATGAGACACCCAAAGAACCTAGATAACTTGGAGAAGATCTGCATGGAGGAGTGGGCCAAGATAACTCCACAGACCTGTGCCGGCCTGATCAGGTCTTATAAAAGACGATTATTAGCTGTAATTGCAAACAAGGGTTATTCCACAAAATATTAAACATAGGGGTTGAATAATAATTGACCCACACTTTTATGTTTAAAATTTAATAAAATTCAACTGAGCAACATAACTTTTTGGTTTGTAAGATTTATGCTTCTGTTCATAAAACCTACTCTCGTTTGCAGTTTGAAGGCTCTAACTTATTTGCATCTTATCAAACCAGCTAAATTTGCAGGGGGTTGAATACTACTTGTAGGCACTGTATATATATAGTACAAGCCCGAAGATTTCACTTCTTACATTACATGAGCGATATCTATTGTAAATTCCACAATAACTCAGAAAGCGGCGAATCCTCACAGCTCACAGTGCAGACCGGACAGTAATGTCCTCCACACAGTATAATGGCACCACATAGTCCTCTATACCGTATTATGAGCTCCATATATTGCTCCATATAGAATAATGGACCCCATAAAATGCTCCACGCAGGCTGTGCCCCCATATAATGCCCCATGCAGGCTGTGACCCCACACATAATGCCCCATGCAGGCTGTGCCCCCCACATAATGCCCCATGCAGGCTTTGACCCCCCACATAATGCTCCATGCAGGCTGTGACCCTCACATAATGCCCCATGCAGGCTTTGACCCCCCACATAATGCCCCTTGCAGGATGTCCCCCTCCCACATAATGGCCCATGCAGGATGTCACCCCCCATATAATTCCTCATGCAGAATGTCCCTCCCACATAATGCCCCATGCAGGCTGTGCCCCCCACATAATGCCCCATGCAGGCTGTGCCCCCCCACATAATGGCCCATGCAGGATGTCACCCCCCATATAATTCCCCATGCAGGATGTCCCCTCCACATAATGCCCCATGCAGGATGTCCCACCCCACATAATGCCCCATGCAGGATGTCCCCCACACATAATGCCCCATGCAGGATATCCCCCCCACATAATGCCCCATGCAGGATGTCACCACCCATATAATTTCCCATGTAGGATGTCCCCCCCCACATAATGCTCCATGCAGGATGTCTCACCCCACATAATGACCCATACAGGATGTCACCCCCCATATAATGCCCCATGCAGGATGTCACCCCCCCATATAATGCCCCATGTAGGATGTCACCTCTCACCCCATATATTGGCCCATGCAGGATGTCACCTCTCACCTCATATAATACCCCATGCAGGATGTCACTCCCCCCATATAATGCCCCATGCAGGATGTCACCCCCCATATAATGCCCCATGCAGAATGTCACCTCTCACCCCATATAAAGCCCTATGCTGGATGTCACTTCCCCCCCCATATAATGACCCATGCAGGATGTCACTTCTCCCCCTCATATAATACCCCATGCAGGATGTCACCCCCCTATATAATGCCCCATGCAGGATGTCCCCCCCATATAATGCCTCATGTAGGATGTCACCTCTCACCCAATATAATGCCCCATGCAGGATGTCACTCCCCCCCATATAATGCCCCATGCAGGATGTCACTTCTCCCCCCCATATAATACCCCACGCAGGATGTCCCTACCTCCCCCCCATATAATGCCCCATGCAGGATGTCACTTCTCCCCCCATATAATGCCCCATACCTCCATACATAAAAAAAAAAATCAAATGCTCACCTCACTGCTCACCAGCTGTGGAGAGGTAAGTATTGTGCCGGCCGTGGTCCTGGGCAAGCATTGAGGGGGGGGGGAGCAAGGCCCGCCTACTCAGGGCCCCGGCACTTGCCTGGGTGTGCTGGGTGCTAGCGCCATGTCTGCCCAGCGTCCGGTTTGTATCCTCCCAACATCATATCAGTGTAAATCATCTGGGACATAATATGGGGGGAGAAGTTTTTGCATCTGTAACTTTTTTCCTGCATCTTCAATAAATCAGTATTATTTCTTATTCTTTTATAGAGCGTGATGGATTCATTGGTTCCGGCGAGAAAGCCGCATATGACCGACTATGAAACTTCCAAACTCATCAGCAGTGGAAATTTTGGGTGAGATTTCTGTTGCCATAATCCACATTTCTCAGGGTTCCCTATGACAATGCTTCTGCTCCTGCACTCTGCCATTCAGTGTTATCATAGGGAAATTATGTGATCTGTAGCAAATCAAACTGCAAGGAAAGTGATTTAAATAATATAATTACATATAATATAATATATAATAATATAATATTATTACATTCGCCTGTGCTAGACCCTCATCTGTTCTTATGCTGCCTCCTCCACCTGAGCTTTTCTGCTCTCCACTCTGATCTTTGTTTTGATGGGGGGGCTCCATTATGAAGCTGATCAGAGAAGTTGGCTACACATGGTCACATGAAGGGTGACACCATATTGACGTCAATGACATCTACACCCTCCACCATGACCATGTGGGCACAATCACTGGCCTCAGCAGCAGAAGAGAGCCCTGGAGCACATTCATTTTGGACCAATTTTATTTGCACTAAATTGTATTTGGTCAGTTATAGCGAATCTGCCCAAAGAGAATTTCAGTAGATTCTCGTATCTATAATGTGACCTGGGTGATGGCTCCGGCAGAAGTGGCATTGTGGAGACCTCCAATAGGTGATCTATGTAGTGCTATTTTATGTATTTCTAGATGTGGATTTATAGTGTCGGCCAGACTTCTAGTATTAAACATATGCAAATTGTCTCTTCTAAGAGGAAGCAAACTAGAACTCCACCTATAGGAAGTAGCAATCCTAAAAGTCAATATCGACCCTTTAACAAGCCTTGTCACATGACTTAGGATAATAGCCAAAACCAAAATCTCAATTTGCAGGAACTGTGTTCTGGGGTACTGCCCCTCTTCAGTGCAAAGTGTGAGATATGGTTTGACTGGGTGAGAGGTGTCTGACCGGTATCCAAGGGGTTGACATTTCTCCTTGCGGACATGAGGAGACTTTTAAGCCACAATGCTCCTCTGGGAAATAGGATTGCTACTTCCCATAGGTGGCACTAGGGTGCTAGTTCTATTCCTCTCTGAAAAGAGACAATTTGCATATTTCCCAGAAGAGCATTGCAGCTTAAAAGTCTCCTCACCTTGACATGCTTAACATGGCTTTTTCCGCAAGGAGAAACGTTACCGCTTGGATCCCGGTCAGATGCCTCTTACCCAGCCAAACCATATCTCACACTTTGCACTGATGAGTGCTTGTACCCCAAAACATAGTGTCCGAAAATTGAGATTTTGGTTATGGCTATTATTCCATGTCATGTGATAAGGCTCGTTAAAGGGTCGATATTGACTTTTAGGATTACTACTTCCTATAGGTGGCACTAGAGTTCTAGTTCTCTTCCTCTCTGAAGAGACAATTTGCATATTTCCCAGAGGATCATTGAGGCTTAAAAGTCTCCTCACCTTGACAAGCTTAACATGTCACTCTCCGCAAGGAGAAATGTTACCAGGATACCAGTAGTAAACATATAATGATTTCTATATATGGATTATTAATAAGGATTTATTATAACCGATGGATTCTCCTTATCTCCAGGGCCGTCTACTTAGTGCATCATAAAGACTCACACCAGACCTTTGCTATGAAGAAAATGGCTAAGCGGAACCTAAATACTGCACAGAGATTGGAATGGGCCTTTCTGGAGAGGGACATCTTAACATTTGCTGATTGTCCCTTTGTGGTCTCCATGCTCTGCTCCTTTCCAACTAGATCTCACCTGTGTATGGTCATGGAGTATGTAGGAGGTAAGACACATCTATTGTATTATATTCAGCCCATGTCTGCTTTCATCTTATCACTGCTCATATCATTAGGACATTGTTGGTTACATCCCCACAGAGCATTTACTATAGGTTATCTATTACCAAGATGCTCGTAAATTCATTGATCTTGGTGCAGGGGCGCTATGGGGCTCATCAGTCGGAGGGGGTCTGTCGACTCTCAGCAGTGGGCAGCATCCCTCCACCTGTCATCACAATTTCAGCGGTATTTGCTTCTTCAAGGAGGTGGGGCTAGTGGGGGCAAAAATACTGAGTAGGTGGCTAGTAGGGGCCAAAATACTGAAAGGGGGCCGTATGACTAGATATGGGGGGACTGTGAATGCTGAGTGGAGGTCATCATATTAAGTGGGGTGCTGTGGGGGTCCTCACTCTGTATGGAGGCCCCCATTCTGTGTGGGGACATCATACTGAGTGGGGAGTTATGTGGACCATTATATTGTGTGAGGGACTGTGGGAACCATTATCCTGAGTGGGAGGGTTGCTGTGGGTGCCATCACACCGAGTAGGGGGTTGTGGCTGGCCTCCTTCTAAGTGGTGGCTTCCTTAGGAGGATTCACTGTGGGGATACCATACTCATTGAGTGTGGGTGTGGGCATTTTTGGGAGCATCATACTCTAAAATGGCCATAAAAGTTGTATTGCTGGTGAGAACACCAAGCTGCTTCAACAGGGATATAAATATATTTCTTTTTTATTTTTTAGGGTGGGGGGCAATTACAACTTTTGATATGGGGTCTTGTGATTTCTATGTAAGCCACTATCTGTGTGATCTCCCCAGGATGTTTCCGCTCACTGCTCATTATACATCATGGTTATCTGCTCGTGGTATATCATGGTCATCTGCTGTATAAACCCCTCACTGGTCATATTTCCTTTCTTCTATAGGTGGAGACTGTGGGACCCTTCTAAGCACCAGGGGTCCTTTCTCTGTCCCCATGGCCCGCTTGTACTTTGCAGAGGCGGTACTTGCCGTGGAATACCTGCATAGTTACGGTGTGGTGCACAGAGACCTGAAGCCGGAAAAGTAAGTGCCCCCGTAGTATAATAAAGTGGGGAAAGTTGTCATTTATTATCATTCAGTCTGTGAGGCTAAAACCATCTTCTCTTTTGCAGCCTCCTGATTACATCTACTGGACATATTAAAGTTACCGATTTTGGGATTTCAAAACTTGGTCTAATGATACCGAAAATCAACACCTACAAGGAATTAGCAGTGGACATCTCCAGAGAGTTCCAGGACCGTGAGGTCAGCATCACCTACAAGAACTTAGCTTGTTATTTGCAAATCTCATCACACTATTGTCTCTTCTCTACGTTCTTCCTTTCTAGAGAACTTTTCCACTAATATTTTATCTTCTGCATTGTGTTTTAACGATGATATCTTGTCATAATAATTGTTTCATCGATTCTCATCTCTATGTTCTGTTGGTTTCCAGTTCTGTGGCACCCCATGTTACATAGCCCCAGAGATCATCCTGAAAGAAGGCTATGGAAGACCTGTTGACTGGTGGTCATTGGGGATCATCCTGTATAAATTCCTGCTGGGATGTGTACCATTTGATGCTGATTCCCTCACTGAGCTTTATAAAAGGGTTGTCATTGGTGAGTAGAATAATCCAATCATTGCGTTGATTGGTTACATTTGTTTAGTTATTTCCTTTGCTTTATGTTACAGTCCAGTAAAGAGGTTTTATTTTCTGTAATTTTCTATGTAACAGGAGAACTAATTTGGAATTGTGATCGCGCTCCACCCCTGGATGCTCAGAATCTCATCACTGAGCTGCTCAGAAGAAATCCTGTGCGTAGACTTGGGACAGGTAACAGATATACTAGTATTAATATTCCCTTATTAGACCAAGGACATATCGCTCATGTCCATGAAGATCAGCATTTCTCTATCAGCTCATCTACTGTATTTCTAGTTCTCCACACTAAGACTTTCAGTTTATTTCCTTCATGTCGGCTCAATTTTGTCATTAGTTCAGATTACGATAAACTGTTCAGATATGGAGCCATCCCTGACTATGTCCGCATCACTTTTGTTTTTCTTTTTCTAGTAGGAGCATTTGAGATCAAGGTTCATCCATTCCTGAGTGACTTGGACTTTGACAACATTCTGAGCCAGGAGCTGGAGTATGTTCCTCAGCTTGTTTCAGACGCAGACACCAGCTTATTTATCAGTAAGTAGAAGGAGACGTCATCTAGACTAAGCGACTGTTTGTCTCATCTTCCCTAATATGTGATCATCTGTTCCCATTAATATTAGTGATAAATAGTGACTGTGTTATACTGACAACCTCTAATAATACTTCATTACCTATTTCTTATAGATCATTCTGATATAAACAAACATCTGGTCTCAAAGGATGAGGAAGGCACAAGTGAGAACAATGAGAGCCTTGACTTCCAAAATTTTACGTCATCTTCTGAAAAGCTTTGTAAAGTAAGTATGTGATTAATAAATCCAAAATATGTAAAAAAAATGTAAAACAACTCTAAAAGTACATAAAAAAAATATTTTATATCTTATTTTTATCCGTATTTAGCTCTGTATCATCGCTACCAGGATGGTGAACAATGAGGATCCCAATGCCCCTCCAGAGTATACACCAGAAACCAACACAAACATCTCAGAAATGTGAGTAGATTAGAAAGGGTCATTACTTCATTACTGGGAGTTCCAGGCTGATCTATGTACACAACACCAAATATAGGACATAAATATCAGAATATCAAATGCAGCATTCACCGCTTCATGGTTAACGGTCATTGTACTTTTGGCTTCAGAAAATGCAGAAGATAACAGCCCATAATTGTGGCAGGTCATGCATTTTTAGCACTGCCTACCCTGTAGGAGAGCTGTAGTATTACTTGCCAGCCATTCTTGGTAGTTGTGTTCTGATCCATGGAAGGTAGTTTTGAGCAGAAAACCTTCCCCACTATGACAGTCATATGTCCTATTAGGCCTTATAGTCAGTGTTCTTATAGTGAGACAACCCATTTTATACTGTGTTTACTTACGATTTACATGTTTTTCTTCTTCAAACAGGCAGAAAGAATCTGTTCCTGTATGTAATACAGACGATGCTGTTACCATCTTGCCACCCTCGTCCCCATTGCCAGGTATGTACATGTCTACAGCACCAACAATGTGAATGTTGACTTCAAGGCTCAAATATTTCCACATGGTTTTTCTGGTCTACTATGTTATCCATGTTTCATGGATCTCAGCTATGTTGACCATGGGTTCGTACTGTATCCCTATTTCCCTAATTTTGTACAGGAGTTTTTTTTCATGTATTCTGTATATTACGTTGCATCATCTATTAACCTAGTGAGATATAGCGACTGTGTTATACTGACACCCTCTAACAATCCTTCATTACCTATGTCTTGTAGATCACTCTGATGAAAACAACCATCTGATCTCAGAGGATAAGGAGGGCACAAGTGAGGACGATGAGAACTTTATCTTCCGAATATTTGCATCATCATCTTCTGAGAGGCTTTCTAAAGTAAGTATGTGATCGATAAATCCAAAATATGTACAAAAAAGGATCTATAAAATTAAAAAGTATGTATATTTAATAACTTATTGTTATCCACATTTAGCACTCTACCACCACTAACGGGATGGTGAACAACGAGGATCCCAAGGCCCCTCCAGAGTGTACACCAGAATCCAACACAAACAACTCAGAAACGTGAGTAGATTATGGGGTCATTACTGGGAGCTCCAGGCTGATATATGTGCACAACACCAAATATAGGACATAAATACCATAATATCAAATGTAGCATCCACCGCCCCATGGTTATGGGTCATTGTGCTTTCAGCTTTCGGAATTGTTGGAGATAACAGCCCATAATTGTGGCCGGTCATGCACTTTTAGTGCTGCCCTCACTGTAGGAGAGATGTAGTATGAAATGCCGGCCATTCTTGGTAGTTGTTTTCCTCTCAGCTCTCTATAAAAGGTAGTCTTGAGCAGAAGACCTTCCCCACTATGACAGTCATATGTCCTACTAGGCCTTATAGTCGGTGTTCTTCTAGTGAGACAACCCCTTTTATATGGAGTTTACTTGAGATTTACATGTTTTTCTTCTTCAAACAGGCAGAAAGTATCTGTTCCTGTATGTAATACAGACGATGCTGTTACCATCTTGCCACCCTCGTCCCCATTGCCAGGTATGTACATGTCTACAGCACCAGCAATGTGAATGTTGACTTCAAGGCTCAAATATTCCCACATGGTTTTATACAATACTATAGGTCTCTTATGTTATCCATATTATGACAAAGCAGATCCTATAAGAAGATATTGTTACTGATTTTTTTTTTAATTTTTCATCAGAATTTCCATCTCATGAAGAAAGAAAATCGGCAATAAATCTGAGTATGGAGCAACAAAACTCAGAAAATGGAAAAAATGGGAAAAAGAGACGAGGTAAGTGTGAGAATCAACTCCATGTTGTGTGATGTCAGTGAGAATAATTCATGTGGAGTAGATGTCATCTGTCAGTGATGGGATTGTCACATGTATGATTGCTGACAATGACCCCTGACCTCTGTATGATAATATTCCTCTGCCGTCCGGCCACAGTGACTGCACAGCATTATCATGTAATATGGAGTCCCATCACTTACATTATATTTATTTCTCTTCTCATAGGTTCCATCTTCCGCCGGATCTTATCATCCTGCCGGCGTGGATTATCCAGGGCTGCTCGCGCATTTGCATGCTGTCACTGTTGCCCTAAAACCATCTAAAAGACGGGACACCTAAGCATCCAGCGCCCTGAAGTCCAGCAGATCCATCATCACTGCTGGAGCTGTATAGAAGGACCTTCACCATCTACCTGTGGCCTTCTGACTGGTCAACCTGGACAAGTTTCAGTAACGCCTCTGTCATCGGGCTCCGCGGTATTCATACTGCTCGTCTGACGTGTCATTTACTGATCACCTGGTATCTGACCTCGGCTATCTTCCTGACTTTGATTTATTCTATTGACAATGTTCACGATTTTATTCATCCCATTATTAATTAAAAAAAAGTAAAATCTGTTACTGTTGCTCTGATTCCTTTTTGTCTTGAATTCACAAATACTTGTAACTCACTAATTGCTCTTCTTCCCACTAAATGTATTTCTCATTATCCTTAATGCAGTAGTCAGTCTCATATTTCTGTCCAGCAATTACACTGGTGCATCCACCCTGTACCAGTCATTACACTCATCCACAAACCTCTCCACACTGCTGCACAGTCCTGCATCTCTACCATATCTACACTCCAATGAGCTAAGATTAACATCCTCCATAATCAGGACCTCCCACTCTCATGTCCAAGACATTTTCTCTGCTGCACCAGCTCTCAGGAGTGCACTACTGCAGGCAATCAGGTTCATTCCCACTATCAGAGATTTTAAGTGTGCAGTAGAAACAGATTATTTGTGGCAGGACTGTCAAATCACCTCACTATTCTAAGTTTTTCCTACAGCACTCAGTAGCACTTAATATTTGTACATATACAGATAATGGTTGGTGACTGGTTCATGCAGCCTTAATTCCACAAAGATAGAAATAAAAGGTCAACATGTTTCATACATCCAAACCATCCTTAATCATGGCAGAAAAACATAATTTTAAGTTCCCACTATGAATATTTGGTGAGATATCACAGCTGTGTATTTTCACAGCACAAAGAACGCATCTTACAGATCAGCAAATCACAGTGTGCTGACGCTTAGTGTTGTAGTTTTGAACAACACCATTCATTTTATCATATAATGTGTTGAAAAATGAGAAAAAATGCCAGGTTTGGGTTCCTTCATTTTACAGTGTGTATTGTGTTGTAAAAACAAACTGGCAAAATGATTCAGAGTCAGTAGTACGATTACTGTGATACCAAACTTATAAGGTTTATATATATATATATATATATATATATATATATATATATATATATATATATATATATATATATATATATATATATATACAGTGTTTAGCATAAATCAGTACACCCAAATAGATTTGTCAGCAAACCTGTAGTTTCCTTTCAGAATCATCATTTTATATGGGATACCATACTACAAAATACTCTCGCAAATTTGAGCCATTGAATGCAAACAAGATTTGGTATTTTGCAGACCCCAAAAAAGTAATTTTCTTAACAAACTCATTCAAGATCATGTTTCAAAAATGAGAACATCCCAGTAACAGTCTTAAGAGAAAAGCTAAGTTTAGACAACAAAATTCTAATTAACAAGAACTGAACCACAGGTAAGTGTAATTATTCATTAAACAGATGTCCAGCAGACAGGTGTCTGTAAAAGGAAGTTACTTAATAAAGAAAACTCCTTCCCATTTCATGCTATCAGCAATGGCACCACATAGAAGGGAAATGTCACAAAACCTGAGAAAGAAAATAATTTCTTTGCAATAAATGTGAAGTCTACAAGAAGATCAGCAAAACTTTACTTATCAGTCAGAATACTGTAGCAAAAGTGATGCAAAACTATAACAAAGATGGAACTGCAACCATCTTACAGAGACGTCCAGGCCGACTATGGAAGTTAACACCTAAACAAAAGCGTCCTCTGATGAGAAGGGTAAGTGGCACCACATAGAAGAGAAATGTCACAAGACATTTCTGAGAAAGAAAATAATTTCTTTACAAAAAATGTGAAGTCTACAAGAAGATCAGCAAAGCTTTTCTTATCAGTCAGATGGAAGTTAACATCTAAACAAAAGCATCTTCTGATGAGAAGAAAATCGACAGGCAAATTCATTGCTATTAGCTGAAGAAGTAGAAAGCCAAACCAGGGCGAGTGTTTTCCATGACACGACACGGTGTACACTGCAAATGAATGGCATTCATGAGTGTCCTCCACAAAGGAAGCCTCTCTCCCTTAAAGCCCATGAACAATAAAAGTCCGTCTACAATTTGCCAGGGTCCATGCTTAAAACTATGAGGACTACCGGGACTCTATACTGTGTATGTGCATCTTATGTGTATGTCCGTATTTTATGTTTGTGTGCACTATGTATATGCATACGTTAAAATGTGTATAGAGTATTAGCATGTGCAAATTTTATATGTGTGCCTAATATAAATATACATGGAAATGTATATGTAGGTGGTGCCTGATGGAGGGTGGGGGGCCCAGATCAGAAGTCCTGATTAAGGGCCCTTCACTGTCATTGTCTGCCCCTTATATAAACAGTAAAATCCTCTTTAATAACTGGACTTCCATTGGGGTGGACTTCTCATAGATGGCCAGTAGGCATACTATATTGTGAATCTGGGCATCTCTCACAGAAAATCTGATCTGGATATGAGGGTGGTCTTCTATAAGCGGTGATGTTTTGGAGAGATTTAGGGAAAAGTCCCAATGCTTATCCATCGATCTGGTAATTTGAGTAAAATATTTGTGTTGATAACTGATCACAAAGTCACAAAATATGTAAGATTTGGCATAACCTGGCTCATTTTTCAAAAAGTTATGCTCAATTTTTTTAGCACCAAGTTTTGTTGCTTTTTTGTAGATTTACACTAACTTAGTATATTGTGTGAGAATTAAATGAATTATGAATTAGTTGGCGCATTTTACCACACTCTGGGGGTCCTTGACAGTCCTTCTTTACCAGCCCTGTAGTGATGCCAATGTAAACTTCCAAGTGACCGCGCAGTCAATCACTGTCACGAATGCAGGACAACCTATGATTAGCTAATTTTTGGGAAATCCTTATAACAAAAGGGGATTGAAAATATTTACAATTATTTTAAAAGCATTAAAAAAAAAACAGACCCAATACTTATAATTAGTTTGTTGAAAGTAGTCTAATTAAAGGGAGCTGAAAGGATTAGAGATTATGAACCCGATTCACCAGTGTTTTTGCCAGCAAACTGGCATAAAGCTCTTGAAAAGTTGCAAAGTTTTGTGACTTTTCCCATTTTCACATAATTTTAACTTCTTTAAAGCCCAAGACGTACTGATACGTATCTGCGCCCTGGGACTTAAGAGCCTGATACGTATTAGTACATCTTTGCGATCGCGCCCGCACACAGGCTGTGTGGGCGTGATCGCCGCCGGGTGTCAACTGATTGTCACAGCTGACACCCGGTGCTATGTGCTGGGAGAGGTCCCGCACATTAACCCCCGCAATGCTGCGATCGAAGTCGTTCGCAGCATTGCGGGGGCAAGGGGAGGTGATCGGGATAGTCACCTCTCCTGCCGGCGTCCAGCAATGTGTGCCGCGGCTTCCCGGATGTTGCCATGATGACCCGATTCACTGAGGGGTGCAGTTTTAAGAATGGTGTCACTTTTGGGTATTTTCAGTCATAAAGACCCCTCAAAGTGACTTCAAATGTGATGTGGTCCCTAATAAAATGGTTTTGTAAATTTTGTTGGAAAAATGAGAAATCGCTGGTCAATTTTAACCCTTATAGCTCCCTAATAAAAATAAATTTGGGTTCCAATATTGTGCTGATGTAAAGTAGACATATGGGAAATGTTATTTATTAACTTTTTTTGTGTGACATATCTCTCCGATTTAAGGGCATAAAAATTCAAATTTTGAAAATTGCAAAATTTTCAAAATTTTCGCCAAATATCTGTTTTTATCACAAATAAACACACGTGATATCGAAGAAATTTTACCACAATCATAAAGTACAATATGTCATGAAAAAATATTCTCAGAACCAGGGGGATCCGTTGAAGCGTTCCAGAGTAATTACCTCATAAAGTGACAGTGGTCAGAATTGTAAAAATTGGCCTACTCATTAACGTGCAAACCACTTTGGGTTGTAAAGGGGTTAAGGACTCTACCTGCATATACAGTCATGGAGGAAAGTGCTGGCACCCTTGAAATTGTTTCAGAAAATTTCACATGTTTTATTACACGCATGTTTATTTCCTTTGTGTTTATTGGAACAACACAAAAAAACTGAGAAAAAAAAGGCAAATTGGACATAATTTCACACAAAACTCCAAAAATGGGCCGGAATACATATATATATTTTTGATGGGACAACACTGAAGATGCGACACTTTGATACAATGTACAGTAGTCAGTGTACAGCTTGTTTAACTGTAAATTTGGTGTGCCTGCAAAATAACTCAACACACAGCCATTAATGTCTAAACCGCTGGCAACAAAAGTGAGTACACCCCTAAGTGTGTTCTCAGCTGATGTTATTTGTTGGTTTTTCTTTGCATCCCGAACAATTTTCTTGGCAGTTGTGGCTGAAATTTTTGTTGGTCTACCTGACTGTGGTTTGGTTTTTACAGAGCATCTGATTTTCCATTTGTTAATCACAGTTTGAACACTGCAGACTGGCATTATCAATTCCTGGGATATCTTTTTGTATCCCTTGCCTGTGTTATACTCTTTTTGCCTCCCTTTCCTGTGTTATACAGTTCAACTACCTTTTCCCGTAGATCCGTTGATAATTCTTTTGCTTTCCCCATCTCAAAATCCAGAAACGTCAGTGGCTGGATCCCAGAAACTCACTCAGCTTTATGCACACACACTGATTACAAGCAAACAGGTCATAGGTGAGGATGTTACCTTTAGTAGCCATTCAAACCCATTTGTGTCAAATTCTGTGCATGTTATCAGGCCAAAATCACCAGGGTATGTGAACTTTTTGATCAGGATTATTTGGATGTTTTTGGTTGTCATTAGTGATGAGCGAGCACTAAAATGCTCGAGTACTCGTTGCTCGGGTCGAGCAAATTGAAATACTCGGGTGCTCAACCCGAGCAATGAGCCCAATATAAGTCTAGGGGAAACTTGAGCATTTTTCAGATGGCTCCCCACGGCGGTCTGCAGAGGGCCTAAAAATTGCCCAAATCGATGGGAACTGTGCTCAAATGACATGGGAACAGCATGGGGAAGACCCCTGGAAGCATCTCTGACTCCCAGATCACTGCTGTCAACAACGTCGTCAGAGTATTACGCCACTTTTACGGCATAAGGAACATCCTTTCCAGGGTGATGACTTGTATATAAGGCAAAATAAATAAACAAAAACAAAAATACTCCTACACACCTTGGGCTATGTTCACACATAGCATTTTTGACACGTTTTTGCACTTTTGCATTGCTTTCAACCAAGACAAATGCATTCACCAGGAAATGTCATTTTAACATTTTACAACCTTATCTGGCCATGTGGTGTGTGACACATCATCAGACACATGCATACAGTGCTGAAAAGACATGGGAACAGCAAGGGGAAGACCTCTGGAAACATCTCTGACTCCCAGGTCACTGCCTAAATGTGTGCCCATCATAAGTGATCCTTGGCACATGCGAAGATGCCTCCCGCCATGCACCTGTCGTTGCAGACTTGAAACAATCACCGTCCACGTCCTTGTCCCACTGCAGTGTTCAGTTGTCCCTACCCCATTCCTTGGAATGCAAGCACAAGAATGCCGGCAGCCACCCACCCACAGGCTGCAATACTATACTGCCAAATTTTTGACAGCTGCTTGCACTTGAAATGTGGCCTTTTAGGCTCGTGGAGGCGGAAGCTTTTCATAACCTCATGCCGGCGGCGGCCGGGTGTCCATACTCGGTCCCCAGCCGCCACTATATTTCCCGGTATCGCCTCCGCCTTCCACAACCACGGGTCCAATAACATTACCCGTGCCCTCCCCAGTGCACTTACTAAGAAGGACTGCCTAACCACAAACACGTTGACAGGTGAATGTGGCCAGGGACGGTACGCAGCCAGTCCACAACTTTTTTTGATAAGAGTTGTATTTAGCTCAGTGAAAGGACTGGCATAGAGGGAAACCGTATCTACCCTGCGTGTCATTTCTCCCAGGAAGTCCTCTAAAGCTGCTTGCACTTGAAATGTGGCCTGAACATTACTGCTGGTACTTTTCTGTGGGAATTTTCTTGCCTCCTACCAGCCTGGAATATTTCCAGCAAACTATAGTACAACACCATGGTATTAGCACTGCCCCCAGTACCAGTAGCGAAGCCATCCTCAATTTCCTTCTCTGGAATTTTATTTGGTAGACTGAGTGGCTGCCCAAATACATTTTCTCACAAAGGAGCTGATGATAGAGTGGCAGTAGGTTCAAGTTTCTCCAGCCTGTTAGATATTAGAGGGTGAACGGCAGCACATTGGATCAGTGGTTAGCACTGAAGTCTTGCAGCACTGGGATCCTGGGTTCAAATCCCAGCAAGGACAACATCTGCATGAAATTTGTATGTTCTCCCCATGTTTGCGTGTGTTTCCTCCTCAGTAAAAATAGAGTGTCCTGGAATCTTCCCACACACTTTTCTTAGCCAGGACTGCTTCTCGGCAGGGTTGGACAGTCCCACCAGAGAATTCTCTGGTGTGCCTTGGCTTCTACCTCAGGAGAGTTCATGATAGCGCTAACTTTGCAGCTGCTATGGGGCTCTTGAGCGGGTGAGAAAGGTTAGCCCTCAGAAACAAATCCTCTGGTGGGCACAATGTTTTTCAATCTGAAACAGCTTCTCAGTGGGAGTTGTATTTCACAGCATGCCATATTCTTTAGCTCTGTGAAAGGACTGGCATAGAGGGAAACCGTATCTACCCTGGTTGTCATTTCTCCGTCACCAGGTTCCGCCCATTGTAACACACGACCATGCCTGGCTGTATGTTCAGCGGTGAGAGCCACAGATCAAGGTGCTTTGTTACAGCTTTCAACAACTTTGCAGCGCTGGGCGGTTTGTCAATTAAGCATTAAGCATGTTATCTTCAGCACAGCCTGTTGCTGTTTGGCCAAGGCAGTGCTGCAGTGCTGTCAGCTTGTGACTGATGTGGTCATTTCGGAGATGGAGGAGGAGGTGCATGAGCTGAACAATGTGATTACATTGAGGTTAAATTGGTGATGCTGTTTTTTATACTAAAGAAAGATCCTATTGTTATGTTTTTTATGTTATTTTTTATGACAAATGCATTCACCGGGAAAAGTCACTTTAACATTTTACAACCTCATCTGGCAATGTGGTGTCATCAGACACATCCTGTTTTATTTATGATGGAGGGACTCTGAAAGTCATAAAGCCTATTTTTATAGGAACATCAGACGGCCCTTACTATTCTTAAAAGGCCAGCAGTCGGCCCTAGCTATTGTTAGAGAGCCATCAGAGGGCTATGCTTTGTTGTTCCCATTATTAACAAGTGGGTCTCCTATACTGTTATTGCGCATCCAGTGACTGCAAGGGTTGTCAAAAATTTGAACGCAACCTAATACCCCTTTGAAGAGACATAGAGGAGGGTCTCAGTAAAAAAAATGTTCCCATTATAAAGGAGCGGGTCTTCTATAGTGTTTATGCCCATGCTGTGACTGCAAGGGTGGCCAAAATTTTTGAAAAAAAACTCTAACAATTTAAAGACACAAAGAGCAGGGCCACAATAACAAGGTACGACATGCTCCCATTTGAAAGGACAGGGTCTGCTATACAGTTATAGGGTATGCAGTGAGTCCAACAGCTGACCAATTTTAAGAAAAAAAACACTAAGAATTTAAAGACACATAGAGCAGGGCCACAGTAACGACAAATTCCCATTAGAAATGATAGGGTCGGCTATACTGTTATAGGGTATGCAGTGAGTCCAACGGCTGACAGATTTTAGTAAAATCCCCACTAAGAATTTAAAGACACACAGAGCAGGGCCACAGTAACAAGGTACGACATGTTCCCATTAGAAAGTAGAGGGTCTGCTATACAGTTATAGGGTATGCAGTGAGTCCAACGGCTGACAAATTTTAATGAAAAACCCCAATAAGAATTTAAAGACACACAGAGCAGGGCCACAGTAACAAGGTACGACATGCTCCCATTAGAAAGGACAGGGTCTGCTATACAGTTATAGGGTATGCAGTGAGTCCAACAGCTGACCAATTTTAGGAAAAAACCCACTAAGAATTTAAAGACACATAGAGCAGGGCCACAGTAACGACAAATTCCCATTAGAAATGATAGGGTCCAACAGCTGACAGATTTTAGGAAAATTCCCACTAAGAATTTAAAGACACACAGAGCAGGGCCACAGTAACAAGATATGACATGTTCCCATTAGAAAGGAGAGGGTCTGCTATACAGTTATAGGGTATGCAGTGAGTCCAACGGCTGACCAAGTTTAGGAAAAAACCCACTAAGAATTTAAAGACACATAGACCAGGCCACAGAAATGACAAATTCCCATTAGAAAGGAGAGAGTCTCCCATAGTGTTGGACTATGCAGTGACTGCAAGGGCTGCCAAAAATTTGGAGGCACTTCAATGGCCCTTGGAAGAGACGTGGAGGAGCGCATCATAAAATTTTTTTACCATTAGAAAGGAACGGGCCTCCTATACTTGTAATGCCATGCACTAAGTGTATGGGCTGACAAACATTTACTTCTGGGGGGTATACATGAACATACTGTATAAAAAATTTTTTTTACGGGCATCATAAAAATGTAGCGCCCCGAGGGCTCGGCCGCTACAGGGGTATTGCACCTCTGCCAGAGGTGTGATATTCCACTCCCGGGTAAGGATACAGTATGGACCAGGGTTCAGTTAGCACACTCACCCCATTTCCGAGGGACAGCTCCCATTAGACAGAAATGCAGGCACAACAGACCATGTCCCTGGCTGGAGTGGGGAGGGGGTAGGAATACCCAGTGATGTAGGAGCAGGTAGGGGTTGGTTCCTGAGCGTAGATAGGAGCCCATTGGTTGCTGGTCACCTGGGCTCATGTTCTAGAGGGAGGTATAAAAGGTGGGCACCATCTTAGAACAGTGTTCAGTCAGAGAGAAGAAGTGACGGAGTGGGGGCCTCTGCAAGGGGCTCTTCTCCGTAGGCAGGCCTAGCCTCTGAGGCCCAGTCAGCACAGAGAGAAGAGAAGGAGAGAAGTTCAGTGAGTGGAGTAAGAGAAGGAGTTCAGCCAGAGAGGGCTGACAGGGAGCTGTGGCTCAGTCTGGGCCCAGCTCGACGAGGCAGGCCTAGGGTGAAGGCCAGGAACAGAAAGGAACAAGAACAGAAAGGAACAAGAACAGAAAGGAACAGAAGAGAAAGAGAAAGAGAGAAACAGAAGGGCTCAGGAACAAGACGGCAGAAGGGACCCTAAGAACCCACGAGAATACAGGGTGAAGGGTCAGGCAGATTAAGGGTACCGGATCCCAAGTTGGTGGAGGAGAAACAGCCCTCAGCCAAAGACCGGAGGTCGTGATCATTTATTGGTGCGACACCTCATCAAACCTGCTAGGAAGGCACCATATAGGACAGCGGGGAACGGGAACCACGTTTACCCGCACAAGTCCGCGGCAGCTGGACAAAAGTGGGTCACTGGTGAGGCAGGCCAGAGAAAGGATTGAAGGGGGTCCTGTGCCATGCTCCTGAACTGCCTGGGGTTGACCGAGCCCCTCACCTTGTGGACGCAGCACGGCTCGGGCGGTCACTGCTTACAGAAGTGACCCGGAGTACATGAACTGTGAGTAAAAGACATTGGACTGCAGTACGTTGTCTGTGTACGCTTTCGCTCCTCCAGCACTAACGGCACTGGGACTCTCTGCACCATCACCCCCACCATCCACTACACTGCCCTGGGGCTGCACTCTTCCCGTGGGGAGTCACACTACTTCAGCTGCATACATCATCAGCCCCAGCGGTCGGCCTTGCAGCGGCGGTTCATAATAACCACAATCCACGGGTGGCGTAGTCGGACATCACTTAGGACTGCTAAAGGACTACCACTGGTCTGACCACCCTGAGCCACGGAACCGGGACGCCACTACTACCCCCACCGTCTCCCTATTGCCCGGCTCCGAGTGCCCCACGGCCCAGGGGCGAGTCAAACACCCTTTAAAAAAATTATGTGGTGTTGCATCATGGACCACGGTCACCCTGGTGATATGGTGGTGGAGGATGAGGAGAAGGAGGAGGACAAGAGCAAATAGCCAAAATCAGGAAGCGTATACCCATGTGTGGGTGTGAAAAGGTGCATGGGAATACACCTCCCAAAGAAAAGACACTGGATTTGAGTTTATGTTACGCTGCTATCATTCGGTGGTGCTGAGAAGTCTGGCCCAATTCAGCCCTTGTTCATTTTTATAAGAGTCAGCCTGTCAGAATTTTCAGTTGACAGGAGGATGCGCTTATCAGTTATAATTCCACCAGCGGCACTAAAACGCTGGCGGCAGGGCAGGCCAGGACCTCCAAGGCACAGAGAGCCAGTTCATTCCACATATCTAGCTTGGATACCCAATATTTATAAGACACAGAGGAATCACAGAGGACGTTGGTACGGTACTGCAAGGTACTCCCTCAGCATCTTCCCAAACTTTGCACTCCTTGTGAGAGTACCCTGCGCCTCAGGGCCTGTGCGATGGGAGGGTCTGAGAAAACTCTCCCAGAACTTTGACAGTGTTCCCCTGCGTCTGCTGGATTGAAGTTGTGTCTCTCTCGCCTGTACTCCTTGGTTGTCGAACGAAGTGTGCCCTCTGCCTCCAGCGTTTTCAGATGGGAATTTTTTTAATAGTTCCGCAACAAGGGCCTTCTGGTACTGCCTCATTTTTGTACACCTGTCCGCCTCAGGAATAAGAGATATAAAGTTCTCCTTGTAGAGTGGGTCTAAAAGTGTCACCAACCAGTAATGACCTAAAATTTTGAGAATGCGAGGGTCATGGGAAAGGCAGCATAACATAAACTCAGCCATGCGTGCCAGACTACTAACAGGCAAGACTTCCGTGTCCTCACCAAGAGGATGACTGACCATGCTCTCCTCCTCCTCCTCTCTGTCCTCTGGCCATCCACTCTGAACAGACGGTATGACAGCTGTGCAGATAGCACCGTCTATAGTGCATGAAACTAGTTCCTGTCCTTCCTCCTCCTCCTCTTCCTCATTGTCACCCAATCCACGTTGGGATGAGATGAGGCTTGGCTGTGTGTAATCACCCTGTATGGTTAATTGCTCCATCTTATCGTGCTCCGCCTGCAATGCATCATCTTTGATTGTGAGCAGAGAGCTTTTCAGAAGACAGAGAAGTGGGATGGTGAGGCTAATTATGGCGTCATCGCCGCTCACCATCTTGGTGGAGTCCTCAAAGTTTTGGAGGATGGTACATATGTCTGACATCCACGTCCACTACTGAGGTCTTATGTGTGGAGTCTGAACTGAATACCGATAGCCTTTTTGATGCTGGTACTCAACAACTGCCCTCTTCTGCTCACAAATCCTTCCCAACATCTGCAATGTAGAGTTCCAACGTGTGGGGACATCACCAGTCTGTGAGCCAGAAGCTGCAAACGCTGCTGAAACACTGCAAGGACGGCGGAAGCTGTAGCTGACTTTCTAAAATGGGCACACAGGCGGCATACTTTAACAAGCAGATCCGGCAGCTCCGGGTAGGATTTGAGTAACCGCTGAACCACGAGGTTAAGCACATGGGCCAGGCATGGTACGTGTGTGAGCTCGCCTCGCCTCAGAGCCGCCACCAGGTTCCGGCCATTGTCACACACGACCATGCCTGGCTGTAGGTTCAGCGGTTTGAGCCACAGATCTGCCTGCTCTTTCAGAGCTGTCCATAACTCTTCAGCATTGTGTGTTTTTTCACCTAAGCATATTAGCTTCAGCACAGCCTGTTGCCTCTTGGCCGAGGCAGTGCTGCAGTGCTTCCAGCTTGTGACTGATGCGGAGATGGAGGCTGAGGAGGAGGAGGCTGAGGAGCATGAGGTGCAGGAGCTGTAGACCGTGGGGGCAACCCTGATTGACCTAGGGCCTGCAATCCTTGGCGTCGGGAGGACGTGTTCCGTCCCAAGGTCCGACTGGGTCCCGGCTTCCACTATGTTAACCCAGTGTGCTATGAGGCTGATTATATGATATTACTATGAGGCTGATTATATTGTATTACTATGAAGCTGATTATATTGTATTACTATGAAGCTGATTATATGATATTACTATGAAGCTGATTATATGATATTACTATGAGGCTGATTCTATGGTATTACTATGAGGCTGATTCTATGGTATTAATATGAGTCTGACTTTATGGTATTACTATGAGGCTGATTATATGATATTACTATGAGGCTGATTATATGATATTACTATGAGGCTGATTATATGGTATTAATATGACGCTGATTATATGCTATTACTATGAGGCTGATACTATAGTATTACTATGAGGCTGATTCTATGGTATTACTATGAGGCTGATTCTATGCTATTACTATGAGGCTGATTCTATGGTATTACTATGAGGTTGATTATATGATATCACTATGAGGCTGATTATATGATATTACTATGAGGCTGATTATATGATATCACTATGAGGCTGATTATATCCTATTACTATGAGGCTGATCTTATGGTATTACTATGAGGCTGATTATATGATATTACTTTGAGGCTGATTAAATTGTATTACTATGAGGCTGATTATATGGCACTACTATGACGCTGATTCTATGGTATCACTATGATGCCGATTCTATGATATTACTATGAGGCTGATTTTATGGTATTTCAATGAGGCTGATTTGATGGTATTTCAATGAGGCTGATTTGATGGTATTACAATGAGGCTGATTTGATGGTATTACAATGAGGCTGATTCTATGGTATTAATATGAGTCTGACTTTATGGTATTACTATGAGGCTGATTATATGATATTACTATGAGGCTGATTATATGATATTACTATGAGGCTGATTATATGGTATTAATATGACGCTGATTATATGCTATTACTATGAGGCTGATACTATAGTATTACTATGAGGCTGATTCTATGGTATTACTATGAGGCTGATTCTATGCTATTACTATGAGGCTGATTCTATGGTATTACTATGAGGCTGATTCTATGATATTACTATGAGGCTGATTATATGGTATTACTATGAGTCTGATTCCATGGTATTACTATGAGGCTGATTATATGGTATTACTATGAGGCTAATTTTATGGTATTACTATGAGGCTGATTCCATGGTATTACTATGAGGCTGATACCATGGTATTACTATGAGGCTGATTCCATGGTATTACTATGAGGCTGATTCCATGGTATTACTATGAGGCTGATTATATGGTATTACTCTGAGGCTGATTATATGGTATTACTATGAGGCTGATTATATGGTATTACTATGAGGCTGATTCTATGGTATTACTATGAGGCTGATTCTATGGCATTACTATGAGGCTGATTAGATGATATTACTTTGAGGCTGATTCTATGGTATTACTATGAGACTGATTCTATTGTATTACTATGAGGCTGACTTTATGGTATTACTATGAGGCTGATTATGTAATATATCTATGAGGCTGATTATATAATATATCTATGAGGCTGATTATATGGTATTACTATGAGGCTGATTTTATGGTATTACTATGAGGCTGATTATATGGTATTAATATGAGGCTGATTCTATGGTATCACTATGAGGCTGATTATGTAATGTATCTATGAGGCTGATTATATAATATATCTATGAGGCTGATTATATGGTATTACTATGAGGCTGATTTTATGGTATTGCTATGAGGCTGATTATATGGTATTACTATGAGGCTGATTCTATGGTATAACTATGAGGCTGATCATATGGTATTACTATGAGGCTGATTATATGATATTACTTTGAGGCTGATTCTATGATATCACTATGAGGCTGATTCTATGGTATCACTATGAGGCTGATTCTATGGTATCACTAGGAGGCTGATTATATGCTATTACTATGAGGCTGATTATATGCTATTACTATGAGGCTGATACTATGGTATTACTATGAGGCTGATTATATGCTATTACTATGAGGCTGATTCTATGGTATTAATATGAGTCTGACTTTATGGTATTACTATGAGGCTGATTATATGATATTACTATGAGGCTGATTATATGATATTACTATGAGGCTGATTATATGGTATTAATATGACGCTGATTATATGCTATTACTATGAGGCTGATACTATAGTATTACTATGAGGCTGATTCTATGGTATTACTATGAGGCTGATTCTATGGTATTACTATGAGGCTGATTCTATGGTATTACTATGAGGCTGATTCTATGATATTACTATGAGGCTGATTATATGGTATTACTATGAGGCTGATTATATGGTATTAATAGAGGCTGATTATATGATATTACTATGAGGTTGATTATATGATATCACTATGAGGCTGATTATATGATATTATTATGAGGCTGATTATATGATATCACTATGAGGCTGATTATATCCTATTACTATGAGGCTGATCTTATGGTATTACTATGAGGCTGATTATATGATATCACTATGAGGCTGACTATATGATATTACTATGAGGCTGATTATATCCTATTACTATGAGGCTGATCTTATGGTATTACTATGAGGCTGATTATATGATATTACTTTGAGGCTGATTAAATTGTATTACTATGAGGCTGATTATATGGCATTACTATGACGCTGATTCTATGGTATCACTATGATGCCGATTCTATGATATTACTATGAGGCTGATTTTATGGTATTTCAATGAGGCTGATTTGATGGTATTTCAATGAGGCTGATTTGATGGTATTACAATGAGGCTGATTTTATGGTACTACAATGAGGCTGATTATATGGTATTACTATGAGGCTGATTCTATGGTATTAATATGAGTCTGACTTTATGGTATTACTATGAGGCTGATTATATGATATTACTATGAGGCTGATTATATGATATTACTATGAGGCTGATTATATGGTATTAATATGACGCTGATTATATGCTATTACTATGAGGCTGATACTATAGTATTACTATGAGGCTGATTCTATGGTATTACTATGAGGCTGATTCTATGCTATTACTATGAGGCTGATTCTATGGTATTACTATGAGGCTGATTCTATGATATTACTATGAAGCTGATTATATGGTATTACCATGAGTCTGATTATATGGTATTACTATGAGGCTGATTATATGATATTACTATGAGGTTGATTATATGATATCACTATGAGGCTGATTATATGATATTACTATGAGGCTGATTATATGATATCACTATGAGGCTGATTATATCCTATTACTATGAGGCTGATCTTATGGTATTACTATGAGGCTGATTATATGATATCACTATGAGGCTCACTATATGATATTACTATGAGGCTGATTATATGATATCACTATGAGGCTGATTATATCCTATTACTATGAGGCTGATTTTATGGTATTAATATGAGGCTGATTCTATGCTATTAATATGAGGCTGATTCTATGGTATTACTATGAGGTTGATTCTATGATATTACTATGAGGCTGATTCTATTGTATTACTATGAGGCTGATTCTAAGATATTACTATGAGGCTGATTTTATGGTATTACAATGAGGCTGATTCTATGGTATCACTATGAGGCTGATTATATGGTATCACTATGAGGCTGATTCTACGGTATCACTATAAGGCTGATTCTACGGTATCACTATGAGGCTGATTATATGGTATCACTATGAGGCTGATTATATGGTATCACTATGAGGCTGATTATATGGTATCACTATGAGGCTGATTATATGATATTACTATGAGGCTGATTATATGGTATCACTATGAGGCTGATTATATGATATTACTATGAGGCTGATTATATGGTATCACTATGAGGCTGATTATATGGTATCACTATGAGGCTGATTATATGATATTACTATGAGGCTGATTATATGGTATCACTATGAGGCTGACTATATGATATTACTATGAGGCTGATTATATGATATTACTATGAGGCTGATTATATGATATTACTATGAGGCTGGTTATATGATATCACTATGAGGCTGATTATATGATATCACTATGAGGCTGATTATATGATATTACTATGAGGCTGATTATATGATATTTCTATGAGGCTGATTATATGATATCACTATGAGGCTGATTATATGATATCACTATGAGGCTGATTATATGATATTACTATGAAGCTGATTCTATGGTATTACTATGAGGCTGATTAAATGGTTTTACTATGAGGCTGATTATATGGCATTACTATGAGGCTGATTTTATGGTATTACAATGAGGCTGATTTGATGGTATTACAATGAGGCTGATTTGATGGTATTACTATGAGGCTGATTCTATGATATTACTATGAGGCTGATTTTATGGTATCACTATGAGGCTGATTCTATGGTATCACTATGAGGCTGATTCTATGTTATCACTATGAGGCTGATTCTACGGTATCACTATGAGGCTGATTCTATGGTATCACTATGAGGCTGATTATATGGTATCACTATGAGGCTGATTATATGATATTACTATGAGGCTGATTATATGGTATCACTATGAGGCTGAGTCCATGGTATTACAATGAGGCTGATTATATGGTATTACTATGAGGCTGATTATATTGTATTACTATGAGGCTGATTCCATGGTATTACTATTAGGCTGATTATATGGTATTACTATGAGGCTAATTTTATGGTATTACTATGAGGCTGATTATATGGTATCACTATGAGGCTGATTCCATGGTATTACTATGAGGCTGATTATATGGTATTACTATGAGGCTGATTATATGGTATTAATAGAGGCTGATTATATGATATTACTATGAGGTTGATTATATGATATCACTATGAGGCTGATTATATGATATTATTATGAGGCTGATTATATGATATCACTATGAGGCTGATTATACCCTATTACTATGAGGCTGATCTTATGGTATTACTATGAGGCTGATTATATGATATCACTATGAGGCTGACTATATGATATTACTATGAGGCTGATTATATCCTATTACTATGAGGCTGATCTTATGGTATTACTATGAGGCTGATTATATGATATTACTTTGAGGCTGATTAAATTGTATTACTATGAGGCTGATTATATGGCATTACTATGACGCTGATTCTATGGTATCACTATGATGCCGATTCTATGATATTACTATGAGGCTGATTTTATGGTATTTCAATGAGGCTGATTTGATGGTATTTCAATGAGGCTGATTTGATGGTATTACAATGAGGCTGATTTTATGGTACTACAATGAGGCTGATTATATGGTATTACTATGAGGCTGATTCTATGGTATTAATATGAGTCTGACTTTATGGTATTACTATGAGGCTGATTATATGATATTACTATGAGGCTGATTATATGATATTGCTATGAGGCTGATTATATGGTATTAATATGACGCTGATTATATGCTATTACTATGAGGCTGATACTATAGTATTACTATGAGGCTGATTCTATGGTATTACTATGAGGCTGATTCTATGCTATTACTATGAGGCTGATTCTATGGTATTACTATGAGGCTGATTCTATGATATTACTATGAGGCTGATTATATGGTATTACCATGAGTCTGATTATATGGTATTACTATGAGGCTGATTATATGATATTACTATGAGGTTGATTATATGATATCACTATGAGGCTGATTATATGATATTACTATGAGGCTGATTATATGATATCACTATGAGGCTGATTATATCCTATTACTATGAGGCTGATCTTATGGTATTACTATGAGGCTGATTATATGATATCACTATGAGGCTCACTATATGATATTACTATGAGGCTGATTATATGATATCACTATGAGGCTGATTATATCCTATTACTATGAGGCTGATTTTATGGTATTACTATGAGGCTGATTCTATGCTATTAATATGAGGCTGATTCTATGGTATTACTATGAGGCTGATTCTATGATATTACTATGAGGCTGATTCTATTGTATTACTATGAGGCTGATTCTAAGATATTACTATGAGGCTGATTTTATGGTATTACAATGAGGCTGATTCTATGGTATCACTATGAGGCTGATTCTACGGTATCACTATGAGGCTGATTCTACGGTATCACTATGAGGCTGATTCTACGGTATCACTATGAGGCTGATTATATGGTATCACTATGAGGCTGATTATATGGTATCACTATGAGGCTGATTATATGGTATCACTATGAGGCTGATTATATGATATTACTATGAGGCTGATTATATGGTATCACTATGAGGCTGATTATATGATATTACTATGAGGCTGATTATATGATATTACTATGAGGCTGATTATATGATATTACTATGAGGCTAATTATATGATATCACTATGAGGCTGATTATATGATATCACTATGAGGCTGATTATATGATATTACTATGAGGCTGATTATATGATATTTCTATGAGGCTGATTATATGATATCACTATGAGGCTGATTATATGATATCACTATGAGGCTGATTATATGATATTACTATGAAGCTGATTCTATGGTATTACTATGAGGCTGATTAAATGGTTTTACTATGAGGCTGATTATATGGCATTACTATGAGGCTGATTTTATGGTATTACAATGAGGCTGATTTGATGGTATTACAATGAGGCTGATTTGATGGTATTACTATGAGGCTGATTCTATGATATTACCATGAGGCTGATTTTATGGTATTACAATGAGGCTGATTCTATGGTATCACTATGAGGCTGATTCTATGGTATCACTATGAGGCTGATTCTATGGTATCACTATGAGGCTGATTCTACGGTATCACTATGAGGCTGATTCTATGGTATCACTATGAGGCTGATTATATGGTATCACTATGAGGCTGATTATATGATATTACTATGAGGCTGATTATATGGTATCACTATGAGGCTGAGTCCATGGTATTACAATGAGGCTGATTATATGGTATTACTATGAGGCTGATTATATTGTATTACTATGAGGCTGATTCCATGGTATTACTATTAGGCTGATTATATGGTATTACTATGAGGCTAATTTTATGGTATTACTATGAGGCTGATTATATGGTATCACTATGAGGCTGATTCCATGGTATTACTATGAGGCTGATTATATGGTATTACTATGAGGCTGATTATATGGTATTACTATGAGGCTGATTGTATGGTATTACTATGAGACTGATTTTATGGTATTACTATGAGGCTGATTTTATGGTATTACTATGAGGCTGATTATATGCTATTACTATGAGGCTGATTATATGGTATCACTATGAGGCTGAGTCCATGGTATTACAATGAGGCTGATTATATGGTATTACTATGAGGCTGATTTTATGGTATTACTATGAGGCTGATTCCATGGTATTACTATGAGGCTGATTATATGGTATTACTATGAGGCTGATTTTATGGTATTACTATGAGGCTGATTCCATGGTATTACTATGAGGCTGATTATATGGTATTACTATGAGGCTAATTTTATGGTATTACTATGAGGCTGATTCCATGGTATTACTATGAGGCTCATTATATGGTATCACTATGAGGCTGATTCCATGGTATTACTATGAGGCTGATTATATGGTATTACTATGAGGCTGATTATATGGTATTACTATGAGGCTGATTCTATGGTATTACTATGAGGCTGATTATATGGCATTACTATGAGCCTGATTATATGATATTACTATGAGGCTGATCCTATGGTATCACTATGAGGCTGATTATATGGTATTACTATGAGGCTGATTATATGGTATTACTATGAGGCTGATTATATGGTATTACTATGAGGCTGATTCTATGGTATTACTATGAGGCTGATTATATGGCATTACTATGAGGCTGATTAGATGATATTACTTTGAGGCTGATTCTATGGTATTACTATGAGACTGATTCTATTGTATTACTATGAGGCTGATTATGTAATATATCTATGAGGCTGATTATATAATGTATCTATGAGGCTGATTATATGGTATTACTATGAGGCTGATTTTATGGTATTACTATGAGGCTGATTATATGGTATTACTATGAGGCTGATTCTATGGTATCACTATGAGGCTGATTATATGGTATCACTATGAGGCTGATTATATGGTATTACTATGAGGCTGATTCTATATCACTATGAGGCTGATTCTATGGTATCACTATGAGGCTGATTTTATAGTATCACTAGGAGGCTGATTATATGCTATTACTATGAGGCTGATTATATGCTATTACTATGAGGCTGATACTATGGTATTACTATGAGGCTGATTATATGGTATTACTATGAGGCTGATTATATGATATTACTATGAGGCTGATTATATGGTATTAATATGACGCTGATTATATGCTATTACTATGAGGCTGATACTATAGTATTACTATGAGGCTGATTCTATGGTATTACTATGAGGCTGATTCTATGGTATTACTATGACGCTGATTCTATGGTATTACTATGAGGCTGATCTTATGGTATTACTATGAGGCTGACTATATGATATTACTATGAGGCTGATTATATCCTATTACTATGAGGCTGATCTTATGGTATTACTATGATGCTGATTATATGATATTACTTTGAGGCTGATTAAATTGTATTACTATGAGGCTGATTATATGTCATTACTATGACGCTGATTCTATGGTATCACTATGATGCCGATTCTATGATATTACTATGAGGCTGATTTTATGGTATTTCAATGAGGCTGATTTGATGGTATTTCAATGAGGCTGATTTGATGGTATTACAATGAGGCTGATTTGATGGTATTACAATGAGGCTGATTTTATGGTATTACAATGAGGCTGATTATATGGTATTACTATGAGGCTGATTCTATGGTATTAATATGAGTCTGACTTTATGGTATTACTATGAGGCTGATTATATGATATTACTATGAGGCTGATTATATGATATTACTATGAGGCTGATTATATGGTATTAATATGACGCTGATTATATGCTATTACTATGAGGCTGATACTATAGTATTACTATGAGGCTGATTCTATGCTATTACTATGAGGCTGATTCTATGGTATTACTATGAGGCTGATTCTATGATATTACTATGAGGCTGATTATATGGTATTACTATGAGGCTGATTATATGGTATTACTATGAGGCTGATTATATGATATTACTATGAGGTTGATTATATGATATCACTATGAGGCTGATTATATGATATTACTATGAGGCTGATTATATGATATCACTATGAGGCTGATTATATCCTATTACTATGAGGCTGATCTTATGGTATTACTATGAGGCTGATTATATGATATCACTATGAGGCTGACTATATGATATTACTATGAGGCTGATTATATGATATCACTATGAGGCTGATTATATCCTATTACTATGAGGCTGATTTTATCCTATTACTATGAGGCTGATTTTATGGTATTACTATGAGGCTGATTCTATGCTATTAATATGACGCTGATTCTATGGTATTACTATGAGGCTGATTCTATGATATTACTATGAGGCTGATTCTATTGTATTACTATGAGGCTGATTCTATGATATTACTATGAGGCTGATTTTATGGTATTACAATGAGGCTGATTCTATGGTATCACTATGAGGCTGATTATATGGTATCACTATGAGGCTGATTCTACGGTATCACTATGAGGCTGATTCTATGGTATCACTATGAGGCTGATTATATGGTATCACTATGAGGCTGATTATATGGTATTACTATGAGGCTGATTATATGGTATTACTATGAGGCTGATTATATGGTATTACTATGAGGCTGATTATATGGTATCACTATGAGGCTGATTATATGATATTACTATGAGGCTGATAATATAATATTACTATGAGGCTGATTATATGGTATTACTATGAGTCTGATTATATGATATTACTATGAGTCTGGTTATATGATATCACTATGAGGCTGATTATATGATATCACTATGAGGCTGATTATATGATATTATTATGAGGCTGATTATATCATATTTCTATGAGGCTGATTATATGATATCACTATGAGGCTGATTATATGATATCACTATGAGGCTGATTATATGATATTACTATGAAGCTGATTCTATGGTATTACTATGAGGCTGATTAAATGGTTTTACTATGAGGCTGATTACATGGCATTACTATGAGGCTGATTTTATGGTATTACAATGAGGCTTATTTGATGGTATTACAATGAGGCTGATTTGATGGTATTACTATGAGGCTGATTCTATGATATTACTATGAGGCTGATTTTATGGTATTACAATGAGGCTGATTCTATGGTATCACTATGAGGCTGATTCTATGGTATCACTATGAGGCTGATTCTACGGTATCACTATGAGGCTGATTCTACGGTATCACTATGAGGCTGATTATATGGTATTACTATGAGGCTGATTATATGATATTACTATGAGGCTGATTATATGGTATTACTATGAGGCTGATTATATGGTATCATTATAAGGCTGATTATATGATATTACTATGAGGCTGATTATATGATATTACTATGAGGCTGATTATATGGTATTGCTATGAGGCTGATTATATGGTATTACTATGAGGCTGATTATATGGTATTACTATGAGGCTGATTATATGGTATTACTTTGAGGCTGATTCTATGGTATTACTATGAGGCTGAATATATGGCATTACTATGAGGCTGATTATATGCTATTAATATGAGGCTGATTATATGGTATTACTATGAGTCTGATTATATGGTATTACTATGAGTCTGATTATATGATATTACTATGAGGCTGATTCGATGGTATTACTATGAGGCTGATTCGATGGTATTACTATGAGGCTGATTCGATGGTATTACTATGAGGCTGATTCTATGGTATTAATATGAGGCTGATTCGATGGTATTACTATGAGGCTGATTATATGATATTTCTATGAGGCTGATTATATGATATCACTATGAGGCTGATTTTATGCTATTACTATGAGGCTGATTATATGGTATTACTATGAGGCTAATTATATGACATTACTTTGAGGCTGATTTTATGCTATTACTATGAGGCTGATTATATGGTATTACTATGAGGCTGATTCCATGGTATTACTATGAGGCTGATCATATGGCATTATTATGTGGCTGATTCTATGATATCACTATGAGGCTGATTCTATGGTATTACTATGAGGCTGATTCTATGATATCACTATGAGGCTGATTCTATGGTATCACTATGAGGCTGATTCTATGGTATTACTATGAGGCTGATTCTATGGTATTACTATGAGGCTGATTCTATGGTATTACTATGAGGCTGATTCTATGGTATTACTATGAGGCTGATTATATGATATCACTATGAGGCTGATTATATCTTATTACTATGAGGCTGATCTTATGGTATTTCTATGAGGCTGATTCTATGGTATTACTATGAGGCTGATTAAATGGTATTACTATGAGGCTGATTAAATGGTATTACTATGAGGCTGATTATATGATATTACTATGAGGCTGATTCTATGGTATCACTATGAGGCTGATTCTATGGTATCACTATGAGGCTGTTTCTATAGTATCACTAGGAGGCTGATTCTATGGTATTACTATGAGGCTGATTATATGGTATTACTATGAGGCTGATTATATGGTATTACTATGAGGCTGATTATATGGTATTACTATGAGTCTGATTATATGTTATTACTATGAGGCTGATACTATGGTATTACTATGAGGCTGATTCTATGGTATTACTATGAGGCTGATTATATGATATTACTATGAGGCTGAATATATGATATTACTATGAGGCTGATACTATGGTATTACTATGAGGCTGATACTATCATATTACTATGAGGCTGATTATATGGTATTACTATGAGGCTGATTCCATGGTATTACTATGAGTCTGACTTTATGGTATTACTATGAGGCTGATTATTTGATATTACTATGAGGCTGATTATATGATATTACTATGAGGCTGTTTATATGGTATTAATATGAGGCTGATACTATGGTATTACTATGAGGCTGATACTATGGTATTACTATGAGGCTGATTCTTTGGTATTACTATGAGTCTGACTTTATGGTATTACTATGAGGCTGATTATATGATATTACTATGAGGCTGATTATATGGTATCACTATGAGGCTGATTATATGGTATCACTATGAGGCTGATTATGTGGTTTTACTATGAGGCTGATTATATGATATCACTATGAGGCTGATAATATGATATTACTATGAGGCTGATTATATGATATCACTATGAGGCTGATTATATCCTATTACTATGAGGCTGATCTTATGGTATTACTATGAGGCTGATTCTATGGTATTACTATGAGGCTGATTAAATGGTATTACTATGAGGCTGATTATATGGCATTACTATGAGGCTGATTCTATGATATCACTATGAGGCTGATTCTATGGTATCACTATGAGGCTGATTAAATGGTATTACTAGGAGGCTGATTCTATGATATCACTATGAGGCTGATTCTATGGTATCACTATGAGGCTGATTCTATAGTATCACTAGGAGGCTGACTCTATGGTATTACTATGAGGCTGATTATATGGTATTACTATGAGGCTGATTATATGGTATTACTATGAGGCTGATTATATGGTATTACTATGAGGCTGATACTATGGTATTACTATGAGGCTGATTCTATGGTATTAATATGAGTCTGACTTTATGGTATTACTATGAGGCTGATTATATGATATTACTATGAGGCTGAATATATGATATTACTATGAGGCTGATACTATGGTATTACTATGAGTCTGATACTATGATATTACTATGAGGCTGATTATATGGTATTACTATGAGGCTGATTCCATGGTATTACTATGAGTCTGACTTTATGGTATTACTATGAGGCTGATTATTTGATATTACTATGAGGCTGATTATATGATATTACTATGAGGCTGTTTATATTGTATTAATATGAGGCTGATACTATGGTATTACTATGAGGCTGATACTATGGTATTACTATGAGGCTGATTCTATGGTATTACTATGAGTCTGACTTTATGGTATTACTATGAGGCTGATTATATGATATTACTATGAGGCTGATTATATGATATTACTATGAGGCTGATTATATGGTATTAATATGACGCTGATTATATGCTATTACTATGAGGCTTGATACTATGGTATTACTATGAGGCTGATTCGATGGTATTACTATGAGGCTGATTTGATGGTATTAATATGACGCTGATTATATGCTATTACTATGAGGCTGATTAAATGGTATTACTATGAGGCTGATTATATGGCATTACTATGAGGCTGATTATATGATATTACTATGAGGCTGATTGTATGGTATCACTATGAGGCTGATTATATGGTATTACTATGAGGCTGATTATATGCTATTACTATGAGGCTGATTCTATGGTATTACTATGAGTCTGATTCTATGGTATCACTATGCGGCTGATTCTATGGTATTCATATGAGGCTGATTCTATGGTATTGCTATGAGACTGATTCTATGGTATTGCTATGAGGCTGATTCTATGGTATTACTATGAGGCTGATTATATGGTATTACTATGAGGCTGATTCTATGGTATTCATATGAGGCTGATTCTATGGTATTGCTATGAGACTGATTCTATGGTATTGCTATGAGGCTGATTCTATGGTATTACTATGAGGCTGATTCTATGGTATTACTATGAGGCTGATTCTATGGTATTACTATGAGGCTGATTATATGGTATTACTATGAGGCTGATTACATGATATTACTATGAGGCTGATTTTATGGCATTACTATGAGGTTAACACTATAAAGTTGACATGGTCATTACTAAGAGGGTGACATGGTATTATTATAATCATGAAAGCGCTCATTATATCATGTGGTGCTAGTGTACTTCTCTATATTCCTACAACTTTCAGAGAAGAATGGTGAGAAAATAACTTTCTTCCTCGAGTAAGACAAGACTGGCATCACCATTGCCAACAAACATCTTAAGAAAACTAATCCCATATCTCACTTCCCAAAAGTATGTCATCCTTTCTTAAATTATCTTTTTATTACGCTACTACCACTCTTACTTTAGAAAACCCAATGTTCTACAAAATTGTTAAATGTGATCATTCAAATGGCATTAGATGTGATTTTTAGCAGGGCAATAATACACACAAAATACAAGGTTTTATCTCTTTTTTGAGATTGTGAGCATGTGCGACCACCAATCCTATAGTAAATAGAGCCGTGGTCGCACATGCTCACTAAGGCGTCATTCACACGATGCTCTTTGGGATCCCCGTTCTCATGATCGGAGACGGTCCCAGCGATCAGACCCTCATTGATCGTACATTCATCACCTAACCTGTGCATAAGTGATATATGTGTTGATTATGAGATAGCCCCTTTAATAGGCAGCCATATTTGGTTTCAAGGCCATCCTAAAATAATAGGGAATCATTTTTCTTACCGAGACAGAAGAGTAAGAAGACGCAGTGAAGACACAGACCTCCCATGGCGCCTTGAAGTCGTTCTCAGTAATGATTCCAGTAATGTGAAAGCCGCTGGTGAATTTAATGTGCGGGGGAGGTGACACCTGCAAGGCAATAGCAACTGAATCCTCTTAATTGCATTGTGTAAAAATTGCATAGAAATCACGTGTCTCATTAAATGTAGAATTCATATTTATTTTCTATTTTTTTTTTTTTCTTTTGGATCCCAGCCAGGGAAGAATTGAATGTGGATCCTTATTTACCTCGAAATCTGATGCAATTTAACCCATGCATGCCCTGGACCATAGGCGGATTATGAGGGCAATCTGGGCTACCGCCAGGGGTCTGATGCTATGGGGGAGCCCATGGCCAGATTGCCCTCAATATGGTGGTGCACATATCCCGGCAGGGAACTTTCCTGGAGCTCCGCTGCCGACAATACAGAATAGCAGCGCAGCTCCGGGAGAGCCCCTGTCCCTGTGCTGTGACGCGCCGACTCAATGACATCATCAGCCTGCACGCGCCATGCAAGGTTAGCATCTGTTTTTTTTTTATTAATATGTGTATGGGATGTGTGCCTATATATATGGGCTATGTGAGGGCTCGTACTGTATATAGGAGCCTATGTGGGTGCTTATTCTGTATATAGGAGGCTATGTGGGGGCTTATACTGTATATAGGAGGCTATGTCGGGGCTCATACTGTATATATGGAGGCTATGTGGGGCTCATACTATAGATAGGGAGCTATGTGCAGGCTCATACTATATATTGAAGGCTATGTGAGGGCTCATACTGTATATAGGAGGCTATGTGGAAGCTCATACTGTATATTGAAGGCTATGTGGGGGCTCATACTGTATATTGGAGGCTATGAGGGAGCTCATACTGTATATTTGGGGTTATGTGAGGGTTCATACTGTATCTAGGGGGCTGTGTGGGGGCTCATACTGTATGTAGAGGCTCAAACTGTATATAGGGGAACTGTGTGTGGGCTCATATTGTATGTAGGGGCCATGTGGGGGCATATTGCCCTGGGCTTCTGAGCTGTTATCGTTATTGCAGTACGGCTTATGGTGGTCTGCTTTTCTTGTCCTGATTGAATGAATTCCCTGATGAACCACTGAATGACCAAAAGGGGGGAAAACGCGTCGGAAGAAGATGCCATTAAGCTAAGTACACAACTGTTTAGGCCATATAGGGTATATATGTATATGTATGTAAAAACACATCTGTTTAGACAATCCTATCACCTCAACTCACCAACCTAACTCTCCCCTGTCCCCTCCTAAATGTTAATCTTAATCTGCTCCTGCCTATTCACCTGTCTCCACATCCTCCATGCCCCCAAATACCACAGGGTAACTGCCCTTAGACAAATTCTGGCTGATGACCATGTTCTTCCTATTGTGTCCCCCTATTTCCATATAGATTGTAAGCTTCTGAGCAGGACCCTCACTCCTCCTGTAACTGTTGAAATGTCATACATTGTATTGTTTATATTGTCTGTACATACATTATATATATATATATATATATATATATATACACACAGTACAGACCAAAAGTTTGGACACACCTTCTCTTCTGCTAAGGACAGGCAACAAGCAGAAGAGACTTGTTTGGGCTAAAGAACACAAGGAATGGACATTAGACCAGTGGAAATCTGTGCTTTGGTCTGATGAGTCCAAATTTGAGATCTTTGGTTCCAACCAATGTGTCTTTGTGCGATGCAGAAAAGGTGAACGGATGGACTCTACATGCCTGCTTCCCACCGTGAAGCATGGAGGAGGAGGTGTGATGGTGTGGGGGTGCTTTGCTGGTGACACTGTTGGGGATTTATTCAAAATTGAAGGCATACTGAACCAGCATGGCTACCACAGCATCTTGCAGCGGCATGCTATTCCATCCGGTTTGCGTTTAGTTGGACCATCATTTATTTTTCAACAGGACAATGACCCCAAACACACCTCCAGGCTGTGTAAGGGCTATTTGACCAAGAAAGAGAGTGATGGGGTGCTACGCCAGATGACCTGGCCTCCACAGTCACCAGACCTGAACCCAATCGAGATGGTTTGGGGTGAGCTGGACCGCAGAGTGAAGGCAAAAGGGCCAACAAGTGCTAAGCATCTCTGGGAACTCATTCAAGATTGTTGGAAGACCATTTCCGGTGACTACCTCTTGAAGCTCATCAAGAGAATGCCAAGAGTGTGCAAAGCAGTCATCAAAGCAAAAGGTGGCTACTTTGAAGAACCTAGAATATAAGACATATTTTCAGTTGTTTCACACTTTTTTGTTAAGTATATAATTCCACATGTGTTAATTCATAGTTTTGATGCCTTCAGTGTGAATGTACAATTTTCATAGTCATGAAAATACAGAAAAATCTTTAAATGAGAAGGTGTGTCCAAACTTTTGGTCTGTACTGTATATATGTACAGTGGGGAAAAAAGTATGTAGTCAGCCGCCAATTGTGCACGTTCTCCCACTTAAAAAGTTGAGCGAGGCCTGTAATTGACATCATAGGTCGACCTCAGCTATGAGAGACAAAATGAGAAAACAAATCCTGAAAATCACATTGTCTGATTTGGAAAGAACTTTTTTTTCAAATTTTGGTGGAAAATAAGTATTTGGAACAAAAGTTCTTCTCAATACTTTGTTATATATCCTTTGTTGGCAATGACAGAGGTCAAACTTTTTCTGTAAGTGTGTCACCCTGGCCTGGATGCCACAAATATAATAAAGCTGTGTCTGAGAGCAAGGGGGGGGTTCTCTAGTCAAGGGCCATTAGCATGCAATACCTCCTGTCCCAGGCCAGTAGGGGAAGCAGGCTGCCCCTATAAAAGCTGGAACTGGGGGCAGGGTTAGGGAGAACTGGACAACCTGTCTCTGGATTGAGAGGTGTCCCAGAGCAGGGACAGACAGTTGTGTTGCAGCCTAAGAGGACGTGTGGCAGTAGGAGAGCCACGAGCCAGAGACAAGAGGCGAAGTGACCCTGTCCTGGCAGATAAAGAAACTAATCTACCAGACTTTGGTGTCTGAGGCTGGGAGGATTTCAAGTCCTACAGCAGATAACCAGCCCACAGGGGACTGTATGTTCCTTGGCCTAAGAAGCCCGGAGGCTCCGCCACAGCAGAAGGGACCAGCAAAGCAATACCAGGCCGAGAGTAGAAATGGACCCAAGTTGCAAACCATACGGGCGAGAGGACACGATGAGCTCGGGAACGTGGGCTGTTACACTACAAGGAGGGAAATAGCCAGAAGGAGCACAGAGAGCACGGTAGGCCTACACCCTCACCCTGACCAGGGCCAGCTTCCCACTTGTTCTCAGACATCCAGGCCCCCTCCTAGCCGGGCCTGTTTCTGGGTCATTTTACCTGTTCTAATAAAGGCCCTGAACTGTTTAAGAGGCCTCCGTTTCCTGGCTATCGCGGTCGGAATCATCCCCTCCATCATCCATTATATATACTGCCCTGGGGCCATACTCCTCCCATGGGGAGTTGTACTATTCAGTGCTGCACATTTATATCAGCCCCAGCGGTCTGCACTGCAGCGGCGGTTAGCCCTAACCGCAATCCACGGGTGGCGTAGTCGGACATTACCTACAGCACATAGTAGACTACCACTGGTCTGACCACCCTGAGCCACGGAACCGGGTCGCCACTACTACTCCCAGCATTGCCCTGAAGCCCGGTTCCGAGTGCCCCACGGCCCAGGGGGCGAGTCATAAGTCTTCACAAGGTTGGCACACACTGTTGCCGGTATGTTGGTCCATTCCTCCATGCAGATCTCCTCTAGAGCGGTGATGTTTTGGGGATGTATCTGGGAAACACGGACTTTCAGCTCCCTCCAAAGGTTTTCTATAGGGTTTAGATGTGGAGACTGGCTAGGCCACTCCAGGACCTTGAAATGCTTCTTACAAAGCCACTCCTTCGTTGCCCTGGCGGTGTGCTTGGGATCATGGTCATGCTGAAAGACCCAGCCACGTTTCATCTTCAATGCCTTTGCTGATGGAAGGAGGTTTGCACTCAAAATCTCACGATACATGGCTCCATTCATTCTTTCATGTACACGGATCAGTCGTCCTGGTCCCTTGGCAGAGAAACAGCCCCAAAGCATGATGTTGCCACCCCCATGCTTCACAGTAGGTATGGGACCCAGACATGTAATGGCTTAAGCAGGGGGACACATCTGGCTCTGCAGGATCCCTGGCGGAGTAGTGTGTTACTGATGGTAGCCTGTGTAACATTGGTCCCAGCTCTCTGCAGGTCATTCACTAGGTCTCCCGGTGTGGGTATAGAATTTCTGCTCACCGTTCTTGAGATCATTTTGACCCCACGGGGTGAGATCTTGTGTGGAGCCCCAGATGGATGGAGATTATCAGTGGTCTTGTATGTCTTCCATTTTCTAATTATTGCTCCCACAGTTGATTTCTTCACACCAAGCTGCTCGCCTATTGCAGATTCAGTCTTCCCAGCCTGGTGCAGGGCTACAATTTTGTTTCTGGTGTCCTTCGACAGCTCTTTGGTCTTCACCATGGTGGAGTTTGGAGTGTGACTGTATGAGGATGCAGAAAGGTGTCTTTTATACTGGTAACAAGTTCAAACAGGTGCCAGTACTACAGGTAATGAGTGGAGGACAGAGGAGCCAGTACTACAGGTAATGAGTGGAGGACAGAGGAGCCAGTACTACAGGTAATGAGCGGAGGACAGAGGAGGCAGTACTACAGGTAATGAGTGGAGGACAGAGGAGCCAGTACTACAGGTAAATGAGTGGAGGACAGAGGAGGCAGTACTACAGGTAATGAGTGGAGGACAGAGGAGCCAGTACTACAGGTAATGAGTGGAGGACAGAGGAGGCAGTACTACAGGTAATGAGTGGAGGACAGAGGAGCCTCTTAAAGAAGAAGTTACAGGTCTGGAAGAGCCAGAAATCTTGCGTGTTTGTAATTGACCAAATACTTATTTTCCACTAAAATTTTAAAAAAAATTCTTTCCAAATCGGACAATGTGATTTTCAGGATTTGTTTTCTCATTTTGTCTCTCATAGTTGAGGTCGACCTATGATGTCAATTACAGGCCTCGCTCATCTTTTTAAGTGTTAGAACTTGCACAATTGGCGGCTGACTAAATACTTTTTTCCCCATTGTGTGTATATATATATATATATATATATATATATACACACACACACACATATACATTCCCAACGGGCCTCATGAGAGACTGTTGTGGAGGCCACATCAAAAGGCTGAAACTAATTCTGCTCAATATTAATATTAACATATTAATTATAATTTTTTATATTAATTGTATGACTTCATATTGAGCAGAATTAAGTATGCTGATATCCCCTATATACAGTACGAGCCCCCACGTACAATATATATATGATAGTCCATATCCATAGAAACGTTACTATGAGGTATATGAGTTTTTAAACTAACTAAACAGAGAATTTTTTAATGTTTTTATTTGTTATGGTTTACATGTTTAAGGGCCCCATGGGTTGATTGCTTTGGTTGTTGATTGAGGGGGCTATGTGGGGGCTCATACTGTATACAGGGGATGTCAGCATACTTAATTCTGCTCAATATTAAGTCATACAATTAATATAGAAAAACAATTATAAATAATATGTTAATATTAATATTGAGCAGAATTAGTTTCAGCCTTTTGGTGCATCCTCCACAACAGTCTCTCATATGGCCCCTTGGGAAAATTAATCCCCCCCCCGCTCTATTATGAATAGCGCTAGGTTATGTATTCTGTTGTGCGATGCGCTTTGACATGTGATGTGATACATCGAGTATCGAGGGGGGGGGGGGGCACACCTTCTAAACTGCCCAGGGTCCTGGCTACTCTTAGACCACCACTTCTCTGGACAAATGGGAACGCATTATGACACATGACTTTGGGATAATCTGCAACAGAGTGACTGCCATGGTGCAGTTTTAAGGTGAATGCTGATGAAATCTGTAACAATGATACTCACTTGGGAGCGATGGGAGGTAAAACAGGAACCGTTTGTATTTAAAGTCTGGCTGGTTTATTTAAGTCCTCATAAACCGCATCACAGAAAAATTTCCTGCAGGGCTCTCCTCACCGCCTTCCGGATAGAAAAATCATCAGCTGACTTTGGGAGTCAGAGCTGCTACCATGCCTTGAACCACCTCTGTAATTCAATCTGCAGCTTTTGCACAAGCAGTTTACTTGTCTGTTGTGCCAGCTGTCGTGGCTGTAGCTGTTGCGGTTGCAGCTGATGGGCTTGCACCAGGTGTTTAATCAGGTCCTCCATGCTGCCTGATGCAGCTCCGTGGCCTATAGCCACCGTCACCCACGACATGCAGTACTTCTGTAGTAATCACACGTGTTCCCTAGGAACGCTGCCCGCATTCTAAACCAAATGTAACAATGCTACTCACTTGGAGGCGATCCGAGGAATAACGGGAACCTTTACTATTTATTTCAGTCTTCATAAACCACATCACAGAAAACTTAAATACCACCTTTGTCCAGTAGCAAGTAAAACATCTACTATATAATTGTCTTATCCCGTCCGTCTGTCTGTCTGTCTGTCTGTCCAGGAAATCCCGCATCGCTCATTGGTCCGCCGCGGGATTTCTGAAAAAAGATGGCGGCCGTTAGCGGCTCATCTGCGGGACGGAGCTCAGCGGCGATGCAGCCGGGAGATGACCGGCGCGAGGCGCTCATCTCCCGGCCGGTAGCAGCGGAAGGACCGCCGGCGCCGCTGACCTCCATGTGGAAGGGAGGACCGGGGAGCGGCGCTGCGGGTCGGGATACTTCTGCTGCGAGCGCCCGCTATGTCCCGGGTTCTCGCAGCGGAAGTAGCCGCACAGGCAGCGCCGCTCCCCGGTCCTCACCAAGACGATTCGATGATTGGTCGCGGTCTTCGGACCCGACCAATCATTGATCTTAGCGCAAAACTTAAACACCGCTGTGCTGATTGGTCGCCGACGCTGCCAGCGACCAATCACCGATTTAGGCGCCAAATTTAAATATCGGCCGCGACCAATCAGCACAGCGGGGTTTAAATGTGGAGCCAAGATCGGTGATTGGTAGCGGCCGATATTTAAATTTAGCGCCCAAATCGGTGATTGGTCGCGGGCCAAGACAGCGACCAATCACCGATTTGGGCGCCAAATTTAAATATCGGCCGCGACCAATCACTGATCTTGGCTCCACATTTAAACACCGCTGTAATGATTGGTCGCGGACGCTATTTAAATGTGCTGCCAAAATCGGTGATTGGTCGCGCACAGCGTCGGCGACCAATCAGCACAGCGGTGTTTAAATGTGGAGCCAAGATCGGTGATTGGTCGCGGCCGATATTTAAATTTGGCGCCCAAATCGGTGATTGGTCGCGGGCAGCGCCAGCGACCAATCAGCGATTTTTAACACAAATGTCCGGACCTTTGGAACACCATGCGGATACTGTGGGGACATCAGCGGCTAGGGTGTGAAGGGAGGACCGGGGAGCGGCGCTGCGGGGCGGGATACTTCTGCTCCGAGCGCCCGCTCATGTCCCGGGTTCTCGGAGCGGAAATAGCCGCACAGGCAGCGCCCCTGACATCCAGGCGGCTAGGGTGTGAAGGGAGGACCGGGGAGCGGCGCTGACATCAAATTGGTCGCGGCCGCTATTTAAATCTGCCGCACAAATCGGTGATTGGTCGCTGTCTTGGCCCGCGACCAATCACCGATTTGGGCGCTAAATTTAAATATCGACCGCGACCAATCACCGATCTTGGCTCCACATTTAAACACCGCTGTGCTGATTGGTCGCGGCCGATATTTAAATTTAGCGCCCAAATCGGTGATTGGTCGTGGTCAGCGTCCGCGACCAATCAGCACAAGTGTTTAACTTTGGCGCCAAGATCAGTGATTGGTCGCGGGCCAAGACAGCGACCAATCACCGATTTGTGCGGCAGATTTAAATAGTGGCCGCGACCAATTGGATGTCAGCGCCGCTCCCCGGTCCTCCCTTCACGCCGTAGCCGCATGGATGTCAGCGGCGCTGCCTGTGCGGATACTTCTGCTCCGAGAACCCGGGACATGAGCGAGCGCTCGGAGCAGAAGTATCCCGACCCGCAGCGCCGCTCCCCGGTCCTCCCTTCACACCCTAGCCGCTGATGTCCCCACAGTATCCGCATGGTGTTCCAAAGGTCCGGACATTTGTGTTAAAAATCGGTGATTGGTCGCTGGCGCTGCCCGCGACCAATCACCGATTTGGGCGCCAAATTTAAATATCGGCCGCGACCAATCAGAACAGCGGTGTTTAAATGTGGAGCCAAGATCGGTGATTGGTCGCGGCCGATATTTAAATTTGGCGCCCAATTTTTAACACAAATGTCCGGACCTTTGGAACACCATGCGGATACTGTGGGGACATCAGCGGCTAGGGTGTGAAGGGAGGACCGGGGAGCGGCGCTGCGGGTCGGGATACTTCTGCTCCGAGCGCCCGCTTATGTCCCGGGTTCTCGCAGCGGAAGTATCCGCACAGGCAGCGGCGCTCCCCGATCCTCACTAATACGATTCCGCTCCCCGCTCCTCACCAATACGATTCGCGGATTGGTCGCGTGCGGAGAGCGCGACCAATCAGTGATCTTGGCGCTAAAGTTAAACACCGCTCTGCTGATTGGTCGCGGCCTCTGCCCGCGACCAATCACCGATTTGGGCGCTACATTTAAATAGCGGCCGCGACCAATCACCGATCTTACCGCCACATTTAAACACTGCTGTGCTAATTGGTCGCGGACGCCAGCCGCGACCAATCAGCGAGCTTGGCGCAAAATTTAAACAACGCTCTGCTGATTGGTCGCGGACACCATCCGCGACCAATTAGCGAGATTGGCGCCAAATTTAAACAACGCTCTGCTGATTGATTGCGGACGCTGGCTGAGATCAATCAGCAGTATTGGCGCAAAATGTAAACAACGCTCTGCTGATTGGTTGAGGCCGCCGGCCGCGACCAATCATCGATTTTGGCGCCAAATTTAAACCCCGCTCTGCATCTTTCTGCTGATTGGTCGCGGTCACCGGCCGCGACCAATCAGCAGTATCGTCGCCAAATTTAAACACCTCTTTGCTGATTGGTCGCGGTCGAGACTAATCAGCGATTTTGGTGCCAAATTTAAACACGCTCTCCAGTCCTCACTGACACGGCTTGCTGATTGGTCGCGGCCGCCGCCCGCGACCAATCAGCGATTTTGGCGCAAAATTCAAACACCGCTCTGCTGATTGGTCGCGGCCGCCAGCCGCGACCAATCAGCGAGATTGGCGCCAAATTTAAACACCGCTCTGCTGATTGGTCGCGGATGGCGGCCGCGACCAATCAGCGAGATTGTGCCAAATTTAAACAACGCTCTTCTGATTGGTCGAGGCCGGCGACCGCGACCAATCAGCAGAGCGATGCAGAGCGGGGTTTAAATTTGGCCCCAAAATCGCTGATTAGTTGCGGTTGCCGGCCTCGACCAATCAGCGATTTTGGCGCAAAATTTAAACACAGCTCTGCTGATTGCTCCCGGTCGGCCGCATACCTATTCTAGAATACCCGATGCATTAGAATCGGGCCACCATCTAGTAGTAATTATATTCTTGTACATAGGAGGCTGTATTATAGTAGTTATATTCTTGTACATAGGAGCAGTATTATAGTAGTTATATTCTTGTACATAGGAGCAGTATTATAGTAGTAATATTCTTGTACATAGGAGCAGTATTATAGTAGTAATATTCTTGTACATAGGAGCAGTATTATAGTAGTAATATTCTTGTACATAGGAGCAGTATTATAGTAGTTATATTCTTGTACATAGGGGGCAGTATTATAGTAGTTATATTCTTGTACATAGGAGGCTGTATTATAGTAGTTATATTCTTGTACATAGGAGCAGTATTATAGTAGTTATATTCTTGTACATAGGAGCAGTATTATAGTAGTTATATTGTATTTAGGGGGCAGTATTATAGTAATTATATTCTTGTACATAGGAGGCTGTATTATAGTAGTTATATTCTTGTACATAGGAGCAGTATTATAGTAGTTATATTCTTGTACATAGGAGCAGTATTATAGTAGTTATATTCTTGTACATAGGAGCAGTATTATAGTAGTTATATTCTTGTACATAGGAGCAGTATTATAGTAGTTATATTCTTGTACATAGGGGGCAGTATTATAGTAGTTATATTCATGTACATGGGAGCAGTATTATAGTAGTTATATTCTTGTACATAGGAGCAGTATTATAGTAGTTATATTCATGTACATAGGAGCAGTATTATAGTAGTTATATTGTATTTAGGGGCAGTATTATAGTAGTTATATTCATGTACATAGGAGCTGTATTATAGTAGTTATATTCTTGTACATAGAGGGCAGTGTTAGAGTAGTTATATTCTTGTACATTGGGGGCGGTATTATAGTAGTTATACAGTTAGGTCCATATATATTTGGACAGAGACAACATTTTTTCTAATTTTGGTTCTAGACATTACCACAATGAATTTTAAACAAAACAATTCAGATGCAGTTGAAGTTCAGACTTTCAGCTTTCATTTGAGGGTATCCACATTAAAATTGGATGAAGGGATTAGGAGTTTCAGCTCCTTAACATGTGCCACCCTGATTTTAAAGGGACCAAAAGTAATTGGACAGATTAAATAATTGTAAATAAAATGTTCATTTCTAGTACTTGGTTGAAAACCCTTTGTTGTCAATGACTGCCTGAAGTCTTGAACTCATGGACATCACCAGAAGCTGGGTTTCCTCCTTTTTGATGCTTTGCCAGGCCTTCACTGCGGTGGTTTTCAGTTGCTGTTTGTTTGTGGGCCTTTCTGTCTGAAGTTTAGTCTTTAACAAGTGAAATGCATGCTCAATTGGGTTGAGATCAGGTGACTGACTTGGCCATTCAAGAATATTCCACTTCTTTGCTTTAATAAACTCCTGGGTTGCTTTGGCTTTATGTTTTGGGTCATTGTCTATCTGTAGTATGAAACGACGACCAATCAGTTTGGCTGCATTCAGCTGGATCTGAGCAGACAGTATGGCTCTAAATACATCAGAATTCATTCTGCTGCTTCTGTCCTGTGTCACATCATCAATAAACACTAGTGAGCCAGTGCCACTGGCAGCCATGCATGCCCAAGCCATCACACTGCCTCCGCCGTGTTTTACAGATGATGTGGTATGCTTTGGATCATGAGCTATACCACGCCTTCGCCATACTTTTCTCTTTCCATCATTCTGGTAGAGGTTGATCTTGGTTTCATCTGTCCAAAGAATGTTCTTCCAGAACTGTGCTGGCTTTTTTAGATGTTTTTTAGCAAAGTCCAGTCTAGCCTTTTTATTCCTGATGCTTATGAGTGGCTTGCACCGTGCAGTGAACCCACTGTATTTACTTTCATGCAGTCTTCTCTTTATGGTAGATTTGGATATTGATACGCCTACCTCCTGGAGAGTGTTGTTCACTTGGTTGGCTGTTGTGAAGGGGTTTCTCTTCACCATGGAGATTATTCTGCGATCATCCACCACTGTTGTCTTCCGTGGGCGCCCAGGTCTTTTTGCATTGATGAGTTCACCAGTGCTTTCTTTCTTTCTCAGGATGTACCAAACTGTAGATTTTGCCACTCATAATATTGTAGCAATTTCTCGGATGGGTTTTTTCTGTTTTTGCAGCTTAAGGATGGCTTGTTTCACCTGCATGGAGAGCGCCTTTGATCGCATGTTTACTTCACAGCAAAACCTTCCAAATGCAAGCACCACACCTCAAATCAACTCCAGGCCTTTTATCTGCTTAATTGAGAAGGACATAACGAAGGGATTGCCCACACCTGTCCATGAAATAGCCTTGGAGTCAATTGTCCAATAACTTTTGGTCCCTTTAAAAGCAGGGTGTCACATGTTAAGGAGCTGAAACTCCTAAACCCTTCATCCAATTTTAGTGTGGATACCCTGAAATGAAAGCTGAAAGTCTGAACTTCAACTGCATCTGAATTGTTTTGTTTAAAATTCATTGTGGTAATGTCTAGAACCAAAATTAGAAAAATGTTATCTTTGTCCAAATATCAGGGGCGGAACTACCGCCCGTGCAACCGGTTCATTGAACGGGGGCCCCTCCAGCCTCCAGCAGGGCCGCCATCAGGGCATGACTGCCCTGACTCCAGTATGGGGCCCGGCCGGTAGGGGCCCCCTCGGGGGCCCCCCTCTTGTGCGTCTCTCTCCTCATGGGGCCCCCGGCCCCATGCTATGCGCCGGGTCCGGGACATTTCAGCGCTGAGCTGCGCTGTTGCAGCAGCGCCTTCATGATTCCCCTGACTTCCGGTCATGTGACGGTGCCGTCACATGGCCGGAAGTCAGGAGAACCTGCTGTCAGCGATTTGGACGAGCGCCAGGATTCTGCAGGGATCGCATGGGGGTAAGTATAACAAGTTTTATTTTTTTTAAAATACAATGAACTAGGAGTGGAGAGATGGGAGAAGCACATGTGTGTGTGTATGTGTGTGTGGGGGGGGGGGGAGATGGGAGATGCACATGTGTGTGTGTGGGGGGGGAGATGGGAGATGCACATGTGTGTGTGTGTGGGGGGGGAGATGGGAGATGCACATGTGTGTGGGGGGGGGAGATGGGAGATGCACATGTGTGTGTGTGGGGGGGGAGATGGGAGATGCACATGTGTGTGTGTGGGGGGGGAGATGGGAGATGCACATGTGTGTGGGGGGGGGGATGGGAGATGCACGTGTGTGGGGGGGGAGATGGGAGATGCACATGTGTGTGGGGGGGGGAGATGGGAGATGCACATGTGTGTAGGGGGGGAGATGGGAGATGCACATGTGTGTAGGGGGGGGAGATGGGAGATGCACATGTGTGTAGGGGGGGGAGATGGGAGATGCACATGTGTGTAGGGGGGGGGAGATGGGAGATGCACATGTGTGTAGGGGGGGGAGATGGGAGATGCACATGTGTGTAGGGGGGGGAGATGGGAGATGCACATGTGTGTGTGGGGGAGATGGGAGATGCACATGTGTGTGTGGGGGGGATGGGAGATGCACATGTGTGTGTGGGGGGGGGGGTGGCAGATGCACATGTGGGGGGGGATGGGAGATGCAGATGTGGGGGGGAGGATGGGAGATGCACATGTGTGTGGGGGGGGGAGATGGGAGATGCACGTGTGTGGGGGGGGAGATGGGAGATGCACATGTGTGGGGGGGAAATGCACGTGTGTGGGGGGGGAGATGGGAGATGCACATGTGTGGGGGGGAGATGGGAGATGCACATGTGTGGGGGGGGGAGATGGGAGATGCACATGTGTGTGGGGGGGAGATGGGAGATGCACATGTGGGGGGAGATGAGAGAGGGGCACATGTGGGGGAGGGGGATGAGAGAGGGGCACATGTGGGGGAGGGGGATGAGAGAGGGGCACATGTGGGGGGGAGGGGGTGAGAGAGGGGCACATGGAGGGGGATGAGAGCTGCACATGGGGGGGTTTGAGAGCTGCACATGGGGGAATTGGGAGTAGGGGGATAATGAGCTGCACATAACGAATGTGGGGTGGGGGAGAGTAAATGATAAATGATGATGGGGTGGTGAGAGCACGGACATGATATAATGAATTGGGGCAGGGGGTGCATGTAAATATTGAATGCGGGGAGCAGGAAGTATAGAGTAGGGGGCGTTGCGGATGCAGGAGTGTGACTGGTAACAAATTGGCGGAAAGAGTAGAGGTTCTAATTAAATTATATATTAAGTGCCTATTTACAGTTAATGGGGGCACAGTGGTGGATTACAATTTATATTTGGAATGGTAGGTTGCCTAATAACTAACCATATATTGATGGTGGATGCACGTCTGTATTCAGCTGCGTAATGTAGAAGTTGGGGAATGTGCTCTAGATAACTGTGTTATTTTATGCAGAGACGAGTCCTGGCTGGAAGACGTGATGGCGGTCTGTGCTGGATGAAGGAGAAAAGCGAAGATGAAGGACTTCACCTAGAGACGTCACCGGTGAGTTAGTCTATTACATGTACACTGTGTATAATGTCACTGGTGATCACTGTATTACCTGTACACTGACACTATATACAGAGCTCCTGTGTATAATGTCACTGGTGATCACTGTATTACCTGTACACTGACACTATATACAGAGCTCCTGTGTATAATTTCACTGGTGATCACTGTATTACCTGTACACTGACACTATATACAGAGCTCCTGTGTATAATGTCACTGGTGATCCCTGTATTACCTGTACACTGACACTATATACAGAGCTCCTGTGTATAATGTCACTGATGATCACTGTATTACCTGTACACTATATACAGAGCTCCTGTGTATAATGTCACTGTATTACCTGTACATTGACACTATATACAGAGCTCCTGTGTATAATTTCACTGGTGATCACTAGATTACCTGGACACTTACGTTATACATACCATGTATAGAGCTCCCGTGTATAATGACACTTATGGTAATATTAGTAATGTGGTGGTAATATTAGTAATGTAGTGGTAATATGTGGTCTGGTCATGGTGTGGCAGTTTTTCTCCCTTCTGTGTGGTATTATTCGGTCACTATGTTGTGGTAATATGTGGTCTGGTCATGGTGTGGCGGTATTCCCTGTATGTGGTATTATTGGTCATTTAAAAAAAAATGTATATGACACATTCCCTTAAAGAAAACTAAATAAAAATATATCTAAAAAGAGTATTGGATATTTTAAGAAAATTTTAATAGGTTAGAGTAGGGCCCGCCCAGAAGAGTCTACCTTATCGTGGTGGCGGCTTTAAAAATCTTTTGGCCAAAACAAAAGCTGATGGCTATGTATGTGGCGCCGTCACATGGCCGAACGTCAGGAGAACCTGGTGGCAGCGACGTGGACGAGCGCCAGGATTCTGCAGGGATTGCATGGGGGTAAGTATAACAAGTTTTATTTTTTTTAAATACAATTAATTAACTAGGAGTGGGGGGAATCAGAGATGCACGGGGGGGATGAGAGATGCACATGGGGGGGGGTGAGAGATGCACATGGGGGGGGTGAGAGATGCACATGGGGGGGTGAGAGATGCACATGGGGGGGGTGAGAGATGCACATGGGGGGGTGAGAGATGCACATGGGGGGGTGAGAGATGCACATGGGGGGGATGAGAGATGCACATGGGGGGGATGAGAGATGCACATGGGGGGGATGAGAGATGCACATGGGGGGGATGAGAGATGCACATGGGGGGGATGAGAGATGCACATGGGGGGGATGAGAGATGCACATGGGGGGGATGAGAGCTGCACATGGGGGGGTGAGAGATGCACATGGGGGGTTATGTTTACATAACTTTGTTGCCTTATGAAGGGCAGGGGGGGCCCCCCAAAATTTCTTGCACAGGGGCCCACTACAGTCTGTGTCCGCCCCTGCCAAATATATATGGACCTAACTGTATTCATGTACATGGGAGCAGTATTATAGTAGTTATATTCTTGTACATAGGGGGCTGTATTATAGTATTTGTATTCTTGTACATAGGAGCTGTATTATAGTAGTTATATTCTTGTACATAGGGGGCTGTATTATAGTAGTTGTATTCTTGTAAATAGGGGGCTGTATTATAGTAGTTATATTCTTGTACATAGGGGGCTGTATTATAGTAGTTATATTCTTGTACATAGAGGGCAGTATTATAGTAGTTGTCTTATTTTACATATGAATTTTCTTCTGTTGGGCAAATTGTATGAAATTCTGATAAACCCTTTTAATGTGGCAGTAGAAGATGTATTTTTGTTCACCATGTATGTGGTTGTATATATTTCCTGAGGTTGGTTGGGGAGGTTTAGTCCATCCCAGAGACAGAAGGAATTAATGTGGGAATATTCGGATGTGATAATAGTTTGTAGCTTTTTGTTTTTTTGCCGAGATCCAATTAAAGTTGTATTTACACTGAAAGATAATCGCTCCTCTGCTCGTTTTCCGGATTTAGGCCATAATAAAGAGCAAATTAGTCAGAAATGGTTTTAACAATTTTTTTTTTTAATTCAAAATCTGTATTTTACATTTTGTGATCTCTAAATTCTTTATCAATGTGAAACATTTTGTACATTTTTTTTTTTATATAGAGTCGAGCTAACTAGCTAATACACAAAAATCCTTTTTATTGCCTTTTTTTATTTTGAAGAGGACACAAAAAATTGGAGGCAATAACTGTAGTTCTATTTTCTGCAGGTTGACTTTTACGCTGACTTTGTCCTTCTGTAGCTGGGAGTTTGCTACAGTTGTTTCTGTTCTAAACCATCAGACTGAGCCTCTTCCTTCTGTATTGATAGATTGTACCAGGATAAGATCTGTAAGAATGTACCAGTGTGAAAAGTATTTGGTCAGTACGAGTCTTCATCCACTGCCGGAAAGCAGAGATCTAGAAATGTGAAGCATTTGAAACATAGTGTTAATCGATGTAAATACTTGTATGCCAAAAATGACAAAAGTATTCTTGGGGTGATACCTTTATTGGCTAACCAGAAAATATATATATATATATATGCAAGCTTTCAGAGCACAGAGGCTCCTTCTTCAGGCGAGATTACCTGGCTTTATGACTCACTACATGGACACAATTCACACCTCCAGATAATTAAACATTCCCAAGGCCTCTCATTTTGCAAAAAAAAACAAACTAATTTGCTCTCCCTAACTTATCTGTAGGAGGCATCACAACTTACACCTCATGAACAAATGTCTTATTGTAACATCTCTCAAATGCTGTGCCTTTTGTCTTATAAATTCATTTGTAATCTCGCCTGAAGAAGGAGCCTCTGTGCTCTGAAAGCTTGCATATATATAGATTTTCTGGTTAGCCAATAAAGGTATCACCCCAAGAATACTTTTGTCATTTTTGGCATACAAGTATTTACATCGATTTTTCTGGCTAGCACGGTGCCACAATATAACTTTGTATTGTACATCATGATAATGGAAGATACCCCAATGTATCGATCACAGATGGATCTGAAAAACCTCCTGAAGAAACTGGCACAAATGAACAGCGACATTTTCTTTCTATCCAGATGCAAAAAGGAAAATTTAATCCCCAAAGGCCTCATAATAAGGAATCCGACTCAGTTTACCTACAATACTCATTTTTCACAGAAACTTTGCTACAGATCATCTGAGAGACTGCGGAATCACCGCATTGGATTTTTCTACAACAAGAAGAAGAAGAGGACCATCCATAAAGAGATAACTTCTCTACAGGGCCGAATACAAGGACCAGATTCATGTCTAATTAAGGAGACATTACAGGATTTTTACAAAAAATTGCAACATCACCTTATTATCAATAAGAAAAAGAAACTTGACAGACTGAGGAAGAAAGCAGGTCTCAATGTAGTTGAAGGTAAGCCCAATTTACAAAATCATTTTAATACATCGTCCTCTGTTGTGAACCTCTCACAGTATGAGCAAAACACAGGAGAAATGAATGTTTTATCAAAGGGACTAACATTCTGTCCTACAAAACAACTTGATACGGCTCAATTTTGTAGTGATATTGAGGAATTCTTCCGCAGATTACGGCTTAAAGAATTCTTTCACAACCATGCAGATATCACACCACAAGATAATCTGAACAACACATCAAAAAAGAAAAAGAGGACAAACTGGACCCCCCAACCTGGGCACAACCAAACTCTAGATCACTACGTAGACTGTTTCCGTAAAAAAGTTAAATCTGACATTTTGGACAGATGCCACAAAGTGCCGCACAATATCAGTATGGAGGAAAGAAAAGCCATACAGTCTTTAAAAGCAAATAACAATATCATCATCAAACCAGCAGACAAAGGAGGAGCTGTAGTCATTATGAACATGTCAGATTACATCCAAGAAGCACACAGACAACTCTTGGATATAAAATACTACTGTAATACTATTGTAGGAACTCGAGGATTCTGATAGCGTGGGGCAATGAACAAGCAGAGACGGGTTTCTTTAATGCAAATAATGTATTTGTGCAACAGCAATAACACCCAAAAACAATATACACATAACCCGTAGTGACATACAATGAAATAAGTCCAGCGATATTAAGTCTTTGGAACCTATATAGCAAGTCTGCAATGTTCTTACGACGGAGTCCTCACACAAATGTGATCAAAAGGAAAGTCTAACAGACTGGTGACGTGGCCACAGGGAAGTCCAAGAACAAGTTCACAAGTTAATCCTAGATGAGGCGTAGATTCAGGGAAGTCCAGAAACAAGTTCACATTTAAGTAATATTCCAGTAAATAGTTCCAGCAGCCCTCACCGGAGGGAGTGAACGAAGGGTTAAACAACAACACAGTTCAGAAACACAGTTCTTACTGGGTGGAGTGAGGCAAGGGTTAAATTCCAAAGTCAACAGGTTAATGATAACACAGTGAGTGTAGCTTACATAGGCAGAGAATGTCCAGAGCCAAAGATTAAAAGCCAAAGCCAGGGCGTGAAGATTAAACTGGTAAATACACACGGGATCTGGGAGATAATAGCAGGACAAGGCAGCTTGACTGAAGGGAAGCAGAAGCAGAATACTCCAGCAAGGAAGCCAGCACCTGAGCCGGGTTTTAAACAAACGAACAGGAAGTAGGGCATACAAAAACAGCAAACTCCATCTTAACAAAGGGCAAAATCATTCACAAGGTTACCTAGAAAACCCGGAATACTGACATTACTCCCCCCCTAAAGACGGCCTCCGGACGGTCCAGGACCAGGCTTGTCCGGGTATCTCTGATGAAACTGAGCGACCTTCAGGGGAGCATTGATGTTACTTACTGGTTCCCAAGAATCGTTTTCGGGAGAGTAACCTTGCCATCTGACTAGATACTGAAGCCGGTTCCTATGAAGTCTCGAATCAACAATATCCTGTACCATAAATTGCTCTTCACCATCAACCAACACTGGTGGAGGGGGAGATACGATACGTCCCTGAAACGTGTTAGGAGAGACCGGTTTTAATAAAGAAACATGAAATACTGGGTGTACCTTTAAAGTCCGTGGTAGCTTCAGCCGACAAGGCAACAGAGCTCACAATCCCAGTGATCTTGAATGGACCGATGAATTTCTGTCCCAGTTTCTGCGAAGGAACACCCAATCTTAGATTCTTGGTAGACAACCAAACCGCGTCTCCTACCTTATACATAGGTGCCGGTTTCCGGAACCTATCGGCCGACTTCTTGTAATGCTCCTGTGCTACGGTCAGGGTGTCCTTCAAAACTTCCAGATTACGTTGCAACACCGCCACTCTATCTTCAACCGCCGGTACCGAAATAGCAACCGGAGACCTAGGCAAAATATTTGGATGATATTCCAGATTGGCAAAAAAAAGGCGTTACCTTCGTAGAACTGCTCTGAGAGTTGTTGTATGAAAATTCCGCTAAAGGAAGTAGCTTCAGCCAATCGTCCTGCAAATGACTGACGTAACAGCGTAGATATTGCTCCAAGGTTTGATTTGTCCGTTCGGTCTGTCCGTTGGTCTGAGGATGGTATGCAGAAGACAAGCAAACATTAATGTGGAGCGCAGAACAAAATCCTTTCCAGAATCTAGAGGTAAATTGTATTCCCCGGTCAGAAATGATCTCATCTGGTACCCCATGCAGCCGGAAAACGTTCTGGATAACCAGATCCACTGTCTCTGTAGCTGAGGGAAGACCGGTACACGGAATGAAATGAGCAGCCTTCGTTAAACGATCTACTACCACCAAAATAGTATTTTTACCGCCAGAGGTGGGTAACTCCACAATAAAGTCCATCGAAATAGACCCCCAAGGGCGAGACGGTACAGGTAGCGGTTTAAGAAGACCAGTAGGTGACACGCGAGGAACTTTGTACCGGGCACAAACCTCACAAGAGCGGACATAGTCATTCGCATCTTTCAAACAGGTAGGCCACCAAAAAAAACGACTTAAAAATTCCTGCGTCTTCTGTACCCCCCTATGACCAGCCAATACAGAGTCATGGACCAATTTGAGAATTCGAAGTCTCACAGCCTCTGGGACATAAATACATCGATCTCTAAGCCACACACCATTCCGAAGGACAAGATTCACGTTGTCAGGTGGAGCAGCAAGAAATACGTCACCGTCATAGGCCAGCTTGATCTCCTGCCACAAGTCCCGGTCCTGGAGCACTCCTACGAAATTGGCATCAGACAAGATGGTCTTAGACGGGGTCCCAGGCACAGAGTCCACCGTATGGATTCGGGATAATCCCATTACGTGAACCTGGGCGGTACGAAATAATAAAATTAAACTGGTTCAAGAACAAACTCCACCTAGCTTGTCGAGGAGAAAGACACCTGGCAGACTTAAGGAATTCCAAATTACGATGATCCGTGAGTACTACTACCTGTTGAGTTGCTCCCTGCAAATGGTGTCTCCATTCCTTAAAGGCGGAAATAATTGCCAAAAGTTCCTTATCTGCAATATCATAGTTCAGTTCAGCAGAAGATAATCTACGAGAAAAGAAGGCACACGGGTGCAGCAAACCTTTGTCTCCGGTACGTTGTGAGAGGATAGCTCCCAATGCACAGTCAGAAGCGTCCACCTCCACGATGAAAGGCAGTGCAGGATCCGGATGCATCAATAACGGAGCCGTGGTAAAACAAACCTTGAGGCGATCAAAGGCTCCCTGAGCTTGCGAAGACCATACAAACTTCTTCCCTTTCTTGGTGAGGAGAGTGATGGGACGGACAACTTCTGAGAAATTTCGGATGAAACGTCTATAAAAGTTAGCGAAACCAATGAATCGTTGTACCTCTTTAATGTTTCCAGGTACCGGCCAGTCTAAGATTGCCTGGATCTTGCTAGACTCCATATTCAATCCCTGAGGAGAAATAATATAGCCTAAAAATTGGATTTCAGAGCAATGAAATTCACACTTTTCGAGTTTGATGTACAAATGATTATCTCTCAGACGTCTAAGCACGGTCTTAATGACGCGCCCCTGGGCCTGTGTCGTGCGGCATCGCGCGCACGGGGGCTTACCCGGAGCCGGATCAGATGGGGGGGTAGTAGTCTCGTGGCGGTGACCCGGTCCGTGCCCAGGGAGTCAAACTGAGCGGCAGTATTTAGCAGTAGATGTTAGAATGTTCGACTACGCCACCCGTGGATTGCGGTTACGGAACCGCCGCTGCACTGCAGACCGCTGAGGCCGGTGTTGTTGGTGCAGCTGAGAATGAGATGACTCCCCACGGGAGGAGTATGGCCTCAGGGCAGATATGTTTAGAGATGATGATGGGAGTGATGGTGCGGGCGTCCCAGTGCCGATGGTGCAGGTGTGACGACAGGAACACAGAGGCGGGAAGTGCAGTTTCAAAAGCTTTACTCACAGTTCTTTATCAGGTCCCTTGTGCACAGTAGGACCACCCGAGTCATGCTGCGTCCACCAGGTCAAGGACTCGGCCAACTCCCAGGCAATTCCAGAGCGTGGTCCAGAGCTCCCCTCTCTTCCTTCCTACTGGCCGTCCCCACCAGGGACCCACCTATGTCCGGCTTCCTCGGGCCTTATGGGGGTAAAACCTCTCTCCGGTTTCCCTGACCCTATGTGGCGTGCCTTCCTGGTGGATGTGGCGAGGGGTCGTGCCAAAGCTTGACCACGACCTCCGGTTCCTGGCTAAGGATGATTGACCTCCACGAGTTTGGGATCCGGTACCCTTCTCTGCCAACCCTTCACCCGTTTTAGTTCACTCGTGGGATCTCAGGGTTCCCTCTGCTTGCGTCTCTGGGCCTTTCTCAGTGTTCCTCTTCTTCTTTCTCTCTCTCTGCTTCAGGCCTGGCTCTGGAGCTGGGCCCAGACGGAGCCACAGCTCCCTGTCAGCCCTCTCTGGCTGAGCTCCTCTCTGAACAGACCCTGTCTAAAGATGGTGCCCACCTTATATACTCCCTCTGACACCCGAGCCCAGGTGACTAGCACCCAATGGGCTCCTACCTATGCCCAGAGTCCCTCCCCTATCTGCTCCTACACTACTGGGATGTTCCTCCCCCCTCCCCACTCCAGCCAGGGACAGACACTGTCGTACCTGCACATCTACCTGGTGGGAGTACCGTTGTTCTGTCCCCCGGAAATGGGGTGAGTGTAGTGCATGCAGCTATCTGAGCTCTGTCCCACACTCCATCCTTACCCGGGAGTGGAATACCACACCTCTGGTTTGAGGTGCAATACCCCTGTAGCAGCCGAGTCCTCGGGGTGCTACATTAACATGTTCCCGATGTTCCTGTAAGGAATCAGAGAAGATCAAAATGTCATCCAGGTAAATTACCACATATTGGTCCAATAAATCCCTGAAAATATCGTTGGCTAAATATTGAAAAGCAGCAGGAGCGTTACAGAGTCCGAATGGCATCACCAAATATTCATAATGTCCATACGGCATCTAAAAGCTGTCTTCCATTCGTCTCCGGGACGTATACGAAGTAGATTATATGCCCCGCGAAGATCTAATTTGGTAAATACTTTGGCCTGGCGAACTCTTTCCAACAATTCCGGAATTAGCGGCAATGGGTACCTGTTACGAATGGTTACCTTATTTAACTCCCGGTAGTCAATGCAGGGTCTTAGAGTCCCATCCTTCTTCTTTACAAAGAATATAGGGGCTCCCGCTGGTGAAGAAGATGGTCGGATAAACCCCTTGGCTAAATTCTCATCTATATATTCTCGTAATGATTTTAATTCCGGAGCCGCCAGCGGGTAAACATGGCCGAAAGGAATCGCTGCCCCAGGAAGCAATTCTATGGGGCAATCATATGGTCTATGTGGGGGAAGTTGATCTGCCTTCCTCTTGTCACAAACGTCCGAGAATTCCTGGTAAACCAGAGGGAGAGTAGGTACCTGTATTGCCTCTTCCAAATTCTGGGTGACTGGAACCGCTACCGTTGGACTGATGGTAGGACTACACTTCGGGAGGAAGGATATCTCCTTGGTTTCCCAATTGATGTTTGGATTTTGAGACCGTAACCAGGGAATTCCTAAAATTACAGGAAAATGAGGAGAAGATATTAACATGAATGAAAGTGTTTCTTGATGGTCTGGTTCCATCTTACACTCCAGAAGCACTGTCTCCCGATCTACTGGTCCAGAAACTAATGGGGAACCATCCACCGTTTCCATAGTGACTGGTGAAGTTCTTAGTTGCGTCTTTATACCATGTTCCCTGGCAAAAGAAGAATCCATGAAATTCCCACTTGCTCCAGAGTCTATCATGGCAGAACTTGATATCCACTGTCCCTCCCACTGAATCTGAATAGGAAGAGAACAATGTGAATATTTCTCCCCTTGGTCTTTAGGGGAAGTCGGCATCAATATAGGGGGAAAAACAGCATCTAGATGTAGACTGGTCTCCGAAACTTCAGACTCAGCGTCAGTGTTATCATAATCCCCTACTACCGCCAACACCTTGTTGGGTCGCCTGGGACATTTAGGACAATTGATAAGGAAATGGTCTGATTGGCCACAATAAAAACATAAACGCTCACGGAGACGGTATTCGCGGCGTTCATTACTCTCACGTTTTTGTAGCGAGTCCACCTGCATAGGCACCTCCTCGGCCTCCCGCAAGTTTTTGCCTGTGATTTCCCTAGACGGAAGAGAGAAATTAGTGATGCGATTTACAGCTGCCCATTTTTCTTGTCTGCGTTCAGTTAGACGGATATCAATACGTACACAGTGTTGTAAAAACAACTCAAACTCCTGTGGAGACTCTGAACGAGCTAGCTCATCCTTGATTGCACTGGACAAACCCTTTCTAAAGATTGGCAATAAAGCATTGTTATCCCAGTTGGTGTCCACCACTAACCTTTTAAATTCAGTAACATATTCTATGACTGAACGTTTCCCCTGGCGTAAGGAAAGCAAGGCAGATTCAGCGGTAGCACGGCGGTTGGGATCGTCGAACATTTGTGCCATGGCTGTCAGAAAATCATCCAAATTATTTAGACGGGTATCATGACTTTCAACCATAGGATTTGCCCAAGCCAGTGCCCGTGAGGTCAACAACATGATAATACATAGAACCTTAGATCTATCAGACCGGTAATAGGAAGCATGTATGACGCGCCCCCTGGGCCGTGTTCAGGGGATACCCGGAGCCGGATCTGGATAGGGGTAGTAGTCCTTGTGGCGGTGACCCGGTCCGTGCCCAGGGTGTCAAACTAAGTGGCAGTCTATGGCAGTAGATGTTAGATGACTACGCCACCCGTTGAATGCAGCTTTAGAGCTGCTGCTGCAGGGCAGACCGCTGAGGCCGGTGGTAGGATTGTGCAGCGTGGTAGTATAACCCCCAACGGGAGGGGTATGGCCTCAGGGCAGCCGACGTGGATGATGGGGGTAGCAGGAACCACTCGGAGACGGTACGGTGTAGTTTAGGGTCTTTACTGGTAACAAAGATAGACCCTCCCGGAGTACTGGCTAGCGATTGGGGCCTGGTCAGTCCTTGAGCAGATGGGATCTCCCCTGGCCAGGTGAAGTTGTAGGCCTCCCAAACTAACGATACTCTTCTGGCTACCTTGCTAGAGGTGGGTATAAGTAGCCCACGTCCCTGAGTGTACCGTGCGGTGCTCACCCGTATGGCCGGTGACTCGGGGCCTTCTTGTAGCTTCCGCTCCACGACGGCGGTGCTGGTCCCACGCGTGTGACCGTGCCTTCGGGTTTCTGGGCCAGAGGACCTGCAATCCCCTGCCGGTCGGTTTCTGCTGCTGGATAGGAGTTAATCCCCACAGCCTCGGACTCCGGGTCCGGTGATAACTTCTCAGTCTGGGCGAGCTCTGCAGCTGCCAGCCCCTGACTCCTTGTAACACTGCTCCCACAGAGCTCCTGGTGTGATTCTCCTATAGCTGCTTCTCTGTCTCTACTTCTTCTTTTTACTCACTAACCCTGCCTCAGCCCCAGGTTTATATAGGGGAAGTTCTTCCCCTCCCAGGACTGGGCAGGAGGTGTGGCATGCATAGGATTCCTGACCAAGAGACCTCCCACCAGCTCTCAGACATAATATTGCATTACTGTGGAAACCAGACCCCTGGGGTGCCACATTCCCCCCTAGTGAAATTTAGTACTCCGGGACTAAACATACTTTTTGTAAACATAACAGGGTTAACAATAACAATAAAATACAATTAGGAAACACACAAAGATGGTCACGGCGTGTCCGCAAACGGGTGCAGTCTTTGAAGAAAACAAAGGTGTCCATTTCACCAAAACAGGGAGACGTAACCAGGTAGGGGTCTGTCCTGCCCCGAGTCCTTAACAGTCTTTAGTCCGTCCTGGGTTACGCTCCAACTATACACAAAGGATTCCCGGTAAATCCATAAACGATACCTATAAATAACTAGAAATACATAATTATACACAAGCAACTATAAACAGGTAAACATTATAAGATAGCTTAAACATTTAGATCCTCCAACGTGCGGGTAACTGGCCTCTAGTGGCCCTAGTGGACCTACGGAGCTGACTGTCTGGCCCTGAACTACAGGGTGTAGGAGCTGTCAAGGGTAAACTGGGCAGCTGTCTATGGGCCCTTTGGCTCACTAGGGGTACGGCAGGCTCACTATAAGCAGAGGGTTGATTTTCCGGGTCTGCTTGTGTAGAGTCTTCTGCCTCCTGGACCGGCTGTTCTTCCAGCTCTACCGGTTGCTCCGTAGGTACTTGGGATGATGGTTGGAGGAAGGTGAGTACGGGTACCACAACCGCACCATTGACTTGAGTCCAAGACCGAGGGAAGTCTCCGAGCACAATACTAACCATATCTTCCCTTTCCTCTACGGGTCGATGGTCTTCTTGTTCCTCTTCAGGGTTCCGTAGCTGTTCAGGACACTTTTTCAGGTGATCCCGGGATACAATGGCTATGGTTTCCCCTCCGTCTTTACTGATGGTACAGACCTTCGGGTTCTCGTGGCTTGAGGGCAGTACGGTGTACGGGTCCTTCTCCCACTGGTCGTCCAACTTGTGGAGCCGTCTTTTCCTCTTCAAGACCTGCTCTCCGGGTACCAGGGGAACAGCGGGAGCATACTGGTTATAAGTTTTCTCTTGTCTTTCCCTAGCTTGACAGAGACTTCGCTCCACACTCTCCTGTACTTTCCGGTACTGCTGCTGCCTCTCTGTGTCCCAGTCTGCTTCTGGTGAAGTGTCCTCGGGTGTCAGGACTCCCATTTCCAGGTCAACAGGTAACTTACCAGGTCTCGCCCTCATTAGGTAAGCCGGGGTGCAGTTGGTGGAACCTACCGGGATGTGGTTGTATAGGTCCACCAGATCGGGCAGCTTCTCAGGCCACAGACTGCGTTCTTCCAGGGGCAATGTTTTCAGAAGATCCATTACCACCTGGTTCATTTTCTCACAAAGTCCATTAGTTTGCGGATGATAGGGTGTCGTCCTTATCTTCCGGCAGCCATACAGATTGCAGAATTCCTGGAAGATCTCTGCTTCAAAGGCAGGTCCCTGGTCCGTCAGCACTTGGTCCGGGTACCCGTGTGGACGGCAGAAGTGCTGCTGGAAGGCTCTAGCTGCTGTTTGAGCCGTTAAGTCCTTGACGGGGACGACAACCAAGAACCGGGAGTAATGATCCACGATGGTTAGCGCGTAGACGTAGCCACTTCTGCTTGGGGTCAGTTTTACATGATCCAAGGCTACCAGTTCCAACGGCTGCCGGGTGACGATGGACTGCAGGGGAGTCTTCTGGCTGGCACGGTCCTTCCTTCTTAGGTTGCACGGGCCACAGTCTCTGCACCACCTCTCGATGGTTCCCCTCATGCTTACCCAGTGGAACCGCCCGCGCAGCAGGAACTCCAGCTTCTTCCATCCGAAGTGTCCAGCCCCGTCGTGGTATGCCTCCATCACCATGGCTGCGTCTCTTCATGGCACCACTACTTGCCAGACGAGTTCATGCGTCCGGGAGTTAAACATTCGGCGGCACAACTTCCCCTTATAAAGGAACAGTCGACTCTTCTCAGCCCACAGTTGCTTGGCTTCTTCCGGAGCGTCTGGGTCAAGGCGAGCCTCTGGCCGAGTCAGCATCTCCTTTACCAGCCGGACGGCAGGGTCGCTGTCTTGCGTTTCCGCCCAGTTGTAGTGAGGCAAGGGGTTAAACGTAGCGGCTTGCTTACTCCCTACCCGGTGGGAACACTGGCTAGTCCCATGACGGTGAAACGCGGGGAGTTCGACTTCTTCCAGTTCCTCTGGATCTTCTCCTACGTCCGGTAGATGTGGCATCCTGGACAGGGCGTCCGCGTTGGTATTGGAGCGTCCTGCCCGGTATTTGATTGTGAACTCGTAGTTGGACAGACGAGCCATCCATCTCTGCTCTAGGGCACCGAGTCTTGCTGTGTCCAGGTGTGTCAACGGGTTGTTATCCGTGTACACGATGAACCGGGAAGAAGCGAGGTAGTGCTTAAAGCGTTCGGTGACTGCCCACACCACTGCCAGGAACTCTAGCTTAAATGAGCTGTAATTCTCAGGGTTTCTCTCGGTGGGTCGCAGTTTTCGGCTGGCGTAAGCGATTACTCGTTCTTTCCCCTGCTGGATCTGGGACAGCACAGCTCCTAGCCCGATGTTACTTGCATCAGTGTAGAGGATAAAGGGCTGGCTGTAATCGGGGTACGCCAGGATTTCATCCCCCGTGAGGGCCATCTTCAGCTGGCGGAAGGACTCTTCTTCTAACTTCTCCCATCTGAAGGGCGGCTTCTGGTTCTTGGCCTTCCGGGACTGGCCTATCAGGAGGTCCTGCATAGGAGCTGCCTTTTTGGTGAAACCGGGGATGAATCTGCGGTAATAGCCTACCAACCCAAGGAACTGCCGCACTTCCTTTATACTGGAGGGACTTGGCCATTCCTTAATTGCGGTGATCTTATCAGGGTCGGGAGCCACTCCGTCAGCGCTCACCACGTGTCCCAGGTACTGCACCTTTGGCTTCAGGAGGTGACACTTAGAGGGTTTCACCTTCAGGCCGTAACTTGCCAGGGCTTCGAACACTTCCGCCAGATGTTTCAGGTGGTCCTCATAAGTCTTGGAATATACGATGACATCGTCCAGGTACAACAGGACCGTCTCGAAGTTTTTGTGTCCCAGACAGCACTCCATTAATCGTTGGAAGGTTCCTGGTGCGTTACAAAGTCCAAACGGCATACAGGTAAACTCGCTAAGTCCCATCGGGGTGGTGAATGCGGTCTTCTCCCGGTCCGCCTCTGCTACAGGAACCTGCCAGTACCCGCTAGTGAGATCCAAGGTAGAGAAGAAGTTAGCAGATCTTAAAGCGGCCAAAGACTCCTCTATCCTTGGTAAAGGGTACGCATCCTTGTGTGTGATACGGTTGATTTTCCGGTAATCTACACACATCCTCATAGTGTTGTCTTTCTTTTTGACTAAAACTAGTGGGGCTGCCCAGGGGCTACAGCTATCCCGGATTACCCCAGCCTCCTTCATGTCTCCAAGCATCCCCTTGGCGTGTTGGTAATGTGCAGGGGGTACGGGTCGATACCTCTCTTTTATGGGAGGATGATCTCCCGTGGGGATGTGGTGTTCTACCCCCTTGACTCGCCCGAAGTCTAACGGGTGTTTACTAAACACTCTCTCGTACTCTTGAACCACCCGATAGACTCCCTGTTTCTGGTGGGAGGGAGTGGAGTCAGTACCCAAATGTAGTTGCTGACACCAATCCTCCATTGTTTTCTTAGAGCCGTTACCTTCCTCCGGGTGAGATGGAGGCAAGGGTTCCACAGACTGTATAGAGTTTTGGTTGATGGTATATAATTTGGCTAGCGTGGCATACCGGGGTAGGTACACTTCCCTCTTCCCGATATTTATTAGGCGAACGGGCACCCTCCCATGGCGTACATTAACCACCCCCCGTGCTGTCAAAATGGTGGGCCTACTGTCCGAGTAAACTGGTTCTACCATTGCCTGGTAATCCCTACCTCTCGGACCAATAGCTGCTCGGCACCAAATCATCATTTCACTTTTTGGGGGCATGGCAATAGGGAAAGGGTCACACATTCTTACGCTACCAATCTCACCGCCGGAGAGTTCCACCTGTTGCCGTCGCATCAGTGCCCGGATCTCTTTCTGGAGCACTCGCTGCTCGCCGGAGCTGGTGTTCTTGGCAACCTGTTGTAAAAGGAAAATCACCTCTGCAAGACAATTTTCAATTACATTAGTTCCTAGCGTTATCTTTGGGTGACTCTCGTATTTGTCAATCTCTACAATAATCAGTCCCTGTGCTGCCAGTTCGACTCTACCAATTTTAATGGTCGCCTCTTTAAATCCGATCTGTGGCACGGGCTGACCATTGCTGGCGATGATACTCAAGTCATCGTCAGGGTGGCGGGTTATATCCGAGTCATTCCAGTACTGCTTGAAGAGCACGTACGGGATGGTGGTGACCTGTGACCCGGTGTCCAGTAGGGCACTCATAGGGATGCCATCCAGTACCACAGGCAAGACTGGACGTCCTCCGACATATTTGTCACGCCAGTTCGATGGGCCTGGTGATCTTTTTCCTGGGGGTTGGCCCTCTACCCCCAGGTTGTGCCAGTTTAAAGGACAGTACCTTGCCATATGTCCGGGTTGATTGCAGCGGCGGCAGATGGGTCGTCCGTCCTCGTTGTACCGGTCACTGGGTCTTCCTCTGGCCGGTGGGGTCCTCCTTGGTCGATGCCACGGGATGTCCTCCGGTCCGGATGCCAGCTGGATCTTCCCTGGAGTGGAAGCCTGTAAAGACTGCACAGTTCGAGTTAACGCAGCAACGCTTTTAGCTAGCTCTTGGACCTGATGGTGCAGGTCTGGAGCCGGGTCATTGTTCAAAGCCTGCGCATCAGCCCCCACAGGCCCTGCCGACAAGGGCGCCGCCTCCTGGTGGTAAGTGATAGCTGGGCGCCTGTGGGTCACAACGCCATCCGGTGCCGGTTCTCGGAGCACCCGGATGGCTCTGTCCTTGAACTGTGCAAATCCCAGATGAGGGTCCTGTAGGGCCATTGCCCACAACTGGGTTCGGTGGGCATTGCAATATAAACCCTCTATAAATTGTTCAGTCAACAGCCTGTCCTCGTCTCCCACGCCGTCAGGGTCAGTCTGCTTAACGGCTCTCAGGGCCTCTTGTAGGTTCAGGGCATAGTCCCTTATACTCTCATGGGCCCGCTGTTTGCACCCGTAGAATCTAAGCTTGATCTCGGCTGAGGTGCGGGTATCAAAGGTGTCCCTCAGCCGGGTTAGTATCCCTGCGACAGTCCTCCCCCCAGGTGGCCAGGACTTTACCTCCCTTCGGGCTGCTCCGGTTAATTGGGCCACCAGGATGCTCACTTTTTGCTCTTCTGTGAGGGGGTACACCTGGAAGAGGCTATCCAGCCTTTCTCTAAAGTCCTGCAGGGTATGTGACTCCCCTGAGTACTGGGGTAGCCAGGCTGCCCCCGGAATATAGGGCATGGTGAAAGGCATGACCGCGACAACGGTGGCGCTGGCGGGGGTTGAAGCGGTGAAGCTCTCCTCCGTATCCCACATTCTTCTCCCCCCTAGTGGACCGTGGCCTACCTTGCGATGATCCTCTTCCGTAGGCTGCGGCTCCGCAGTGGATCGTCAGGGTTGAGGACCTTCCGTCGCGCTCCTGTGACGTCGGCGTCTGCTGGGCTCCTTCCAGGACCTTACGCAACGTCCGGACGTGAGGCGGGGCTTCAGTTCTCGCGGGCTTTTCGGAGTCCACGCCCCTCTTCTTCCCGCGCGGCGTCCTCAAGATGGCGTCCAACGGCAGGAAAACTCCACGGATGGCGGGAAGAAGGCTGAAGATGGCGCCGGATGGCGGGAATCTTCACAGATGGCGGGAATCTTCACCACAGGTGAGTTTGAAAGTCTCTTTTTCAGGCACGCAGTACCCGGTGGTTGCGGGCACGAAATCCTGCCGACTACGCCAAAGTTGACGCGCCCCCTGGGCCGTGTTCAGGGGATACCCGGAGCCGGATCTGGATAGGGGTAGTAGTCCTTGTGGCGGTGACCCGGTCCGTGCCCAGGGTGTCAAACTAAGTGGCAGTCTATGGCAGTAGATGTTAGGTGACTACGCCACCCGTTGAATGCAGCTTTAGAGCTGCTGCTGCAGGGCAGACCGCTGAGGCCGGTGGTAGGAGTGTGCAGCGTGGTAGTATAACCCCCAACGGGAGGGGTATGGCCTCAGGGCAGCCGACGTGGATGATGGGGGTAGCAGGAACCACTCGGAGACGGTACGGTGTAGTTTAGGGTCTTTACTGGTAACAAAGATAGACCCTCCCGGAGTACTGGCTAGCGATTGGGGCCTGGTCAGTCCTTGAGCAGATGGGATCTCCCCTGGCCAGGTGGAGTTGTAGGCCTCCCAAACTAACGATACTCTTCTGGCTACCTTGCTAGAGGCGGGTATAAGTAGCCCACGTCCCTGAGTGTACCGTGTGGTGCTCACCCGTATGGCCGGTGACTCGGGGCCTTCTTGTAGCTTCCGCTCCACGACGGCGGTGCTGGTCCCACGCGTGTGACCGTGCCTTCGGGTTTCTGGGCCAGAGGACCTGCAATCCCCTGCCGGTCGGTTTCTGCTGCTGGATAGGAGTTAATCCCCACAGCCTCGGACTCCGGGTCCGGTGATAACTTCTCAGTCAGGTCGAGCTCTGCAGCTGCCAGCCCCTGACTCCTTGTAACACTGCTCCCACAGAGCTCCTGGTGTGATTCTCCTATAGCTGCTTCTCTGTCTCTACTTCTTCTTTTTTTACTCACTAACCCTGCCTCAGCCCCAGGTTTATATAGGGGAAGTTCTTCCCCTCCCAGGACTGGGCAGGAGGTGTGGCATGCATAGGATTCCTGACCAAGAGACCTCCCACCTGCTCTCAGACATAATATTGCATTACTGTGGAAACCAGACCCCTGGGGTGCCACATGTACATCAAAGAATAATATACATTGGTTAACAAACCCACGGAATTGACTTCGGTCACCATTAAACCGGAATGGAGGCATTTTGGGCATACTAGTGGATGATGTAGGCTCAGTAGGTAAGGCCTCCCGGACTTCTAACTTAGTACGTAGATCTTGGAGAGCCTGACCAAACACCTGTGCGTTGTGGTCAACCTGGGATGCCATGTCTCTAATCTTATTGTGTAAAACCTCTATCTCCTGCTGCAAGGAGTTAATTATGGTGAACACCTTGTCTGCCCGTGTCTCCGTCATTGCCCCAGCAGAATCCTCTTTTTGGCTGGAGTATCCTGTAATACTATTGTAGGAACTCGAGGATTCTGATAGCGTGGGGCAATGAACAAGCAGAGACGGGTTTCTTTAATGCAAATAATGTATTTGTGCAACAGCAATAACACCCAAAAACAATATACAGATAACCCGTAGTGACATACAATGAAATAAGTCCAGCGATATTAAGTCTTTGGAACCTATATAGCAAGTCTGCAATGTTCTTACGACGGAGTCCTCACACAAATGTGATCAAAAGGAAAGTCTAACAGACTGGTGACGTGGCCACAGGGAAGTCCAAGAACAAGTTCACAAGTTAATCCTAGATGAGGCGTAGATTCAGGGAAGTCCAGAAACAAGTTCACATTTAAGTAATATTCCAGTAAATAGTTCCAGCAGCCCTCACCGGAGGGAGTGAACGAAGGGTTAAACAACAACACAGTTCAGAAACACAGTTCTTACTGGGTGGAGTGAGGCAAGGGTTAAATTCCAAAGTCAACAGGTTAATGATAACACAGTGAGTGTAGCTTACATAGGCAGAGAATGTCCAGAGCCAAAGATTAAAAGCCAAAGCCAGGGCGTGAAGATTAACCTGGTAAATACACACGGGATCTGGGAGATAATAGCAGGACAAGGCAGCTTGACTGAAGGGAAGCAGAAGCAGAATACTCCAGCAAGGAAGCCAGCACCTGAGCCGGGTTTTAAACAAACGAACAGGAAGTAGGGCATACAAAAACAGCAAACTCCATCTTAACAAAGGGCAAAATCATTCACAAGGTTACCTAGAAAACCCGGAATACTGACAACTACACTCCACTTCAGGAAGATCCCACCAAAAAATACACAGAGGAACTAACACATATCATCAATGGGTTTGATTCTACTTCATCCTCACTACTGGAACTAATACCAGACAATCCCCAAACAGGTACCTTCTACATGTTTCCTAAAATACATAAAGGAGGTAATCCTGACAGGCCAATCACTTCTGGCATTGGGACATTAACAGAAAATATCTCAGGCTGGGTGGAGAATATTCTGAAACCCCTGGTGAGACGCACACCCAGCTATATCCAGGACACCACGGATAGCCTCTGCAAACTGTCAGCTCTCGGCCCACTTCCGGAGGACACAATACTAGCCGCCATGGATGTAGAGTCTCTCTACTCCAACATTCCTCATGAGGATGGGATTGTAGCAAGCAAACATTTCCTACAAAAAAACAATCTGGCTACAGAACCAACTCTGCAATTCATCAGGTTTGTGCTCCATCACAATTATTTCTCCTTTGGGAACAATTTATACCAACAATGTATGGGTAGCGCCATGGGAAGCAAAATGTCCCCACAATATGCTAACCTATTTATGGCTAAACTACAGGAGGAGTTTTTGTCATCTTGCTCTATTAAACCTCTAGCATACTTCCGCTACATTGATGATCTGCTAATAATCTGGACAGGCTCAAAAGATGATCTGCTGACCTTCCACGATAACTTCAACAGGTTCCACCCAACCATCAAGCTCACCCTCAACTTCTCAAAATCCCAAATACATTTTCTGGACATGACCATATATATCAAAGACAACACCATACAGACATCAATTTACCATAAGCCCACAGGACGTCCAGCATATCTTAGATGGAACAGCTTTCATCCAAGACGCACAAAAAAATCCATCATCTACAGTCAAGCTCTGAGGTACTTTCGAATCTGTTCAGACAGCAAGGACAGAAAACTGCAGCTACTATCCCTGAGGAATACATTCCTACAACAAGGATCCCATCCACTGGTAATAGATGAACAAATTCACAGAGCTACAAGGATACCAAGAAGTAGCCTCCTGGATTACAGACAAAGGGAGGACAACAACAGGCGCCTCTTGTGGTCACATACAACCCCCACATGAACATCCTAAGGAAAATTGGTGCTGATCTCCAACCCATATTCCACAGAGACCACAAACTGAAAGAAATATTCCCAGAACTACCACTTCTCTCCTACAAACAGCCCCCTAACTTAAGGAATCTCCTTGTCAGAAGTGTCCTCTGATCACCATCAGTGACGGGCACATTCCCATGTAAAAACGAAAAATGCAAAACTTGTACCCACATATTACCATCAAATACAGTCTGTATACCTAACACAAATCAGGACTACAAAATCATGGATGTCTTTTCATGTACATCCTCCAGTGTGGTGACATGATACAATGTACAAGGTGTCCGGAAGGAGTTTATATTGGAGAAACGATGCAAAAACTGCAAACAAGAATGAATTTACACAGACACACAATTAAGAATGAACAGGACACACCTGTGGGAAAACATTTCTCTGGCCGGGGACACTGTATGAAAGATCTAAAAGTTTTAATACTAAAAGGTCACTTCAAGGGCAACAGAGAAAGAAAACTTTGGGAATTCAAATTGATAAGGATGTTCAATTCACTGACAACAGGACTAAATATAACACCTGGCTTTATGACTCACTACATGGACACAATTCACACCTCCAGATAATTAAACATTCCCAAGGCCTCTCATTTTGCAAAAAAAAAAAAAAAAACTAATTTGCTCTCCCTAACTTATCTGTAGGAGGCATCACAACTTACACCTCATGAACAAATGTCTTGTTGTAACATCTCTCAGATGCTGTGCCTTTTGTCTGATGAATTCATTTGTAATCTTGCCTGAAGAAGGAGCCTCTGTGCTCTGAAAGCTTGCATATATATATATATAATTTCTGGTTAGCCAATAAAGGTATCACCCCAAGAATACTTTTGTCATTTTTGGCATACAAGTATTTACATCGATTTTTCTGGCTAACACAGTTCCACAATATAACTTTGTATTGTACATCAAACATAGTGTTAGAAAGTTCAGAAAATTCCATTTTGCAATGATTAAAGTTCCGTTGTGAATTTTAGCGTGACTGGACCGTTCTTACGGAAATGTTTCCTGCCTCCTTCACTTAGATTCAGATCATACAGATAGTCAGACACCGCATTATCTCTGATACTATGGCCGATACAGCGCACATATAGATTATACAATAGAGTCCAAAAGTTTTGCTTTTTTTTTTTTAAAATGTGATAACTTCTGTCTGGTTGTTGTGATGTCATTTCCCTGGTGAGGAATTGAAAGTGCATGAAGTTGTCATCATACAAGACCTTAATTGTAACCAAAATGCTTTTGAATATCATTCATATTCTCTGAAACAAGACCAAGAAAGGAAAAATTCTGCCGGGGTATGTAAACTTTTGAGCACAACTGTATCCTTGTTCATGGTAGCATTCATATTTCCATCAATTCTATGCCAAGGGCCAATGGCAGATGCAGAAAAGCAGCCCAAAACCATGAGATTGCCACCACCATGTTTCACTGTAGGCGTTTGGTACCTTAGATCATTACGTTTTCCAATTCTGCAGTATATACAGTGCTGCCATCACTACCAAACAGATTGAACTTGGATTCATCCGACCCCAACACCTTAGACCAATCTGTCTCTTTCCGTTGGCCGTGTTCTTTGGCAAACACAAGTCGGACCTTCCTTTTCTTTGCAGAGATGAAAGGCTTCTTGACTGGAACTCGTGCATTCAGCCCTACTGCTTAGTCGTCGCGACTCACTTTGACCCCATATTCTTTGTTCATTTTGTGGACATCAGATACTGACTTTTTCTTTATAATGTGATCAACTCTGGAGGAAGTTCTCCTTGGTCGTCCACTTCTAGGTTTGCCGGCTGTTCCAGAACCTTCTTTTTCTTTCTTTAATATATCTGACACTTGACTCTGAGAACAGGTGAATTCCATAGCTGCCTCTTTATGGCTTTTCCCTGACTTCACTCCCAGAATAATAAGCTTCCTGACATCTGGTGATAAATTTGGCTTTGTCTCTGCCATGTTTTTAACCTTAAAATGCAAAAAAAAAAAATTTAGGCAAAATTCGACTTCCCATAACAAAATAGGCAAAACATTTGGCCCAGCAAATGTTGAAAACTAACACATAAAGGGATAAAACAATGTCCAACACAATTTTTGTCCTGATAGCTGACAATCATTTGCTTCCAGTTAACTAAAATCACCAGAAAAATGGCCTCACAACAACCAAACAGAAGCAATCACAATTTAAAAAAAAAATGCAAAACTTTTGGTGGCTACTGTATTCATACAGTCAGGTTTAGCTGAGCTGCCTTTATCATTTGGCACAAAGTACAGTATCACAACATTTAATGTGGCTGCAGGGAAACTAGGCTGTACTTTTGGAGATGCATATAAAAATATTTTTGGTTTTGTCACTCGGCCTCAAAAAATTTAGTTACATATCTGGTAAAAATCCCTGAGCTCTCCTGAACCCTGCTGCTTTTTTGCCGTTTTGCACTGCGTCGCTCCATTGCAGAGATACTCACATTTGTTGCTTTCGGAGTGCAATATGTGAAATCTCTGCTTTGCAGTCCAACTTTGCATTTTTTCAGTCTTATTTTGGAGTGCGCACTTTCACCCCTCCCTCCAAGACGCTGCCAATGATCACATGCTCGACTACTAGATCTTCTCCTGATCTGTGGAAGCAGAGAAGAAACAGCCCGTTGCACTACAAGCAGAGATTTCACATGCAGTGCTCCAAAAGACGCAAATGTGAATATCTCTGCAATGGAGCGACGCAGCGAAAAACGGAAAAGAGCTGCAGAATCGGGGGAGCTCAGGGACTTTTACAAGGTATTTAAGGAATCACCCTGTAAGAATTGAATTTTATCGTTCTGGGTCCAATTACTGGAAAGTGGATTGTATTATGTGTTGTGCACAGATATTACTCAGTATTGCAGGGTCTGATTACTGCACACTGGGGTCAGGTGGCTTTAGTGGTCCTATCACTGTCTTATTACAGTTTTTGTGGAGCATTATATGGCGGCACACGCAGTTTGGTACATGTGATGGGTCTCCTAACCATTTTCCTTCTGTATTTTTTTACAGAGAAGGACAGGAAGGCTTTCCATCCAACCTACGAGGAGAAGCTGAGGCTGGTGGCTGTGTACAAACAAGTCCTCCTGGGACCGTACAACCCCGACACGTGCCCCGAAGTCGGCTTCTTCGATGTCCTGGGCAACGATAGGAGGTAACGAACGTCGTGTGGTTTGTTTCACTGTATCACATTCCTATAAAAAAGTAGCCACTTTGTAAATAGCCTAACGTTTTCTTACCGTTTTGTATACACAGCACTGATGCAGATCTGTGTGTCTCCATGGTTACAGACTACACTACATATGTAGTCTGATCCTGCCATTGTATATTTTTCACCACTAAAGTAGCCGTCAGCGACTGCAGGGTGAACCTCATTACCATGAGCATTTATGGGAGCTGTGTACGCAAAACGGCAACAGATTTTCCATCATGGGCATGCATCGATCTGATGTGTCCAAAAAAAAAAAATAGGAATTGAAATGCAAAGTTTAATAGAAAACTGCAGACTGTTTCTTGCATAAAACTGAACGACGACGCGTTTCTAACCTCTTCATAGAAGCCTTTGCTCCCTCTGAGTGTCGTTCACACACTGTCGTCTTTCTCACAGGAAAGAATGGGCGGCCCTGGGCAACCTGAGCAAGCAGGAAGCCATGACGGAGTTTATCACCCTCCTGAACAGATGCTGCCACCTCTTCTCCACATACGTCACATCCCATAAAATAGAGAAAGAAGAGCAGGAGAGAAAAAGGTACTAATCCCTCCAATCCGTACATCCGGCATCGGTGCTGCACGGTAACTGCTGGTTTCCTCCAGAAACAGCGCCACACGTGTCCACAGGCTGTGCCTGGTATTGCAGCTCAGTACTATTAAAGTGAGTGGGGCTGAGCGGCAAGGTGACGCACAACCTGCAGACAGGTACCTGAAAACAACTCCAGCACTAATAGTTACTGGAGACGTTCTTAAAGGGACCGCTCTGCAGATTGTGCAGTGAACCCACCCCAACTCTACCAGAAGAGGCGCTGGTGATGCTGATAGATAGGAGATGGTTTGCAGCGGTTTTCTATGGATGCCGGACCTGGGTCCTGCAAATCTTTCTGCTCCAGTCTATAGCAGAGGTTAGCGGCAGTCGCTATCTCACAAGATAGATGATGATCGACATCTGGGTCACGTTTTTCCACACTTAAAGGGGTTGTCTGTTAGTTTAAAGGAGCTTTCTGTTTCCTGCAGGGATAACGTCACGTCACTCTATCAGATTGCTGCAGCCAATCACTGGCATGTACAGCATGAGACCGTAGAAACCAGTGATCGACTGCAGCAGTCACATGGATTATACAACATCATCGCTGCAGGAAAAAAAGTGATGGCCGCCAGAGTGTGAGCACGGGAGAAGCGAAGGAGTCATCAGGCGAGAAATATTTGTTTTTTATGGGTCAATTTTGTAAAATTTCCAACTGCCTTAAGTGGTATCAAATCCCTATCATATCACTAACTTAAAGCCGCAGCAGTTCTTAAACTTTGACTAAGTTTGATACATAGAATCCAACCTGCAGTGTAAAGCATGGGGGACAAAACAGCAGTATGAGACTGACAGGACATGAGGCATCTTTCAGGTTACCTCCTACTCCAGTACTAATTGCAGTATAGCTGGAGTCAGTGATTATGGATTTACGGAGCAGTCGGTATGTAAGACCGGAGGGATCATGGACCGGACTTCTGCTTTAAGTCCCAGGAAGTGAGAACGGTTGACGCTGCTGCAAAAATCATGTCCGACATAGTTCAGTGTAAAGCGTCATCTGCTGACTTTACTGGAGAGAAGAGAAGGAGCGGAGACGGCGGGAAGAGGAGGAGCGGCAGCGGCTGCTGCGAGAGGAGGAGAAGCGGAGGAAAGAAGAGGAGCAGAGGCTGCGGAGAGAGGAGGAAGAGAGGATGCGAGCGGAGGATGAACGGTTTAGAATGGAACAGCAGAAGTAAGTACTCCCATCGGAAGTCACTCATCTTTCTTAAAGGATATTTTTGGGTGGGTCACTCATTCAGGACCCTCGTAGTATGAGCCATAGTGCAAGGAGCAGTCTGTTGTATGCAATGCTGGTGACCGGTTGGAGGGTACATGCGCTGGGGTCACCAACAATGGGGTCCACGGAGCCCTGTCACATTCATTTTAATGGAAAATTACTAAAGCTCTGCCGGCCACAGGCAATGGCGGGTGCAGCAGTCATTAGGGCAGGATCGTGCATTTGTGTTTCAAATCTTAATTCTATTTTTTTTTTGCAGGCAGCAGATCATGGCCGCCCTGAACTCGCAGACAGCGGTGCAGTTTCAGCAGTACGCAGCGCAGCAGTACCCGGGGAACTTCGAGCAACAGCAGCTCCTGATCCGGCAGCTGCAGGAACAGCACTACCAGCAGTACATGCAGCAGCTGTACCAAGTGCAGCTCGCTCAGCAACAGGTAGACGCAGCGCACAGACCCCCGAGCCTCGCTGCTCTGAGCTGCATTTACCTGTCGGACCATGTTCCCACGTAGCATAAATGCTGCAGGGTTTGGTTTTTTTTGCAGAAAATCCCCTGTGTTTAAAACGGTGTTTCCCAAACTCCAGTCCTCACGGCCCCCATAGGTCATGTTTTCAGGATTTCCTTAGTATTTCCATCACCTGTGTAATACTATCAAGGCATCAGGAATTCTCTCACCTGTGTAATACGAAGGAGATTCTGAAACATGACCTGTGGGGGCCGTGAGGACTGGAGTTTTGGAAACACTGGTTTAAAAGTTTGAGGAAACTTCTTGTGCTTCCCGGAAAACTCCTGGCCGCTGTGCATCTAAAGACGTTGCTGAAATTTGTGTTTTTTTGGTTTGTTTATTTTTTCCTGTGGAGCCGAAAAAATGCATGAAAAAATGCCCTCGCTTCTTGTACAGAATTAATAAAACCTTCAGATCTTCAACAATAAATGGGGTAAAAACAGCTGTAAAAATACGATAATCAGAGTAGATTGCTATTGCGGGTTTTGATGTAGAAAATAAACCCTGCACTTTACGCTCCCTGGAACCTGAACTAATTAACTAATTGTTTTTAGTAAGAAAAAAATAAAAAAATTGCGCGGCTGAGTCTTGCTCTTGATGATGGCGGTGCGCTGAGTAGCTGGTTGATTAGATGCAGCGTTTATAAGTGGAAGACAGTGGGATTTGTGTGCAGCGTCTATTGGAGCCTGTGGTTGTCTGAAACGCTGCCTCATTAGAAGTTAAGCTTCTTTGTTCTTCCCCTCATGCTTTACACTGCAGTTTTGCTTTGCAGCATACAAGAAATGAAGAATGCTCATAAATGACGTGGTGTTACCCTCTCCTTACCCTCTCGGCCTTACAGAAACAGCAGGAGGCACTTTCGGCTGGAACCAGCTCCCCTGTCAGTTCTCCATCCAAGATGAACATGGGAAGCATCACCGGCTCCGGAGAAGCCCCCTCGGTCAATGGACAAACCCACCCACACATAGACAATGCTGAGAAAGAACTGGAGGCCGACCCCGCTGGAAGACCTGCTGGAGAACGCGCCTAAAGGTGCGTCCTATTGACCCCAGTGGGGTTGGGGTCTGTTGGGTGGACAAACAGACGATACCTGGACATTGGCTAATGGTTTATGTTTGCTCATTATTTTTCCACTTCCTTCTCTCTACAGAGTCCACGCCGGTCATTGCTGCCCCATCCATGTGGACAAGACCCCAAATTAAAGACTTCAAAGAGAAGATCCGGCAGGACGCGGATTCAGTCATCACCGTCGGAAGAGGAGAGGTGGTCACAGTCCGGGTCCCCACACACGAGGAGGGCTCCTATCTTTTCTGGGAGTTTGCCACAGATAACTTTGACATTGGTTTTGGGGTTTACTTTGAATGGACAGACTCCCCAAACACGGCTGTGAGCGTGCACGTCAGCGAGTCCAGCGAGGACGAGGACGAAGGTACTTTGTACAATTTTCATACTTCATTCCTGTACAATAAATACTGTAGCAGGTCTTCACTGCATCTCACCCCCTCTTCCTGAAGAGGTCGGGGGTCTCTCGAGAAGCAGCATCTTACCCCCTCGTTTTAAGGAGGTTGGGGCCTCTCGAGAAGCAGTGTCTTACCCCCTCGTCTTAAGGAGGTTGGGGCCTCTCAAGAAGCAGTGTCTCACCCCCTCGTCTTGAGGAGGTTGGGGCCTCTCGAGAAGCAGCGTCTCACCCCTTTGATTTGAGGAGGTTGGGGCCTCTTGAGAAGCAGCATCTCACCCCTTCGTCCTGAGGAGGTCGGGGGGTCTCTCTAGAAGCAGCATCTCACCCTTTCGTCCTGAGGAGTTAGGGGGTCTCACCCCCTCGCCCTGAAGAGTTCTGGGGGTCCTATTGAAGCAGCGTCTCACCCCCTCGTCCTGAGCAGGTTGGGGGCCTGTTGAGAAGCAGCGTCTCACCACCTCATCCGGACGAGGTAGGGGGCCTTTCGAGAAGCAGCGTCTCACCCCCTCATCCGGACGAGGTAGGGGGCCTTTCGAGAAGCAGCGTCTCACCCCCTCATCCGGACGAGGTCGGGGCCTCTTGAGAAGCAGCGTCCCACCCCCTTGTTCCGAGGAGGTCGGAGGCTTCTGGAGAAGCACCAACTGGTCATGGATGTTCACCTCTGCAGGAGATCAAAAACCAACAATGTGCTCTCTGGGGCGTTACTGTGGTCTCTCTTGCTTTCCGTAGGTTAAGATTGACCTATCAGACTGGCGGGATGGTTGAGTCGCTGCCTAATTTATCCTCTCCCCAATGCCAGTAGTGGAGGAGCTGTGCCTCTGCAGAGGGAAAACGGGCCGCATCTAGCGTCAGAGAGGCTCATTCACACTTTAAAGTAAAAAGCTTGCGAGCGTGCTCTCCTTGCCAAGGAAACCAGTCACCACTGATAGTTTGTAGAGGTGTCCGGTATCCTAGGCAACCAGCTGTAAACTATAGAATTAAGAATACCTCCATATTTGACAACAGAGATACTTTTTAATAAAGAGTGAAATGTAAAGTTCCTGGTGTTTACAAGCACTTTGCAATTTTACCCAGCGAAGATGGAGGAAAAACCGCACCAAAAACGGATCAGATCAGCATGAGTCGCCCTGTACTCTCTCTGCGGGATTTCTGTAAGACTGCTTGTTTCCGGATTATTCCCGGAAGACCCCTTTATGCTTCTGTTTTAGCTCCGCGCCCATGACTTGTCCCACTCTGATATCCTGGACTCACTCCTGACTTGTGTCTGTTCTTTACAGAGAATCCCAACAACGAAGAGAAAGCCGAAAAGAACGCCAACAAGCCTCAGCTGGAGGAGATTGTGCCGGTCTACAGGCGGGATCGTCACGAAGAGGTGGACGCCGGCAGCCACCAGTACCCCGGCCGGGGGCTCTACCTGCTCAAATTTGACAACTCTTATTCCTTGTGTCGTTCAAAATCTGTGTACTACAGAGTGTATTATACTAGATAAAGGAGGGGCCTGCGGTCAGGGGGAGGAGCCGGCAATCAGGGGGAGGGGCAAGTGATCATGGGGCGGGGCCTGCAATCAGGGGGAGGGGCCAGGGCAGTAAGTCGCTCACATGACCTGGATCCTTTTCGATAAGTGTCGCCTCCTCATCGCTCCTCGTGGCGGCCGACACTAATTCAGAGTGCTGTGATTTAACCCGTTCTTTGCCACTACGATTGGTGGACATGAAAGGGGTTAAACATAATTTGGCTGCGCCTGCACTTTTGTGTTTTGTGTTTTTTTTCGCACTTGTTTGGGATTTTTAATTCTATTCTATGTGCGCCCACTCGGGGGCATTTCATGATCTGTTCAGAAGATGAACGCGCATGAGAAGCGTCATGGAGGAGGGGGCACCTTTGTGTTGGGTACCAGGGTAGTGGGCGCCCCCTCAAGACTGGTGGAAGGGTAAAGGTCCCATGCGTTCCCCTCGGTCTGCCCTATTCTGTACCACGCGCAGGTAGCTCAGCGCCATCGCAAACAGCAACGGTTTCTCCTCCACTATAGGTCAGGGCAAATCCGAAATGTGCTGTTGCCTCTCTGGTATCAGCCGTCTGTAGCGGGCAGGAGAGGGTAGTGGGGAAAGTTTCTTATCTCTTCTCTCATCAGTCTGATTTGTCTGATCTTGTACCATGTAAAATATGTAACAAATATGAGAAATGGTTTATAATAATAATAATCATATGGAATAATCTGTCCTGTGTGATCTGGTGGAAACACTGCACCTCCCCCAATGCCCCGCAGCAGAGCATGCGCTATGTGAGACCACCAGGGGTGGGCCGCAGGGTGGAGGGGGGGGTTCACGAAGCCTGAGAAGCTAGGAGGAATCTGGCAGACTTGCGATTGCTGCTCTGGAGGTGATAACAGCATTTCCTATAGATTTTACCTGTATGATGCTGCACTACGCCTTGTTGCCGTATAAGGGTAAGTCACAGGGCAACGGTCTCTGGTTGTTGTGAAACTACAACTCCCAGCATGCCCGGACAGCTCCTTGACTTTAGTTTGACTTGCACTAATACATTATGTAATTTCGGTTGTTTTCTATGAAGGCGTCGCTTTTCTATATCGCGTCCAATGAGCTGGATGAGGGCAGAATACGGCCGCCATACATTTACCATGGGAGATGGCTGATCGGCTCTGTGTATCGCTCAGTGCACCTATGTGGGAGCAGTCAGGGCGGCCATATTGCTCATCACTCAGCTTTCCCAGAAACTGAACGGAGGGATAGAATTTGCCCCTGCAAATGATACTATGAGCTGTAGGGATTAATGGCCAGACATTTAGATCCAGACTGTAGAGATTGTGGACGGTGGGGATCAGGCTGGTCACAGGACAGGGCCGTGCAGATGGTTTCCGCTCTGCATTGGGGGGCGCAGGTATCGTATACGGCTCCTATTATAAGGCGCTATACAGGTCGGGTGTTGGACTTTGCTGCCAGCAGCTGCACTTCTCCCTGCAGAAATGAGACCACCCATCCCCTTCAGCAGAGCAGTGATCAGAGCTATGGACGGGTGGGCTGTAACATTAGGGGCCCCTGGTACTCAACTTTCAGCCTGGAAGCAAGAAAAATCTCAGGTGCCAGTTTCTGATCATGTGGTTCAGTGTGATGTGAATGTTCAGGAATCTGCACCAATTTATTTACTATGTCTAAAGTCTGTCTTCTAATACAAGAATTAAGGTGCTGCCAGCAGCCACCACTAGAGGGCACCAGTGGTGTATGCACTGAGCTCTGCGCTGGCAGCAGCCTCCACTAGAGGGCACCTGTGGTGTATGCACTGAGCTCTGCGCTGCCAGCAGTCTCCACTAGAGGGCGCCTGTGGTGTATGCACTGAGCTCTGCGCTGCCAGCAGCCTCCACTAGAGGGCACCTGTGGTGTATGCACTGAGATCTGCACTGCCAGCAGCCTCCACTAGAGGGCACCTGTGGTGTATGCACTGAGATCTGCACTGCCACCAGCCTCCACTAGAGGGCACCTGTGGTGTATGTGTGACACCCCAGGGGTCTGGTTGCCACAGTAACGTAATGTTATGTCTGAGAGCAGGTGGGAGGTCCTTTAGTCAGGGATCCTGTGCATGCCACACCTCCTGCCCAGTTTTGGGAGGGGAAGAACTTCCCCTATATAAACCTGGGGCTGAGGCAGGGTGAGGGAGTAGAAGAAGAGAAGTAGAGACAGCATAGGAAGAAACAGCAGTTACAAGGAGTCAGGGGCTGGCAGCTGCAGAGTTCGCCCTGACTAAGAAGACTTTTTACCGGACCCGGAGTCCGAGGCTGTGGGGACTAATTCCTGCCCAGCAGCAGAATCCGTCAGGCAGGGAATTTCAGGTCCTCTGGCCCAGAAGCCCGAAGGCACGGTCACACGCGTGGGACCAGCACCGCCATCGTGGAGCGGAAGCCATTAGAAGGCCCCGAGTCACCGGCCATACGGGTGAGCACCACACGGTACACTCAGGGACGTGGGCTACTTACATCAGCTCCTAGCAAGGTAGCCAGAAGAGTACAGTCAGTTTGGGAGGCCTACAACTACGCCTGGCCAGGGGAGATCCCATCTGCTCAAGGACTGACCAGGCCCCATCCGCTAGCAAGTACTCCGGGAGGGTCTTTTGTTGTTACCAGTAAAGACCCTGAACTACACCGTACCGTCTCTGAGTGGTTCCTGCTACCCCCATCATCCACGTCGGCTGCCCTGAGGCCATACCCCTCCCGTTGGGGGTTATACTATCACGCTGCACAATCCCACCATCGGCCTCAGCGGTCTGCCCTGCAGCAGCAGCCCCCTGGCTGCACTCAACGGGTGGCGTAGTCATCAACCATTTACTACTAATGGACTGCCGTCCAGTTTGACTCCCTGGGCACGGACCGGGTCACCGCCACGAGACTACAACCCTCCACAGATCCGGCTCCGGGTAAGCGCCCGCATGCGCAGCACAGCGCGACACAGGCCCAGGGGCGCGTCAACTTTGGCGTAGTCGGCAGGATCTCGTGCCCGCAACCACCGGGTACTGCGTGCCTGAAAAGCAAAGACTGTTCAAACTTACCAGTGGTGAAGATTCCCGCTATCCGTGGAGGTTTCCCGCCATCCGGCGCCATCTTCTACCTTCTTCCCGCCATCCGTGGAGTTTTCCCGCCATTGGACGCCATCTTGGGGACGCCGCGCGGGAAGAAGAGGGGCGTGGACTCCGAAAGCGCGCGAGAACTGAAGCCCAGCCTCACGTCCGGACGTTGCGTAAGGTCCTGGAAGGAGCCCAGCAGACGCCGACGTCACAGGAGCGCGACGGAAGGTCCTCAACCCTGACGATCCACTGCGGAGCCGCGGCCTACGGAAGAGGATCATCGCAAGGTAGGCCACGGTCCACTAGGGGGGAGGAAGATGTCGGATACGGAGGAGAGCTTCACTGCCCCAACCCCCGCCAGCGCTACCGCTGCTGCAGTTATGCCCTTCACCATGCCCTATATCCCGGGAGCAGCTTGGCTACCCCAGTATTCAGGGGAGTCACATACCCTGCATGACTTTAGAGAAAAGCTGGATAGCCTCTTCCAGGTGTACCCCCTCACAGAAGAGCAAAAAGTGAGCATCCTGGTGGCCCAACTAACCGGGGCAGCCAAAAGGGAAGTAAAATCCTGGCCACCTGGGAGGAAGACTGTCGCAGGGATACTAACCCGGCTGAAGGACACCTTTGATACCCGCACCTCAGCCGAGATTAAGCTTAGATTCTACGGGTGCAAGCAGCGAGCGCATGAGAGTATAAGGGACTATGCACTAAACCTACAAGAGGCCCTGAGGGCCATAAAGCAGACCGACCCTGATGGGGTGGGAAACGAGGACAGGCTATTGACTGAACAATTTATAGAGGGTTTATATTGCAATGCCCACCGAACCCAGTTGCGGGCAATGGCCTTACAGGATCCCCATCTGGACTTTGCACAGTTCAAGGATAGAGCTATCCGGGTGCTCCGAGAACCAGCACCGGGTGGCGTTGTTACCCACAGACGCCCAGCTATCACTTACCACCAGGAGGCGGCGCCCTTGTCGGCAGGGCCTGTGGGAGCTGATGCGCAGGCTTTGGACAATGACCCGGCTCCAGACCTACACCATCAGGTCCAAGAGCTAGTTAAGAGCGTTGCTGCGCTAACCCGAACTGTGCAGTCTTTACAGGTTTCCACCCCAGGGAAGATCCAGCTGGCATCCGGACCGGAGGACATCCCGTGGCGTCGACCAAGGAGGACCCCACCGGCCAGAGGAAGACCCAGTGACCGATACAGCGAGGACGGACGACCCATCTGCCGCCGCTGCAATCAACCCGGACATATGGAAAGGTACTGTTCTTTAAACGGGCACAACCTGGGGTAGAGGGCCAACCCCCAGGAAAAAGATCACCAGGCCCATCGAACTGGCGCGACAGATATGTGGGAGGACGTCCAGTCTTGCCTGTGGTACTGGATGGCATTCCCATGAGTGCCCTACTGGATACCGGGTCACAGGTCACCACCATCCCGTACGTGCTCTTCAAGCAGTACTGGAATGACTCGGATATTACCCGCTACCCTGACGACGACTTGAGTATCATCGCCAGCAATGGCCAGCCCGTGCCACAGATCGGATTTAAAGAGGTGACCCTCAAAATCGGTAGAGTTGAACTGGCCGCACAGGGACTGATCATTGTAGATATTGATAAACATGAGAGTCACCCAAAAATAACTCTAGGAACTAACGTAATTGAAAATTGTCTTGCAGAGGTGATTTTCCTTTTACAGCAGGTTGCCAAGAACGCCAGCTCCGGCGAGCAGCGGGTGCTCCAGAAAGAGATCCGGGCACTGATGCAACGGCAACAAGTGGAACTCTCCGGCGGTGAGATTGGTAGCGTAAGAATGTGTGACCCTTTTCCTATTGCCATGCCCCCAAAAAGTGAAATGATGATTTGGTGCCGGGCAGCTATTGGTCTGAGAGGTAGAGATTACCAGGCAATGGTAGAACCAGTTTACTCAGACAGTAGGCCCACCATTTTGACAGCACGGGGGGTGGTCAATGTACGCCATGGGAGGGTGCCCGTTCGCATAATAAATATCGGGGAGAGGGAAGTGTACCTGCCCCGGTATGCCACGCTAGCCAAATTATATACCACTAATCAAAATTCTATACAATCTGTGGAACCCTTGCCTCCATCTCACCCGGAGGAAGGTAACGGCTCTAAGAAAGACATGGAGGACTGGTGTCAGCAACTACATCTGGGTACTGACTCCACTCCCTCACATCAGAAACAAGGAGTCTATCGGGTGGTTCAAGAGTATGAGAGAGTGTTTAGTAAACACCCGTTAGACTTCGGGCGAGTCAAGGGGGTAGAACACCGCATCCCCACGGGAGATCATCCTCCCATAAAAGAGAGGTATCGACCCGTACCCCCTGCACATTACCAACACGCCAAGGGGATGCTTAGAGACATGAAGGAGGCTGGGGTAATCCGGGATAGCTGTAGCCCCTGGGCAGCCCCACTAGTTTTAGTCAAAAAGAAAGACAACACCATGAGGATGTGTGTAGATTACCGGAAAATCAACCGTATCACACACAAGGATGCGTACCCCTTACCAAGGATAGAGGAGTCATTGGCTGCTTTAAGATCTGCTAACTTCTTCTCTACCTTGGATCTCACTAGCGGGTACTGGCAGGTTCCTGTAGCAGAGGCGGACCGGGAGAAGACCGCATTCACCACCCCGATGGGACTTAGCGAGTTCACCTGCATGCCGTTCGGACTCTGCAACGCCCCAGGAACCTTCCAACGATTAATGGAGTGCTGTCTGGGCCACAGAAACTTCGAGACGGTCCTGTTGTACCTGGACGATGTCATCGTATACTCCAAAACTTATGAGGACCACCTGAAACACCTGGCGGAGGTGTTCGAAGCTCTGGCGAGTTACGGCCTAAAGGTGAAACCCTCCAAGTGTCACCTCCTGAAACCAAAGGTGCAATACCTGGGACACGTGGTGAGCGCTGACGGAGTGGCTCCTGACCCCGATAAGATCACCGCAATTAAGGGATGGCCAAGCCCCTCCAGCGTAAAAGAAGTGCGGCAGTTCCTAGGGTTGGTAGGCTACTACCGAAGGTTTATTCCCGGTTTCACCAAAAAGGCAGCACCTATGCAGGACCTCCTGATAGGCCAGTCCCGGAAGGCCAAGAACCAGAAGCCGCCCTTCAAATGGGAAAAGCTAGAAGAAGAGTCCTTCCGCCAGCTGAAGATGGCCCTCACGGGGGATGAAATCTTGGCGTACCCGGACTATAGCCAGCCCTTCATCCTCTACACCGACGCCAGTAACATCGGGCTAGGAGCCGTACTGTCCCAGATTCAGCAGGGGAGAGAACGAGTAATCTCCTATGCCAGCCGAAAACTGCGACCCACCGAAAGGAACCCCGAAAATTACAGCTCATTTAAGCTAGAGTTCCTGGCCGTGGTATGGGCAGTCACCGAGCGCTTTAGGCATTACCTCGCTTCTTCCCGGTTCACCGTATACACGGATAACAACCCGTTGACACACCTGGACACGGCAAGACTCGGTGCCCTGGAGCAGAGGTGGATGGCCCGTCTGTCCAACTACGAGTTCACAATCAAATACCGGGCAGGACGCTCCAATACTAACGCGGATGCCCTGTCCAGGATGCCCAACCTGCCGGACGAAGGAGAAGATCCGGAGGGACTGGAAGAAGTTGAACTCCCTGCGTTCCACCGTCATGGGACTATCCAGTATTCCCACTGGGTAAGGGGTAAGCAGGCTGCTACGTTGAACCCCTTACCCCACTACAACTGGGCGGAAACGCAAGACAGCGACCCTGCCGTCCGACTGGTGAAGGAGATGCTGACTCGGCCGGAGGCTCGCCTTGAACCAGACGCTCCGGAGGAAGCCAAACAACTATGGGCGGAGAAGAGTCGACTATTCCTTTACAAGGGGAAGTTGTGCCGCAGAATGGTCAACTCCCGGACGCATGAATTACTCTGGCAAGTAGTGGTGCCACGAAGAGACGCAGCCATGGTGATGGAGGCATACCACGACGGAGCTGGACACTTTGGGTGGAAAAAGCTGGAGTTCCTGCTGCGCGAGCGGTTCCACTGGGTAGGCATGAGGGGAACCATCGAGAAGTGGTGCAGAGATTGTGGCCCGTGCAACCTGAGAAGGAAGGACCGAGCCAGCCAGAAGACTCCCCTGCAGTCCATCGTCACCCGGCAACCGTTGGAACTGGTAGCCTTGGATCATGTAAAACTGACCCCAAGCAGAAGTGGCTACGTCTACGCACTAACCATCGTGGATCACTACTCCCGGTTCTTGGTTGTCGTCCCCGTCAAGGACTTAACGGCTCAAACAGCAGCTAGAGCCTTCCAGCAGCACTTCTGCCGTCCACACGGGTACCCGGACCAAGTGCTGACGGACCAGGGACCTGCCTTTGAAGCGGAGGTCTTTCAGGAATTCTGCAATCTGTATGGCTGCCGGAAGATAAGGACGACACCCTACCATCCGCAGACTAATGGACTTTGTGAAAAAATGAACCAGGTGGTAATGGATCTTCTAAAAACGTTGCCCCTGGAAGAACGCAGTCTGTGGCCTGAAAAGTTGCCCGATCTGGTGGACCTATACAACCACATCCCGGTAGGTTCCACCAACTGTACCCCGGCTTACCTAATGAGGGCAAGACCTGGTAAGTTACCTGTTGACCTGGAAATGGGAGTCCTGACCCCCGAGGACACTTCACCAGAAACAGACTGGGACACAGAGAGGCAGCAGCAGTACCGGAGAGTACAGGAGAGCGTGGAGCGAAGTCTCTGTCAGGCTAGGGAAAGACAAGAGAAAACTTACAACCAGTATGCTCCCGCTGTTCCCCTGGTACCCGGAGAGCAGGTCTTGAAGAGGAAGAGACGGCTCCACAAGTTGGACGACCAGTGGGAGAAGGACCCGTACACCGTACTGCCCTCAAGCCACGAGAACCCGAAGGTCTGTACCATCAGTAAAGACGGAGGGGAAACCACAGCCATTGTATCCCGGGACCACCTGAAGAAGTGTCCCGAACAACTGAGGAACCCTGAAGAGGAACAAGAAGACCATCGACCCGTGGGAGAAAGGGGAGATATGGTTAGTACCGTGCTCGGGGACTTCCCTCGGTCTTGGACTCAAGTCAATGGTGCAGTTGTGGTACCCGTACTCACCTTCCTCCAACCATCATCCCAAGAACCTACGGAGCAACGGGTAGAGCTGGAAGAACAGCCGGTCCAGGAGGCAGAAGACTCCACACAAGTAGAACAGGAGAATCAACCCTCTGCTTATAGTGAGCCTGCCGTACCCCTAGTGAGACAAAGAGCCGGTAGACAGCTGCCCAGCTTACCCTTGACAGCTCCTACACCCTGTAGTTCAGGGCCAGACAGTCAGCTCCGTAGGTCCACTAGGGCCACTAGAGGCCGGTTACCCGCACGTTGGAGGATCTAAATGTTTAAGCTATTTTATAATGTTTACCTGTCTATAGTTGCTTGTGTGTAATTTTGTATTTCTAGTTGTTTTTAGGAATCCTTGGTGGATTTACCGGGAATCCTTGTATATAGTTGGAGCGTAACCCAGGATGGACTAAAGACTGTCAAGGACTCGGGGTAGAACAGACCCCTACCTGGTTACGTCTCCCTGTGTTGGTGAAATGGACACCTTGCTTTCTTCAGAGACTGCACCCGGTTGCGGACACGCCGTAACCATCTTTATGTGTTTTCTTATTGTATTATTAATGTTTTGCCTTGTTATGTTTTCTAAATGTGTTTAGTCCCGGAGTACTAAATTTTACTAGGGGGGAATGTGACACCCCAGGGGTCTGGTTGCCACAGTAACGTAATGTTATGTCTGAGAGCAGGTGGGAGGTCCTTTAGTCAGGGATCCTGTGCATGCCACACCTCCTGCCCAGTTTTGGGAGGGGAAGAACTTCCCCTATATAAACCTGGGGCTGAGGCAGGGTGAGGGAGTAGAAGAAGAGAAGTAGAGACAGCATAGGAAGAAACAGCAGTTACAAGGAGTCAGGGGCTGGCAGCTGCAGAGTTCGCCCTGACTAAGAAGACTTTTTACCGGACCCGGAGTCCGAGGCTGTGGGGACTAATTCCTGCCCAGCAGCAGAATCCGTCAGGCAGGGAATTTCAGGTCCTCTGGCCCAGAAGCCCGAAGGCACGGTCACACGCGTGGGACCAGCACCGCCATCGTGGAGCGGAAGCCATTAGAAGGCCCCGAGTCACCGGCCATACGGGTGAGCACCACACGGTACACTCAGGGACGTGGGCTACTTACATCAGCTCCTAGCAAGGTAGCCAGAAGAGTACAGTCAGTTTGGGAGGCCTACAACTACGCCTGGCCAGGGGAGATCCCATCTGCTCAAGGACTGACCAGGCCCCATCCGCTAGCAAGTACTCCGGGAGGGTCTTTTGTTGTTACCAGTAAAGACCCTGAACTACACCGTACCGTCTCTGAGTGGTTCCTGCTACCCCCATCATCCACGTCGGCTGCCCTGAGGCCATACCCCTCCCGTTGGGGGTTATACTATCACGCTGCACAATCCCACCATCGGCCTCAGCGGTCTGCCCTGCAGCAGCAGCCCCCTGGCTGCACTCAACGGGTGGCGTAGTCATCAACCATTTACTACTAATGGACTGCCGTCCAGTTTGACTCCCTGGGCACGGACCGGGTCACCGCCACGAGACTACAACCCTCCACAGATCCGGCTCCGGGTAAGCGCCCGCATGCGCAGCACAGCGCGACACAGGCCCAGGGGCGCGTCATATGCACTGAGATCTGCACTGCCAGCAGCCTCCACTAGAGGGCACCTGTGGTGTATGCACTGAGCTCTGCTCTGCCAGAAGTCTCCACTAGAGGGCGCCTGTGGTGTATGCACTGAGCTGTGCGCTGCCAGCAGTCTCCACTAGAGGGCACCTGTGGTGTATGCACTGAGATCTGCACTGCCAGCAGCCACCACTAGAGGGCACCTGTGGTATGTTGAATGCACTGAGCTACATACCACCATCAGCCACCACTAGAGGGCACCTGTGCTGTTGTATGCACTGAGCTGTGCCTTTCCTGTGCTGTTGTATGGACAGAGCTCTGCGCTGCCAGCAGCCACCACTAGAGGGCGCCTGCGGTATGTTGTATGCACTGAACTCTGCGCTGGCTGCTGCCACCACTGGAGGGCACTTTCGTTATGTACTGAGCTCCATGCAGCCAGCGGTCACCATTAGAGGACGCCTGTTGTATGTACTGAGCTCCGCACTGCCTGCAGTAACCACTAGAGGATGCCTGTGGTGTATGCACTGAGCTCTGCGCTGCCAGCAGCCTCCACTAGAGGATGCCTGTGGTGAATGCCCTGAGATCTGCGCTGCCAGCAGCCACCACTAGAGGGTGCCTGTGGTGTATGCACTGAGATCTGCACTGCCAGCAGCCTCCACTAGAGGACGCCTGTGGTGTATGCACTGAGATCTGCGCTGCCAGCAGCCACCACTAGAGGGCGCCTGTGGTGTATGCACTGAGATCTGCGCTGCCAGCAGTCACCACTAGAGGGCGCCTGTGGTGTATGCACAGAGATCTGCGCTGCCAGCAGTCACCACTAGAGGGCGCCTGTGGTATGGTGTATGCACTGTGCTCTGCGCTGCCAGCAGCCACCACTAGAGGGAGCCTGTGGTGTATGCACAGAGATCTGCGCTGCCAGCAGTCACCACTAGAGGGCGCCTGTGGTATGATGTATGCACTGTGCTCTGCGCTGCCAGCAGCCACCACTAGAGGGCGCCTGTGGTATGGTGTATGCACTGTGCTCTGCGCTGTCAGCAGCCACCACTAGAGGGCGCCTGTGGTGTATGCACTGAGCTCTGCGCTGCCAGCAGCCACCACTAGAGGGTGCCTGTGATGTGTTGTATGCACTGAGATCTGCGCTGTCAGCAGCCTCCACTAGAGGGCGCCTGTGGTGTATGCACTGAGATCTGCGCTGCCAGCAGCCTCCACTAGAGGGCGCCTGTGGTGTATGCACTGAGATCTGCGCTGCCAGCAGCCTCCACTAGAGGGCACCTGTGGTGTATGCACTGAGATCTGCGCTGTCAGCAGCCTCCACTAGAGGGTGCCTGTGGTGTATGCACTGAGATCTGCGCTGCCAGCAGCCTCCACTAGAGGGCGCCTGTGGTGTATGCGCTGAGCTCTGCATTGCCTGCGCTGTTGTATGGACAGAGCTCTGCGTTGCCAGCAGCCACCACTAGAGGGCGCCTACGGTATGTTGTATGCACTGAACTCTGCGCTAGCTGCAGCCACCACTGGAGGGCACCTGCTGTATATAATGAGCTTCATGCTGCCTGCGGTCACCACTAGAGGGCGCCTGTGGTGTGTTGTATGCACTGAGCTCCCCCTAGTGGTGGCTGTGAGTAATCAGCATTTTAAAGTCTTATGTAAAAAGATAAAATAAATTAAAATTGTGTACAACTTGGAAAGGTGGACAGGTCACTAATGGGCTCCAATATTGAATTTGCCCTGAAAAATCAGCTATTCCCATCAATGAGCTCTCGCTGAGCAGCACATATGTGCTTAACCCCTTATTAGTCAATCATTCCTGAAAACCCCCCATTACCCTGCAGTAACCCTAAATCCCCGTAGCCTTTGCAGGGCGTCCGTGTGTTATACCTGCACTGAATCTGTATTTCAGCCTCTCGTCCTTTGGGGCCTCAGGATCTTGACGAGTTCCCCTGAAGACCCCCAGATGCAGAATGTCCCCATGATGGAAGGTTTCCCAGCATATAGCATCCATCGCCCCTTGTCAGCGCTGCCTGCCGGGGCCGGACGTTAACCCTTTCTTTCCTCGTGAGCCCCCTCTCGTCTCGTTGCTGCCTTCCAGCTCTTCACCAATCAGCGAATCGTATTGGTGAGGACCGGGGAGCGCCGCTGCCTGTGCGGATACTTCCACTGCAAGAAGCCGAGAGATGAGCGACTGCTCGCAGCAGAAGTATCCCGACCCGCAGCGCCGCTCCCCGGTCCTCCCTTCACACCCTAGCCGCTGATGTCCCCACAGTATCCGCATGGTGTTACAAAGGTCCGGACATTTGTGTTAAAAATCGCTGATTGGTCGCTGGCGCTGCCCGCGACCAATCACCGATTTGGGCGCCAAATTTAAATATCGGCCGCGACCAATCACCGATCTTGGCTCCACATTTAAACACCGCTCTCGGCTTCTCGGAGTGGAAGTATCCGCACAGGCAGCGGCGCTCCCCGGTCCTCACTAATACGATTCCGCTCCCCGCTCCTCACCAATACGATTCGCTGATTGGTCGCGTGCGGAGAGCGCGACCAATCAGTGATGTTGGCGCTAAAGTTAAACACCACTGTGCTGATTGGTCGCCGACGCTGTGCGCGACCAATCACCGATTTGGGCGGCACATTTAAATAGCGTCCGCGACCAATCAGTACAGCGGTGTTTAAATGTGGAGCCAAGATCGGTGATTGGTCGCGGCCGATATTTAAATTTGGCGCCGAAATCGGTGATTGGTTGCGGGCAGCGCCAGCGACCAATCAGCGATTTTTAACACAAATGCTGACATCCATGCGGCTAGGGCGTGAAGGGAGGACCGGGGAGCGGCGCTGCGGGTCCAATTGGTCGCGGCCGCTATTTAAATGTGCCGCACAAATCGTTGATTGGTTGCGGACTTGGCCCGCGACCAAGCACTGATCTTGCGGCCAAAGTTAAACACTACTGTGCTGATTGGTCGCGGACTCTGCCCGCGACCAATCACGGATTTGGGCGCCAAATTTAAATATCGGCCGCGACCAATCACCGATCTTGGCTCCACATTTAAACACCGCTGTGCTGATTGGTCGCTGCCGATATTTAAATGTGGCTCCCAAACCGGTGAGTGGTCGCGGGCGGCGTCGCCGACCAATCAGCACAGCGGTGTTTAAATGTGGAGCCAAGATCAGTGATTGGTCGGGTCCGAAGACCGCGACCAATCATCGAATCTTCTTGGTGAGGACCGGGGAGCGCTGCTGCCTGTGCGGCTACTTACGCTGCGAGAACCCGGGACATAGTGGGCGCTGGCAGCAGAAGTATCCCGACCCGCAGCGCCGCTCCCCGGTCCTCCCTTCCGCATGGAGGTCAGTGGCACCGGCGGTCCTTCCGCTGCTACCAGCCGGGAGATGAGCGCCTTGCGCCGCTCATCTCCCGGCTGCATCTCCGTCCCGCAGATGGGTCCGGCGGTCGGGTTCCTTCTGCTGTTGCTGGCCGGGAGATGAGCGCCTCGCGGAGCTCATCTCCCGGCTGCATCGCCGCTCAGCTCCGTCCCCCAGATGAGCCGCTAACGGCCGCCATCTTTTTTCAGAAATCCCACAGCGCTGATTGGCCGCTGCCGGACCAATGAGCGACGCGGGATTTCCTGGACAGACAGACAGACAGATGGGATAAGACGATTATATATATATAGATAATTTACCTTTCTCCTCATTAAAGATGGAATTAGCGGCTTTTTGATTTTCTTATGATGTAAAAACTGCGCCTGAGATGATTCATTACGGTGTAATACAATCACCCCACGAGGAGCTTTTACAATCTGTTATAGAGACCTGATGCTTAAAGGGGTTGTCTACTTTTATATACCCCCCCCCCCCCTATAAGGGGATGGGGGGCAGTGATGGCATTTAATGGGGGTTGGTCACGCTCCCTTTATTAGTACGACACCAGCTTGTCTGTTCTGCTTAAAAGCCTCTCTATATGCCCTATTACTTCCTATGGCTATCATGCAGAATATTTGTAACTTTTAGGTTGTTCTGTGCTATATTATTTTTTAATAGCATCAAAATTCCCCATGTAAATTATAAATTTCTTTCTGCTTTGCTCATAGCCACCACTAGAGGGTGCCACATGCATACAGATTTGTGTTCCTTATATAAACAGAATGCAAAGAACTCCCCCTAGTGTTGGCTGCAGGTACCTAGAATGTAACATCAATGACTTGGGTTGAGGAAATAAAACGTACAATTATGTACTAAATGGTAAAACAATGGGTAAAATAGTCGCTATAGACTTGCGTGTATGGGCGGAAGTTGAAGTCCACTTTAGTGACCAGTGGCCGGCAAATAAAATGATGGGATGCATTAAAAGAGGCCGAGCTGCTCCTGAGGAGAACGTCCTTCTGCCTTTATACAAGTCCCTATTGCGGCCACACAGGACTGGGGACAATTTTGGGCTCCAGTCTATAAGGAAGATATAGATGAACTAGAGCGGGTGCAGAACAACCAAGGTGATGAAGGGAATGAGGGACTGCAGAGGACGAGGGATCAGACTGGGGGTTATTCAGTTTGGAGAAAAGACGGCTGACGGGAAATCTCATTACAATGGAGAAATGGATGAGGGGACAGGACCCAGATTTTCTGATGATCTTTCTACACCTTGATCTGCAACAATGACAAGGAGGCGTCCTCTCCATCTTCTATATATATAATTCAGTCAGTCAGTCAGTCAGTCAGTCAAGGAAATCCCGTGTCGCTCATTGGTCCGGCAGCGGTCAATCAACGCCGCGGGATTTCTGAAAAAAGATGGCGGCAGTTAGCGGCTCATCTCCCGGCCGGCAACAGCAGAAGGAACCCGACCGCCGGACCCATCTGCGGGACGGAGATGCAGCCGGGAGATGAGCGGCGCGAGGCGCTCATCTCCCGGCCGGTAGCAGGGGAAGGACCGCCGGCGCCGCTGACCTCCATGCGGAAGGGAGGACCGGGGAGCGGCGCTGCGGGTCGGGATACTTCTGCTGCGAGCGCCCGCTATGTCCCGGGTTCTCGCAGCATAAGTAGCCGCACAGGCAGCGCTGCTCCCCGGTCCTCACCAAGACGATTCGATTATTGGTCGCGGTCTTCGGACCCGACCAATCACTGATCTTAGCGCAAAAGTTAAATACCGCTGTGCTGATTGGTCGCCGACGCTGCCCGCGACCAATCACCGATTTGGGCGCCACATTTAAATATCGGCCGCGACCAATCAGCACAGCGGTGTTTAAATGTGGAGCAAAGATCTGTGATTGGTCGCGACCGATATTTAAATTTGGTGCCCAAATCGGTGATTGGTCGCGGGCAGCGTCCGAGACCAATCAGCACAGTAGTGTTTCACTTTGGCCGCAAGATCAGTGATTGGTCGCGGGCCAAGTCCGCGACCAATCAACGATTTGTGCGGCACATTTAAATACCGGCCACGACCAATTGGATGTCAGCGCCGCTCCCCGGTCCTCCCTTCACGCCCTAGCCGCATGGATGTCAGCGGCGCTGCCTGTGCAGCTACTTCCGCTCCGAGAACCCGGGACATGAGCAGGCGCTCGGAGCAGAAGTATCCCGACCCGCAGCGCCGCTCCCCGGTCCTCCCTTCACACCCTAGCCGCTGATGTCCCCACAGTATCCGCATGGTGTTACAAAGGTCCGGACATTTGTGTTAAAAATCGCTGATTGATCGCTGGTGCTGCCCGCGACCAATCACCGATTTGGGCGCCAAATTTAAATATCGGCCGCGACCAATCACCGATCTTGGCTCCACATTTAAACACCGCTGTGCTGATTGGTCGCGGTCGATATTTGAATTTGGCACCCAAATCGGTGATTGGTCGCGGGCAGCGCCAGCGACCAATCAGCGATTTTTAACACAAATGTCCGGACCTTTGTAACACCATGCGGATACTGTGGAGACATCAGCGGCTAGGGTGTGAAGGGAGGACCGGGGAGCGGCGCTGCCGGTCGGGATATTTCTGCTGCGAGCGCCCGCTCATGTCCCGGGTTCTCGCAGTGGAAGTAGCCGCACAGGCAGCGGCGCTCCCCGGTCCTCACTAATACGATTCCGCTCCCCGCTCCTCACCAATACGATTCGCTGATTGGTCGCGTGCAGAGAGCGCGACCAATCAGTGATCTTGGCGCTAAAGTTAAACACCGCTGTGCTGATTGGATGCGGACGCCAGACGCGTCCAATCACCGAGATTGGCGCCAAATTTAAACAACGCTCTGCTGATTGGTCGCGGACTCCAGCTGCGACCAATCAGCGATTTTGGCGCCAAATTTAAACACCGCTCTGCTGATTGATCGCGGTTGCTGGCCGAGATCAATCAGCAGTATTGGGGCCAAATTTAAACCTCACTCTGCTGATTGGTCGCAACCACCGGCCGCGACCAATCTGCGTTATTTTGTGCCAAATTTAAACAACGCTCTGCTGATTGGTCGCGGCCGTCAGCCGCGATTAATTAGCGATTTTGGCGCCAAATTTAAACATGCTCTCCAGTCCTCACTAACACGGTTTGCTGATTGGTCGCGGCCGCCGCCCGCGACTAAGCGATTTTGGCGCAAAATTCAACCACCGCTCTGCTGATTGGTCGAGGCCGCCGGCCGAGATCAATCAGCAGTATTGGTGCCAAATTTAAACACCGCTTCGCTGATTGGTCGCGGTGGCCGGCCGCGACCAAGCAGCGAAATTGGCACCAAATTTAAACGCTCTGCTGATTGGTCGAGGCCGCCGGCCGTGACCAATCAGCCATATTGGTGCCAAATTTAAACACCGCTTCGCTGATTGGTCGCGGTGGCCGGCCGCGACCAAGCAGCGAAATTGGCGCCAAATTTAAACACCGCTCTGCTGATTGGTCGCGGTTACCGGTCTCGAATAATCAGCATTATTAGTGCCAAATTTAAACACCGCTGTGCTGATTACTCGCGACCAATCTGCGATATAGGCGCCAAATTTTAACACCGCTTTGCTGATTGGTTACGGTTGCCGGCCTCGACCAATCAGCGATTTTGCCGCAAAATTGAAACACAGCTCTGCTGATTGCGCCCGGTCGGCCGCATACCTATTCTAGAATACCCGATGCATTAGAATCGGGCCACCATCTAGTCTAATCATAATAACAGACGGGGATTCTTTACTGTAAGAGCATTAAGACTATGGATCTCTCTGTCACATGATGCTGTCATGGTGGATTCACTACCAGTATACAAGGAGGGCCTGGACACCTTTCTTGAAGAATATAATCTTATAGTTTCTAGATTGTGTGATGATGGTGATCCAGGGAACTCGCCTGATTGCCGGTTGTGGAGTCAGGAAGGAATTTTCCCCTGATATGGGGCAATTAGCATCTGTCTCCCGGGGTTTTTGTTTTCTTTCCTCTAGATCAGTGTTTCCCAAACTCCAGTCCTCATGGCCCCACAGGTCATGTTTTCAGGATCTCCTTAGTGTTACACAGGTGATGGAAGTATCATCAAGACATCAGGAATTCTCTCACCTGTGCAACACTATGGAAATCCTGAAAACGTGACCTGTGGGGCCCGTGAGGATGGGGTTTGGGGAACACTGCTCTAGATCAACGTGTTATTGTACTGGTTGAACTTGATGGACTTGTGCAGTCAACCTAAAAGGGAGTCAGCACAGAATGACTGTTCAAACCAAGCGCAGGCGCTTAGTGCATCATGGTGCAGCCAAACATTGAAGGTCGCCTTCCCACGTGCTTGTTTTCTCTCCATTTGCACACCTCGCCCCCCCCCACCTTTGATGATAGCTCTGGCTTCATAGAGCAATGTTTGGCCAAATCACGGTGCACCGAGGGCCGGTGCTTGGTTTAAACAGTCGTTCTGTGCTGTCAGACTCGTTTTAAATGTTTGGCCTCGCCAAAGGTGCACTAAGCGCCTGTGTTATCACAGAATAGTGAGGACCGGTGTAGAGCGTGAGGCGTGGACATGGTGGTATCACAATAGTGAGGACTGGTGTAGAGCGTGAGGCGTGGACATGGTGGTATCACAATAGTGAGGACGGATGTAGAGCGTGAGGCGTGGACATGGTGGTATCACAATAGTGAGGACGGGTGTAGAGCGTGAGGCGTGGACATGGTGGTATCACAATAGTGAGGACGGGTGTAGAGCGTGAGGCGTGGACATGGTGGTATCACAATAGTGAGGACGGGTGTAGAGCGTGAGGCGTGGACATGGTGGTATCACAATAGTGAGGACGGGTGAGATCGTGAGGCGTGGACATGGTGGTATCACAATAGTGAGGACGGGTGAGATCGTGAGGCGTGGACATGGTGGTATCACAATAGTGAGGACGGGTGTAGAGCGTGAGGCGTGGACATGGTGGTATCACAATAGTGAGGACGGGTGTAGAGCGTGAGGCGTAGACATGGTGGTATCACAATAGTGAGGATGGGTGAGATCGTGAGGCGTGGACATGGTGGTATCACAATAGTGAGGACGGGTGTAGAGCGTGAGGCGTGGACATGGTGGTATCACAATAGAGAGGACGGGTGTAGAGCGTGAGGCGTGGACACGGTGGTATCACAATAGTGAGGACGGGTGTAGAGCGTGAGGCGTGGACATGGTGGTATCACAATAGTGAGGACGGGTGAGATCGTGAGGCGTGGACATGGTGGTATCACAATAGTGAGGACGGGTGTAGAGCGTGAGGCGTGGACATGGTGGTATCACAATAGTGAGGACGGGTGTAGAGCGTGAGGCGTGTGCGGGTGTAGAGCGTGAGGCGTGGACATGGTGGTATCACAATAGTGAGGACGGATGTAGAGCGTGAGGCGTGGACATGGTGGTATCACAATAGTGAGGACGGGTGTAGAGCGTGAGGCGTGGACATGGTGGTATCACAATAGTGAGGATGGGTGTAGAGCGTGAGGCGTGGACATGGTGGTATCACAATAGTGAGGACGGGTGTAGAGCGTGAGGCGTGGACATGGTGGTATCACAATAGTGAGGACGGGTGAGATCGTGAGGCATGGACATGGTGGTATCACAATAGTGAGGACGGGTGAAATCGTGAGGCGTGGACATGGTGGTATCACAATAGTGAGGACGGGTGTAGAGCGTGAGGCGTGGACATGGTGGTATCACAATAGTGAGGACGGGTGTAGAGCGTGAGGCGTAGACATGGTGGTATCACAATAGTGAGGATGGGTGAGATCGTGAGGCGTGGATATGGTGGTATCACAATAGTGAGGACGGGTGTAGAGCGTGAGGCGTGGACATGGTGGTATCACAATAGTGAGGACGGGTGTAGAGCGTGAGGCGTGGACATGGTGGTATCACAATAGTGAGGACGGGTGAGATCGTGAGGCGTGGACATGGTGGTATCACAATAGTGAGGACGGGTGTAGAGCGTGAGGCATGGACATGGTGGTAGCACAATAGTGAGGACGGGTGTAGAGCGTGAGGCGTGGACATGGTGGTAGCACAATAGTGAGGACGGGTGTAGAGCGTGAGGCATGGACATGGTGGTAGCACAATAGTGAGGACGGGTGTAGAGCGTGAGGCATGGACATGGTGGAAACACAATAGTTAGGACGGGTGTAGAGCGTGAGGCGTGGACTCTGTGTTGTCACACAATATAATCACATCTAGTAACAGAACCTTTAATGGATGTTTTATACAAAAGTGAACATTCGCTCTGAAGTCTTAAAACCCTATAATTCAAGAAACTATTTCTTCCATACGAAATGCACGTGTAGATAGTGAGTCGTGGACACGGTGGTATCACAATAGTGAGCACGGGTGTAGAGCGTGAGTCGTGGACGCGGTAGTGTCACAATAGTGAGGACGGGTGTAGATCGTGAGTCGTAGACGCGGTGGTATCACAATAGTGAGGACGGGTGTAGATCGTGAGTCGTGGACACGGTGGTATCACAATAGTGAGGACGAGTGTAGATCGTGAGTCGTGGACGCGGTGGTACCACAATAGTAAGGACGAGTGTAGACCGTGAGTCGTGGACGCGGTGGTATCACAATAGTGAGGACGAGTGTAGAGCGTGAGTCGTGGACGCGGTATCACAATAGTGAGGACGGGTGTAGATCGTGAGTCGTGGACGCGATGGTATCACAATAGTGAGGACGAGTGTAGATCGTGAGTCGTGGACGCGGTGGTATCACAATAGTGAGGACGGGTGTAGAGCGTGAGTCGTGGACGCGGTGGTATCACAATAGTGAGGACGGGTGTAGAGCGTGAGTCGTGGACACGGTGGTATCACAATAGTGAGGACGGGTGTAGAGCGTGAGTCGTGGACGTGGTGGTATCACAATAGTGAGGACGGGTGTAGAGCGTGAGGCGTGGACATGGTGGTAACACAATAGTGAGGACGGGTGTAGATCGTGAGTCGTGGACACGGTGGTATCACAATAGTGAGGACGATTGTAGATCGTGAGTCGTGGACGCGGTGGTAACACACAATAGTGAGGACAGGTGTAGATCGTGAGTCGTGCACGCGGTAGTGTCACAATAGTGAGGACGGGTGTAGATCATGAGTCGTGGACGGGGTGGTAACACACAATAGTGAGGACGGGTGTAGAGCGTGAGTCGTGGACATGGTGGTATCACAATAGTGAGGACGGGTGTAGATCGTGAGTCATGGGCGCGGTGGTAACACAATAGTGAGGACGGGTGTAGATCGTGAGTCGTGGGCGCGGTGGTAACACAATAGTGAGGACGGGTGTAGATCGTGAGTCGTGGACGCGGTGGTAACACACAATAATGAGGACGGGTGTAGATCGTGAGTCGTGGACCCGATGGTATCATACAATAGTGAGGACGGGTGTAGAGCGTGAGTCGTGGACGCGGTGGTATCACAATAGTGAGGACGGGTGTAGATCGTGAGGCGTGGACATGGTGGTACACAATAGTGAGGACGGGTGTAGATCACGAGTCGTGCACGCGGTGGTAACACACAATAGTGAGGACGGGTGTAGAGCGTGAGTCGTGGGCGCGGTGGTATCATACAATAGTGAGGACGGGTGTAGATCGTGAGTCGTGGATGTGGTGGTAACACACAATAGTGAGGACGGGTGTAGAGCGTGAGTCGTGGGCGCGGTGGAGTCACACAATAGTGAGGACGGGTGTAGATCGTCAGTCGTGGATGCGGTGGTATCATACAATAGTGAGGACGGGTGTAGATCGTGAGTCGTGGGCGCGGTGGTATCATACAATAGTGAGGACGGGTGTAGAGCGTGAGTCATGGACGCGGTGGTAACACACAATAGTGAGGACGGGTGTAGATCGTGAGTCGTGGACCCGGTGGTATCACAATAGTGAGGACGGGTGTAGGTCGTGGGCGCGGTGGTAACACACAATAGTGAGGACGGGTGTAGATCGTGAGCGCAGTGGTAACACACAATAGTGAGAACGGGTGTAGGTCGTGGGCGCGGTGGTAACACACAATAGTGAGGACGGGTGTAGATCGTGAGCGCAGTGGTAACACACAATAGTGAGAACGGGTGTAGATCGTGAGTCGTGGACCCGGTGGTATCATACAATAGTGAGGACGGGTGTAGAGCGTGAGTCGTGGACGCGGTGGTATCACACAATAGTGAGGACGGGTGTAGAGCGTGAGTCGTGGACATGGTGGTATCACAATAGTGAGGACGGGTGTAGATCGTGAGTCGTGGGCACGGTGGTAACACACAATAGTGAGAACGGGTGTAGATCGTGAGGTCGTGGGCGCGGTGGTAACACACAATAGTGAGGACGGGTGTAGATCGTGAGTCGTGGACGCGGTGGTAACACACAATAGTGAGGACGGGTGTAGATCGTGAGTCGTGGACCCGATGGTATCATACAATAGTGAGGACGGGTGTAGAGCGTGAGTCGTGGACGCGGTGGTAACACAATAGTGAGGACGGGTGTAGAGCGTGAGTCGTGGGCGCGGTGGTAACACACAATAGTGAGAACGGGTGTAGATCGTGAGTCGTGGGCGCGGTGGTAACACACAATAGTGAGGACGGGTGTAGATCGTGAGTCGTGGGTGCGGTGGAGTCACACAATAGTGAGGACGGGTGTAGATCGTGAGTCGTAGGCGCGGTGGTAACACACAATAGTGAGGACGGGTGTAGATCGTGAGTCGTGGGTGCGGTGGAGTCACACAATAGTGAGGACGGGTGTAGATCGTGAGTCGTGGGCGCGGTAGTGTCACAGTAGTGAGGACGGGTGTAGAGCGTGAGTGGTGGGCGTGGTGGATTCACACAATAGTGAGGACGGGTGTAGATCGTGAGCGCGGTGGATTCACACAATAGTGAGGACGGGTGTAGATCGTGAGTCGTGGGCGCGGTGGATTCACACAATAGTGAGGACGGGTGTAGAGCGTGAGTCGTGGTCGCGGTGGATTCACACAATAGTGTGGACGGGTGTAGATCGTGAGTCGTGGGCGCGGTGGATTCACACAATAGTGAGGACGGGTGTAGATCGTGAGTCGTGGGCGCGGTAGAGTCACACAATAGTGAGGACGGGTGTAGATCGTGAGTCGTGGGCGCGGTGGTAACACACAATAGTGAGAACGGGTGTAGATCGTGAGTCGTGGGCGCGGTGGTAACACACAATAGTGAGGACGGGTGTAGATCGTGAGTCGTGGGTGCGGTGGAGTCACACAATAGTGAGGACGGGTGTAGATCGTGAGTCGTAGGCGCGGTGGTAACACACAATAGTGAGGACGGGTGTAGATCGTGAGTCGTGGGTGCGGTGGAGTCACACAATAGTGAGGACGGGTGTAGATCGTGAGTCGTGGGCGCGGTGGAGTCACACAATAGTGAGGACGGGTGTAGATCGTGAGTCGTGGGCGTGGTGGAGTCACACAATAGTGAGGACGGGTGTAGATCGTGAGTCGTGGGTGCGGTGGAGTCACACAATAGTGAGGACGGGTGTAGATCGTGAGTCGTGGGCGCGGTGGAGTCACACAATAGTGAGGACGGGTGTAGATCGTGAGTCGTGGGTGCGGTGGAGTCACACAATAGTGAGGACGGGTGTAGATCGTGAGTCGTGGGTGCGGTGGTAACACACAATAGTGAGGACGGGTGTAGATCGTGAGTCGTGGGTGCGGTGGTAACACACAATAGTGAGGACGGGTGTAGAGCGTGAGTCGTGGGTGCGGTGGAGTCACACAATAGTGAGGACGGGTGTAGAGCGTGAGTCATGGGCGCGGTGGAGTCACACAATATAACATCTAGTAACAGAACGCTTCCTTTAATGGATGTTTTATACAAAAGTGAAGCCATAAAACCCTATAATACAAGAAACAATATTTCCTCCGTCCACATCGCACAATTTCCTTCTCACAGAGCAGCAGTAACAGAACGCTGCAGATTCTCTGCAGAAACCTTTGGTGCCGTCTACACGACAGGAACGAGGCCACATTTTACCATTTGTACCACAAGACCCCGAACAACAGACAAGAAACACGAGGACATGAACAGAAGGACAAAAGAAATCAGGAATCTCCTCCGTGTAACCAGAAGTCGGATCAGCGGAGACTCGTCCTCGCACACCTTATCCAGACATGGCGGCCGCCAGCGCCTTCACTTCAAAGGCCTCCGGAGGAATGGCACCCCGACTCTGTAAAGGGAAACCGATAATAAAGGAAAACCAAATCATACGTGTAAACCTGGAGACCAGACAGAAGCATCATTTACCCCTTTATACAGTCAGGGGGTGAGCGCTCTTAAAGGGGTTCTCCATTTATATGGAGATAAACATTAAATGGATTCTCTTATCAAGACGACTGCTCTCTATATACCGTATTAGTGCTTATAGATATTATAGAGGGGTCTCCCGCCCCGAACCCCCAGCTGTGAGCTAGAATAATACCTGGCCCCACCATCCCCCCCGGTGCATAACGTCCGGCACCATCTTGCCCCCCCCCGGTGTATAATGTCCTGCCCCATCTCGTCCCCTCCCCGGATGTATCATGTCCGGTCCCATCTCCCCCCTTCCTGGTGTATAACATCCAGCCCCATTGCTCCTCCTGTGCATAACGTCCGGCACCATCTTGCCCCCCCGGTGTATAATGTCCTGCCCCATTTCGTCCCCTCCCCGGATGTATCATGTCCGGTCCCATCCCCCCCCTTCCTGGTGTATAACATCCAGCCCCATTGCTCCTCCTGTGCATAACGTCCGGTCCCATCGACCCCCGATGCATAACGTCTGGCCCTTCCCCCCGCTGTGCATAACATTCAGTGCCATCGCCCCCCATGCATAACTTCCGACCCCATCGTCCCCCGGTGTAACATCTGGTCCCGTTGCGGTGTGATGTCTTCTGGATGAAGGGGCAACAATTCCCACCAATGCCTCCAAAATCTTATAGAAATCCTTCCCAGAAGAGCAGAAGCCGTTCTATCTGTGGAGGAGCGACTCCATATTAATGTCTATGGGTGTAAGATGGGAGGTGAGAGCTCCCTGGAGGTGAATGTGGAGGGGGCACATACTTTTCTCCAGATATTGTATGTACAGTGATTCCATAGAGCAAGAACTGATCTTTGCAGCTGTAATCAGCTCTGGCCAATAGAGGGCAGCACTGAACCTCTAAACACCTCCACAGGACACATGCAACGACCTTCAGAGATACAGTGCAGGTGTCGGCTTCAGGTCACTGGAGACAGTCAGCAAGTAGGTTGCTTAATAAAACCATTTACCTTCAGGTGATGAAACACTTTCTTTGCTTGATGCACATCCCAGTTGTTGTCGTCAAGACATCTGTATGGGGAAAAGAGATTTTATCAAAAGACACCGACCACGGCGGCAGGAAGCCCATCGCCCGTGGCTGGTGTCACCTAAAGTTACATGATATAGAGGCAAAACCTCAGCTGTGAGAAGTGTCGGGGCTGCACAGGTTTTCAGTACCTTAATGGAAAGTGAAATGTTCCTATTCAGTGACAGAAAGCAGAGATCTTGGATACAAAGTGTATGATGAGGTTACAGAACCCCCCGCGCCCAGTGCCGCGCACCGCGGTCTCACTCACTTCAGAGCCCAGTCCGGCTTCATCCTCGTGTACGCGGAGAATGAGTGGACGGTGTCCCTGGCGGCGGCGGAAGGGGCTTTCTCGCAGATCGCTGGGACAGGTTTGGGGGGCTCAAGTGATGGCGTTTCTTGCGGACCCCCGTATGCATTCAGTATAACCATCTGATCATTCAAAATCTGAGCGCTGGAAAAAGAGGAAAACAAAAAAGTAACTGAATTATTAGTGATTTCAATATCTCGGCTTGCTTTCAGTGAATGGGACCATGTTTGTTACACAGACCGGATTCCTCTCACTGCTAATCATTTACTAACTGGGGTCTACGCAATATGCTGTACAGATTTTATGCCTCGCGATGTAATTAAGAATATTCTCATTCATTGATGGCAAGCAGAGATCTGAAAACGCTGAAAAAATAGAAATATAAATTACCGTATATGCTCGAGTATAAGCCAAGGCACCTAATTTTACCACAAAAAACTGGGAAAACTTATTGACTTGAGTATAAACCCTAATTTGGGAAATGCAGCAGCTACTGGTAAATTTCCCCATCCTGGTACGCATGGCCCCCTCATCCCCAATCCTGGTATGCATGGACCCCTCATCCCTAATTCTGTTGTGCATGGCTCCCTCATCCCCAATCCTGGTACGCATGGCCCCCTCATCCCCAATCCTGGTACGCATGGCCCCCTCATCCCCAATCCTGGTACGCATGGCCCCCTCATCCCCAATCCTGGTACGCATGGCACCCTCATCCCCAATTCTGTTGTACATGGCCCCCTCATCCCTAATCCTGGTATACATGCCCCCCTCATCCCCAATCCTGGTATGCATGGCAGCCCTCATCCCCAATCCAGGTATGCATGGCAGCCCTCATCCCCAATCCAGGTATGCATGGCAGCCCTCATCCCCCAATCCAGGTATGTATGGCACCCCTCATCCCCCAATCCTGGTATGTACGGTACCCCTCATCCCCCAATCCTGGTATGCATGCCCCCCCATCCCCAATCCTCGTATGCATGGCACCCTCATGTCTAATCCTGGTATGTATGGTCCCCTCATCCCCAATCCTGGTATGCATGGCCTCCTCATCCCCAATCCTGGTATGCATGGCACCCCTATCCCCAATCCTGGTATGTGTGGGCCCCCTCATCCCCCAATCCGGGATTGTATGCCCCCCATCCCCAATCCTGGTATGCATGGCCTCCTCATACCCAATCCTGGTATGTATGGCCTTCCCATCCCCAATCCTGGTATGTATGGACCCCCTCATTCCCCAATCCTGGTATGCATGGCCGCATTACTGCACACACAAAAAAATAATCAAACACTGAAGGTACGTGCACACGATCAGTAATTGCTGCGGATTGTACGCTGCGCACTTGCGCTGCGTGCAATCCGCAGATGCCAGATGTTATAGAATAGTGGATGGGATTTATACAGATCCCATGCCCACTATGCGTCTCCATACACCTGCGGCTCACCCGCAGACACGGACATGCGGCGCGTCTTCCCAGACCTCAGTATGTCAATTTCTCTTGCGGAGACACTAGTCTCCGCAAGAGAAATTCTATCAGTGCAATGTATAGGATGCGGTGAATCCGCATGGCTCAATGAACACATGCGGATTTACCAGCGTGCAGCGCTTTGGACGCAGCATAAAGTATGCTGCGTTCAAAGCGCTGCCAATAACGCCCATGTGCACATACCCTTATACTCACCTTCCTTCCTCACCTCTGCTCTGCGTCCTTTTCTGCTGCAGCAGCTCATGTCAGCATCTGAGCAGCGCATGACGTCACTGCCATGCGCTCTCAGACGCTGAGCTGCTGGCACATTCACTCCTCTCCACCCCGGGACTATGGGCGTGGAGAAGAGTGAATATGCACTCTCTTTAGTAGCGGGCACTGTCAGCAGGATCTGCGGCTCAACGCTTCTCTGTGTCCGCTACTAAAGAGAATGAATATTCATTCTTCTCCACGCCCATGGGAGTGGAGAAGAGGGAATATTAATTTCTCTTTAGCGCGGGCACACGTGGTAGCTGCAGCAGCGGCTACTGCGTGTGCCCCGCTCCTCCACCGTCGCAACCTCCCCCAGCACTATCCACCACCAGAATTTCTATATACTCGAGTATATACCAGAGTATAAGCCGAGAGGGGCTTTATCAGAACAAAAAATGTGCTGAAAAACTCGGCTTATACTCGAGTATATACGGTATATTAAAAATCTGGTGAATTACATGATGATTGGAAGAGATGAGATCAATCATAACCTATGCAGCGGATACCACCACTGGCGGCCTCAGTATTCCTGTAGCCAGAAGACCACCGCCAGGAGGAGTTAACAGAGCGGCCGGTCATACATGCACCCTGCCTCCGCCAGGAGGAGTTAACAGAGCGGCCGGTCATACATGCACCCTGCCTCCGCCAGGAGGAGTTAACAGAGCGGCCGGTCATACATGTGTAGCACCCTGAGGGCTCGGCTGCTACAGGGGTATTGCACCTCGACCCAGAGGTGTGATATTCCACTCCCGGGTAAGGATGGAGTGTGGACCAGGACTCAGTAAGCTGCATACACCACACACACCCCATTTCCGAGGGACAGCTCTACGGGGCTCCCATTTATATATATATGTAGGCACAACTGACCATGTCCCTGGCTGGAGTGGGGAGGGGGAGGAAAACCCAGTGGTGTAGGAGCAGATAGGGGTGGCTCTCTGGGCATAGGTAGGAGCCCATTGGTTGCTAGTCACCTGGGCTCACACATAGAGGGAGGTATATAAGGTGGGCACCATCTTAGAGTAGTCAGTTCAGTCCAGTCAGGAGGAGAAGAGAGAAGGAGAGTTCAGCCAGAGAGGGCTGACAGGGAGCTGTGGCTCAGTCTGGGCCCAGCTCCACGAGGCCGGCCTGGAGTGGAGGCCAGAGCCAGAGGAGAGGAACAGAAACAGCAAGGAACTGGAACAGAAAGGAAACAAGGAACAGCACATTAAGAGAGGCTCAGAGACACCAGAGAAGAAGGGACCCCATAGGCCCAGGAGAGTGCGGGTGAAGGGTTGGCAGAGCAGGGTACCGGAACCCAAATTGGTGGAGGCAACAAATTCCTCAGCCAAAGACCGAAGGTTGTGACCACATCTTGGTGCGACCCCTCACTACATCCACCAGGAAAGCATACCACATAGGGTCAGGGAAACCGGAGAGAGGTTTCGCCAAGAGAAGGCCCGAGGAAGCTGGACAAAGGTGGGTCACTGGTGGGGACGGCCAGAGCAAGAAAGAGAAGGGAGCCCTGTGCCACGCTCTGGAATTGCCTGGGAGTTGGTCGAGCCCCTTGCCTGGTGGACGCAGCACGGCTTGGACAGTCACCGCCGGTACAGACGTGACTAGGACCAGTAAAGAACTGTGAGTAAAGCATTGGAAACTGCAACCACACGTCTCTGTGTTTCATCGCCGCACCAGCACCATTAGTACTGGGACGCTCACACCATCACTCCCATCATGCACACTAGCTGCCCTGAGGCAATGCTTCTCCCGTGGGGAGTTATCCCATACTTGGCTGCGCATACAACATCAGCAGTCTGCGGCACAGCGGCGGTCTCCACTGACCGCAATCCACGGGTAGCGTAGTCGGACACTTATTATTACACTAAGACTGCCACTGGTTTGAAAGCCCTGGGCACGGACCGGGTCACCGCCACTGAAGACTACAACCCCCAGCGATAGTCTTCCGTGGCGATAGGTGATATTACAGCTCACCTCCTCCTCCTGTACAATGACTGATAACACCTCTATATATAGTAGATTACACAGGATCCACCATTCACAATAGGTGATATCACAGCACACCTCCTCCTCCTGTATAATGACTGATAACACCTCTATATACAGTAGATAACACAGGATCCACCATTTACAATAGGTGATATCACAGCTCACCACCTCCTCCTCCTGTACAATGAATGATAACACCTCTATATACAGTAGATAACACAGGATCCACCATTTACAATAGGTGAGATCACAGCTCACCCCCTCCTCCTCCTGTACAATGACTGATAACACCTCTATATACAGTAGATAACACAGGATCCACCATTTACAATAGGTGATATCACAACTCACCTCCTCCTCCTCCTCCTTTATAATGACTGATAACACCTCTATATACAGTAGGTAACACAGGATCCACCATTCACAATAGATATCACAGCTCAACTCCTCTTCCTGTATAATGACTGATAACACCTCTATATACAGTAGGTAACACAGTATCCACCATTCACAATAGGTGAGATCACAGCTCACCCCCTCCTCCTCCTGTACAATGACTGATAACACCTCTATATACAGTAGATAACACAGGATCCACCACTCACAATAGGTGAGATCACAGCTCACCTCCTCCTCCTGTACAATGACTGATAACACCTCTATATACAGTAGATAACACAGGGGACCCACCATTCACAATAGGTGATATCACAGCTCACCTCCTACTGTACAATGACTGATAACACCTCACCTCCTCCTGTACAATGACTGATAACACCTCTATATACAGTAGATAACACAGGGGACCCACCATTCACAATAGGTGATATCACAGCTCACCTCCTCATCCTGTATAATGACTGATAACACCTCTATATACAGTAGATAACACAGGATCCACCATTCACAATAGGTGAGATCACAGCTCACCCCCTCCTCCTCCTATACAATGACTGATAGCACATCTATATACAGTAGATAGCACAGGATCCACCATTCACAATAGGTGATATCACAGCTCACCTTCTCCTCCTGTACAATGACTGATAACACCTCTATATACAGTAGATAACACAGGATCCACCATTCACAATAAGTGTCATCACAGCTCACCTCCTCCTGTACAATGACTGATAACACATCTATATACAGTAGTTAACACAGGGGACCAAACATTCACAATAGGTGATATCACAGCTCACCTCCTCCTCCTGTATAATGACTGATAACACCTCTATATACAGTAGGTAACACAGGATCCACCATTCACAATAAGTGATATCACAGCTAACCTCCTCCTCCTATACAATGACAGATAACACCTCTATATACAGTACATAACAAAGGGGACCCACCATTCACAATAGGTGGTATTACAGCTCACCTTCTCCCCCTGTATAATGACTGATAACACATCTATATACAGTAGGTAACACAGGATCCACAATTCACAATAGGTGATATCACAGCTCACCTACTCCTCCTCCTGTACAATGACTGATAACACCTCTATATACAGTAGTTAACACAGGATCCACCATTCACAATAGGCGATATCACAGCTCACCTCCTCCTCCTCCTGTACAATGACTGATAACACAGGATCCAACATTAACAATAGGTGAGATCACAGCTCACCCCTTCCTCCTCCTGTACAATGACTAATAACACCTCTATATACAGTAGATAACACAGAGGACCCACCATTCACAATAGGTGATATCACAGCTCACCTCCTCTTCCTGTATAATGATTGATAACAAATCTATGTACCGCAGGTAACACAGGATCCTCCATTCACAATAGGTGATGTCACAGATCACCTCCTCCTCCTGTACAATGAATGATAACACCTCTATATACAGTAGATTACACAGAATCCACCATTCACAATAGGTGAGATCACAGCTCACCTCCTCCTCTGTACAATGACTGATAACACCTCTATATACAGTAGATAAAACAGGATACACCATTCACAATAGGCGAGATCACAGCTCACCTCTTCCTGTACAATGAATGATAACACCTCTATATACAGTAGATAACACAGGGGACCCACCATTCACAATAGGTGGTATTACAGCTCACCTCCTCCCCTGTACAATGACTGATAACACCTCTATATACAGTAGATAACACAGGATCCACCATTCACAATAGGTGATATCACAGCTCACCTCCTCCTCCTCCTGTACAATGACTATTAACACCTCTATATACAGTAGATTACACAGGATCCACCATTCACAATAAGTGAGATCACAGCTCATCTCCTCCTCCTGTACAATGACTGATAACACGTCTATATATAGTAGATGACACAGAGGACCCACCATTCACAATAGGTGATGTCACAGCTCACCTCCTCCTCCTCCTGTACAATGACTGATAACACCTCTATATACAGTAGGTAACACAGGAGACCCACCATTCACAATAGGCGATATCACAGATCACCTCCTCCTCCTGTACAATGAACGATAACACCTCTATATACAGTAGATTACACAGGATCCACCATTCACAATAGGTGATATCACAACTCACCTCCGGCTCCTGTACAATGAACGATAACACCTCTATATACAGTAGATTACACAGGATCCACCATTCACAATAAGTGAGATCACAGCTCACCTCCCCCTCCTGTACAATGAATGATAACAACTCTATATACAGTAGATTACACAGGATCCACCATTCACAATAAGTGAGATCACAGCTCATCTCCTCCTCCTCCTGTACAATGACTGATAACACCTCTATATATAGTAGATAACACAGGATCCACCATTCACAATAGGTGACATCACAGCTCACCTCCTCCTCCTGTACAATGACTGATAACACCTCTATATACAGTAGATAACACAGGATCCACCTTTCACAATAGGTGATATCACAGCTCACCTACGCCGCCTGTACAGTGAACGATAACACCTCTATATACAGTAGATTACACAGGATCCACCATTCACAATAGGTGACATCACAGCTCACCTCCTCCTCCTCCTCTACAAGGACTGATAACACCTCTATATACAGTAGATTGCACAGGATCCACCATTCACAATAGGTGATATCACAGCTCACCTCCTCCTCCTGTACAATGAATGATAACACCTCTATATACAGTAGATAACACAGGATCCACCATTCACAATAGGTGATGTCACAGTTCACCTCCTCCTCCTGTACAATGAATGATAACAACTCTATATACATTAGATTACACAGGATCCACCATTCACAATCGGTAAGATCACAGCTCACCCCCTCCTCCTCCTGTACAATGACTGATAACACCTCTACATACAGTAGATAACACAGGGGACCCAGCAATCACAATAGGTGGTATTACAGCTCACCTCCTCCTCCTCCTGCACAATGACTGATAACACCTCTATGTACAGTAGATAACACAGGATCCACCATTCACAATAGGTGATATCACAGCTCACCTCCTCCTCCTCCTGTACAATGACTGATAACACCTCTATGTACAGTACATAACACAGGATCCACTATTCACAATAGGTGAGATCACAGCTCACCTCCTCTTCCTTTACAATGACTGATATCACCTCTTTATACAGTAGATAACACAGGATCCACCTTTCACAATAGGTGATATCACAGCTCACCTCCTCCAACTCCTGTACAATGACTGATATCACCTCTATATACAGTAGATGACACAGTCTTGTATAACCCCGCCCACACCATTGATTGGCAGCTTTCTGTGTACACTGTGCATAGGCAGAAAGCTGCTAATCAGTGGTGGAGGCAGGGGTACAGAGCAATAGGACTACCTGGCTAGACAGATAGTCTTCTAGTGATAATCTACTGATTTTATTGAAACAGCCACACACAGCCTAGTAAGTAACACATCACTGGAATCAGGGTCTCTGCCCCTACATCATGGTGCTTTCAGAATACATAGCAAACACCTGGTGACAGATTACCTGTAAGTCCTCCTCTGTGTGATCTCCCACATTATCCAGAATGTTATAGTAATGTATGATGACCGTTGCAGGACGGCTCCAGGATTTCGTGGGCCCTGGGCGAAAGAGTCTCAGTGGCCCCTTTAACACATACCACGATTCATGATGCACAGATACCGCAGATAAATATATATACATATATGTATATATATATATATATACATATATATATATATATATAGTACAAGCCCGAAGATTTCACTTCTTACATTACATGAGCGATATCTATTGTAAATTCCACAATAACTCAGAAAGCGGCGAATCCTCACAGCTCACAGTGCAGACCGGACAGTAATGTCCTCCACACAGTATAATGGCACCACATAGTCCTCTATACCGTATTATGAGCTCCATATATTGCTCCATATAGAATAATGGACCCCATAAAATGCTCCACGCAGTCTGTGCCCCCATATAATGCCCCATGCAGGCTGTGACCCCACACATAATGCCCCATGCAGGCTGTGCCCCCCACATAATGCCCCATGCAGGCTTTGACCCCCCACATAATGCTCCATGCAGGCTGTGACCCTCACATAATGCCCCATGCAGGCTTTGACCCCCCACATAATGCCCCATGCAGGCTGTGCCCCCCCCCCACATAATGCCCCTTGCAGGATGTCCCCCTCCCACATAATGGCCCATGCAGGATGTCACCCCCCATATAATTCCCCATGCAGAATGTCCCTCCCACATAATGCCCCATGCAGGCTGTGCCCCCCACATAATGCCCCATGCAGGCTGTGCCCCCCCACATAATGGCCCATGCAGGATGTCACCCCCCATATAATTCCCCATGCAGGATGTCCCCTCCACATAATGCCCCATGCAGGATGTCCCACCCCACATAATGCCCCATGCAGGATGTCCCCCACACATAATGCCCCATGCAGGATATCCCCCCCACATAATGCCCCATGCAGGATGTCACCCCCCATATAATTTCCCATGCAGGATGTCCCCCCCCACATAATGCTCCATGCAGGATGTCCCACCCCACATAATGACCCATACAGGATGTCACCCCCCATATAATGCCCCATGCAGGATGTCACCCCCCCATATAATGCCCCATGTAGGATGTCACCTCTCACCCCATATATTGGCCCATGCAGGATGTCACCTCTCACCCCATATAATGCCCCATGCAGGATGTCACTTCTCCCCCCATATAATACCCCATGCAGGATGTCACTCCCCCCATATAATGCCCCATGCAGGATGTCACCCCCCATATAATGCCCCATGCAGAATGTCACCTCTCACCCCATATAAAGCCCTATGCTGGATGTCACTCCCCCCCCCCATATAATGACCCATGCAGGATGTCACTTCTCCCCCTCATATAATACCCCATGCAGGATGTCACCCCCCTATATAATGCCCCATGCAGGATGTCCCCTCCATATAATGCCTCATGTAGGATGTCACCTCTTACCCCATATAATGCCCCATGCAGGATGTCACTCCCCCCCATATAATGCCCCATGCAGGATGTCACTTCTCCCCCCCATATAATACCCCACGCAGGATGTCCCTACCTCCCCCCCATATAATGCCCCATGCAGGATGTCACTTCTCCCCCCATATAATGCCCCATACCTCCATACATAAAAAAAAAAATCAAATGCTCACCTCACTGCTCACCAGCTGTGGAGAGGTAAGTATTGTGCCGGCCGTGGTCCTGGGCAAGCATTGAGGGGGGGGGGAGCAAGGCCCGCCTACTCAGGGCCCCGGCACTTGCCTGGGTGTGCAGGGTGCTAGCGCCATGTCTGCCCAGCGTCCGGTTTGTATCCTCCCAACATCATATCAGTGTAAATCATCTGGGACATAATATGGGGGGAGAAGTTTTTGCATCTGTAACTTTTTTCCTGCATCTTCAATAAATCAGTATTATTTCTTATTCTTTTATAGAGCGTGATGGATTCATTGGTTCCGGCGAGAAAGCCGCATATGACCGACTATGAAACTTCCAAACTCATCAGCAGTGGAAATTTTGGGTGAGATTTCTGTTGCCATAATCCACATTTCTCAGGGTTCCCTATGACAATGCTTCTGCCCCTGCACTCTGCCATTCAGTGTTATCATAGGGAAATTATGTGATCTGTAGCAAATCAAACTGCAAGGAAAGTGATTTAAATAATATAATTACATATAATATAATATATAATAATATAATATTATTACATTCGCCTGTGCTAGACTCTCATCTGTTCTTATGCTGCCTCCTCCACCTGAGCTTTTCTGCTCTCCACTCTGATCTTTGTTTTGATGGGGGGGGCTCCATTATGAAGCTGATCAGAGAAGTTGGCTACACATGGTCACATGAAGGGTGACACCATATTGACGTCAATGACATCTACACCCTCCACCATGACCATGTGGGCCCAATCACTGGCCTCAGCAGCAGAAGAGAGCCCTGGAGCACATTCATTTTGGACCAATTTTATTTGCACTAAATTGTATTTGGTCAGTTATAGCGAATCTGCCCAAAGAGAATTTCAGTAGATTCTCGTATCTATAATGTGACCTGGGTGATGGCTCCGGCAGAAGTGGCATTGTGGAGACCTCGCATAGGTGATCTATGTAGTGCTATTTTATGTATTTCTAGATGTGGATTTATAGTGGCGGCCAGACTTCTAGTATTAAACATATGCAAATTGTCTCTTCTGAGAGGAAGCAAACTAGAACTCCACCTATAGGAAGTAGCAATCCTAAAAGTCAATATCGACCCTTTAACAAGCCTTGTCACATGACTTAGGATAATAGCCAAAACCAAAATCTCAATTTGCAGGAACTGTGTTCTGGGGTACTGCCCCTCTTCAGTGCAAAGTGTGAGATATGGTTTGACTGGGTGAGAGGTGTCTGACCGGTATCCAAGGGGTTGACATTTCTCCTTGCGGACATGAGGAGACTTTTAAGCCACAATGCTCCTCTGGGAAATAGGATTGCTACTTCCAATAGGTGGCACTAGGGTGCTAGTTCTCTTCCTCTCTGAAAAGAGACAATTTGCATATTTCCCAGAAGAGCATTGCAGCTTAAAAGTCTCCTCACCTTGACATGCTTAACATGGCTTTTTCCGCAAGGAGAAACGTTACCGCTTGGATCCCGGTCAGATGCCTCTTACCCAGCCAAACCATATCTCACACTTTGCACTTATGAGTGCTTGTACCCCAAAACATAATGTCCGAAAATTGAGATTTTGGTTATGGCTATTATTCCATGTCATGTGATAAGGCTCATTAAAGGGTCGATATTGACTTTTAGGATTACTACTTCCTATAGGTGGCACTAGAGTTCTAGTTCTCTTCCTCTCCGAAGAGACAATTTGCATATTTCCCAGAGGATCATTGAGGCTTAAAAGTCTCCTCACCTTGACAAGCTTAACATGTCACTCTCCGCAAGGAGAAATGTTACCAGGATACCAGTATTAAACATATAATGATTTCTATAGATGGATTATTAATAAGGATTTATTATAACCGATGGATTCTCCTTCTCTCCAGGGCCGTCTACTTAGTGCATCATAAAGACTCACACCAGACCTTTGCTATGAAGAAAATGGCTAAGCGGAACCTAAATACTGCACAGAGATTGGAATGGGCCTTTCTGGAGAGGGACATCTTAACATTTGCTGATTGTCCCTTTGTGGTCTCCATGCTCTGCTCCTTTCCAACTAGATCTCACCTGTGTATGGTCATGGAGTATGTAGGAGGTAAGACACATCTATTGTATTATATTCAGCCCATGTCTGCTTTCATCTTATCACTGCTCATATCATTAGGACATTGTTGGTTACATCCCCGCAGAGCATTTACTATAGGTTATCTATTACCAAGATGCTCGTAAATTCATTGATCTTGGTGCAGGGGCGCTATGGGGCTCATCAGTCGGAGGGGGTCTGTCGACGCTCAGCAGTGGGCAGCATCCCTCCACCTGTCAACACAATTTCAGCGGTATTTGCTTCTTCAAGGAGGTGGGGCTGGTGGGGGCAAAAATACTGAGTAGGTGGCTAGTAGGGGCCAAAATACTGAAAGGGGGCCGTATGACTAGATATGGGGGGACTGTGAATGCTGAGTGGAGGTCATCATATTAAGTGGGGTGCTGTGGGGGTCCTCACTCTGTATGGAGGCCCCCATTCTGTGTGGGGACATCATACTGAGTGGGGAGTTATGCGGACCATTATATTGTGTGAGGGACTGTGGGAACCATTATCCTGAGTGGGAGGGTTGCTGTGGGTGCCATCACACCGAGTAGGGGGTTGTGGCTGGCCTCCTTCTAAGTGGTGGCCTCCTTAGGAGGATTCACTGTGGGGATACCATACTCATTGAGTGTGGGTGTGGGCATTTTTGGGAGCATCATACTCTAAAATGGCCATAAAAGTTGTATTGCTGGTGAGAACACCAAGCTGCTTCAACAGGGATATAAATATATTTCTTTTTTATTTTTTAGGGTGGGGGGCAATTACAACTTTTGATATGGGGTCTTGTGATTTCTATGTACGCCACTATCTGTGTGATCTCCCCAGGATGTTTCCGCTCACTGCTCATTATACATCATGGTTATCTGCTCGTGGTATATCATGGTCATCTGCTGTATAAACCCCTCACTGGTCATATTTCCTTTCTTCTATAGGTGGAGACTGTGGGACCCTTCTAAGCACCAGGGGTCCTTTCTCTGTCCCCATGGCCCGCTTGTACTTTGCAGAGGCGGTACTTGCCGTGGAATACCTGCATAGTTACGGTGTGGTGCACAGAGACCTGAAGCCGGAAAAGTAAGTGCCCCCGTAGTATAATAAAGTGGGGAAAGTTGTCATTTATTATCATTCAGTCTGTGAGGCTAAAACCATCTTCTCTTTTGCAGCCTCCTGATTACATCTACTGGACATATTAAAGTTACCGATTTTGGGATTTCAAAACTTGGTCTAATGATACCGAAAACCAACACCTACAAGGAATTAGCAGTGGACATCTCCAGAGAGTTCCAGGACCGTGAGGTCAGCATCACCTACAAGAACTTAGCTTGTTATTTGCAAATCTCATCACACTATTGTCTCTTCTCTACGTTCTTCCTTTCTAGAGAACTTTTCCACTAATATTTTATCTTCTGCATTGTGTTTTAACGATGATATCTTGTCATAATAATTGTTTCATCGATTCTCATCTCTATGTTCTGTTGGTTTCCAGTTCTGTGGCACCCCATGTTACATAGCCCCAGAGATCATCCTGAAAGAAGGCTATGGAAGACCTGTTGACTGGTGGTCATTGGGGATCATCCTGTATAAATTCCTGCTGGGATGTGTACCATTTGATGCTGATTCCCTCAATGAGCTTTATAAAAGGGTTGTCATTGGTGAGTAGAATAATTCGATCATTGCGTTGATTGGTTACATTTGTTTAGTTATTTCCTTTGCTTTATGTTACAGTCCAGTAAAGAGGTTTTATTTTCTGTAATTTTCTATGTAACAGGAGAACTAATTTGGAATTGTGATCGCGCTCCACCCCTGGATGCTCAGAATCTCATCACTGAGCTGCTCAGAAGAAATCCTGTGCGTAGACTTGGGACAGGTAACAGATATACTAGTATTAATATTCCCTTATTAGACCAAGGACATATCGCTCATGTCCATGAAGATCAGCATTTCTCTATCAGCTCATCTACTGTATTTCTAGTTCTCCACACTAAGACTTCCAGTTTATTTCCTTCATGTCGGCTCAGTTTTGTCATTAGTTCAGATTACGATAAACTGTTCAGATATGGAGCCATCCCTGACTATGTCCGCATCACTTTTGTTTTTCTTTTTCTAGGAGGAGCATTTGAGATCAAGGTTCATCCATTCCTGAGTGACTTGGACTTTGACAACATTCTGAGCCAGGAGCTGGAGTATGTTCCTCAGCTTGTTTCAGATGCAGACACCAGCTTATTTATCAGTAAGTAGAAGGAGACGTCATCTAGACTAAGTGACTGTTTGTCTCATCTTCCCTAATATGTGATCATCTGTTCCCATTAATATTAGTGATAAATAGTGACTGTGTTATACTGACAACCTCTAATAATACTTCATTACCTATTTCTTGTAGATCATTCTGATATAAACAAACATCTGGTCTCAAAGGATGAGGAAGGCACAAGTGAGAACAATGAGAGCCTTGACTTCCAAAATTTTACGTCATCTTCTGAAAAGCTTTGTAAAGTAAGTATGTGATTAATAAATCCAAAATATGTAAAAAAAAAATGTAAAACAACTCTAAAAGTACATAAAAAAAATATTTTATATCTTATTTTTATCCGTATTTAGCTCTGTATCATCGCTACCAGGATGGTGAACAATGAGGATCCCAATGCCCCTCCAGAGTATACACCAGAAACCAACACAAACATCTCAGAAATGTGAGTAGATTATAAAGGGTCATTACTTCATTACTGGGAGTTCCAGGCTGATCTATGTACACAACACCAAATATAGGACATAAATATCAGAATATCAAATGCAGCATTCACCGCTTCATGGTTAACGGTCATTGTACTTTTGGCTTCAGAAAATGCAGAAGATAACAGCCCATAATTGTGGCAGGTCATGCATTTTTAGCACTGCCTACTCTGTAGGAGAGCTGTAGTATTACTTGCCAGCCATTCTTGGTAGTTGTGTTCTGATCCATGGAAGGTAGTTTTGAGCAGAAAACCTTCCCCACTATGACAGTCATATGTCCTATTAGGCCTTATAGTCAGTGTTCTTATAGTGAGACAACCCATTTTATACTGTGTTTACTTACGATTTACATGTTTTTCTTCTTCAAACAGGCAGAAAGAATCTGTTCCTGTATGTAATACAGACGATGCTGTTACCATCTTGCCACCCTCGTCTCCATTGCCAGGTATGTACATGTCTACAGCACCAACAATGTGAATGTTGACTTCAAGGCTCAAATATTTCCACATGGTTTTTCTGGTCTACTATGTTATCCATGTTTCATGGATCTCAGCTATGTTGACCATGGGTTCGTACTGTATCCCTATTTCCTTAATTTTGTACAGGAGTTTTTTTTCATGTATTCTGTATATTACGTTGCATCATCTATTAACCTAGTGAGATATAGCGACTGTGTTATACTGACACCCTCTAACAATCCTTCATTACCTATGTCTTGTAGATCACTCTGATGAAAACAACCATCTGATCTCAGAGGATAAGGAGGGCACAAGTGAGGACGATGAGAACTTTATCTTCCGAATATTTGCATCATCATCTTCTGAGAGGCTTTCTAAAGTAAGTATGTGATCGATAAATCCAAAATATGTACAAAAAAGGATCTATAAAATTAAAAAGTATATATATTTAATAACTTATTGTTATCCACATTTAGCACTCTACCACCACTAACGGGATGGTGAACAACGAGGATCCCAAGGCCCCTCCAGAGTGTACACCAGAATCCAACACAAACATCTCAGAAATGTGAGTAGATTATGGGGTCATTACTGGGAGCTCCAGGCTGATATATGTGCACAACACCAAATATAGGACATAAATACCATAATATCAAATGTAGCATCCACCGCCCCATGGTTATGGGTCATTGTGCTTTCAGCTTTCGGAATTGTTGGAGATAACAGCCCATAATTGTGGCCGGTCATGCACTTTTAGTGCTGCCCTCACTGTAGGAGAGATGTAGTATGAAATGCCGGCCATTCTTGGTAGTTGTTTTCCTCTCAGCTCTCTATAAAAGGTAGTCTTGAGCAGAAGACCTTCCCCACTATGACAGCCTTATAGTCGGTGTTCTTCTAGTGAGACAACCCCTTTTATATGGAGTTTACTTGAGATTTACATGTTTTTCTTCTTCAAACAGGCAGAAAGTATCTGTTCCTGTATGTAATACAGACGATGCTGTTACCATCTTGCCACCCTCGTCCCCATTGCCAGGTATGTACATGTCTACAGCACCAGCAATGTGAATGGTGACTTCAAGGCTCAAATATTCCCACATGGTTTTATACAATACTATAGGTCTCTTATGTTATCCATATTATGACAAAGCAGATCCTATAAGAAGATATTGTTACTGATTTTTTTTTTAATTTTTCATCAGAATTTCCATCTCATGAAGAAAGAAAATCGGCAATAAATCTGAGTATGGAGCAACAAAACTCAGAAAATGGAAAAAATGGGAAAAAGAGACGAGGTAAGTGTGAGAATCAACTCCATGTTGTGTGATGTCAGTGAGAATAATTCATGTGGAGTAGATGTCATCTGTCAGTGATGGGATTGTCACATGTATGATTGCTGACAATGACCCCTGACCTCTGTATGATAATATTCCTCTGCCGTCCGGCCACAGTGACTGCACAGCATTATCATGTAATATGGAGTCCCATCACTTACATTATATTTATTTCTCTTCTCATAGGTTCCATCTTCCGCCGGATCTTATCATCCTGCCGGCGTGGATTATCCAGGGCTGCTCGCGCATTTGCATGCTGTCACTGTTGCCCTAAAACCATCTAAAAGACGGGACACCTAAGCATCCAGCGCCCTGAAGTCCAGCAGATCCATCATCACTGCTGGAGCTGTATAGAAGGACCTTCACCATCTACCTGTGGCCTTCTGACTGGTCAACCTGGACAAGTTTCAGTAACGCCTCTGTCATCGGGCTCCGCGGTATTCATACTGCTCGTCTGACTTGTCATTTACTGATCACCTGGTATCTGACCTCGGCTATCTTCCTGACTTTGATTTATTCTATTGACAATGTTCACGATTTTATTCATCCCATTATTAATTAAAAAAAAGTAAAATCTGTTACTGTTGCTCTGATTCCTTTTTGTCTTGAATTCACATACTTGTAACTCACTAATTGCTCTTCTTCCCACTAAATGTATTTCTCATTATCCTTAATGCAGCAGTCAGTCTCATATTTCTGTCCAGCAATTACACTGGTGCATCCACCCTGTACCAGTCATTACACTCATCCACAAACCTCTCCACACTGCTGCACAGTCCTGCATCTCTACCATATCTACACTCCAATGAGCTAAGATTAACATCCTCCATAATCAGGACCTCCCACTCTCATGTCCAAGACATTTTCTCTGCTGCACCAGCTCTCAGGAGTGCACTACTGCAGGCAATCAGGTTCATTCCCACTATCAGAGATTTTAAGTGTGCAGTAGAAACAGATTATTTGTGGCAGGACTGTCAAATCACCTCACTATTCTAAGTTTTTCCTACAGCACTCAGTAGCACTTAATATTTGTACATATACAGATAATGGTTGGTGACTGGTTCATGCAGCCTTAATTCCACAAAGATAGAAATAAAAGGTCAACATGTTTCATACATCCAAACCATCCTTAATCATGGCAGAAAAACATAATTTTAAGTTCCCACTATGAATATTTGGTGAGATATCACAGCTGTGTATTTTCACAGCACAAAGAACGCATCTTACAGATCAGCAAATCACAGTGTGCTGACGCTTAGTGTTGTAGTTTTGAACAACACCATTCATTTTATCATATAATGTCTTGAAAAATGAGAAAAAATGCCAGGTTTGGGTTCCTTCATTTTACAGTGTGTATTGTGTTGTAAAAACAAACTGACAAAATGATTCAGAGTCAGTAGTACGATTACTGTGATACCAAACTTATAAGGTTTATATATATATATATATATACAGTACAGACCAAAAGTTTGGACACACCTTCTAATTTAAAGATTTTTCTGTATTTTCATGACTATGAAAATTGTACATTCACACTGAAGGCATCAAAACTATGAATTAACACATGTGGAATTATATACTTAACAAAAAAGTGTGAAACAACTGAAAATATGTCTTATATTCTAGGTTCTTCAAAGTAGCCACCTTTTGCTTTGATGACTGCTTTGCACACTCTTGACATTCTCTTGATGAGCTTCAAGAGGTAGTCACCGGAAATGGTCTTCCAACAATCTTGAAGGAGTTCCCAGAGATGCTTAGCACTTGTTGGCCCTTTTGCCTTCACTCTGTGGTCCAGCTCACCCCAAACCATCTCGATTGGGTTCAGGTCTGGTGACTGTGGAGGCCAGGTCATCCGGCGTAGCACCCCATCACTCTCCTCCTTGGTCAAATAGCCCTTACACAGCCTGGAGGTGTGTTTGGGGTCATTGTCCTGTTGAAAAACAAATGATGGTCCAACTAAACGCAAACCGGATGAAATAGCATGCCGCTGCAAGATGCTGTGGTAGCCATGCTGGTTCAGTATGCCTTCAATTTTGAATAAATCCCCAACAGTGTCTCCAGCAAAGCACCCCCACACCATCACACCTCCTCCTCCATGCTTCATGGTGGGAACCAGGCATGTAGAGCCATCCGTTCACCTTTTCTGCATCGCACAAAGTCACGGTGGTTGAAACCAAAGATCTCAAATTTGAACTCATCAGACCAAAGCACAGATTTCCACTGGTCTAATGTCCATTCCTTGTGTTCTTTAACCCAAACAAGTGTCTTCTGCTTGTTGCCTGTCCTTAGCAGTGGTTTCCTAGCAGCTATTTTACCATGAAGGCCTGCTGCACAAAGTCTCCTCTTAACAGTTGTTGAAGAGATGTGTCTGCTGCTAGAACTCTGTGTGGCATTGACCCGGCCTCTAATCTGAGCTGCTGTTAACCTGCGATTTCTGAGGTTGGTGACTCGGATAAACTTATCCTCAGAAGCAGAGCTGACTCTTGGTCTTCCTTTCGTGGGGTGGTCCTCATGTGAGCCAGTTTCTTTGTAGCGATTGATGGTTTTTGCAACTGCACTTGGGGACACTTTCAAAGTTTTCCCAATTTTTCGCACTGACTGACCTTCATTCCTTAAAGTAATGATGGCCACTCGTTTTTCTTTACTTAGCTGCTTTTTGCTTGCAATAATACAAATTCTAACAGTCTATTCAGTAGGACTATCAGCAGAGTATCGACCAGACTTCTGCACAACACAACTGATGGTCCCAATCCCATTTATAAGGCAAGAAATCCCACTTATTAAACCTGACAGGGCACACCTGTGAAGTGAAAACCTTTTTCGGTGACTACCTTTTGAAGCTCATCAAGAGAATGCCAAGAGTGTGCAAAGCAGTCATCAAAGCAAAAGGTGGCTACTTTGAAGAACCTAGAATATAAGACATATTTTCAGTTGTTTCATACTTTTTTGTTAAGTATATTATTCCACATGTGTTAATTCATAGTTTTGATGCCTTCAGTGTGAATGTACAATTTTCATAGTCTTGAAAATACAGAAAAATCTTTAACCGAGAAGGTGTGTCCAAACTTTTGGTCTGTACTGTATATATATATATATATATATATATATATATATATATACAGTGTTTAGCATAAATCAGTACACCCAAATAGATTTGTCAGCAAACCTGTAGTTTCCTTTCAGAATCATCATTTTATATGGGATACCATACTACAAAATACTCTCGCAAATTTGAGCCATTGAATGCAAACAAGATTTGGTATTTTGCAGACCCCAAAAAAGTAATTTTCTTAACAAACTCATCAAGATCATGTTTCAAAAATGAGAACATCCCAGTAACAGTCTTAAGAGAAAAGCTAAGTTTAGACAACAAAATTCTAATTAACAAGAACTGAACCACAGGTAAGTGTAATTATTCATTAAACAGATGTCCAGCAGACAGGTGTCTGTAAAAGGAAGTTACTTAATAAAGAAAACTCCTTCCCATTTCATGCTATCAGCAATGGCACCACATAGAAGGGAAATGTCACAAAACCTGAGAAAGAAAATAATTTCTTTGCAATAAATGTAAAGTCTACAAGAAGATCAGCAAAACTTTACTTATCAGTCAGAATACTGTAGCAAAAGTGATGCAAAACTATAACAAAGATGGAACTGCAACCATCTTACAGAGACGTCCAGGCCGACTATGGAAGTTAACACCTAAACAAAAGCGTCCTCTGATGAGAAGGGTAAGTGGCACCACATAGAAGAGAAATGTCACAAGACATTTCTGAGAAAGAAAATAATTTCTTTACAAAAAATGTGAAGTCTACAAGAAGATCAGCAAAGCTTTTCTTATCAGTCAGATGGAAGTTAACATCTAAACAAAAGCATCTTCTGATGAGAAGAAAATCGACAGGCAAATTCATTGCTATTAGCTGAAGAAGTAGAAAGCCAAACTAAGGTGAGTGTTTTCCATGACACGACACGGTGTACACTGCAAATGAATGGCATTCATGAGTGTCCTCCACAAAGGAAGCCTCTCTCCCTTAAAGCCCATGAACAATAAAAGTCCGTCTACAATTTGCCAGGGTCCATGCTTAAAACTATGAGGACTACCGGGACTCTATACTGTGTATGTGCATCTTATGTGTATGTCCGTATTTTATGTTTGTGTGCACTATGTATATGTGACGCGCCCTGGGCCTATGTGACGTAGCGTTGCGCACGCAGGGACTACCCGGAGCCGGATCTGATAGGGGTAGTAGTCTCGTGGCGGTGACCCGGTCCGTGCCCAGGGAGTCAGACTAAGTGGCGGTATATTAGCAGTAGATGTAGGATGACTACGCCACCCGTTGAATGCAGCTATGGAGCTGCCGCTGCAGGGCAGACCGCTGAGGCCGGTGGAAGGATGGTGCAGCGTGGATGGTATAACCCCCAACGGGAGGGGTATGGCCTCAGGGCAGCCGACGTGGAAGATGGGGGTAGCAGGAACCACTCAGAGACGATGCGGTGTAGTTCAGGGTCTTTACTGGTGACAAAGACAGACCCTCCCGGAGTACTTGCTAGCGATCGGGACCTGGTCAGTCCTTGAGCAGATGGGATCTCCCCTGGCCAGGTGGAGTTGTAGGCCTTCCCAACTAACTGTACTCTTCTGGCTACCTTGCTAGAGGCGGGTAAAAGTAGCCCACGTCCCTGAGTGTACCGTGTGGTGCTCACCCGTATGGCCGGTGACTCGGGGCCTTCTAGTGCCTTCCGCTCCACGACGGCGGTGCTGGTCCCACGCGTGTGACCGTGCCTTCGGGTTTCTGGGCCAGAGGACTTGAAATCCCCTGCCGGACGGTTTCTGCTGCTGGGTAAGGGTTAGTCCCCACAGCCTCGGACTCCGGGTCCGGTGATAACTTCTCAGTCAGGGCGAGCTCTGCAGCTGCCAGCCCCTGACTCCTTGTAGCACTGCTCCCACAGAGCTCCTGTTGTTTCTTCCTATGCTGCTTCTCTTCTCTGTCTCTACTTCTGGCATGGCCCGGGAGCTGGGCCCAGCCGGAGCCACAGCTCCCTGTCCGCCCTCCTGGCTCAACTCTCCCTTTGAACTCTCTAACCCTGCCTCAGCCCCAGGTTTATATAGGGGAAGTCCTTCCCCTCCCAGGACTGGGCAGGAGGTGTGGCATGCATAGGATTCCTGACCAAGAGACCTCCCACCTGCTCTCAGACATAACATTGCTGTTACTGTGGAAACCAGACCCCTGGGGTGCCACATTCCCCCCTAGTGAAATTTAGTACTCCGGGACTGAACATACTTTTGTCAACATAACAAGGCATAAAAAAAAAAATAACATTACAATAAGGAAACACATAAAGACAGTCACGGCGTGTCCGCAACCGGGTGCAGTCTTTGAAGAAAACAAAGGTGTCCATTTCACCAAAACAGGGAGACGTAACCAGGTAGGGGTCTGTCCTGCCCCGAGTCCTTAACAGTCTTTAGTCCATCCTGGGTTACGCTCCACTAACTGTACAAGGATTCCCGGTAAATCCACCAAGGACTCCTAAAAATAACTAGAAACACATAATTATTTACAGGATATGGCCGCTCTCAGGCCTCGGCCAGTGGGGATAAGGATTGGCTGCTCACAGTCCTCAGCCTGGTAAGGGATAGGGACACACGGGGAACAATTCACTAATCCCAACGGGGACCATATTTTAATTAGCAGCAGTCCTTGTACCCTAACGGGTAACTATGTACAGCTCTTTATTCACGCTACTTCCCTTCAGCAGCTATGTCCTCTTTGTGCTCCCTCCTGAGGGTAGTCCTCAGACCCGTCCGGGTCCTCTTGGCTTTCCTCGTATTGGTAGTACTGCAGCTCCTCCTCGGTTAGCCGGGTTAGTATCTCTGCGACAGTCCTCCTCCCAGGTGGCCAGGACTTTACCTCCCTTTGGGCTGCCCCGGTTAATTGGGCCACCAGGATGCTCACTTTTTGCTCTTCTGTGAGGGGGTACACCTGGAAGAGGCTATCCAGCTTTTCTCTAAAGTCATGTAGGGTATGTGACTCCCCTGAGTACTGGGGTAGCCAGGCCGCTCCCGGGATATAGGGCATGGTGAAAGGCATGACTGCAGCAGCGGTGGCGCTGGCGGGGGTTGAGGCAGTGAAGCTCTCCTCCGTATCCGACATCTTCCTCGCCCCTAGTGGACCGTGGCCTACCTTGCGATGATCCTCTTCCGTAGGCCGCGGCTCCGCAGTGGATCGTCAGGGTTGAGGACCTCTCGTCGCGCTCCTGTGACGTCGGCGTCTGCTGGGCTCCTTCCAGGACCTTACGCAACGTCCGGACGTGAGGCGGGGCTTCAGTTCTCGCGGGCTTTTCGGAGTCCATGCCCCTCTTCTTCCCGCGCGGCGTCCTCAAAATGGCGTCCAACGGCGGGAAAACTCCACAGATGGCGGGAAGAAGGCTGAAGATGGCGCCGGATGGCGGGAAAACTTCACGGATTGCGGGAAGAAGGCTGAAGATGGCGCCGGATGGCGGGAATCTTCACCACAGGTAAGTTTTAAAAGTCTCTCTTTCAGGCACGCAGTACCCGGTGGTTGCGGGCACGAAATCCTGCCGACTACGCCAAAAGTTGACGCGCCCTGGGCCTATGTGACGTAGCGTTGCGCACGCAGGGACTACCCGGAGCCGGATCTGATAGGGGTAGTAGTCTCGTGGAGGTGACCCGGTCCGTGCCCAGGGAGTCAGACTAAGTGGCGGTATATTAGCAGTAGATGTAGGATGACTATGCCACCTGTTGAATGCAGCTATGGAGCTGCCGCTGCAGGGCAGACCGCTGAGGCCGGTGGAAGGATGGTGCAGCGTGGATGGTATAACCCCCAACGGGAGGGGTATGGCCTCAGGGCAGCCGACGTGGAAGATGGGGGTAGCAGGAACCACTCAGAGACGATGCGGTATAGCTCAGGGTCTTTACTGGTGACAAAGACAGACCCTCCCGGAGTACTTGCTAGCGATCGGGGCCTGGTCAGTCCTTGAGCAGATGGGATCTCCCCTGGCCAGGTGGAGTTGTAGGCCTTCCCAACTAACTGTACTCTTCTGGCTACCTTGCTAGAGGCGGGTAAAAGTAGCCCACGTCCCTGAGTGTACCGTGTGGTGCTCACCCGTATGGCCGGTGACTCGGGGCCTTCTAGTGCCTTCCGCTCCACGACGGCGGTGCTGGTCCCACGCGTGTGACCGTGCCTTCGGGTTTCTGGGCCAGAGGACTTGAAATCCCCTGCCGGACGGTTTCTGCTGCTGGGTAAGGGTTAGTCCCCACAGCCTCGGACTCCGGGTCCGGTGATAACTTCTCAGTCAGGGCGAGCTCTGCAGCTGCCAGCCCCTGACTCCTTGTAGCACTGCTCCCACAGAGCTCCTGTTGTTTCTTCCTATGCTGCTTCTCTTCTCTGTCTCTACTTCTGGCATGGCCCGGGAGCTGGGCCCAGCCGAAGCCACAGCTCCCTGTCCGCCCTCCTGGCTCAACTCTCCCTTTGAACTCTCTAACCCTGCCTCAGCCCCAGGTTTATATAGGGGAAGTCCTTCCCCTCCCAGGACTGGGCAGGAGGTGTGGCATGCATAGGATTCCTGACCAAGAGACCTCCCACCTGCTCCTAGACATAACATTGCTGTTACTGTGGAAACCAGACCCCTGGGGTGCCACATATGCATACGTTAAAATGTGTATAGAGTATTAGCATGTGCAAATTTTATATGTGTGCCTAATATAAATACACATGGAAATGTATATGTAGGTGGTGCCTGATGGAGGGTGGGGGGCCCAGATCAGAAGTCCTGATTAAGGGCCCTTCACTGTCATTGTCTGCCCCTTATATAAACAGTAAAATCCTCTTTAATAACTGGACTTCCATTGGGGTGGACTTCTCATAGATGGCCAGTATGCATACTATATTGTGAATCTGGGCATCTCTCACAGAAAATCTGATCTGGATATGAGGGTGGTCTTCTATAAGCGGTGATGTTTTGGAGAGATTTAGGGAAAAGTCCCAATTCTTATCCATCGATCTGGTAATTTGAGTAAAATATTTGTGTTGATAACTGATCACAAAGTCACAAAATATGTAAGATTTGGCATAACCTGGTTCATTTTTCAAAAAGTTATGCTCAATTTTTTTAGCACCAAGTTTTGTTGCTTTTTTGTAGACTTACACTAACTTAGTATATTGTGTGAGAATTAAATGAATTATGAATTAGTTGGCGCATTTTACCACACTCTGGGGGTCCCTGACAGTCCTTCTTTACCGGCCCTGTAGTGATGCCAATGTAAACTTCCAAGTGACCGCGCAGTCAATCACTGTCACGAATGCAGGACAACCTATGATTAGCTAATTTTTGGGAAATCCTTATAACAAAAGGGGATTGAAAATATTTACAATTATTTTAAAAGCATTAAAAAAAAAACAGACCCAATACTTATAATTAGTTTGTTGAAAGTAGTCTAATTAAAGGGAGCTGAAAGGATTAGAGATTATGAACCCGATTCACCAGTGTTTTTGCCAGAAAACTGGCATAAAGCTCTTGAAAAGTTGCAAAGTTTTGTGACTTTTCCCATTTTCACATAATTTTAACTTCTTTAAAGCCCAAGACGTACTGATACGTATCTGCGCCCTGGGACTTAAGAGCCTGATACGTATTAGTACATCTTTGCGATCGCGCCCGCACACAGGCTGTGTGGGCGTGATCGCCGCCGGGTGTCAACTGATTGTCACAACTGACACCCGGTGCTATGTGCTGGGAGAGGTCCCGCACATTAACCCCCGCAATGCTGGGATCTAAGTCGTTCGCAGCATTGCGGGGGCAAGGGGAGGTGATCGGGATAGTCACCTCTCCTGCCGGCGTCCAGCAATGTGTGCCGCGGCTTCCCGGATGTTGTCATGATGACCCGATTCACTGAGGGGTGCAGTTTTAAGAATGGTGTCACTTTTGGGTATTTTCAGTCATAAAGACCCCTCAAAGTGACTTCAAATGTGATGCGGTCCCTAATAAAATGGTTTTGTAAATTTTGTTGGAAAAATGAGAAATCGCTGGTCAATTTTAACCCTTATAGCTCCCTAATAAAAATAAATTTGGGTTCCAAAATTGTGCTGATGTAAAGTAGACATATGGGAAATGTTATTTATTAACTTTTTTTGTGTGACATATCTCTCCGATTTAAGGGCATAAAAATTCAAATTTTGAAAATTGCAAAATTTTCTAAATTTTCGCCAAATATCTGTTTTTTTCACAAATAAACACAAGTGATATCGAAGAAATTTTACCACAATCATAAAGTACAATATGTCATGAAAAAATATTCTCAGAACCAGGGGGATCCGTTGAAGCGTTCCAGAGTAATTACCTCATAAAGTGACAGTGGTCAGAATTGTAAAAATTGGCCTTCTCATTAACGTGCAAACCACTTTGGGTTGTAAAGGGGTTAAGGACTCTACTTGCATATACAGTCATGGAGGAAAGTGCTGGCACCCTTGAAATTGTTTCAGAAAATTACACATGTTTTATTACACGCATGTTTATTTCCTTTGTGTTTATTGGAACAACACAAAAAAACTGAGAAAAAAAAGGCAAATTGGACATAATTTCACACAAAACTCCAAAAATGGGCCGGAATACATATATATATTTTTGATGGGACAACACTGAAGATGCGACACTTTGATACAATGTACAGTAGTCAGTGTACAGCTTGTTTAACTGTAAATTTGGTGTGCCTGCAAAATAACTCAACACACAGCCATTAATGTCTAAACAGCTGGCAACAAAAGTGAGTACACCCCTAAGTGTGTTCTCAGCTGATGTTATTTGTTGGTTTTTCTTTGCATCCCGAACAATTTTCTTGGCAGTTGTGGCTGAAATTTTTGTTGGTCTACCTGACTGTGGTTTGGTTTTTACAGAGCATCTGATTTTCCATTTGTTAATCACAGTTTGAACACTGCAGACTGGCATTATCAATTCCTGGGATATCTTTTTGTATCCCTTTCCTGTGTTATACTCTTTTTGCCTCCCTTTCCTGTGTTATACAGTTCAACTACCTTTTCCCGTAGATCCGTTGATAATACTTTTGCTTTCCCCATCTCAAAATCCAGAAACGTCAGTGGCTGGATCCCAGAAACTCACTCAGCTTTATGCACACACACTGATTACAAGCAAACAGGTCATAGGTGAGGATGTTACCTTTAGTAGCCATTCAAACCCATTTGTGTCAAATTCTGTGCATGTTATCAGGCCAAAATCACCAGGGTATGTAAACTTTTTGATCAGGATTATTTGGATGTTTTTGGTTGTCATTAGTGATGAGCGAGCACTAAAATGCTCGAGTACTCGTTGCTCGGGTCGAGCAAATTGAAATACTCGGGTGCTCAACCCGAGCAATGAGCCCAATATAAGTCTAGGGGAAACTTGAGCATTTTTCAGGTGGCTCCCCACGGCGGTCTGCAGAGGGCCTAAAAATTGCCCAAATCGATGGGAACTGTGCTCAAATGACATGTGAACAGCATGGGGAAGACCCCTGGAAGCATCTCTGACTCACTGCTGTCAACAACGTCGTCAGAGTATTACGCCACTTTTACGGCGTAAGGAACATCCTTTCCAGGGTGATGACTTGTATATAAGGCAAAATAAATAAACAAAAACACAAATACTCCTACACACCTTGGGCTATGTTCACACGTAGCATTTTTGACACGTTTTTGCACTTTTGCATTGCTTTCAACCAAGACAAATGCATTCACCAGGAAATGTCATTTTAACATTTTACAACCTTATCTGGCCATGTGGTGTGTGACACATCATCAGACACATGCATACAGTGCTGAAAAGACATGGGAACAGCAAGGGGAAGACCTCTGGAAACATCTCTGAATCCCAGGTCACTGCCTAAATGTGTGCCCATCATAAGTGATCCTTGGCACATGCGAAGATGCCTCCCGCCATGCACCTGTCGTTGCAGACTTGCAACAATCACCGTCCACGTCCTTGTCCCACTGCAGTGTTCAGTTGTCCCTACCCCATTCCTTGGAATGCAAGCACAAGAATGCCGGCAGCCACCCACCCACAGGCTGCAATACTATACTGCCAAATTTTTGACAGCTGCTTGCACTTGAAATGTGGCCTTTTAGGCTCGTGGAGGCGGAAGCTTTTCATAACCTCATGCCGGCGGCGGCCGGGTGTCCATACTCGGTCCCCAGTCGCCACTATATTTCCCGGTATCGCCTCCGCCTTCCACAACCACGGGTCCAATAACATTACCCGTGCCCTCCCCAGTGCACTTACTGGGAAGGACCGCCTAACCACAAACACGTGGACAGGTGAATGTGGCCAGGGGCGGTACGGAGCCAGTCCACAACTTTTTTTGCTAAGAGTTGTATTTAGCTCGGTGAAAGGACTGGCATAGAGGGAAACCGTATCTACCCTGCGTGTCATTTCTCCCAGAAAATCCTGTAATTGAGCTTGTTGCAGAAGCAATGGCAGCCCATCCAACATCAACTCGCACTTGTCAATGGTGCTTTGACACACACACATCTTTCTTTGCGCATTTAATTTCTTGAATACAGAATTGGAAAATGGCCTGATCCGTAATGCGTTTTGAGAAATAACATGCATAAGCATGGCCGATCCGCATTAAAAAAGCAGCCATAGAGTGTCCAGGAACCTTCCCCCACACTTTTCTTAGCCAGGGCTGCTTTTCGGCAGGGTTGCACGGGCCCACCAGAGAACCAGAGACTCCTCCGGCGGGCCCTGGCTTCTCCTTCAGGAGAGTTCATAGTGCCGAGGTGAGGCCATGATGATGATAGAGGCCATCATCTGCTTAGTTTTCTGTTACTTGGAATGCAATTGCAAGTATGCAGCCAGCCACCCACCCACCCACAGGCCGCAACACTAAACTGACAGATTTCTGGGCAGCTCTTTGCACTTGAAATATGGCCTTTTAAGCTTGTGGAGGTGGAAGCTTTTCACAACCTCATGCAGGCGGCGGCCGGGTGTCCATACTCGGTCCCCAGCCGCCAGTATTTTTCCGGTATCGCCTTCGCCTTCCACAAGCACGGGTCCCACAACATTACCCATGCCCTACCCAGTGCACTTACTAAGAAGGACTGCCTAACCACAAACACGTGGACAGGTGAATGTGGCCAGGGACGGTACGGAGCCAGTCCACAACTTTTTTTGATAAGAGTTGTATTTAGCTCAGTGAAAGGACTGGCATAGAGGGAAACCGTATCTACCCTGAGTGTCATTTCTCCCAGGAAGCCCTCTAAAGCTGCTTGCACTTGAAATCTGGCCTGAACATTACTGCTGGTACTTTTCTGTGGCAATTTTCTTGCCTCCTACCAGCCTGGAATATTTCCAGCAAACTATGGTACAACACCATGGTATTAGCACTGCCCCCAGTACCAGCAGCGAAGCCATCCTCAATTTCCTTCTCTGGAATTTTATTTGGTAGACTGAGTGGCTGCCAAAATAAATTTTCTCACAAAGGAGCTGATGATAGAGTGGCAGTAGGTTCAAGTTTCTCCAGCCTGCTAGATATTAGAGGGTGAACGGCAGCACATTGGATCTGTGGTTAGCACTGAAGTCTTGCAGCACTGGGATCCTGGGTTCAAATCCCAGCAAGGACAACATCTGCAAGAAATTTGTATGTTCTCCCACAGGGTTGGACAGTCCCACCAGAGAATTCTCTGGTGTGCCTTGGCTTCTACCTCAGGAGAGTTCATGATAGCGCTAACTTTGCAGCTGCTATGGGGCTCTTGAGCGGGTGAGAAAGGTTAGCCCTCAGAAACAAATCCTCTGGTGGGCAGAATGTTTTTCAATCTGAAACAGCTTCTCAGTGGGAGTTGTATTTCACAGCATGCCATATTCTTTAGCTCTGTGAAAGGACTGGCATAGAGGAAACCTTATTTACCCCGGTTGTCATTTCTCCGTCACCAGGTTCCGCCCATTGTAACACACGACCATGCCTGGCTGTATGTTCAGCGGTGAGAGCCACAGATCAAGCTGCTGTGTTACAGCTTTCAACAACTATGCAGCGCTGGGCGGTTTGTTAATTAAGCATTAAGCATGTTATCTTCAGCACAGCCTGCTGCTGTTTGGCCAAGGCAGTGCAGCAGTGCTGTCAGCTTGTGACTGATGTGGTCATTTCGGAGATGGAGGAGGAGGTGCATGAGCTGAACAATGTGATTACATTGAGGTTAAATTGGTGATGCTGTTTTTTATACTAAAGAAAGATCCTATTGTTATGTTTTTTATGTTATTTTTTATGACAAATGCATTCACCGGGAAAAGTTATTTTAACATTTTACAACCTAATCTGGCAATGTGGTGTCATCAGACACATCCTGTTTTATTTATGATGGAGGGACTCTGAAAGTCATAAAGCCTATTTTTATAGGAACATCAGACGGCCCTTACTATTCTTAAAAGGCCAGCAGTCGGCCCTAGCTATTGTTAGAGAGCCATCAGAGGGCTATGCTTTGTTGTTCCCATTATTAACAAGTGGGTCTCCTATACTGTTATTGCGCATCCAGTGACTGCAAGGGTTGTCAAAAATTTGGACGCAACCTAATACCCCTTTGAAGAGACATAGAGGAGGGTCTCAGTAAAAAAAATGTTCCCATTATAAAGGAGCGGGTCTTCTATAGTGGTAATGCCCATGCTGTGACTGCAAGGGTGGGCAAAATTTTTGAATAAAACACTAACAATTTAAAGACACAAAGAGCATGGCCACAGTAACAAGGTACGACATGTTCCCGTTAGAAAGGAGAGGGTCTGCTATACAGTTATAGGGTATGCAGTGAATCCAACGGCTGACAAATTTTAGGAAAAACCCCACTAAGAATTTAAGGACACACAGAGCAGGGCCACATTAACAAGGTACGACATGTTCCCATTAGAAAGGAGAGGGTCTGCTATACAGTTATAGGGTATGCAGTGAGTCCACCGGCTGACCAAGTTTAGGAAAAAACCCACTAAGAATTTAAAGACACATAGACCAGGCCACAGTAATGACAAATTCCCATTAAAAAAGGAGAGAGTCTCCCATAGTGTTGGACTATGCAGTGACTGCAAGAGCTGCCAAAAATTTGGAGGCACTTCAATGGCCCTTGGAAGAGACGTGGAGGAGCGCATCATAAAAAATTGTTACCATTAGAAAGGAGCGGGCCTCCTATACTTGTAATGCCATGCACTAAGTGTATGGGCTGACAAACATTTACTCCTGGGGGGTATACATGAACATACTGTATAAAAATTTTTTTTTAAGGGCATCATAAAAATGTAGCGCCCCGAGGGCTCGACCGCTACAGGGGTATTGCACCTCTGCCAGAGGTGTGATATTCCACTCCCGGGTAAGGATGGAGTATGGACCAGGGTTCAGTTAGCTGCATACAGCACACTCACCCCATTTCCGAGGGACAGCTCAACGGTGCTCCCATTAGACAGAAATGCAGGCACGACAGACCATGTCCCTGGCTGGAGTGGGGAGGGGGTAGGAATACCCAGTGATGTAGGAGCAGATAGGGGTTGGTTCCTGAGCGTAGATAGGAGCCCATTGTTTGCTGGTCACCTGGGCTCATGTTCTAGAGGGAGGTATAAAAGGTGGGCACCATCTTAGAACAGTGTTCAGTCAGAGAGAAGAAGTGACAGAGTGGGGGCCTCTGCAAGGGGCTCTTCTCCGTAGGCGGGCCTAGCCTCTGAGGCCCAGCCAGCACAGAGAGAAGAGAAGAAGAGAAGTTCAGTGAGTGGAGTAAGAGAAGGAGTTCAGCCAGAGAGGGCTGACAGGGAGCTGTGGCTCAGTCTGGGCCCAGCTCCACGAGGCAGGCCTAGGGTGAAGGCCAGGAACAGAAAGGAACAAGAACAGAAAGGAACAAGAACAGAAAGGAACAGAAGAGAAAGAGAAAGAGAGAAACAGAAGGGCTCAGGAACAAGACGGCAGAAGGGACCCTAAGAACCAACGAGAATACAGGGTGAAGGGTCAGGCAGATTAAGGGTACCGGATCCCAAGTTGGTGGAGGAGAAACAGCCCTCAGCCAAAGACCGGAGGTCGTGATCATTTATTGGTGCGACACCTCATCAAACCTGCTAGGAAGGCACCATATAGGACAGCGGGGAACGGGAACCACATTTACCCGCACAAGTCCGCGGCAGCTGGACAAAAGTGGGTCACTGGTGAGGCAGGCCAGAGAAAGGATTGAAGGGGTCCTGTGTCATGCTCCTGAACTGCCTGGGGTTGACCGAGCCCCTCACCTGGTGGACGCAGCACGGCTCGGGCGGTCATTGCTGACAGAAGTGACCCGGAGTACATGAACTGTGAGTAAAAGACATTGGACTGCAGTACGTTGTCTGTGTACTCTTTCGCTCCTCCAGCACTAACGGCACTGGGACTCTCTGCACCATCACCCCCACCATCCACTACACTGCCCTGGGGCTGCACTCTTCCCGTGGGGAGTCACACTACCTCAGCTGCATACATCATCAGCCCCAGCGATCTGCCTTGCAGCGGCGGTTCATAATAACCGCAATCCACGGGTGGCGCAGTCGGACATCACTTAGGACGGCTAAAGGACTACCACTGGTCTGACCACCCTGAGCCACGGAACCGGGTCGCCACTACTACCCCCACCGTCTCCCTATTGCCCGGCTCCGAGTGCCCCACGGCCCAGGGGCGAGTCAAACACCCTTAAAAAAAATTATGTGGGTGTTGCATCATGGACCACGGTCACCCTGGTGATATGGTGGTGGAGGATGAGGAGAAGGAGGAGGACAAGAGCAAATAGCCAAAATCAGGAAGCGTATACCCATGTGTGGGTGTGAAAAGGTGCATGGGAATACACCTCCCAAGAAAAGACACTGGATTTGAGTTTATGTTACGCTGCTATTGTAGCACCCTGAGGACTCGGCTGCTACAGGGGTATTGCACCTCAACCCAGAGGTGTGGTATTCCACTCCCGGGTAAGGATGGAGTGTGGAACTGAGCTTAGTAGGCTGCATGCACTACATACATCCCATTTCCGGGGGACAGAACTACGGTACTCCCACCAAGTATATATGTGCAGGTACGACAGCGTCTGTCCCTGGCTGGAGTGGGAAGGGGGGTGGAACATCCCAGTAGTGTAGGGGCAGATAGGGGGAGCACTCTGGGTAAAGCTAGGAGCTCATTGGGTGATGGTCACCTGGGCTCACACATAGAGGGAGTATATAAGGTGGGCACCATCTTAGGACAGGGTCTTTTTAGGAGCTGAGGAAGAGTTCAGCCAGGAGGGCTGACAGGAGCTGTGGCTCCGTCTGGGCCCAGCTCCAGGGCTAGGCCTGCAGTGAGGAGAGAGGAAGAAGGAAGGCCCAGAGTGGAAGACAAGAGGGAACCCTGAGAACCCAGAATTAAGCCAGAAGGGTGAAGGGTTGGCGGACACGGGTACCGGAACCCAAGCTGGTGGAGGTCAATCATCCTCAGCCAGGAACCGGAGGTCATGGTCAAGATTTGCCACGACGCCCACCAAATCCACCAGAAAGGCACACCAAGTATAGGGTCAGGGAACCCAGAGAAGGTTTAACCACCAAGAGACCCGAGGGAGCCGGCCAAAGGTGGATCCCTGGTGGGGACGGCCAGGAGAAAGAGAGGAGAGAGGGAAGCTCAGGACCATGCTCCGGAACTGCCTGGGGGTTGGCCGAGTCGAGGACCTGGTGGACGCAGCACGGCTCGGGTGGTCACTCAAGGCCAGAGTGACCAAAGGAACACCCGTGAGTAAAAACCCTGAAACTGCATCCCACGTCTCTGACTCTCCTTTCTACACTACAACTACCCCCATCATCCGCATCTGCTGCCCTGAGGCCATACCCCTCCCGTTGGGGGTTATACCACCACGCTGCACATCCTGATACACCTGGCCTCAGTGGACTGTTCTGCAGCGGCGGCTTCAAAGCCGCACTCAACGGGTGGCGTAGTCGATCAAGTTAACATCTACTGCCATAGACTGCCACTTAGTTTGACACCCTGGGCACGGACCGGGTCACCGCCACAAGGACTACTACCCCTATCCAGATCCAGCTCCGGGTATCCCCTGAACATGGCCCAGGGGGCGCGTCACTATCATTCGGTGGTGTTGAGAAGTCTGGCCCAATCCAGCCCTTGTTCATTTTTATAAGAGTCAGCCTGTCAGCATTTTCAGTTGACAGGAGGATGCGCTTATCAGTTATAATTCCACCAGCGGCACTAAAAACCCGATCTGATAAAACGCTGGCAGCAGGGTAGGCCAGGACCTCCAAGGCATAGAGAGCCAGTTCATTCCACATATCTAGCTTGGATACCCAATATTTATAAGGCACAGAGGAATCACGGAGGACGTTGGTACGGTACGGCAAGGTACTCCCTTAGCATCTTCCCAAACTTTGCACTCCTTGTGAGAGTACCCTGCGCCTCAGGGCCTGTGCGATGGGAGGGTCTGAGAAAACTCTCCCAGAACTTTGACAGTGTTCCCCTGCCTCTGCTGGATTGAAGTTGTGTCTCTCTCGCCTGTACTCCTTGGTTGTCGAACGAAGTGTGCCCTCTGCCTCCAGCGTTTTCAGATGGGAATTTTTTTAATAGGTCCGCAACAAGGGCCTTCTGGTACTGCCTCATTTTTGTACACCTGTCCGCCTCAGGAATAAGAGATATAAAGTTCTCCTTGTAGAGTGGGTCTAGAAGTGTCACCAACCAGTAATGACCTAAAATTTTGAGAATGCGAGGGTCATGGGAAAGGCAGCATAACATAAACTCAGCCATGCGTGCCAGACTACTAACAGGCAAGACTTCCGTGTCCTCACCAAGAGGATGACTGACCATGCTCTCCTCCTCCTCCTCTCTGTCCTCTGGCCATCCACGCTGAACAGACGGTATGACAGCTGTGCAGATAGCACCGTCTATAGTGCATGAAACTAGTTCCTGTCCTTCCTCCTCCTCCTCTTCCTCATTGTCACCCAATCCACGTTGGGATGAGATGAGGCTTGGCTGTGTGTAATCACCCTGTATGGTTAATTGCTCCATCTTATCATTCTCCGCCTGCAATGCATCATCTTTGATTGTGAGCAGAGAGCGTTTCAGAAGACAGAGAAGCGGGATGGTGACGCTAATTATGGCGTCATCGCCGCTCACCATCTTGGTGGAGTCCTCAAAGTTTTGGAGGATGGTACATATGTCTGACATCCACGTCCACTACTGAGGTCTTATGTGTGGAGTCTGAACTGAATACCGATAGCCTTTTTGATGCTGGTACTCAACAACTGCCCTCTTCTGCTCACAAATCCTTCCCAACATCTGCAATGTAGAGTTCCAACGTGTGGGGACATCACACACCAGTCTGTGAGCCAGAAGCTGCAAACGCTGCTGAAACACTGCAAGGGCAGCGGAAGCTGTAGCTGACTTTCTAAAATGGGCACACAGGCGGCATACTTTAACAAGCAGATCCGGCAGCTCCGGGTAGGATTTGAGTAACCGCTGAACCACGAGGTTAAGCACATGGGCCAGGCATGGTACGTGTGTGAGCTCGCCTCGCCTCTGAGCCGCCACCAGGTTCCAGCCATTGTCACACGCGACCATGCCTGGCTGTAGGTTCAGCGGTTTGAGCCACAGATCTGCCTGCTCTTTCAGAGCTGTCCATAACTCTTCAGCATTGTGTGTTTTTTCACCTAAGCATATTAGCTTCAGCACAGCCTGTTGCCGCTTGGCCGAGGCAGTGCTGCAGTGCTTCCAGCTTGTGACTGATGTGGTCATTTCGGAGATGGAGGCTGAGGAGGAGGAGCAGGCTGAGGAGCATGAGGTTCAGGAGCTGTAGACCGTGGGGGCAACCCTGATTGACCTAGGGCCTGCAATCCTTGGCGTCGGGAGGACGTGTTCCGTCCCAAGGTCCGACTGGGTCCCGGCTTCCACTATGTTAACCCAGTGTGCCATCAGCGAGATGTACCGTCCCTGCCCACAAGCACTTGTCCACGTATCCGTGTTTAGGTGGACTTTACCGGTAACTGCGTTGTTGAGGGCACGGCTAATGTTTTGGGACACTTGCTTGTGTAATGTGGGGACGGCACACTGGGAGAAATAGTGGCGGCTGGGGACAGAGTACCGAGGGACGGCCGCCGCCATCAGGTTGCGGAATGCTTCTGTTTCCACAAGCCTAAAAGGCAACATTTCGAGCCAAGCAGTCGTGAATTGTGAGAATTTAGTAGTGTGGCCTGTGGGACGTTGGCTGCATATTTGCGCTTGCATTCCAAGGACTGGAGTATGAACAACTGAACGCTGCGCTGGGACAAGGACATGGACGTGCTTCCTGATGCTGCTACTTGAGAGTGTGCAATGACAGGAGCAGGGCAGGAGGCATCTTTGCATGCACTATGGACAGGGGATTGACTTGTGTAACATACCTGGCGGCGTCCTTGCATAGTGGTCCATCTCCCACTGTGCAGGAGCGCGCTCTTGATCTCCTGTCCAGAATGTCTCTCTGGCTTCCCTCCATGCTGTCTTGTTTGTGTCTGTGTCTGTTTCTGCTGCTTAAGGGCGGCGCCCGATCACTTCCTGCCTTTTGTACCTGCTGTGGGTCACACCCCTTGTGCGTCCTCAGCCTATCGCTGTCTGTCTCTTGGTATATAGCTCAGCAGCTCCCTTCTATCCCTGCCTGAGCATATGTGTTTCTTTCAGTGTGTGCTTGCACTCTGAAGGTGCCAGGTCCCGTCTTTGTTTCCCTGTCTGCCTTTCCTGGAGGCTTATTTCCAGGCCTGTCTGAACTTAGTCCTGTATGTTTCCTGCCTTGCGGTGTCAGCTCCCGTGTCTGAACTGTGTCCTGTATGTCTCCTGCCTTGCGGTGTCAGCTCCCGTGTCTGAACTGTGTCCAGTATGTCTCCTGCTTTACGGTATTAGTTCCCGTGTCTGAACTAAGTCCTGTATGTCTCCTGCCTTGCGATGTCAGCTCCCGTGTCTGAACTGTGTCCTGTATGTCTCCTGCCTTGCGGTGTCAGCTCCCGTGTCTGAACTGTGTCCTGTATGTCTCCTGCTTTACGGTATTAGTTCCCGAGTCTGAACTGAGTCCTTTCTGTGTTCTTTAGTCTGTCCTGTCTGAACACGCTCCTTGCCTGTTCGTTCCGCCTCTCTGGGGGCAGTATTCCCAGACCCGCTCCTGTATCCCGCTGCAGTGTCGGTCTCCTCCGTACACTCAGTTCCAGTCTGAACTCTCTCCTATCCTTTACCTGTTTTGCCTCTATGCCCGTTCCCTTCCTTTTTCTGCAGAGTCTGAACTCGTACCTATCTCCTGCCTGTTGTCTCTGTACTCCCGTTTGTGAGTTTGTGGTCCACTCGCTACTTCACTGCAAGTACCCTGTGGGTGTCTGGCTCTGCCTTTCCCTTCCTGTCTGTTCAGTGTGAACAGAGCCCTGTCCTCCCTGCTCAGCCCTGTCTGCACTTTAGTTGTGCTTGCCTGTACCTCTCTGCCTGTATTGTTCCTGAGTCCCAGTGTGTACTGGGTCCTATCCCGCCTGTGTTCCTACCTGCTAGTGCCTCCCCGTTTGCACTCTATCTGTGCTTACCTTTACCCGCCTGCCTGCATACCCGCCTGCCTGCATATCCGCCTGCCTGCATCCCAGTCTGTGTGCCAGTCTACCAGTCTGTTCCTGTATTCCCCTGTGTGGGTCAACAGCCGTGTCCGGGGTCTGTCCTGGAGTAGCACCTGGTCCCTCTGCTCGGTTCCTCCTTGGTGCACTGGCGTCGTATGCCGTCGTGCGACCCTGGTCGGATCGGGTGAATACTTAGTCACGCCCCTCCAGGCATACACTCTCCGGCACGGTCCAGTGGAATCACTACCAATCACATGCACACGCCGCTCTAGCCCGGGCGTGTGCATAACAGCATGCTCAGGCCATGGTTCCCGTTGAGCCCCACGGCCTTCGCTCTCTGAGAAGTTTTTTCCAGCGAATACATGCAGTGAAATAAATAAATATATTTTTTTCCCTTTAGCTGAGTTCCAGGCGAATTGCGCACTCGTCCAGATGGATCTATCAGCTCTCGTTCCTGCGGATCCGCCACGTTACTATGGGGATCCAAAACAGTGTCGTGCATTTGTGGAGCAATGCATGCTACACTTTAAGGCCTACCCTCTTTATTTTCCTTCCGATTGGGCTAAAGTGGCCTTTATTATGTCTTACCTGGCGGGGGATGCCTTGGAATGGATCAACCCCCTATATGAGACACAGGATCCGATCCTCCGGGACCTAATGGCCTTCCTGGTGGCCTTTCTAATGGTCTTCGATGATCCTAACCCGGAGGCTCCTGCTGAAGCTTCACTTCCCAATATCCCGGAGCAGCCCCAATGGGTAATGTGTGTGGGTAGCGTAATAGTTCTCCAGCCCAATGAGACTACTGCCCACCCAGAATCCTCACAGGGTGACTACGCTTTCCGGAATACTTCTCCCAACCTCAAGAGGCAGTCCAGACGTGCTCGACTTAGAGGCAAGCAGTCACGCCTGGGTCTGTCCTCCCTGAGACCTCCTGAACCCTTCGGGGTGCTACCTGGTAACGAAAGGACAGAGACTCTCCTATACTCTGTACCTGATACCTCGCTCGCTTCGTCCAGTGAGTCCAACCTAGTGTTCTCCGAAGCAGAAGTTACTCCCGAGTCTCTACACCCCTCCGACCAGGCGGAGGACCTCCAGTTGTGTTTAGAACCCTTCGGGGTGCCACCTGGTGGTGAATGGACAGAGACTTTCCTATTTCCTGTACCTGATACCTCGCCTGCTTCCTCCAGTGAGTCCGACCTAGTGTTCTCCGAAGCAGAAGTTACTCCCGAGTCTCTACACCCCTCCGACCAGGCGGAGGACCTCCAGTTGTGTTTAGAACCCTTCGGGGTGCCACCTGGTGGTGAATGGACAGAGACTTTCCTATTTCCTGTACCTGATACTTCGCCTGCTTCCTCCAGTGAGTCCGACCTAGTGTTCTCCGAAGCAGAAGTTACTCCCGAGTCTCTACACCCCTCCGACCAGGCGGAGGACCTCCAGTTGTGTTTAGAACCCTTCGGGGTGCCACCTGGTGGTGAATGGACAGAGACTTTCCTATTTCTTGTACCTGATAACCCGTCTTTTTCTTCCTGTGAGCTTGACAAGATGTACCTCGAAGCAGAGATTACCCTCAAGTCTCTGTCCCCCTCCAACCCAGTGAACGACTGGTCCTCGAATTCCCTGCGGAAGATTCTGGCAGGCCTGAAGAAGAGGGGGCGTAAGGGGGGAGGTACTGTAACATACCTGGCGGCGTCCTTGCATAGTGGTCCATCTCCCACTGTGCAGGAGCGCGCTCTTGATCTCCTGTCCAGAATGTCTCTCTGGCTTCCCTCCATGCTGTCTTGTTTGTGTCTGTGTCTGTTTCTGCTGCTTAAGGGCGGCGCCCGATCACTTCCTGCCTTTTGTACCTGCTGTGGGTCACACCCCTTGTGCGTCCTCAGCCTATCGCTGTCTGTCTCTTGGTATATAGCTCAGCAGCTCCCTTCTATCCCTGCCTGAGCATATGTGTTTCTTTCAGTGTGTGCTTGCACTCTGAAGGTGCCAGGTCCCGTCTTTGTTTCCCTGTCTGCCTTTCCTGGAGGCTTATTTCCAGGCCTGTCTGAACTTAGTCCTGTATGTTTCCTGCCTTGCGGTGTCAGCTCCCGTGTCTGAACTGTGTCCTGTATGTCTCCTGCCTTGCGGTGTCAGCTCCCGTGTCTGAACTGTGTCCAGTATGTCTCCTGCTTTACGGTATTAGTTCCCGTGTCTGAACTAAGTCCTGTATGTCTCCTGCCTTGCGGTGTCAGCTCCCGTGTCTGAACTGTGTCCTGTATGTCTCCTGCCTTGCGGTGTCAGCTCCCGTGTCTGAACTGTGTCCTGTATGTCTCCTGCTTTACGGTATTAGTTCCCGAGTCTGAACTGAGTCCTTTCTGTGTTCTTTAGTCTGTCCTGTCTGAACACGCTCCTTGCCTGTTCGTTCCGCCTCTCTGGGGGCAGTATTCCCAGACCCGCTCCTGTATCCCGCTGCAGTGTCGGTCTCCTCCGTACACTCAGTTCCAGTCTGAACTCTCTCCTATCCTTTACCTGTTTTGCCTCTATGCCCGTTCCCTTCCTTTTTCTGCAGAGTCTGAACTCGTACCTATCTCCTGCCTGTTGTCTCTGTACTCCCGTTTGTGAGTTTGTGGTCCACTCGCTACTTCACTGCAAGTACCCTGTGGGTGTCTGGCTCTGCCTTTCCCTTCCTGTCTGTTCAGTGTGAACAGAGCCCTGTCCTCCCTGCTCAGCCCTGTCTGCACTTTAGTTGTGCTTGCCTGTACCTCTCTGCCTGTATTGTTCCTGAGTCCCAGTGTGTACTGGGTCCTATCCCGCCTGTGTTCCTACCTGCTAGTGCCTCCCCGTTTGCACTCTATCTGTGCTTACCTTTACCCGCCTGCCTGCATACCCGCCTGCCTGCATATCCGCCTGCCTGCATCCCAGTCTGTGTGCCAGTCTACCAGTCTGTTCCTGTATTCCCCTGTGTGGGTCAACAGCCGTGTCCGGGGTCTGTCCTGGAGTAGCACCTGGTCCCTCTGCTCGGTTCCTCCTTGGTGCACTGGCGTCGTATGCCGTCGTGCGACCCTGGTCGGATCGGGTGAATACTTAGTCACGCCCCTCCAGGCATACACTCTCCGGCACGGTCCAGTGGAATCACTACCAATCACATGCACACGCCGCTCTAGCCCGGGCGTGTGCATAACAACTTGCATGCACAACAGCAGAAGAAGCAATGGTGCCACCTGTAGACACTGTTCCTGGACCCTGGTGTTCGGCCCACAAAGTCGAGTGCTTTGCTGCCATGTGCCTCATCATGCTGGTGGTGGTCAGGCTGGTCGTTTTGCCACCCCTGCTGATGCTGGTCTGGCTCGTGATGCAAATGGCCTTTTTGGAGTTATCGGCAGAGTCTTTAAAAAACAACCAGACTCGGGAAGACCTAACAGTTGTAGTGGCAACTTCCTTCATGTTGGTGTTACGGGAAACGGTAGCCTGCCTTCTGTCTGCGGCCACCACACTGCTTCTTCCTGCCTGTTGGGGTGCTCTGCCTCCCTCCCCCTGTGTGCTGCTGTCCTTGCTCTGCATGTCCTCCTGCCAGGTTGGGTCAGTTACTATATCATCCACCACCTCGTCTCCCACTTCTGCACCCTGGTACTATTCCTGACTTTCTGTCAATTGTGTCTCATCATCGTCCACCTCTTATGACAGTTTCCCACCGTCGCCTTCGTGTGACCGTGGCTGCTCAAATATTTGGGCATCGCTACACGTGATCTCCTCTTGCCCCGCTTCAAGTGGACCGGGCGAGAGGCCCGAATCTATAAATGGAAAAGTGAACAGCTCTTCAGATTGTCCAAGTGTGGGATCAATTGTCTCTGGGTACTCGGCATGGTGGGAGGAAGGAGGATCAGGGTGAGGAATATGAGGTCCAGACTCATGGCTACTGAGACTTGACCGTGTGGAAGACAGGGTGGTGGTGGTGGTGGTGGCTAAGTGACTGGAAGCATTATCCCCTATCCAACCAACAACCCTTTGACACTGATCTGGGTTCAATAGTGGTGTGCTGCGGTCCCCTAGAAATTGGGACAGGAAGGTCAGGCGAGAAGATGTGGGTGTTTGTTGTGGCACAATTTCGGCTTGCCCACGGCCTTGTCCTCGGCCTCTGCATGCACCATTACCATCACGTCCAGTTCCCCGTCCCTTGCCACGTGCCTTGCCCATTTTAAATGGAGGATAGTATCTTCCACGCTCACTACAAATGATTGAGTTTGAAGCGAAGTTATATGTGATCGGTGTGATGGAGAAAACAGAGTTTTAAATACCTGGCCTGTAGGTAAGTAGTGTGAACAGCAAACTGCTGTGAATTGCTTCACTGACACACTGAAAAAATGGAGGCCAGAAATGGCAGTATTTTCTGACAACGTATATGTGATCTGTGTGATGGAGAAAACACAGTTTTAAATAGCTGGATTTCTAGCGCTCTAATATGGAAAGGACCTGGCTGTATTCTGCAGTGCCAACAAGCAAATGGTGCAGAAAAACGGTGTTCTCTGGATTGCTTTATAAGCAAATAATGAGGATTAAGATCCAAAGAAAAGTATTCCTCGCCCCTGAGACCTGGGCCTTTGTATAGAAATATCTAACAGCAGCAGAAGGCAGAATTGGAATGGAGCCTCTTGTGCTATATGCACTGCAGTCTGCTATATACACTGCCTGCCTGCCTATTTACACTGCCTGCCTGATATCTCTGCAGATGGATTAGTCCTCAGAAGGACTGTTTGTTGAGATGTATATGTGTAATGTGCGGTTTTTCTCACTACACTACCTAATGCACGATCAAATCTCTCCCTAACGCAGCAGCAGCTCTCCCTACACTGTCTGATCCGGAGTGACTGTGATGAGCATGGCGGTGCCAGGTCAGATATAGACCTGATGACGCTGTGCAGCCAGCCAATCACTGTAATGCCCACAACCAACATGGCTATGGCATTACAGTGCATGGCAGGCAATCCCTGCATGTTCATTGGCTCTGTAAAGAGCACCAAACATGCAGGGATGGGTCCCGACTTCCCGCCCGACCAACCCGGAAATACTCGGTGAGCGCAGAGCATCTCGAGCAGTGAGATACTCGGGCGAGCACCGAGCAGTAGCGAGCATGCTCGCTCATCACTAGTTGTCATTAAGATTTAAAAAGAGAAAACACAGAAATGTGACAGTAAATGGCTTCACCCAACCAATAACCATGAGTGGAGAAAAAGTGTTTTTGTTATCATTCATTTTTTCTGAAACAAGGCCAAGAAAGGAAAAATTCTGCCGGGGTATGTAAACTTTTGAGCAGAACTGTATATGCGCCAGCCCCAGTGTCTCCTATTCTATATACTCCAGCCCCAGTGTCTCCTATTCTATATACTCCAGCTTCTTCTGTGATGTATATGCTCTAGCCCCAATGTATCCTGTGATGAATATACGCCAGCCCCAGTGTCTCCTATTCTATATACTCCAGCCCCAGTGTCTCCTATTCTATATACTCCAGCTTCTTCTGTGATGTATATGCTCTAGCCCCAATGTATCCTGTGATGAATATACGCCAGCCCCAGTGTCTCCTATTCTATATACTCCAGCCCCAGTGTCTCCTATTCTATATACTCCAGCTTCTTCTGTGATGTATATGCTCTAGCCCCAATGTATCCTGTGATGAATATACGCCAGCCCCAGTGTCTCCTATTCTATATACTCCAGCTCCAGTGTCTTCTGTGACGTAGCTAATGTAGCCCTAATGTCTCTTATGCAGAGGCGTCGCATGATAAAGCAGTGGGACACAAGCTCCCTGCCCTATCACTATCTCTTTCATATGCCACAGATCGCCATAGGCCTGCGGTTAACGAGATGTCAGCATCCTCACGCAGGTGGCTCGGTGACATCATTGCATCGCTCTGCTCTGCTGTCCCGCCATGGAAGAGGAGACAGAGGCCGTGATGTAGGGAATCAGGATTAAGTGAGATATTTTTTTAAATGATCGGGCAGTGGAGCCATCCTACTATATATCTGGAGTAGTGGGTCCATCATACTACATATGGAGTAGTGGGGCCATTATACTATATGTATGTGGGGCAGTGGGACCATCATAGTATATACAGGTGCATCTCACTAAATTAGAATATCTTCAAAAAGTTAATTTATTCCAGTTCTTCAATACTGTTTCAGTATGCTCCACAATCATGAGGAAGACTGCTGACTTGACAGATGTCCAGAAGGTAGTCATTGACACACTCCACAAGGTCCTAGAGTTCCAATTTTCATTTGGAAATCAAGGTCCCAGAGTCTGGAGGAAGAGTGGAGAGTCCACAATCCAAGCTGCTTGAGGTCTAGTGTGAAGGCTCCACAATCAGTGATGGTTTGGGAGGCCATGTCATCTGCTGGTGTAGGTCCACTGTGTTTTATCAAGACCAAAGTCAGCACAGCCGGCTACCAGGACATTTTACAGCACTTCATGCTTCCCTCTGCCGACAAGCTTTTTGGAGATAAAAATGTCATTCTCCAGCAGGACTTGGCCCCTGTCCACACGGCCAAAAGTACCAATACCTGGTTTACACACAACAGTATCACTGTGCTTGATTGGCAGCAAACTCGCCTGACCTTAACCCCATAGAGAATATATTATTGAGAATCTATGGGGTATTGTCAAGAGGAAGATGAGAGACACCAGACCCAACAATGCAGATGAGCTGAAAGACAGCTTTTTGTATTGAAGAACTGAAATAAATTAACTTTTTGATGATATTCTAATTTAGTGAGATGCACCTGTATATGGAGCAGTGGGACTATCATGCTATATATATGGAGGAGTGGGGGCATCATACTAAATATAGAGCAGTGTGTGTGTGTCACCCCAGGCCTGGATGCCACAAACAATAATCTGTTTCTGAAAGCAGGAGGGAGGTCCCCTGGTTAGGGACAATTAGCATACAGCACCTCCTGTCCCAGGCCAGCAGGGGGAGCTGGCTGCCCCTATAAAAGCTGGAACTGGGGGCAGGGTTAGAGAGAACTGGAAGACCTAGCTCAGGAGTGAGACTAGTCCCAGAGAAGGAGGGACAGTTCAGCTGTTGCTGAGGAGTCCGTGAGGCAGAGGAGAAACTGCAAGCCAGGGACAGAGGCGACGAGAGCCGGTCCTGGCAGAGAACCAATCTACTGGACATTGGGGTCCGAGGCTGTCAGGGTTACAAGCCCAGCAGCAGAGAACCAAGCTGCGAGGGATTTCAGGTCCCTTGGCCTAAGAAGCCTGGAGGCTCCGCCACACAGAGGGACCAGTACATCGAGGAGCAACAAACAGGTACCCAAGGCCTGAGTCGCAAGCCATACAGGAGAGAAGTACACGGCCAGCTCAGGGACGTGGGCTATTACACCACGAAAAGGGGGATAGTCAGAAAGAGCATAGAGAGAACGGTAGGCCTACACACTCACCCTGACCAGTGGGGCTCGCCCGATTGCTCTCAGACACCCAGGCCCATTCCTAACCGGTACTGTTGGGCCATTAATAATATCTACAATAAAGACCCTGAACTGTTTGAAGCGGACTCTGAACTCTTACTATTGCGGCCTGCACTATCACCCCCAACATCCACCTACACTGCCCTGAGGCTACACTCTTCCCATGGGGAGTTATCCTACCCCTGTGCTGCACACCAGCACCAGCCTCAGCGGTCTGCCTCGCAGCGGCGGTTATCTCCAACCGCAATCCACGGGTGGCGTAGTCGGACATTCAAAACACTGATAAATAGACTGCCACCATTTGGTCTGACCACCCTGAGCCACGGGATCGGGTTGCCACTACTACCCCCATCAGCACCGTACACTAGAAGGCCCGGTTCCGGGTACCCCACGGCCCAGGGGGGGAGTCAGCTTTGGCGTAGTCGGCAGAATTGTGACCAACCCGCCACAAACGGGTATTGCGTGCCGGGAAAAGACTCTATACATATCTGAGTGAAGTTTCCCGCCATTTGGGGCCATTTCCCGCCAATCGGAGCCGTTTCCCGCCATCGGGCGCCATCTTCGGGACGACGCGCGGGAAGAAGAGGGGCGTGGACGTCCAAAAACGCGTGAGACCTGAAGCCCCGCCCTACGCTGAGACGCTGCTCAAGGTCCTGGATGGAGATCCAGCGGATGCCGACGTCATCACCGAGCAACGCAAGGTCCTCTCCCAGAGCATCGCGAGGGAAGCCGCGGCCTACAGAAGAGGATCGCCAGAAGGTAGGCCACGGTTAATTAGGAGGGAGGAAGATGTCGGACGCGGAGGGACCCTCTACCACCAGCGTAGCCGCTGCAGCTGTGATGCCGTTTTCCATGCCTTATATCCATAGGCGGATTATAATGAGGGCAATCCGGGCGACCGCCCAGGGCCCTGAGCCTGCAGGGGGTCCACGGCTCCAGGCGGGGTGTCTAATGCCGGATTGCCCTCATTATATGTGCGGGCCGCCGCGGCACATAGCGGTAGCAGTGGCGGGAGGGGGGGGCCTGGACTGCTCCCCCAGCAGCGGCCACCGCTACTTCTTCATCGGCCGGGCCAGCACTGCAGCAGTTAACTTCCCTGTGCTGGCCCGGCCGCGTCACTGCTAGGAGACATGGCCCTGTGCGCGGCTGTGTCTCCTAGCTGTGACGTCACACAGTGCGCCCCGGCCTGCAGTGCTGCACCGGAAAAGAGAGAGAGCAGGCAGGAGGAATTGAGCCGGGGGATGGTGAGTGTGTGTGTGTGTGAGCAGATGTGTGTGTGGGCAGGTGTGTGTGTGTTTGTGGGCAGGTGTCTGTGGGGGCAGGTGTCTGTGTGGGCAGGTGTGTGTGTGTGTGTATATGTGTGTGTGTGTATATGTGTGTGTGTCTGTGTGGGCAGGTGTGTGTGTGTATATGTGTGTGTGTGTATATGTGTGTGTGTGTGTGTGTGTGTGTGGGCAGGTGTCTGTGTGAGCAGGTGTGGGTGTGTGTGTGGGCAGGTGTGTGTGTGTGTGTGGGCAGGTGTGTGTGTGGGCAGGTGTGTGTATATGGGTGTGTGTGTGTGTTTGCGGGCAGGTGTCTGTGTGGGCAGATGTGTGTGTGGAATACCAAAATACCAGAATACCAAAGTTAGGGTGGGTGACCGCGAGCCCTGGTGGTGGTCATAACTGCGGCCACCCAGGGGCAATACTCCATAACAACAATCCCCTGAGGTGGTGTAGGATGTAAGGACCTATTCACACTACATTCAGCGCTGCATTCAGGTCTTTACACAAGGCTTACAACTGAATCCCTGAAATTCAGGATTGTGCTGTCTGAAATGAGACATCTGAAAGCAGAGAAAATGGAGCCTAAAGATTCAGACTTTAGCCTCGGTTTGCCTTTGTTCAAATCAATGGCTATGTCAAGGCACATCTGAATGCCATTTTTCAGGGATTTAGATAGAAGCCTGGAAAGAGGAGATGAATGCATTGCAAAATTCAGTGTGAATAGGCCCTTATATCTGGAGTCTTGATATTGATGCCACAAGCATTTTACTTGTTTTTAACTTAAAAAAAAAATACACACACACAAATTATACACACACACACTATACATACACACACAGTATACATACACACACATTATACACACACACACACACTATACATACACACACACAGATGTGTATGTGGGCAGGTGTGTGTGTGTGGGCAGGTGTGTGTGTGGGCAGGTGTGTGTGTGTGTGATGTCTGTCTGTTTGTGTGTGTGTGTGTGTGTGTGGACAGATGTCATTGTGTGATGCCTGTTTGTATGTATTTTTGTGTTTCAAATGTGTTTATGCGTGTCTGTATATGTTTGTGTGTGTGTATGACTGCATGCGGCCTCCTGCTGAGTATAGTTGGCGCCGTGCGGCCTCCTGATGTCTCTGGGGGGGCTCCGTGCAGCCTCCCGCTGTGTATAGATGGCTACGTGCGGCCCCTCGCTGTTTATAGACGGCGCCGTGCGCCCCCCCGCTGTGTATAGATGGCTACGTGCGCCCCCCGCTGTGTATAGATGGCTACGTGCGGCCCCCCGCTGAGTATAGATGTCGCCGTGCGGCCTCCTGCTGTGTATAGATGGCTACGTGCGGTCTCCCGCTGAGTATAGATGGCGCTGTGCGGCCTCCTGCTGTCTCTGGGGGGAGCGCCGTGCGGCATCTATACTCAGCAGGAGGCCGCACGTAGCCAGCTATACACGTATACTCAGCAGGAGGCCGCACGTAGCCATCGATACGGTGCCATCTATACACAGAGGGAGGCCGCACGGCGCCATCTATACACAGTGGGAGGTCGCACGGCGCCATCTATACACAGCGGGAGGCCGCACGGAGCCATCTATACACAGCGGGAGTCTCAGTGTTTTGCAAGAGCAGTCAATAAATTCTGCTTGACTAATTCTGAGCACCATAAAGTCTGGTTCGCTTCTAACCTGCTGTCTTCATTTTCAGCTTGCTGAATTCTAACTCATTTACTGTCATTCGAGACGATGCCTTTGCTGGTCTCTTTCACCTTGAATACCTGTAAGTGTTCCACTTAATGTCATATTTTTGATTCTGTTCTTCTTCATCTTTTGGCATGTGCAATTGTATGAGCAAGTATTCATATGAATTTATGACCTACTTAAACCTTGGAGGACCTTAAATTTTATTCAATCAAGTTTTTTTCCAGTTTAAAACTATGGGACATATATGTGCCTTGGTCCTCAAAGGGTTTTTAAAGGGGCTGCAAACATAAATACGAAAAAAATAATTCAATTAGTGCTTTTTGTGTTTATTTAATTTTTATTTGAAGTCCATTTTTTTTATATACTTTGAAATTAAGCTCTACCCCATGGAATGAAGCCCTACCTACATAACATCTGAGAGCTACATGGATCCCGCTTGTGTGGTGCCTGTCCGTCACTACTATTCAGTTTTAGGGTCCACTCACTAAGCCATATATTCTCTCATGCAAGAGAATAGGGCCAATTATGCTAATGACACTCGGCTCAAACTCTGTCAGAGCTTCAACTGAGTGTGATCCGATTCTCTCGCAGCACAGATATGGAGAAGATGGAGAACTTACTTTCTCCATCTTCTCCATAGTCTCTGTGAGTGTTCATCGGACTGCACTTGGATGACGTCCGAGTGCAGTCCAATGTTTTACGTGCACCCATAGACTTGTATGGGTGCACATGGTCCGAATATCGAATGAGATTATTTTCTCATGCCAATAATCGCACTGTCCCATAGTATAACATAGAGCCGAGTCCTATCCGATAAAACATCACATAGCATTCGGCCGTGTTATACGACAGTGTGAGCGAGCCCTTAGAGTCAAGGAATATTTACATGTAGATGATGATATTACTCTCCAAGTGTATATTTTTTTAGGCGAGTTCATAGTAAATGCTTTGCATTTTTGACATGTGATCAACTAAAGAGCAAGAAAGATTTAGGACCTCCCCTATAGAGAAACGAAAAATAGTTTGGAGGACTTGCATGTCCTTTTTATTTATTATGAGAAAATCATAAAAGATCCAGTTTTTTAACCATGCTGTGACTTTCTGCTGAGGGAGAGGGAGAGAGCTGCCCTATTCAGAGTCTGTAATAAGACCTGCTGACAAAAGTGTTGAAGATACAGTCTAACGTGAATTAACAATGAAAAAAAGTTAATTTAACAAATGGCTTGTATTTTTTTTAATACAAACTTTTTTGTCTTTACAGCTCTTTTAAAGGGAATCTGTCATCAGGTTTTTGCCACCTAATCTGAGAGCAGCATAATGTAGGGTTAGAGGCACTGATTCCAGTAATGTGTCACTTACTGGGCTGTTTAGTGTTGTTTTGATAAAATCATTGATTTGTCAGAAGGTAATTATCACTAGATGACTAGTAAGTTCTGTAGGACCCCACCCCCATCACTGATCAGTAGATTTCTGTGTACACTGAGCATGGGCAGAAAGCTGCCAATCAGTGGTGTGGGTGGGGCTATACAGAGCGCAGCATTCAGAGAGCTGCTAGATCTGCAGCAGATAAAACGGTGATTTTCTCAAAATGGCAACAAGTAGCTGAAAAAGTGACACATCGCTGGAATCAGGGTATCTGCCCCAATATTGTGCTGCTCTCAGATGAGGCAGCACAATTAATATTATGCCAAATTAATTTCCCATGAACTATCACATGATCTATCACAGGGGATCATGTGACATGTCACGTGATAAATCAGGTGTGTGGAGGGGGCCCGCGCCTTCTAAACTGCCCGGGGCCCTTGCTACTCTTAATCCACCCCTGCCTATATCCCCGGAGCGGCCTGGCTGCCCCAGTATGCCGGCGAGTCGCATACCTTGGGCGACTTTAAAGAAAGGCTGTATAGCCTGTTCAAAGTTTATCCCCTGACAGAAGAACAGAAGGTAAGCATACTGATAGGGCAGTTAACTGGTGCGGCCCAGCGGGAGGTAAAGTCTTGGACAGCTGAGGAGAAAAGGACTGTAAGGGGGGTTCTGACCTGTCTACGGGACACCTTTGATGCCCGTACCTCAGCAGAAATCAAAATGCGGTTCTATGGATGTAAGCAGCGAGCTCAAGATAGCATCCGAGATTATGCCCTAAATTTACAGGAAGCCTTGGGGGCAATTAAGCAAGCTGACCCTGGCAGCGTGCAGGATACAGATAAACTATTGACTGACCAGTTCATAGAAGGTCTGCTGTCCAGCGCCCACAGAACCCAGCTGCGCCTCATGGCCCTACAGAACCCCGATTTGACTTTTGCACAGTTCAACGATAGGGCCATCCGGGTGCTCCGAGAACCTGCACCGGGTGGCGCTGTAGCTTCCCGGCGCCCAGCCATCCCTTACCACCAGGGGGCGGCACCCTATCCCGCAGACCTTGTGGGGGCTGATGCGCAGGCCCTAAATCCATCCCCGCCTGCAAACCTGCACCATCAGGTCCAAGAACTAACAAAGAGTGTTGCTGCATTGTCCAGGACCGTACAGTCGTTACAGATGGACCCGTCAGGACCAATCAAGCTGGCTTCCAGTCCGGAGGATGTCCCGTGGCGTCGACGGAGGAGGATCCCGTCGTTCAGAGGGAGGCCCGCCGATCATTACACTGAGGATGGACAGCCGATTTGCCGCCGTTGCAGCCAGCCGGGACACGTAGCCAGGTACTGTACTTTAAATGGGTCCGACCTGGGGCAAAGGGCCAACCCCCAGGCATAAGGTCATCAGGCCCATCTAATTGGCGTGATAAGTAGGTAGGGGAACGCCCGGTTTTACCCGTAGTGCTGGACGGTATCCCCATGAGTGCACTGCTGGACACCGGGTCCCAAGTGACTACCATCCAATATGTACTTTTTAAGCAGTACTGGAGTGACACTGATATAACTCGTTATCCAGATGATGACTTGAGCATCATCGCCAGCAATGGTCAACCCGTGCCGCAGGTGGGGTTCAGAGAGATGACCATTAAGATTGGTAAAGTTGAACTGCCGGCACAGGGAGTGATCATTGTGGACATTGACCGTCGAGAAAGTCACCCTAAAATAACCTTGGGTACTAATGTGATTGAAAATTGTCTTTCAGAAGCAATTGTAATTTTGCAGCAGGTGGCGATGAATGTGAGCTCCAGCCAGCAGAGGGTCCTCCAGAAGGAGATAAGAGCCCTGATGAGATGGCAACAGGTAGAACTGTCTGGTGGTGAGATCGGTAGCGTGAGGAATGGATGAGCGACCCGTTCCCCATTGCCATGCCCCCCAAAAGTGAAATGATCTGGTGTCGGAATGCAATCGGGTTAAGAGGGAGAGACTACCAAGCCATGGTAGAACCCGTGTACTCAGACAGCAGGCCCACCATTTTGACAGCCCAGGGGGTGGTCGATGTCCGCCATGGAAGGGTGCCCGTCTGGATCTTAAACATTGGGGAAAGGGAAGTACACTTGCCTTGGTACGCTACACTAGCCAAATTGTATACTGTTGAACACAATGCTGTCAGGGCCATGGAACCCTTGCCTCCATCTCCCCAAGCAGAGGGTAATGGTTCCCAGAAACCCAAGGAGGACTGGTGCCAGAAACTCCACGTGGGTGCTGACTCCACTCCCTTGCACCAAAAACAAGGAGTCTACCGGGTGGTTCAAGAGTACGAGAGAATCTTTAGTAAGCACCCGCTAGACTTCGGCAGAGTGAAAGGGGTAGAACACCACATCCCCATGGGGAGCCACCCACCAATAAAAGAAAGATACAGATCTGTACCACCCCGCACACTATCAGAACGCAAAGGGCATGCTGAGAGAAATGAAGGAAGCCGGGGTCATTAGAGACAGTTGTAGCCCCTGGGCAGCCCCCTTGGTTCTGGTAAAAAAGAAAGACTGTACTATGAGAATGTGCGTGGACTATAGAGAAGTCAATCGTATCACCCATAAAGACGCATACCCGTTGCCTAGAATAGAGGAGTCTTTGGTCGCACTAAAATCAGCTAATTTCTTCTCTACTTTGGACCTTACTAGTGGGTACTGGCAGGTTCCTGTGGCAGAGGCTGATAAGGAGAAGACCGCCTTCACCACCCCGATGGGATTAAGTGAATTCAACTATATGCCGTTCGGGTTCTGCAACGCACCCGGGACCTTCCAGAGGCTGATGGAATGCTGTCTAGGGCACCGAAACTTTGAGACGGTCCTACTTTACCTGGACGACGTGATTGTCTATTCGAAGACTTACGAGGACCATCTAAAGCACCTGGCCGAGGTGTTCGATGCCCTGGCAGGCTTTGGCATGAAAGTGAAACCCTCCAAGTGCCATCTGTTAAAGCCGAAGGTACAGTACCTGGGACATGTGGTGAGTGCAGAAGGAGTAGCCCCCGACCCTGACAAAATCACGGCAATAAAGAACTGGCCAAGCCCCTCTAACATAAAAGAAGTGAGGCAGTTCCTCGGGTTGGTAGGCTACTACCAAAGGTTCATCCCCAGGTTCACCAAGATGGCAGCCCCTATGCAGGACCTCCTTATAGGACAATCTAAGACCAGAAGCCAAAAGCCACCCTTCAAGTGAGACAAGCCGGAAGAGGAGTCCTTCCGCCAGCTGAAGATGGCCCTCACGGGGGATGAGATCCTGGCCTACCCTGATTATGGCCAGCCTTTTATCCTCCACACAGACGCCAGTAATGTGGGGCTGGGAGCCGTACTGTCACAGAACCAACAGGGCAGAGAAAGGGTGATCGCGTACGCCAGCCGGAAGCTGAGGCCCACCGAGAGAAACCCGGAGAATTACAGCTCCTTTAAGCTGGAGTCCTTGGCAGTGGTGTGGGACGTAACAGAACGTTTCAAGCATTACCTGGCCTCTGTGAAGTTCACTGTGTACACGGACAACAATCCGTAGACACATCTGGACAATGCGAGACTTGGTGCCCTAGAGCAGCGGTGGATGGCCCGGCTAGCAAACTATGACTTCACCATCAAGTACCGGGCAGGCCGAGCCAATGCCAATGCAGATGCCCTATCGAGAATTCCCCACTTGCCTGATGAGGGAGAAGATCCAGATGAGTTGGAGGAAATAGAGCTCCCTGCATTCCACCGGTACGGGGCCACTCAGTACTCCCACCGTGTAAGAGACAAAGACTTGACCACTGTCATGTTCAATCCCTTACCTCACCACGGCTGGGCTGAAACGCAAGATAGTGACCCTGCAATTCGCCTGGTGAAAGACCTGTTGACCCAGGCAGACGCTAGCCCTGGCTCGGACGCTCCAGAGGAAGCCAAGCAGTTATGGAAGGAGAAAAGCAGGCTATTCCTCTACGAAGGTAAGCTGTGCAGAAGGCTTGTCAACCACCGGACGCATGAGCTGACCTGGCAGGTAGTGGTCCCGAGACGAGATGCAGCAATGGTCCTGGAGGCCTACCATGACAGAGCGGGACACTTCGGGTGGAAGAAACTGGAGTTCCTACTGAGAGAGCGGTTCTACTGGGTCGGAATGAGAGGGGCCATAGAGAAGTGGTGCAGGGACTGCGGCCCATGTAACCTCAGAAGGAAGGACGGTACCAGCCAGAAGACGCCCTTGATGCCCATCATCACCAGGCAGCCTCTTGAGCTGGTAGCTCTGGACCATGTGAAACTGGCTCCAAGCCGGTTGGGCTACGTCTATGCCCTGACAATAGTGGACCACTATTCCCGGTTCCTGGTGGTGGTTCCTGTTAAAGACTTGACAGCCCAAACAGCGGCCAGAGCCTTCCAACAACACTTCTGCCGTCCACACGGGTATCCGGAACAGGTCTTGACAGATCAAGGTCCAGGGTTTGAGGCTGAAATCTTCCAGGAGTTCTGCAACCTCTACGGCTGTAAGAAGATTCGGACAACGTCTTACCACCCACAAACCAACGGGCTATGTGAGAAAATGAATAATATCGTCATTGATCTCCTCAAAACGTTGCGCCTGGAAGAACGCAACCTGTAGCCGGAGAAGCTGCCAGACCTGATAGACTTATACAACCATATCTTGGTGAATGCTACAAATTGCACCCCGGCTTACCTGATGAGGGCAAGACCAGGTAAGCTGCCGATAGACCTGGACATGGGAGTCCTGACCCCCGAGGACACCTCCCCAGACGCGGACTGGGATACGGAACGGCGGCTACAGTACAAGAAGGTACAGGAGAGTGTGGAGAGGAGTCTGGCTCAAGCGAGAGAAAAGCAAGAGAGGCTCTTCAACCAACACGCCCCTGCTGGTTCCCTGGAACCTGGTGAGCAGGTCCTGAAGCGGAAGAGAAGGCTTCACAAGCTAGATGACCAGTGGGAGAGCGACCCGTACACAGTACTGCAGTCCAACCACAACAACCCGAAGGTATGTGTAATTACCAAGGATGGAGGAGAAACCACTAGCACCGTCTCCAGAGACCACCTAAAAAGGTGCCCCAAGCAACTACAGAGTGCAGGAGAAGATCAAGATGACCTTGAACCCGCAGAAGACAAGAAAGAAATGATCAGCACAGTTCTTGGAGAGTTCCCCCGGTCCTGGACTCGGATAAATGATGCAATAGTGGTACCCGTCCTACACTTCCTTCAACCAACCCAGCAGGAACCTACAGGAGAGCAGGAGGAATTAGAAGACCAAGCAGCCCTAGAGGCAGAAGAACCCATGCCAGCAGCCCAAGAGAGTCAACCCTCTGCTGACAGTGAGCCTGCCATACCTGCGGTAAGCCAAAGGACCCGCAGATAGCTGCCTGCACTGCCTGTAAACCCAGCTAGAAGCTGTACCCTGAATGCTAGTGGGGAAAGTCAGGTTAGACCACCACCAGACAGTGGGTTACGCAGGTCAACCCGGAGCACTAGGGGGCAAATACCAGCTCGCTGGAAGATCTAAATGCTGTATATTGTAAATGTTTTATGTTTGTTGCCTGGTTGCTAATTATGTTTTTCCAGTCTTTCTAGTTCATGGACTAACAGGTTATGGACGCTGAATAACCGGAACTGTCTTGTAGATAGTTGCACTTGGTGCCCTCTTTCAAAGATGGCCACGGAAGAAAAATCTGTCCGGTGTGGCCTCCTTGTGGCCCAAAGTAGAGAGCTCAGCCTTGTCGCCACGCCCAAGGCCAGGAACTTGGGGTTTATGGAAACAGGTCCCCACACCGTGGAAAACTTCACCTTGTTGGGTGACATGGACACCCGGTCACGGAAGCGCTGTGACCTCAAGGACAAAATATACTTGTGTATATGTTATGTTGTCATTTATACCCTGTATTTGTGGTTCCTGTTTAGTCCGAAGTACTAAATTTTACTAGGGGAGAATGTGTCACCCCAGGCCTGGATGCCACAAACAATAATCTGTGTCTGAGAGCAGGAGGGAGGTCCACTGGTTAGGGACAATTAGCATACAGCACCTCCTGTCCCAGGCCAGCAGGGGGAGCTGGCTGCCCCTATAAAAGCTGGAACTGGGGGCAGGGTTAGAGAGAACTGGAAGACCTAGCTCAGGAGTGAGACTAGTCCCAGAGAAGGAGGGACAATTCAGCTGTAGCTGAGGAGTCCGTGAGGCAGAGGAGAAACTGCAAGCCAGGGACAGAGGCGACGAGAGCCGGTCCTGGAAGAGAACCAATCTACCGGGCATTGGGGTCCGGGGCTGTCAGGGTTACAAGCCCAGCAGCAGAGAACCAACCTGCGAGGGATTTCAGGTCCCTTGGCCTAAGAATCCTGGAGGCTCCGCCACACAGAGGGACCAGTACAGCGAGGAGCAAGTGACGCACCCCCTGGGCCAGTGTTGTTTGGGGGATACCCGGAGCCGGATCAGATGGGGGTTGTAGTCTCCGAGTGGCGGTGACCCGGTCCGTGCCCAGGGTGTCAAGCTCAGTGTGTGGCAGTCCTTACAGATGTTATTAGTGTTCTTTTGTGTCGACTACGCCACCCGTTGATGTGCGGTCAATACGGCCGCCGCTGCAGCAGGGTCCGCTGAGGCTGGTGGTGCGTGCGCAGCTTGGTAGTAGTATAACCCCCAACGGGAGGGGTATAGCCTCAGGGGGTCAGTCGCAGAGGATGGGGGTTGTGGTGGTGCAGTGAGAGTGGTAATAAGACTCCGAGTCGGGCTGTGCAGTTCAGGGTTTTTACTTACTGCAGATGTTCTGGTCACTCCGGCCTTGAGTGACCACCCGAGCCGTGCTGCGTCCACCAGGTCCTGGACTCGGCCAACCCCCAGGTGATTCTGGAGCGTGGTCCTGAGCTCCCTTTCTGACTTGTCCTCCTCTCTGGCCTTCCCCACCAGGGATCCACCTATGTCCGGCTCCCTCGGGCCTCTTGTTGGTAAACCCTTGTCTCTGGGTTCCCTGACCCTATGCACGGTTTGCCTTCCGGGTGGATTTAGTGGGTGGTCGTGACAGATTCTGCCCACGACCTCCGGTCTCTGGCTAAGGATTAGTGCCCTCCACCAGCTTGGGATCCGGTACCCTTGTGCCAACTCTTCACCCTCTGGTCTAATTTGGGCTCTTGGAGTTCCTTCTTTCTCCCCCTCTGGGTCCTTCTTTCTCCTCTCTCTCTCTGGGCCTTGGAGCTGCTCTGCTTCTCTGCTCTCTTCCTCTACAAAAGACAGGCTGACTGACTGACCCTGATCTAAGATGGTTCCCACCTTATATACTCCCTCTATGTGTGAGCTCAGGTGACCAGCACCCAATGAGCTCCTAGCATTACCCAGACTGCTCCCCCTATCTGCCCCTACACTACTGGGATGTTCCACCCCCCTCCCACTCCAGCCAGGAACAGACACGGTCGTACCTGCACATTTCTTAAGTGGGAGTACCGTTGGTCTGCCCCCCCGGAAATGGGATGTATGTAGTGCATGCAGTCTATCTGAGCTCAGTTCCACACTCCATCCTTACCCGGGAGTGGAAGACCACACCTCTGGGTTGAGGTGCAATACCCCTGTAGCAGCCGAATCCTCAGGGTGCTACATTCCCCCCTGGTAAATCACAGCACGTCCTCGGGCTGTAAGATACAAAAACATCCAAAACATACAATTATTTTTCATAAACATCAACATATAAAACAACATATAAAACATCACATATATTATCAGCAATAAAAACTTTTTCATATAAAACATTCTTGTAAATATTCTTGTTTCTGGTTCCTCCGGTCACGGTGCAACTTGTGACCGGGTAAAGTGCGACAGTCTTTTCTTGAAAACAAAACTCGGCTTTCCTATAAAACCAGTAGGGGGCGCTTTAGGAAGCGCAACTATATACAAAAGGGGATATGGCCGCTCTCAGTCCTCGGCCAGGTATTAGGAATAGGGACACACGGGTAAACAGTTCACTCTTGTCCCAACGGGGACATATTTAAAGCAGCAACAGTTTTTGGTACCCCGACGGGCAACTATATACAGTCTCTTCTCTACCATACTCAACGACGGCGTCCTCCTGCTCTTTCTTTGGATTCAGTTTCTGTTTCAGACCCGTCCGGGTCCTCTTGCTCCTCCTCACACCGCAGCTCCTCCTCCGTCAGGCGATGCACATGGAGGGCGTAGGGTCCTTTGGCACACTTGTGCCGGGTGAAGGTGACCTCGTCCCCTAAATACAGGTCACGACCTCTGTGTCCCTCCGGCAGATGGCTCTCTACGTCTCTGCGTGTGACAAAGACGTCGCCGGGGGTATGATGGTCTCTGATGAAGCCCCACCCATGCTGCAGATTGAACTTTATCACAGTCCCGATGGTGCGGGGACCATGCGCTGCACGGGGATCTCTCCTGGTCCGGCTCTTCTGCTCCGCGCTCCTTATTTGGGCTTGCTGTTCCCGGACCCGCCTCTCTCTCCGCTCCTTCTCGAAAACCTCGAGCTGCTGCCGGCAGCACTCTGCACGCTCCGCTGCGGCCGCCCGAGTCTCCTGAGTGAACCCCATGAGGTCTTCTCCGGTGGGGTCCCACTCAAACTGTGCCTCCTCCAGCGGGGGCGAGGTCCTCTTTACGGGCTTCGGAGCCGGAATCAGGGGCTCGCACATGGGCCTTGCTCTCTGGAGCTCCAGTTGAATGTACTCCTCAGGCCATATGAAGGGCTGCCCATCCGGGCACGTGTGCTGGGCAAATAGATTTTCGCCCAGGTGCGGCACTCGAGATGCTATAGGCGCTGTGGTGGTAGCGGCGCCCGGATTGACCAGGCCTTGCGACCAGGCCGGCGGCACCTTAAAGGCAAAGGGCACCGTAAGAACGGCGGCGCCCTGGGTTATTCGGCCCTGCGACCAGGCCGGGGGCTCCGCGGAGGTAGGGGGCGCTGTTGGTATTGCGGCGCCCGGGGGTACTAGGCCTTGCGACCAGGCCGATGGTACTTCCTGCTTGGCCACGCTCGAGGTCGAGGCGTGTGACGTCACAGGGGTCGCGGCCGCGGCTTCCGGTTGAGGCCTAGTCGGCGGCGGTGACGATGCAGCGACGGGCACGGCAGGGGGAACTTCGGGCTCTGCGACGGGGAGCTGGGGCAGGTACGCGGTTTCCCGGCTCGGGGTATAGACGTCCCCTTTACCTGCCTCCATTCGTTCGGCTCCCTTCTCGGCGCCGTCTCCGGCCTTCAGTCCTCTGCACCATCCTCAGAGGCGGTCTGTCTCCTCGTCTCGGGTGGCGTGCTCCGCTGACGGGTTTCGGTCTGCTGGGCCATCTCTCGGCTCCACTCCGTCAACGCCTCCCGCTGCACCCGGGCCATCCTCCGTGCGAGGCCCTCCAGCGCAGTCTGTGCACACTCCCGATCTCGGGGGAGCTGTGCCAGGATCTCCACTAAGCCTAGTGGGCTTGTTGCTTGCAGCAGGCTCCTGACCACTGGGTCGGTGCTGCCTGTCTCTCCCTCCATCTCCGGGTATGTTCTCTCTGGACTCTTCTCCAGACGTCTTGTCTCCGGGTGCGCTCTCTCTAGACTGCTCCAGGCGGCACCCATCTTTGCTCTTTTGTTCTGTCTCCGCCCACATCGAGGGTGGTCCCGGGGCAACTTCAGTTCCAGGGGCAGTTCTCTCACGCTGATGGACACTTCCAGCATCACAGTCTCTGTTGGTGGGCGCGGTTTCCGCTTTTGGCGCCATTCTTCGACCTGGCCCACGATGGGAGGTGGCCTTTTGCCACCCTCTGGCACGCCCATAATGGCGTCCGCTCTTCCAAGGCGGGAAATCTTTGGAAATGGCGGGAATCGTCTCCCAGTGGCGGGAAACTCCATGGATGGCGGGAAAAAGCTGCAAATGGCGGGCAACCGGCGGGAAACGACTTGTGATGGGGCCCGTTGGCGGGGACCCTCCGGAACCAGCGGGAGACTTCTTTTTGAGGTAACGGTGAACTTTTCTTCAGGCACGCAGTACCCGGTTGTTGCGGGCACGTAATCCTGCCGACTACGCCAAAGTTGACGCACCCCCTGGGCCAGTGTTGTTTGGGGGATACCCGGAGCCGGATCAGATGGGGGTTGTAGTCTCCGAGTGGCGGTGACCCGGTCCGTGCCCAGGGTGTCAAGCTCAGTGTGTGGCAGTCCTTACAGATGTTATTAGTGTTCTTTTGTGTCGACTACGCCACCCGTTGATGTGCGGTAAATACGGCCGCCGCTGCAACAGGGTCCGCTGAGGCTGGTGGTGTGTGCGCAGCTTGGTAGTAGTATAACCCCCAACGGGAGGGGTATAGCCTCAGGGGGTCAGTCGCAGAGGATGGGGGTTGGGGTGGTGCAGTGAGAGTGGTAATAAGACTCCGAGTCGGGCTGTGCAGTTCAGGGTTTTTACTTACTGCAGATGTTCTGGTCACTCCGGCCTTGAGTGACCACCCGAGCCGTGCTGCGTCCACCAGGTCCTGGACTCGGCCAACCCCCAGGTGATTCTGGAGCGTGGTCCTGAGCTCCCTTTCTGACTTGTCCTCCTCTCTGGCCTTCCCCACCAGGGATCCACCTATGTCCGGCTCCCTCGGGCCTCTTGTTGGTAAACCCTTGTCTCTGGGTTCCCTGACCCTATGCACGGTTTGCCTTCCGGGTGGATTTAGTGGGTGGTCGTGACAGATTCTGCCCACGACCTCCGGTCTCTGGCTAAGGATTAGTGCCCTCCACCAGCTTGGGATCCGGTACCCTTGTGCCAACTCTTCACCCTCTGGTCTAATTTGGGCTCTTGGAGTTCCTTCTTTCTCCCCCTCTGGGTCCTTCTTTCTCCTCTCTCTCTCTGGGCCTTGGAGCTGCTCTGCTTCTCTGCTCTCTTCCTCTACAAAAGACAGGCTGACTGACTGACCCTGATCTAAGATGGTTCCCACCTTATATACTCCCTCTATGTGTGAGCTCAGGTGACCAGCACCCAATGAGCTCCTAGCATTACCCAGACTGCTCCCCCTATCTGCCCCTACACTACTGGGATGTTCCACCCCCCTCCCACTCCAGCCAGGAACAGACACGGTCGTACCTGCACATTTCTTAAGTGGGAGTACCGTTGGTCTGCCCCCCGGAAATGGGATGTATGTAGTGCATGCAGTCTATCTGAGCTCAGTTCCACACTCCATCCTTACCCGGGAGTGGAATACCACACCTCTGGGTTGAGGTGCAATACCCCTGTAGCAGCCGAATCCTCAGGGTGCTACACAAGCAACAGGTACCCAAGGCCCTAGTCGCATGCCATACAGGCGAGAAGTACACGGCCAGTTCAGGGACGTGGGCTATTACACCACGAAAAGGGGGATAGTCAGAAAGAGCATAGAGAGAACGGTAGGCCTACACACTCACCCTGACCAGTGGGGCTCGCCCGAATGCTCTCAGACACCCAGGCCCATTCCTAACCGGTACTGTTGGGTCATTAATAATATCTACAATAAAGACCCTGAACTGTTTGAAGCGGACTCTGAACTCTTACTATTGCGGCCTGCACTATCACCCCCAACATCCACCTACACTGCCCTGAGGCTACACTCTTCCCGTGGGGAGTTATCCTACACCTGTGCTGCACACCAACACCAGCCTCAGCAGTCTGCCTCGCAGCGGCGGTTATCCCTGACCGCAATCCACGGGTGGCGTAGTCGGACATTCAAAACACTGATAAATAGACTGCCACCATTTGGTCTGACCACCCTGAGCCACGGGATCGGGTTACCACTACTACCCCCATCAGCACCGTACACTAGAAGGCCTGGTTCCGTGTACCCCACGGCCCAGGGGGCGAGTCATGTGCATCAAATTATACATACAGATATGGGGCAGTGGGGCTTCATACTATATACAGGTGCTTCTCACAAAATTAGAATATCATCAAAAGTTAGTTTATTTCATTTCTTCAATGCAAAAAGTGAAACTCCTATATTATATAGAGTCATTACACACAGAGTGATCTATTATATAGAGTCATTACACAGAGGGATCTATTATATAGAGTCATTACACACAGAGGGATCTATTATATAGAGTCATTACACAGAGGGATCTATTATATAGAGTAATTACACACAGAGGGATCTATTATATAGAGTCATTACACAAAGAGGGATCTATTATATAGAGTCATTACACACAGAGGGATCTATTATATAGAGTCATTACACACAGAGGGATCTATTATATACAGTCATTACACACAGAGGGATCTATTATATAGAGTCATTACACACAGAGGGATCTATTATATAGAGTCATTACACACAGAGGGATCTATTATATAGAGTCATTACACACAGAGGGATCTATTATATAGAGTCATTACACACAGAGGGACCTATTATATAGAGTCATTACACACAGAGGGATCTATTATATAGAGTCATTACACACAGAGGGATCTATTATATAGAGTCATTACACACAGAGGGATCTATTTTAAGTGTTTATTTCTGTTAATGTTGATGATTATGGCTTACAGCCAATGAAAACACAAACGTCATTATCTCAGTAAATTAGAATACTTCATAACAACAGCTTGAAAAATGTTTTTAAAATCCGAAAAGTTGGCCTACTGAAATGTATGTTTAGTAAATGCCCTCAATAGTTGTTCGGGCTCCTTGTGCATCAATTACTGCATCAATGCGGCAATGTGGCATGGAGGGATCAGCCTGTGGCACTGCTGAGGTGTTATGGAAGCCCAGGTGGCTTTGATAGCAGCCTTCAGCTCATCTGTATTGTGGGGTCTGGGGTCTCATCTTCCTCTTGACAATACCCCATAGATTCTCTATAATAGATTCTCTATGGGGTAAAGGTCAGGCGAGTTTGCTGCCAATCAAGCATAGTGATACTGTTGTGTGTAAACCAGGTATTGGTACTTTTGGCAGTGTGGACAGGGGCCAAGTCCTGCTGGAGAATGACATTTCCATCTCCATAAAGCTTGTGGGCAGAGGGAAGCATGAAGTGCTGTAAAATGTCCTGGTAGACGGCTGCGCTGACTTTGGTCTTGATAAAACACAGTGGACCTCCACCAGCAGATGACATAGCTCCCCAAACCGTCACTGATTGTGGAGACTTCACACTAGACCTCCAGCAGCTTGGATTGTGGCCTCTCCACTCTTCCTCCAGACTCTGGGACCTTGATTTCCAAATGAAATGCAAAATTTACTTTTCATCTGAAAACAACACCTTGGGCCACTGAGCATCAGTCCAGGTCTTTTTCTCTTTGGCCCAGGTAAGACGCTTCTGGCGTTGTCTATTGGTCATGAGGGGCTTGACACAAGCAATGCGACACTTGTAGCCCATGTCCTGGATACGTCTGTGTGTGGTGGCTCTTGAAGCAATGACTCCAGCAGCAGTCCACTCCTTGTGAATCTCCCCCAAATTTTTGAATGGCCTTTTCTTAGCAATCCTTTCAAGGCTGCGGTTATCCCAGTTGCTTGTGCACCTTTTTCTACCACACTTTTTCCTTCCACGTCCATTAATATGCTCGGATACAGCACTCTGTGAACAGCTGCTTCTTTAGCAATGACCTTTTGTGGCTTACCCTCCTTGAGGAGTGTGTCAATGACTGCCTTCTGGACATCTGTCAAGTCAGCAGTCTTGCCCATGATTGTGGAGCCTACTGAAACTGACTAAGGGACCTTTTTAAATGCTTAGGAAGCCTTTGCAGGTGTTTCTTGTTAATTCTAATTTACTGAGATAATGACTTTTGTGTTTTCATTGGCTGTAAGCCATAATCATCAACATTAGCAGAAATAAACACTTAAAACAGATCACTCTGCTTGTAATGACTCTGTATAATATATGAGTTTCATTTTTTAGGATTGAAGAACTGAAATAAATTCACTTTTTGATGATATTCTAATTTTCTGAGAAGCACCTGTATGTAGCAGTGCGGCAATTATACTATATACAGTCAGGAGTATAAGTACTTGATACACTGAAAATTTCGAAAGTTTTTCCACCTACAAAGAATGAAGAGGTCTGTTTTGTTCTACTTAACTGCTGCAACTTGGACCTTTAACAGGATTTATATTTCACCTATGAGAAAGCATACTATGTGTATTTGGCAGATTAACTCAGGCTTGTTTATGATAAACTGAATACATGGATTGGAGTCCTATTTGTATACAGAATATTGACTATTAATGCTGGCAGAGTAAGTCTTAGGCTATATTCACACTAGATGTTTTTTTTCTGCAGCAAAACATAATCTCTTGGCAGGAAAGAAGTAGCGTCAAAAACGCAGGTTTTGGTGTGTTTTTTTGTAGTGGTTCTTGGTGCATTTTTGGTGCGTTTTTCAGGATCCCAAAGTTCAGCTTTGCTTCCACCATAGACACATGAAAACAGGTCACCATTGCAAGACATATGTTCATGAAAAAGTACACATTACAAATGTAATAGGGGGGGGTGAATTGGTCTGGAATAGTTTATCTAAGACCCTGGCAGTGCATTGAATTTGTAGGACACTATTTACTTTCACATTATGGTTTGCCATTGAGTTGCTCAGGCATTGTTCATTTTCACACCTCCCTGGGCCACACGTGTTGTTCAATCTCACACCTAGCTCAACCAATGTTTACTTTGTAGGCATCACTAATTTAATTAAACTGTAATAATCCAAGCTGCTATATCAGGTGACCAAGACAAGATGGTTTAAACTTGGGAAAATCACAAAAGTAAATGTGTGTCACATACTTGCTTTTTTCACTAAAAACGCAGCAAAATGTTCACACTAGGCTTTTTTTCAGCATTTTTTTCCACCACCCTTTTTTTTAATGGGTGAAAAACGCTGAAACAAGTGACATACTCTATTGCAAAAAGCCATGGAAAGCACAAAATACTGAGGACAAATAAGCAAGCTTTGTGCATGAGATTTCGGAAATCTCATAGACTTTGTTGGTACTGTAAAACGCAGCTGAAAATTTGCATAAAAAAGCCCGCTAAAAAAACGTCTAGTGTGAATATAGCCTTGTATAACAGTTCGCCAATGAGTTAGGATATATGACCACGATGCAGAAATGCTGCGGATTTTTCCTAAGCGTTTCTGCATCTCCCTGGATTGTCAAGCGCTTTGCCAAGTGATTTTAGCATCACTTGGAAAAGTGCTTGACAACTTGGTCACACTATATAATTCCATGCAACCGGCATGGATTTATATAGTGTGACCAAGTTACAATGCTGCAAATGCAGCATCAATAATAAAAAAAAAGAATAATAATGGTGAAAAATAAAAAAAAACCATTATACTCATCTTCCGATGGTCCTCGATCTTCTTCTCCGGTGCGTCCGGTGTCTTCGGCGGATCACGGTGCTGTAAAAGGACCTTCCATGACGTCATTTAGTCATGTGACAGGTCACGCGACCGCCGATGTCAGCGGTCGCTTGACCTGTCACATGACTAAATGGCATCATGGAAGGTCATTTTACCACCGCGAGCAGCCGAAGAGCCAGCAGCACCGCCGGGAGCAGACAGGGGCCATCAGAAGGTAAGTATATGTTTATTTTTTATTTTAATTCTATTTTAACTACAGGTACTATGGTACCCGGGTCTGGAGGAGAGTCTCTTCATCTCCTGACCCGGGTACCATCCATGCATTGAGTCGTATAGTATCCACATGTGTATTTTTAGTCATTCGGATGTTATGCGTTCCAATGCAAGTCAATGGCGGCTAAATCGCAGCGACTCTGCAAAATTAAAGGACGTGCTGCGGATTTTTCCGCAATGATAATCCGCAGCGGAAATCTCTGCAGCATGTGCACAGCACATGCGGATTATCATTGGGAACCATTGCAGACCTATCACCAAGCGTTTTTTAAGTGTTTCCGCGGCGGAAGTTACGCTGCAGAAACGCCTAAGAAACGCATAGTGGGCACACAGCCTTAAAAGTTCTATGGTGAAGAAAAACACGTGAGATAATAAATGCGAAATATACAATATTTCCCATAATATGACTGAGGATATCTTTAGGGTGTATTCACTGTTTTTTCTTCTGCAGCAAAAATGCTGTGTTTTACAGCACCATCTTAGTGAATGACATTTCTGAAATCTCATTCACATGCTGTTTTTTTGCATTTTTTTTAAATCTGCAGCTTGTCAAGTCTTTCAGAGGTTTTGCAGCATTTTTCACCCATTCAAATGAATGGAAAAATAAACACAAGTAAAAACACCTGAATTTTAAGCAGCGTTTTTCCTGCCTCCTTTGATTTTTGAGGTAGAAAAAAAATGCTGCCAAAATCCAACTTGTGAACACACCTTTATCCTGGTTGTGTTCTAATTGGATATAAAATAGAACGGCCATGATAACATGGGTAGTTAATTGTATGGTGTTTTCACTTTATATATTACCAGGCCGCATTCTATTTGCGCAGAGCTGCTCCGTGAAGATTCTATCACAAGATTCCGTGATGACATCACAGGTGATGGTGACATCACTGCTCACAGTCGCTATATATACAATGCACATAGGCTCACCCGTGCCTTTCTTGGCTCTATAGTGACTGATAGCACTTGCAGTTTTTCACTATGGCTGGAATTGTTTTGGACATTTCTCAGGTAAAAGCACTATTGTTGATCCTTATGATCAATCGTCCTAACAGTGTGCTTCTACCACCCGATGGCGTCCTCAGCTTCACTCACCGGCTGGTGATGGAGCTAGTAAAGGATTGCGTGACCAAACACCGACAACGTCGTCTAACGTCAGACTATCTGACGGATTTACTTCAGAACATCAGGACATTACTACACCAGGTAAGTGGCGGACACTCTGCACAGAACATCTCAATATTAATAGATAATAATGGAGGGATAGAAGCTTTTTCTTCTAATATATCGTATTTTGCAGACCATAAGACGCACCAAAAATTTTTGGGAGGTAAATAGGAAAAACATTTATTATAATAAAATGGGGGTCTGTCTTATAGTCCTGTCTTATAGTCCGAATTTTCGGTTTCTTACTGAGGGGGGTGGTGGCAGTGGAGCGAGGTCACAGGAGGCAGAGTCGCTGCTGCAGGAAGTCGGCAGTAGGAGTGGGGCGCTGCTGTGGGCCCCAAGCTGGGAGGAGCGGGGTGTCCAGAAGGTGCGAGGCTGCGGGCCCTGGGCTTCAAGGAAATGTTAGCGGTAATTCAGGAGGGGAGGCCCTGCTCTGCTTATTGATTTCTCTGCAGTGGGCTTCAAGAAGTAGGCTGCTGGAGATGGCCAATACACAAATTGAGATCTCAGCTCGTCATTGAGCCGAGATCTAAATCTGCACATGCACTGCCTCCAGCGGCCATTTGCCTGAAGCCCACCGCCAGAAAATCAATGGGCAGAGCGGGGACTCCCCTCCTAAATCACCGCTAACATTTCCTTGAAGCCCAGGGCCCGCAGCCTCGCACGTCCTGGACACCCCGCTGGCCCGCAGGAGCGCCCCATTTCTACTGCCGGCTTCCTGCAGCAGTGACCCCACCTCCTGTGACCTCACTCCACCACAGCCACCCCCCTGGTAAGCTACATTCAGACAATTATTATTATTAATAATCTGTCTGATATGCTGGGGTGGAGAGCTCCAGAGTAGGGGGGATGCACGGGAGAAATCTTGTATGCGATTGTGGGAAGAGGAGATAAGAGGGGAGTAGAGAAGAAGATCTTGTGAGGATCGGAGGTTGCGTGCAGGTAAGTACCGGGAGACTAGGTCACAGATATATGGAGGAGACAGGTTGTGGGTGGCTTTGCATGCCAAGGTTAGGGTCCTGAACTGGAGTCTCTGGGTAATGTGGAGCCAGTGAAGGGATTGGCGGAGCGAGGGGAAAAGCCAGGGAATAGCGGGGGGACAGGTGGATTAGTCAGACAGCATTGTTTAGGATAGATTGGAGGGGTGCGAGAGTGTTAGAAGGGAGGTCAAAAATTTTGGAAAAAAAAGCATCTTATAGTCCATAAAATACGGTAAAACACAACGAGTCCCCAAATACAGTATGTAGTCATTGTATCTGCAGACAGAGAACCGATGTCACATACAATTTCCGCCTCCATTCTGACCGCTCTCATGTGAAAATTCTCTTTTCCATTTTTCCTTCTTTATAGGCTGAAGAAAGATCTCAGACTGAAGATTTGGCTGTCTTTAAAGAACTGGCCGAAAAAGTCCTGTCTATACTAGAACGCTCATTGGAACGCCCGGTAAGGATCAATATTAATAGACGTATCTTAATCCACCGTATCTGAGGAGACTTTCTGAGAAAAGGTCTGAAGATGGCGCGGGATTTGTATCGTTACAATTGGTGCATCTGTAAATGTTGGTTTAGTCCTTCATGATTTATGTATTTGGTGATTTAGTAAAATCTTCCACATATTAATTATATATATTATATCTATCAGGAAACAACAGGAGGCGACGCCAAATATGGGCAAAATGTGAGCCCGAAAATCCCTGACCCTAATAGGAGTCAGCCGGAGCTGAACAGCGATCTGATTACAGGTGAGCGATCACCCGACCTTCTACAAGGAATGTCCAGATATTACAGAGGACGGAGGATAATGTTAGATTTACTCTCTACTCTGTGTAATGGGAACCTGGCAGCACATTGTTACATATAGAAGTAGTGGTGTGACGGTATAGGCCATTGTCCCCTAATAATAATTGTTTGTAGAAATCCAATGTGCCAGTCAGGAGAAATGTAAAGTAGACACCATATACAAATCAGAATGGAAGTGCGCTGGGGGCGTGAAAGAAGAAATCCAAGTGCAGTGACACGCCCCCAGTGCACTTCCAGGCTAATTTGCAAATCTCTCCTATGTTTCAGCTCTCTTACCATCACTCGTATGTGCAGCGTGGGTGGGGGCTTCCTCATTCATGTGCTGGAGGGTCCATTCTGCAGTGCTATAGCAAGTAACATGAAATAAATTAAATTTAAATTGCATTACTGCTCTAGAAAATGGGAAAAAACTAAGATACTGAGCACATAATTTGGCCAATTCATGAATGCCAAGCAGCCAATGACAAGGCGATCTTTTTGTTGGAATCCTCTCCTAATGTGAATCCTCTCCTAGGCTGAAGCCTACATTTATATGGGTAGGTAGGATCCTGTTGTAATTAAAACCACCCCGGGCTGATGTGTGGAGATAGGTTCCCAGCAAAAAAGGTCGCCTTGCCGTGACTGCTAGGCATGCACCCAGCAAAAGAAGGTCGTCTTGCCGTGACTGCTGGGCATGCACCCAGCAAAAAAAAGGGTCACCTTGCCGTGGCTACTTGGCATGCACCCAGAAAAAGAAGGTCGCCTTGCCGTGGCTGCTGGCCATGCATGAATTGGCCAAATTATGTGCTAAGTATCTTCCTTTTATCCTATTTTCTACAGCAGTAATGCAATTCAAATTTAATTTATTTCATGTTTACATGCTATAGCGTTACAGAGTGCAACTTTGTTAGTTATATATTTGGATGGCTACTCTTAGTATGCACCTGTTCACACCCATTTTCTTTTCGGAAGTGATGGTCAGTCTTTTGTTATTTATGAAGGGGTTCCTCCATCATTTACATTACATTTATCTATGGATTCCCCGTATATTCTCATATTTAGAATCCCCATATAACGAGTATTAATCCCATTTACAGACATCTTGTCATTTCTCCGTTATATTGCTGTATTATCTATGTAGGAATAATATCCTCTAATACATTTCATTTCTTCATCATTATTTTAGAAACAACTGAGCTGTCGAATCCTAACAATGGAATTAGTGAGATCCCGGAGATCCAAGAATCCGTAAGTATCATAGAGGGGGATGCGTGTGTGTCATCAGATCATGGGGTGTGAATGACTCGTCCAGTATTATCCCCCATACAACCATGGGACGTCTCTATTCTAAGTGTAGATGACCCTATGGTGTTAATTACATTTGAATTACAGGGAATCTGTCACCAGGTTTATGCTATTTGGTCTGAGAGAAGCATGATGCAGGGACAGAGACCCTGATTCCATGTGTTGATTACTTTACTCGGTGGAGTAGTTGTGATAAAATCACTATTTTTTTCTGCTGCAGAGCTCTGAATGCTGAGTCTTGTATAACCCCGCCAACACCATTGATTGGCAGCTTTCTGTGTACACTGTGCATAGGCAGAAAGCTGCTAATCAGTGGTGGAGGCAGGGGTACAGAGCAATAGGACTACCTGGCTAGACAGATAGTCTTCTAGTGATAATCTACTGATTTTATTGAAACAGCCACACACAGCCTAGTAAGTAACACATCACTGGAATCAGGGTCTCTGCCCCTACATCATGGTGCTTTCAGAATACATAGCAAACACCTGGTGACAGATTACCTGTAAGTCCTCCTCTGTGTGATCTCCCACATTATCCAGAATGTTATAGTAATGTATGATGACCGTTGCAGGGCGGCTCCAGGATTTCGTGGGCCCTGGGCGAAAGAGTCTCAGTGGCCCCTTTAACACATACCACGATTCATGATGCACAGATACCGCAGATAAATATATATATATATATATATATATATATATATATATATATATATATATATATATATAGTACAAGGCCGAAGATTTCACTTCTTACATTACATGAGCGATATCTATTGTAAATTCCACAATAACTCAGAAAGCGGCGAATCCTCACAGCTCACAGTGCAGACCGGACAGTAATGTCCTCCACACAGTATAATGGCACCACATAGTCCTCTATACCGTATTATGAGCTCCATATATTGCTCCATATAGAATAATGGACCCCATAAAATGCTCCACGCAGGCTGTGCCCCCATATAATGCCCCATGCAGGCTGTGACCCCACACATAATGCCCCATGCAGGCTGGCCCCCCACATAATGCCCCATGCAGGCTTTGACCCCCCACATAATGCTCCATGCAGGCTGTGACCCCCACATAATGCCCCATGCAGGCTTTGACCCCCCACATAATGCCCCATGCAGGCTGTGCCCCCCCCCACATAATGCCCCATGCAGGATGTCCCCCTCCCACATAATGGCCCATGCAGGATGTCACCCCCCATATAATTCCCCATGCAGAATGTCCCTCCCACATAATGTCCCATGCAGGCTGTGCCCACCACATAATGCCCCATGTAGGCTGTGCCCCCCCACATAATGGCCCATGCAGGATGTCACCCCCCATATAATTCCCCATGCAGGATGTCCCCTCCACATAATGCCCCATGCAGGATGTCCCACCCCACATAATGCCCCATGCAGGATGTCCCCCACACATAATGCCCCATGCAGTATATCCCCCCCACATAATGCCCCATGCAGGATGTCACCCCCCATATAATTCCCCATGCAGGATGTCCCCCCCACATAATGCTCCATGCAGGATGTCCCACCCCACATAATGGCCCATACAGGATGTCACCCCCCATATAATGCCCATGAAGAATATCACCCCCCCCATATAATGCCCCATGCAGGATGTCCCCCCAACACATACTGCCCCATGTAGGATGTCACCTCTCACCCCATATATTGCCCCATGCAGGATGTCACCTCTCACCCCATATAATGCCCCATGCAGGATGTCACTTCTCCCCCCATATAATACCCCATGCAGAATGTCACTCCCCCCATATAATGCCCCATGCAGGATGTCACCCCCCATATAATGCCCCATGCAGAATGTCACCTCTCACCCCATATAAAGCCCTATGCTGGATGTCACTTCCCCCCCCCATATAATGACCCATGCAGGATGTCACTTCTCCCCCTCATATAATACCCCATGCAGGATGTCACCCCCCTATATAATGCCCCATGCAGGATGTCCCCCCCATATAATGCCTCATGTAGGATGTCACCTCTCACCCCATATAATGCCCCATGCAGGATGTCACTCCCCCCATATAATGCCCATGCAGGATGTCACTTCCCCCCCCCCATATAATACCCCACGCAGGATGTCCCTACCTCCCCCTCATACAATGCCCCATGCAGGATGTCACTTCTCCCCCCATATAATGCCCCATACCTCCATACATAAAAAAAAAAAATCAAATGCTCACCTCACTGCTCACCAGCTGTGGAGAGGTAAGTATTGTGCCGGCCGTGGTCCTGAGCAAGCATTGGGGGGGGAGCAAGGCCCACTAGCTGGCGCTGGCACCACTCTCCTCTGCTCACCTGTCCCATACCGCGCCAGGGTGCCCGACAGCAAGTGGGCCCCTCGCCTACTCAGGGCCCCGGCACTTGCCTGGGTGTGCTGGGTGCTAGCGCCAGGTCTGCCCAGCGTCCGGTTTGTATCCTCCCAACATCATATCAGTGTAAATCATCTGGGACATAATATGGGGGGAGAAGTTTTTGCATCTGTAACTTTTTTCCTGCATCTTCAATAAATCAGTATTATTTCTTATTCTTTTATAGAGCGTGATCGATTCATTGGTTCCGGCGAGAAAGCCGCATATGAGCGACTATGAAACTTCCAAACTCATCAGCAGTGGAAATTTTGGGTGAGATTTCTGTTGCCATAATCCACATTTCTCAGGGTTCCCTATGACAATGCTTCTGCCCCTGCACTCTGCCATTCAGTGTTATCATAGGGAAATTATGTGATCTGTAGCAAATCAAACTGTAAGGAAAGCGATTTAAATAATATAATTACATATAATATAATATATAATAATATAATATTATTACATTCGCCTGTGCTAGACCCTCATCTGTTCTTATGCTGCCTCCTCCACCTGAGCTTTTCTGCTCTCCACTCTGATCTTTGTTTTGATGGGGGGGGCTCCATTATGAAGCTGATCAGAGAAGTTGGCTACACATGGTCACATGAAGGGTGACACCATATTGACGTCAATGACATCTACACCCTCCACCATGACCATGTGGGCCCAATCACTGGCCTCAGCAGCAGAAGAGAGCCCTGGAGCACATTCATTTTGGACCAATTTTATTTGCACTAAATTGTATTTGGTCAGTTATAGCGAATCTGCCCAAAGAGAATTTCGATAGATTCTCGTATCTATAATGTGACCTGGGTGATGGCTCCGGCAGAAGTGGCATTGTGGAGACCTCCAATAGGTGATCTATGTAGTGCTATTTTATGTATTTCTAGATGTGCATTTATAGTGGCGGCCAGACTTTTAGTATTATACATATGCAAATTGTCTCTTCAGAGAGGAAGCAAACTAGAACTCCACCTATAGGAAGTAGCAATCCTAAAAGTCAATATCGACCCTTTAACAAGCCTTGTCACATGACTTAGGATAATAGCCAAAACCAAAATCTCAATTTGCAGGAACTGCGTTCTGGGGTACTGCCCCTCTTCAGTGCAAAGTGTGAGATATGGTTTGACTGGGTGAGAGGTGTCTGACCGGTATCCAAGGGGTTGACGTTTCTCCTTGCGGACATGAGGAGACTTTTAAGCCACAATGCTCCTCTGGGAAATAGGATTGCTACTTCCTATAGGTGGCACTAGGGTGCTAGTTCTCTTCCTCTCTGAAAAGAGACAATTTGCATATTTCCCAGAAGAGCATTGCAGCTTAAAAGTCTCCTCACCTTGACATGCTTAACATGGCTTTTTCCGCAAGGAGAAACGTTACCCCTTGGATCCCGGTCAGATGCCTCTCACCCAGCCAAACCATATCTCACACTTTGCACTGATGAGTGCTTGTACCCCAAAACATAGTGTCCGAAAATTGAGTTTTTGGTTATGGCTATTATTCCATGTCATATGATAAGGCTCGTTAAAGGGTCGATATTGACTTTTAGGATTACTACTTCCTATAAGGGGCACTAGTGTTCTAGTTCTCTTCCTCTCTGAAGAGACAATTTGCATATTTCCCAGAGGATCATTGAGGCTTAAAAGTCTCCTCACCTTGACAAGCTTAACATTTCACTCTCCGCAAGGAGAAATGTTACCCCTTGGATACCAGTATTAAACATATAATGATTTCTATAGATGGATTATTAATAAGGATTTATTATAACCGATGGATTCTCCTTCTCTCCAGGGCCGTCTACTTAGTGCATCATAAAGACTCACACCAGACCTTTGCTATGAAGAAAATGGCTAAGCGGAACCTAAATACTGCACAGAGATTGGAATGGGCCTTTCTGGAGAGGGACATCTTAACATTTGCTGATTGTCCCTTTGTGGTCTCCATGCTCTGCTCCTTTCCAACTAGATCTCACCTGTGTATGGTCATGGAGTATGTAGGAGGTAAGACACATCTATTGTGTTATATTCAGCCCATGTCTGCTTTCATCTTATCACTGCTCATATCATTAGGACATTGTTGGTTACATCCCCACAGAGCATTTACTATAGGTTATCTATTACCAAGATGCTCGTAAATTCATTGATCTTGGTGCAGGAGCGCTATGGGGCTCATCAGTCGGAGGGGGTCTGTCGACGCTCGGCAGTGGGCAGCATCCCTCCACCTGTCAACACAATTTCAGCGGTATTTGCTTCTTCAAGGAGGTGGAGTAGGTGGGGGCAAAAATACTGAGTAGGTGGCTAGTAGGGGCCAAAATACTGAAAGGGGGCCGTATGACTAGATATGGGGGGACTGTGAATGATGAGTGGAGGTCATCATATTAAGTGGGGTGCTGTGGGGGTCCTCACTCTATATGGAGGCCCCCATTCTGTGTGGGGACATCATACTGAGTGGGGAGTTATGCGGACCATTATATTGTGTGAGGGACTGTGGGAACCATTATCCTGAGTGGGAGGGTTGCTGTGGGTGCCATCACACCGAGTAGGGGGTTGTGGCTGGCCTCCTTCTAAGTGGTGGCCTCCTTAGGAGGATTCACTGTGGGGATACCATACTCATTGAGTGTGGGTGTGGGCATTTTTGGGAGCATCATACTCTAAAATGGCCATAAAAGTTGTATTGCTGGTGAGAACACCAAGCTGCTTCAACAGGGATATAAATATATTTCTTTTTTATTTTTTAGGGTTGGGGGCAATTACAACTTTTGATATGGGGTCTTGTGATTTCTATGTACGCCACTATCTGTGTGATCTCCCCAGGATGTTTCCGCTCACTGCTCATTATACATCATGGTTATCTGCTCGTGGTATATCATGGTTATCTTCTGTATAAACCCCTCACCGGTCATATTTCCTTTCTTCTATAGGTGGAGACTGTGGGACCCTTCTAAGCACCAGGGGTCCTTTCTCTGTCCCCATGGCCCGCTTGTACTTTGCAGAGGCGGTACTTGCCGTGGAATACCTGCATAGTTACGGTGTGGTGCACAGAGACCTGAAGCCGGAAAAGTAAGTGCCCCCGAAGTATAATAAAGTGGGGAAAGTTGTCATTTATTATCATTCAGTCTGTGAGGCTAAAACCATCTTCTCTTTTGCAGCCTCCTGATTACATCTACTGGACATATTAAAGTTACCGATTTTGGGATTTCAAAACTTGGTCTAATGATACCGAAAACTAACACCTACAAGGAATTAGCAGTGGACATCTCCAGAGAGTTCCAGGACCGTGAGGTCAGCATCACCTACAAGAACTTAGCTTGTTATTTGCAAATCTCATCACACTATTGTCTCTTCTCTACGTTCTTCCTTTCTAGAGAACTTTTCCACTAATATTTTATCTTCTGCATTGTGTTTTAACGATGATATCTTGTCATAATAATTGTTTCATCGATTCTCATCTCTATGTTCTGTTGGTTTCCAGTTCTGTGGCACCCCATGTTACATAGCCCCAGAGATCATCCTGAAAGAAGGCTATGGAAGACCTGTTGACTGGTGGTCATTGGGGATCATCCTGTATAAATTCCTGCTGGGATGTGTACCATTTGATTCTGATTCCCTCACTGAGCTTTATAAAAGGGTTGTCATTGGTGAGTAGAATAATCCGATCATTGCGTTGATTGGTTACATTTGTTTAGTTATTTCCTTTGCTCTAAGTTACAGTCCAGTAAAGAGGTTTTATTTTCTGTAATTTTCTATGTAACAGGAGAACTAATTTGGAATTGTGATCGCGCTCCACCCCTGGATGCTCAGAATCTCATCACTGAGCTGCTCAGAAGAAATCCTGTGCGTAGACTTGGGACAGGTAACAGATATACTAGTATTAATATTCCCTTATTAGACCAAGGACATATCGCTCATGTCCATGAAGATCAGCATTTCTCTATCAGCTCATCTACTGTATTTCTAGTTCTCCACACTAAGACTTCCAGTTTATTTCCTTCATGTCGGCTCAGTTTTGTCATTAGTTCAGATTACGATAAACTGTTCAGATATGGAGCCATCCCTGACTATGTCCGCATCACTTTTGTTTTTCTTTTTCTAGGAGGAGCATTTGAGATCAAGGTTCATCCATTCCTGAGTGACTTGGACTTTGACAACATTCTGAGCCAGGAGCTGGAGTATGTTCCTCAGCTTGTTTCAGACGCAGACACCAGCTTATTTATCAGTAAGTAGAAGGAGACATCATCTAGACTAAGCGACTGTTTGTCTCATCTTCCCTAATATGTGATCATCTGTTCCCATTAATATTAGTGATAAATAGTGACTGTGTTATACTGACAACCTCTAATAATACTTCATTACCTATTTCTTGTAGATCATTCTGATATAAACAAACATCTGGTCTCAAAGGATGAGGAAGGCACAAGTGAGAACAATGAGAGCCTTGACTTCCAAAATTTTACGTCATCTTCTGAAAAGCTTTGTAAAGTAAGTATGTGATTAATAAATCCAAAATATGTAAAAAAAAAGAAAAAAAAACTCTAAAAGTACATAAAAAAATATTTTATATCTTATTTTTATCCGTATTTAGCTCTGTACCATCGCTACCAGGATGGTGAACAATGAGGATCCCAATGCCCCTCCAGAGTATACACAAGAAACCAACACAAACATCTCAGAAATGTGAGTAGATTAGAAAGGGTCATTACTTCATTACTGGGAGTTCCAGGGTGATCTATTTACACAACACCAAATATAGGACATAAATAACAGAATATCAAATGCAGCATTCACCGTTTCATGGTTAACGGTCATTGTACTTTTGGCTTCAGAAAATGCAGAAGATAACAGCCCATAATTGTGGCATGTCATGCATTTTTAGCACTGCCTACTCTGTAGGAGAGCTGTAGTATTACTTGCCAGACATTCTTGGTAGTTGTGTTCTGATCCATGGAAGGTAGTTTGGAGCAGAAAACCTTCCCCACTATGACAGTCATATGTCCTATTAGGCCTTATAGTCAGTGTTCTTATAGTGAGACAACCCATTTTATACTGTGTTTACTTACGATTTACATGTTTTTCTTCTTCAAACAGGCAGAAAGAATCTGTTCCTGTATGTAATACAGACGATGCTGTTACCATCTTGCCACCCTCGTCTCCATTGCTAGGTATGTACATGTCTACAGCACCAACAATGTGAATGTTGACTTCAAGGCTCAAATATTTCCACAAGGTTTTTCTGGTCTACTATGTTATCCATGTTTCATGGATCTCAGCTATGTTGACCATGGGTTCGTACTGTATCCCTATTTCCCTAATTTTGTACAGGAGTTTTTTTTCATGTATTCTGTTTATTACGTTGCATCATCTTTTAACCTAGTGAGATATAGCGACTGTGTTATACTGACACCCTCTAACAATCCTTCCTTACCTATGTCTTGTAGATCACTCTGATGAAAACAACCATCTGATCTCAGAGGATAAGGAGGGCACAAGTGAGGACGATGAGAACTTTATCTTCCGAATATTTGCATCATCATCTTCTGAGAGGCTTTCTAAAGTAAGTATGTGATCGATAAATCCAAAATATGTACAAAAAAGGATCTATAAAATTAAAAAGTATATATATTTAATAACTTATTGTTATCCACATTTAGCACTCTACCACCACTAACGGGATGGTGAACAACGAGGATCCCAAGGCCCCTCCAGAGTGTACACCAGAATCGAACACAAACATCTCAGAAATGTGAGTAGATTATGGGGTCATTACTGGGAGCTCCAGGCTGATATATGTGCACAACATCAAATATAGGACATAAATACCATAATATCAAATGCAGCATCCACCGCCCCATGGTTATGGGTCATTGTGCTTTCAGCTTTCGGAATTGTTGGATATAACAGCCCATAATTGTGGCCGGTCATGCACTTTTAGTGCTGCCCTCACTGTAGGAGAGATGTAGTATGAAATGCCGGCCATTCTTGGTAGTTGTTTTCCTCTCAGCTATCTATAAAAGGTAGTCTTGAGCAGAAGACCTTCCCCACTATGACAGTCATATGTCCTACTAGTCCTTATAGTCGGTGTTCTTCTAGTGAGACAACCCCTTTTATATGGAGTTTACTTGAGATTTACATGTTTTTCTTCTTCAAACAGGCAGAAAGTATCTGTTCCTGTATGTAATACAGACGATGCTGTTACCATCTTGCCACCCTCGTCCCCATTGCCAGGTATGTACATGTCTACAGCACCAGCAATGTGAATGTTGACTTCAAGGCTCAAATATTCCCACATGGTTTTTATACAATACTATAGGTCTCTTATGTTATCCATATTATGACAAAGCAGATCCTATAAGAAGATATTGTTATTGATTTTTTTTTTTAATTTTTCATCAGAATTTCCATCTCATGAAGAAAGAAAATCGGCAATAAATCTGAGTATGGAGCAACAAAACTCAGAAAATGGAAAAAATGGGAAAAAGAGACGAGGTAAGTGTGAGAATCAACTCCATGTTGTGTGATGTCAGTGAGAATAATTCATGTGGAGTAGATGTCATCTTTCAGTGATGGGATTGTCACATGTATGATTGCTGACAATGACCCCTGACCTCTGTATGATAATATTCCTCTGCCGTCCGGCCACAGTGACTGCACAGCATTATCATGTAATATGGAGTCCCATCACTTACATTATATTTATTTCTCTTCTCATAGGTTCCATCTTCCGCCGGATCTTATCATCCTGCCGGCGTGGATTATCCAGGGCTGCTCGCGCATTTGCATGCTGTCACTGTTGCCCTAAAACCATCTAAAAGACGGGACACCTAAGCATCCAGCGCCCTGAAGTCCAGCAGATCCATCATCACTGCTGGAGCTGTATAGAAGGACCTTCACCATCTACCTGTGGCCTTCTGACTGGTCAACCTGGACAAGTTTCAGTAACGCCTCTGTCATCGGGCTCCGCGGTATTCATACTGCTCGTCTGACTTGTCATTTACTGATCACCTGGTATCTGACCTCGGCTATCTTCCTGACTTTGATTTAGTCTTTTGATAATGTTCACGATTTTATTCATCCCATTATTAATTAAAAAAAAGTAAAATCTGTTACTGTTGCTCTGATTCCTTTTTGTCTTGAATTCACAAATACTTGTAACTCACTAATTGCTCTTCTTCTCACTAAATGTATTTCTCATTATCCTTAATGCAGCAGTCAGTCTCATATTTCTGTCCAGCAGTTACACTGGTGCCTCCACCCTGTACCAGTCATTACACTCATCCACAAACCTCTGCACCCTGCTGCACAGTCCTGCATCTCTACCATATCTACACTCCAATGAGCTAAGATTAACATCCTCCATAATCAGGACCTCCCACTCTCATGTCCAAGACATTTTCTCTGCTGCACCAGCTCTCAGGAGTGCACTACTGCAGGCAATCATGTTCATTCCCACTATCAGAGATTTTAAGTGTGCAGTAGAAACAGATTATTTGTGGCAGGACTATCAAATCACCTCACTATTCTAAGTTTTTCCTACAGCACTCAGTAGCACTTAATATTTGTACATATACAGATAATGGTTGGTGACTGGTTCATGCAGCCTTAATTCCACAAAGATAGAAATAAAAGGTCAACATGTTTCATACATCCAAACCATCCTTAATCATGGCAGAAAAACATAATTTTAAGTTCCCACTATGAATATTTGGTGAGATATCACAGCTGTGTATTTTCACAGCACAAAGAACGCATCTTACAGATCAGCAAATCACAGTGTGCTGACGCTTAATGTTGTAGTTTTGAACAACACCATTCATTTTATCATATAATGTGTTGAAAAATGAGAAAAAATGCCAGGTTTGGGCTCCTTCATTTTACAGTGTGTATTGTGTTGTAAAAACAAACTGGCAAAATGATTCAGAGTCAGTAGTACGATTACTGTGATACCAAACTTATAAGGTTTATATATATATATATATATATATATATATATATATATATATACAGTGTTTAGCATAAATCAGTACACCCAAATAGATTTGTCAGCAAACCTGTAGTTTCCTTTCAGAATCATCATTTTATATGGGATACCATACTATAAAATACTCTCGCAAATTTGAGCCATTGAATGCAAACAAGATTTGGTATTTTGCAGACCCCAAAAAAGTAATTTTCTTAACAAACTCATTCAAGATCATGTTTCAAAAATGAGAACATCCCAGTAACAGTCTTAAGAGAAAAGCTAAGTTTAGACAACAAAATTCTAATTAACAAGAACTGAACCACAAGTAAGTGTAATTATTCATTAAACAGATGTCCAGCAGACAGGTGTCTGTAAAAGGAAGTTACTTAATAAAGAAAACTCCTTCCCATTTCATGCTATCAGCAATGGCACCACATAGAAGGGAAATGTCACAAAACCTGAGAAAGAAAATAATTTCTTTGCAATAAATGTGAAGTCTACAAGAAGATCAGCAAAACTTTACTTATCAGTCAGAATACTGTAGCAAAAGTGATGCAAAACTATAACAAAGATGGAACTGCAACCATCTTACAGAGACGTCCAGGCCGACTATGGAAGTTAACACCTAAACAAAAGCGTCCTCTGATGAGAAGGGTAAGTGGCACCACATAGAAGAGAAATGTCACAAGACATTTCTGAGAAAGAAAATAATTTCTTTACAAAAAATGTGAAGTCTACAAGAAGATCAGCAAAGCTTTTCTTATCAGTCAGATGGAAGCTAACATCTAAACAAAAGCATCTTCTGATGAGAAGAAAATCGACAGGCAAATTCATTGCTATTAGCTGAAGAAGTAGAAAGCCAAACTAGGGTGAGTGTTTTCCATGACACGACACGGTGTACACTGCAAATGAATGGCATTCATGAGTGTCCTCCACAAAGGAAGCCTCTCTCCCTTAAAGCCCATGAACAATAAAAGTCCGTCTACAATTTGCCAGGGTCCATGCTTAAAACTATGAGGACTACCGGGACTGTATACTGTGTATGTGCATCTTATGTGTATGTCTGTATTTTATGTTTGTGTGCACTATGTATATGCATACGTTAAAATGTGTATAGAGTATTAGCATGTGCAAATTTTATATGTGTGCCTAATATAAATATACATGGAAATGTATATGTAGGTGGTGCCTGATGGAGGGTGGGGGGCCCAGATCAGAAGTCCTGATTAAGGGCCCTTCACTGTCATTGTCTGCCCCTTATATAAACAGTAAAATCTCCTTTAATAACTGGACTTCCATTGGGGTGGACTTCTCATAGATGGCCAGTAGGCATACTATATTATGAATCTGGGCATCTCTCACAGAAAATCTGATCTGGATATGAGGGTGGTCTTCTATAAGCGGTGATGTTTTGGAGAGATTTAGGGAAAAGTCCCAATGCTTATCCATCGATCTGGTAATTTGAGTAAAATATTTGTGTTGATAACTGATCACAAAGTCACAAAATATGTAAGATTTGGCATAACCTGGTTCATTTTTCAAAAAGTTATGCTCAATTTTTTTAGCACCAAGTTTTGTTGCTTTTTTGTAGACTTACACTAACTTAGTATATTGTGTGAGAATTAAATGAATTATGAATTAGTTGGCGCATTTTACCACACTCTGGGGGTCCCTGACAGTCCTTCTTTACCGGCCCTGTAGTGATGCCAATGTAAACTTCCAAGTGACCGCGCAGTCAATCACTGTCACGAATGCAGGACAACCTATGATTAGCTAATTTTTGGGAAATCCTTATAACAAAAGGGGATTGAAAATATTTACAATTATTTTAAAAGCATTAAAAAAAAAACAGACCCAATACTTATAATTAGTTTGTTGAAAGTAGTCTAATTAAAGGGAGCTGAAAGGATTAGAGATTATGAACCCGATTCACCAGTGTTTTTGCCAGAAAACTGGCATAAAGCTCTTGAAAAGTTGCAAAGTTTTGTGACTTTTCCCATTTTCACATAATTTTAACTTCTTTAACCCCTTAAGCCCCGCGGGTGGTTTGCACGTTAATGACCGGGCCAATTTTTACAATTCTGACCACTGTCACTTTATGAGGTAATTACTCTGGAACGCTTCAACGGATCCCCCTGATTCTGAGATTGTTTTTTCGTGACATATTGTACTTCATGATTGTGGAAAAATTTCCTCGATATCACTTGCGTTTATTTGTGAAAAAAACGGAAATTTGGCGAAAATTTTGAAAATTTTGCAATTTTCAAAATTTGAATTTTTAAGCCCTGAAATCAGAGCGATATGTCACACAAAAGAGTTAATAAATAACATTTCCCACATGTCTACTTTACATGGTATCCGCTAACAATTTGAGCCGATTTTCCATTCAATTTGTTAGCGGATACCATGTTGCATTTAGAGAGTCCCTGCGTGCCCAAACATTGGAGCTCCCCCACAAGTGACCCCATTTTGGAAACTAGACCCCCCAAGGCACCTATCTAGATTCATAGTGAGCACTTGGAACCCCAGGTGCTTCACAAATTGATTCATAAAAATGAAAAAGTGTTTTTTTTTTTCACTTTTTCATTTTTACGAATCAATTTGTGAAGCACCTGGGGATTCCAAGTGCTCACTATGCATCTAGATAGGTGCCTTCGGGGGTCTAGTTTCCAAAATGGGGTCACTTGTGGGGGAGCTCCAATGTTTGGGCACACAGGGGCTCTCCAAACGCAACATGGCGTCCGCTAACAATTTGAGCCGATTTTCCATTCAATTTGTTAGCGGACACCATGTCGCGTTTGGAGAGCCCGTGATGTGCCTAAACAGTGGAGCTCCCCCACAAGTGTCCCCATTTTGGAAACTATACCCCTCAAGGATTTTATTAAGGTGTATAGTGAACATTTTGAACCCAGAGGTACGGCACAGAATTTGTTTACATTAGGTCATCATATTGAATAAGTTGTCATTATTCTTGAGCGCAAGTGCTCGCTACTTGAGTTTGCATCGGGTACTCAGGTATGCACCATGTACAGCGTGTGCTCGAGTGACATGCTCGAGTCCCTGCTCCGCATGTTTCACGGTTATTAGACACCCCAAAAAAAACATGTGGGGATCGCTCGTGCATGGCAGGCAATCCCCGTAAAGTTTTTTGGCCGCGAAGCATATGGGGCAGAGACTCGAGCATGTCACTCAAATACCCACGATACTCAATGCATACCAGAGCACCCGATGCAAACTCAAGTAGCGAGCACTTGCTCTCAACACTAGTCGCCATATCGTCATCTTTTTTTCTTACTTTTGAAAAAAATCCCAACCCCAGCCCTAACCCTAGCACAACCCTAGCCCCAGCACAACCCTAGCCCCAGCACAACCCTAGCCCCAGCACAACCCTAGCCCCAAACCCAGCCCTAACCCTAGCCCAATCCTAACCCAAGAGTTTATTTTTGACGCCGTTCCTTGTGCGGTATAAGTGATTAGACGACTTTATTCTTCGGGTCGGTGTGATTACAGCAATGCCAGAATCATATGGGGTTTTTATGACTGACAGCTGTCACACACTAAAAGACGCATTTTTTTTTAAATCTAGTTTTTGCATCGCCATATTTTGAGAGCTATAATTTTTCCAGATTTTGGCAGACAGTCATGTGACGGCTCGTTTTTTGCGGGATGACTTGACGTTGTTATTGGTGCCATTTTCAGGCACGTGACATTTTTTGATCGCTTTCTATTCCGATTTTTGGGAGGCAGAATAAACAAAAACCAACAATTCAGGAATTGTTTTTTTTTTTTTTTTTTATTCTGTTCCGCGTGTGGTAAAATTGATGAGGTAGCTTTATTCTTCGGGTCAGTACGTTTACAGCGGTACCACATTTGTATCATTTTTCTATGTTTTGGCGCTTATACACAATAAAAGCTATTTTATAGAAAAAAATATTTTTTAGTATCGCTTTATTCTGAGAGCTATAACTTTTATTTTTCGGCTGATGGAGCTGTATGGCGGCTTGTTTTTTGCGGGACGAGATGACGTTTTCAGCAATATCATTTTTATTTATATGCGTCTTTTTGATCGCGTGTTATTCCACTTTTTGTTTGGCGGTATGGTGATAAAGCATTGCTTTTTGCTTCGTTTTTTTTTTTTTTTTTTTTACCGTGTTCACTGAAGGGGTTAACTAGTGGGACAGTTTTATAGGTCAGGTTTTTCCGGACGCGGCGATACCAAATATTTTTTTTATAATAATATTTATTGATGGGTACATTATATTTTTATTTTTGGTGTATTATTTTTTTTATTTTTTTATAATATTTTTGCACATTTTTTTTTTTTTTTCCACTTTCACACAGTTTATACACTTTATTACTTTGTCCCACTCTGGGACTTTCACTTTTTTTTTTTCTGATCGCCTGCATGGCACAGGAATGGAGCACCATCCCTATGCCATGAAGGCTGTCAGAAATGCACAGTGTGAAGATTGCTTGGAGATGCACTGCGCATGTCCAAGCAATCTTCCTGCTCTCTGGTGACCCGGATGTTGTCATGACGACATCGGGTCGTCATGGCAACACCCGGGAAGCCTTTGCAGACTGCGCTGGAAGCCGGAAGAGGAGGTGAGTATCGCCGATCACCTCCCCTTGCCCCCGCAATGCCGCGATCGACTTCGATCGCAGCATCGCGGGGGTTAATGTGCTGGGAGCGGTGCAGGACCGCTCCCTGCACATAGTACCGGGTGTCAGCTGTGACAATCAGCTGACACCCGGCGGCGATCGCGCCCGCACAGCCTATGTGCGCGCGCGATCGCGATGACGTACTAATACGAGTCTGGCTCTTAAGTCCCAGGGCACAGACGCGTATTAGTACGTCAGATGTTATTAAGGGGTTAAAGCCCAAGACGTACTGATACGTATCTGCGCCCTGGGACTTAAGAGCCTGATATGTATTAGTACATCTTTGCGATCGCGCCCGCACACAGGCTGTGCGGGCGTGATCGCCGCCGGGTGTCAACTGATTGTCACAGCTGACACCCGGTGCTATGTGCTGGGAGAGGTCCCGCACATTAACCCCCGCAATGCTGCGATCGAAGTCGTTCGCAGCATTGCGGGGGCAAGGGGAGGTGATCGGGATAGTCACCTCTCCTGCCGGTTTCCAGCAATGTGTGCCGCGGCTTCCCGGATGTTGCCATGATGACCCGATTCACTGAGGGGTGCAGTTTTAAAAATGGTGTCACTTTTGGGTATTTTCAGTCATAAAGACCCCTCAAAGTGACTTCAAATGTGATGCGGTCCCTAATAAAATGGTTTTGTAAATTTTGTTGGAAAAATGAGAAATCGCTGGTCAATTTTAACCCTTATAGCTCCCTAATAAAAATAAATTTGGGTTCCAAAATTGTGCTGATGTAAAGTAGACATATGGGAAATGTTATTTATTAACTTTTTTTGTGTGACATATCTCTCCGATTTAAGGGCATAAAAATTCAAATTTTGAAAATTGCAAAATTTTCAACATTTTCGCCAAATATCTGTTTTTTCACAAATAAACACAAGTGATATCGAAGAAATTCTACCACAATCATAAAGTACAATATGTCATGAAAAAATATTCTCAGAACCAGGGGGATCCGTTGAAGCGTTCCAGAGTAATTACCTCATAAAGTGACAGTGGTCAGAATTGTAAAAATTGGCCTTCTCATTAACGTGCAAACCACTTTGGGTTGTAAAGGGGTTAAGGACTCTACTTGCATATACAGTCATGGAGGAAAGTGCTGGCACCCTTGAAATTGTTTCAGAAAATTACACATGTTTTATTACACGCATGTTTATTTCCTTTGTGTTTATTGGAACAACACAAAAAAACTGAGAAAAAAAAGGCAAATTGGACATAATTTCACACAAAACTCCAAAAATGGGCCGGAATACATATATATATTTTTGATGGGACAACACTGAAGATGCGACACTTTGATACAATGTACAGTAGTCAGTGTACAGCTTGTTTAACTGTAAATTTGGTGTGCCTGCAAAATAACTCAACACACAGCCATTAATGTCTAAACCGCTGGCAACAAAAGTGAGTACACCCCTAAGTGTGTTCTCAGCTGATGTTATTTGTGGGTTTTTCTTTGCATCCCGAACAATTTTCTTGGCAGTTGTGGCTGAAATTTTTGTTGGTCTACCTGACTGTGGTTTGGTTTTTACAGAGCATCTGATTTTCCATTTGTTAATCACAGTTTGAACACTGCAGACTGGCATTATCAATTCCTGGGATATCTTTTTGTATCCCTTTCCTGTGTTATACTCTTTTTGCCTCCCTTTCCTGTGTTATACAGTTCAACTACCTTTTCCCGTAGATCCGTTGATAATTCTTTTGCTTTCCCCATCTCAAAATCCAGAAAAGTCAGTGGCTGGATCCCAGAAACTCACTCAGCTTTATGCACACACACTGATTACAAGCAAACAGGTCATAGGTGAGGATGTTACCTTTAGTAGCCATTCAAACCCATTTGTGTCAAATTCTGTGCATGTTATCAGGCCAAAATCACCAGGGTATGTGAACTTTTTGATCAGGATTATTTGGATGTTTTTGGTTGTCATTAGTGATGAGCGAGCACTAAAATGCTCGAGTACTCGTTGCTCGGGTCGAGCAAATTGAAATACTCGGGTGCTCAACCCGAGCAATGAGCCCAATATAAGTCTAGGGGAAACTTGAGCATTTTTCAGGTGGCTCCCCACGGCGGTCTGCAGAGGGCCTAAAAATTACCCAAATCGATGGGAACTGTGCTCAAATGACATGGGAACAACATGGGGAAGACCCCTGGAAGCATCTCTGACTCCCAGAACACTGCTGTCAACAACGTCGTCAGAGTATTACGCCACTTTTACGGCGTAAGGAACATCCTTTCCAGGGTGATGACTTGTATATAAGGCAAAATAAATAAACAAAAACACAAATACTCCTACACACGTAGCATTTTTGACACGTTTTTGCACTTTTGCATTGCTTTCAACCAAGACAAATGCATTCACCAGGAAATGTCATTTTAACATTTTACAACCTTATCTGGCCATGTGGTGTGTGACACATCATCAGACACATGCATACAGTGCTGAAAAGACATGGGAGCAGCAAGGGGAAGACCTCTGGAAACATCTCTGACTCCCAGGTCACTGCCTAAATGTGTGCCCATCATAAGTGATCCTTGGCACATGCGAAGATGCCTCCCGCCATGCACCTGTCGTTGCAGACTTGAAACAATCACCGTCCACGTCCTTGTCCCATTGCAGTGTTCAGTTGTCCCTACCCCATTCCTTGGAATGCAAGCACAAGAATGCCGGCAGCCACCCACCCACAGGCTGCAATACTATACTGCCAAATTTTTGACAGCTGCTTGCACTTGAAATGTGGCCTTTTAGGCTCGTGGAGGCGGAAGCTTTTCATAACCTCATGCCAGCGGCGGCCGGGTGTCCATACTCGGTCCCCAGCCGCCACTATATTTCCCGGTATCGCCTCCGCCTTCCACAATCACGGGTCCCATAACATTACCCGTGCCCGCCCCAGTGCACTTACTGGGAAGGACCGCCTAACCACAAACACGTGGACAGGTGAATGTGGCCAGGGACGGTACGGAGCCAGTCCACAACTTTTTTTGCTAAGAGTTGTATTTAGCTCGGTGAAAGGACTGGCATAGAGGGAAACCGTATCTACCCTGCGTGTCATTTCTCCCAGAAAATCCTGTAAATGAGCTTGTTGCAGAAGCAATGGCAGCCCATCCAACATCAACTTGCACTTGTCAATGGTGCTTTGACACACACACATCTTTCTTTGCGCATTTAATTTCTTGAATACAGAGTTGGAAAATGGCCTGATCCGTAATGCGTTTTGAGAAATAACATGCATAAGCATGGCCGATCCGCATTAAAAAAGCAGCCATAGAGTGTCCGGGAACCTTCCCCCACACTTTTCTTAGCCAGGGCTGCTTTTCGGCAGGGTTGGACGGGCCCACCAGAGAACCGGAGACTCCTCCGGCGGGCCCTGGCTTCTCCTTCAGGAGAGTTCATAGTGCCGAGGTGAGGCCATGATGATGATAGAGGCCATCATCTGCTTAGTTTTCTTTTACTTGGAATGCAATTGCAAGTATGCAGCCAGCCACCCACCCACCCACAGACCGCAACACTAAACTGACAGATTTCTGGGCAGCTCTTTGCACTTGAAATATGGCCTTTTAAGCTTGTGGAGATGGAAGCTTTTCACAACCTCATGCAGGCGGCGGCCGGGTGTCCATACTCGGTCCCCAGCCGCCAGTATTTTTCCCGGTATCGCCTTCGTCTTCCACAAGCACGGGTCCCACAACAGTACCCATGCCCTACCCAGTGCACTTACTAAGAAGGACTGCCTAACCACAAACACGTGGACAGGTGAATGTGGCCAGGGACGGTACGGAGCCAGTCCACAACTTTTTTTGATAAGAGTTGTATTTAGCTCAGTGAAAGGACTGGCATAGAGGGAAACCGTATCTACCCTGCGTGTCATTTCTCCCAGGAAGTCCTCTAAAGCTGCTTGAACTTGAAATGTGGTCTGAACATTACTGCTGGTACTTTTCTGTGGGAATTTTCTTGCCTCCTACCAGCCTGGAATATTTCCAGCAAACTATGGTACAACACCATGGTATTAGCACTGCCCCCAGTACCAGTAGCGAAGCCATCCTCAATTTCCTTCTCTGGAATTTTATTTGGTAGACTGAGTGGCTGCCCAAATAAATTTTCTCACAAAGGAGCTGATGATAGAGTGGCAGTAGGTTCAAGTTTCTCCAGCCTGTTAGATATTAGAGGGTGAACGGCAGCACATTGGATCAGTGGTTAGCACTGAAGTCTTGCAGCACTGGGATCCTGGGTTCAAATCCCAGCAAGGACAACATCTGCAAGAAATTTGTATGTTCTCCCCATGTTTGCATGTGTTTCCTCCTCAGTAAAAATAGAGTGTCCTGGAATCTTCCCACACACTTTTCTTAGCCAGGACTGCTTCTCAGCAGGGTTGGACAGTCCCACCAGAGAATTCTCTGGTGTGCCTTGGCTTCTACCTCAGGAGAGTTCATGATAGCGCTAACTTTGCAGCTGCTATGGGGCTCTTGAGCGGGTGAGAAAGGTTAGCTCTCAGAAACAAATCCTCTGGTGGGCACAATGTTTTTCAATCTGAAACAGCTTCTCAGTGGGAGTTGTATTTCACCACAGCCATATTCTTTAGCTCTGTGAAAGGACTGGCATAGAGGGAAACCTTATCTACCCCGGTTGTCATTTCTCTGTCACCAGGTTCCGCCCATTGTAACACATGACCATGCCTGGCTGTATGTTCAGCGGTGAGAGCCACAGATCAAGCTGCTGTGTTACAGCTTTCAACAACTATGCAGCGCTGGGCGGTTTGTCAATTAAGCATTAAGCATGTTATCTTCAGCACAGCCTGTTGCTGTTTGGCCAAGGCAGTGCTGCAGTGCTGTCAGCTTGTGACTGATGTGGTCATTTCGGAGATGGAGGAGGAGGTACATGAGCTGAACAATGTGATTACATTGAGGTTAAATTGGTGATGCTGTTTTTTATACTAAAGAAAGATCCTATTGTTATGTTTTTTTATGTTATTTTTTATGAAAAATGCATTCACCGGGAAATGTCACTTTAACATTTTACAACCTCATCTGGCAATGTTGTGTCATCAGACACATCCTGTTTTATTTATGATGGAGGGACTCTGAAAGTCATAAAGCCTATTTTTATAGGGACATCAGACGGCCCTTACTATTCTTAAAAGGCCAGCAGTCGGCCCTAGCTATTGTTAGAGAGCCATCAGAGGGCTATGCTTTGTTGTTCCCATTATTAACAAGTGGGTTTCCTATACTGTTATTGCGCATCCAGTGACTGCAAGGGTTGTCAAAAATTTGGACGCAACCTAATACCCCTTTGAAGAGACATAGAGGAGGGTCTCAGTAAAAAAAATGTTCCCATTATAAAGGAGCGGGTCTTCTATAGTGGTAATGCCCATGCTGTGACTGCAAGGGTGGCCAAAATTTTTGAAAAAAAACACTAACAATTTAAAGACACAAAGAGCATGGCCACAGTAACAAGGTACGACATGTTCCCGTTAGAAAGGAGAGGGTCTGCTATACAGTTATATGGTATGCAGTGAATCCAACGGCTGACAAATTTTAGGAAAAACCCCACTAAGAATTTAAGTACACACAGAGCAGGGCCACAGTAACAAGGTACGACATGTTCCCATTAGAAAGTAGAGGGTCTGCTATACAGTTATAGGGTATGCAGTGAATCCAACGGCTGACAAATTTTAATGAAAAACCTCAATAAGAATTTAAAGACACACAGAGCAGGGCCACAGTAACAAGGTACGACATGCTCCCATTAGAAAGGAGAGGGTCTGCTATACAGTTATAGGGTATGCAGTGAGTCCAACGGCTGACCAATTTTAGGAAAAAAACGACTAAGAATTTAAAGACACATAGAGCAGGGTCACAGTAACGACAAATTCCCATTAGAAATTCTAGGGTCGGCTATACTGTTATAGGGTATGCAGTGAGTCCAACGGCTGACAGATTTTAGGAAAATCCCCACTAAGAATTTAAAGACACACAGAGCAGGGCCACAGTAACAAGATATGACATGTTCCCATTAGAAAGGAGAGGGTCTGCTATACAGTTATAGGGTATGCAGTGAGTCCAACGGCTGACCAAGTTTAGGAAAAACCCACTAAGAATTTAAAGACACATAGACCAGGCCACAGTAATGACAAATTCCCATTAGAAAGGAGAGAGTCTCCCATAGTGTTGGACTATGCAGTGACTGCAAGGGCTGCCAAAAATTTGGAGGCACTTCAATGGCCCTTGGAAGAGACGTGGAGGAGCGCATCATAAATTTTTTTTACCATTAGAAAGGAGCGGGCCTCCTATACTTGTAATGCCATGCACTAAGTGTATGGGCTGACAAACATTTACTCCTGGGGGGTATACATGAACATACTGTATAAAAATTTTTTTTTTCGGGCATCATAAAAATGTAGCGCCCCGAGGGCTCGGCCGCTACAGGGGTATTGCACCTCTGCCAGAGGTGTGATATTCCACTCCCGGGTAAGGATGGAGTATGGACCAGGGTTCAGTTAGCTGCATACAGCACACTCACCCCATTTCCGAGGGACAGCTCAACGGTGCTCCCATTAGACAGAAATGCAGGCACGACAGAGCATGTCCCTGGCTGGAGTGGGGAGGGGGTAGGAATACCCAGTGATGTAGGAGCAGATAGGGGTTGGTTCCTGAGCGTAGATAGGAGCCCATTGTTTGCTGGTCACCTGGGCTCATGTTCTAGAGGGCACCATCTTAGAACAGTGTTCAGTCAGAGAGAAGAAGTGACAGAGTGGGGGCCTTGGTTGTCGAACGAAGTGTGCCCTCTGCCTCCAGCGTTTTTAGATGGGAATTTTTTTAATAGTTCCGCAACAAGGGCCTTCTGGTACTGCCTCATTTTTGTACACCTGTCCGCCTCAGGAATAAGAGATATAAAGTTCTCCTTGTAGAGTGGGTCTAGAAGTGTCACCAACCAGTAATGACCTAAAATTTTGAGAATGCGAGGGTCATGGGAAAGGCAGCATAACATAAACTCAGCCATGCGTGCCAGACTACTAACAGGCAAGACTTCCGTGTCCTCACCAAGAGGATGACTGACCATGCTCTCCTCCTCCTCCTCTCTGTCCTCTGGCCATCCACGCTGAACAGACGGTATGACAGCTGTGCAGATAGCACCGTCTATAGTGCATGAAACTAGTTCCTGTCCTTCCTCCTCCTCCTCTTCCTCATTGTCACCCAATCCACGTTGGGATGAGATGAGGCTTGGCTGTGTGTAATCACCCTGTATGGTTAATTGCTCCATCTTATCGTGCTGAGCCTGCAATGCATCATCTTTGATTGTGAGCAAAGAGCTTTTCAGAAGACAGAGAAGCGGGATGGTGACGCTAATTATGGCGTCATCGCCGCTCACCATCTTGGTGGAGTCCGCAAAGTTTTGGAGGATGGTACATATGTCTGACATCCACGTCCACTACTGAGGTCTTATGTGTGGAGTCTGAACTGAATACCGATAGCCTTTTTGATGCTGGTACTCAACAACTGCCCTCTTCTGCTCACAAATCCTTCCCAACATCTGCAATGTAGAGTTCCAACGTGTGGTGACATCACACACCAGTCTGTGAGCCAGAAGCTGCAAACGCTGCTGAAACACTGCAAGGGCGGCGGAAGCTGTAGCTGACTTTCTAAAATGGGCACACAGGCGGCATACTTTAACAAGCAGATCCGGCAGCTCCGGGTAGGATTTGAGTAACCGCTGAACCACGAGGTTAAGCACATGGGCCAGGCATGGTACGTGTGTGAGCTCGCCTCGCCTCAGAGCCGCCACCAGGTTCCGGCCATTGTCACACACGACCATGCCTGGCTGTAGGTTCAGCGGTTTGAGCCACAGATCTGCCTGCTCTTTCAGAGCTGGCCATAACTCTTCAGCATTGTGTGTTTTTTCACCTAAGCATATTAGCTTCAGCACAGCCTGTTGCCGCTTGGCCGAGGCAGTGCTGCAGTGCTTCCAGCTTGTGACTGATGTGGTCATTTCGGAGATAGAGGCCGAGGAGGAGGAGGAGGCTGAGGAGCATGAGGTTCAGGAGCTGTAGACCGTGGGGACAACCCTGATTGACCTAGGGCCTGCAATCTTTGGCGTCGGGAGGACGTGTTCCGTCCCAAGGTCCGACTGGGTCCCGGCTTCCACTATGTTAACCCAGTGTGCCATCAGCGAGATGTACCGTCCCTGCCCACAAGCACTTGTCCACGTGTCCGTGGTTAGGTGGACTTTACCGGTAACTGCGTTGTTGAGGGCACGGCTAATGTTTTGGGACACGTGCTTGTGTAATGTGGGGACGGCACACTGGGAGAAATAGTGGCGGCTGGGGACAGAGTACCGAGGGACGGCCGCCGCCATCAGGTTGCGGAATGCTTCTGTCTCCACAAGCCTAAAAGGCAACATTTCGAGCCAAGCAGTCGTGAATTGTGAGAATTTAGTAGTGTGGCCTGTGGGACGTTGGCTGCATATTTGCGCTTGCATTCCAAGGACTGGAGTATGAACAACTGAACGCTGTGCTGGGAGAAGGACATGGACGTGCTTCCTGATGCTGCTACTTGAGAGTGTGCAATGACAGGTGCAGGGCAGGAGGCATCTTTGCATGCACTATGGACAGGGGATTGACTTGCATGCACAACAGCAGAAGAAGCAATGGTGCCAACTGTAGACACTGTTCCTGGACCCTGGTGTTCGGCCCACAAAGTCGAGTGATTTGCTGCCATGTGCCTGATCATGCTGGTGGTGGTCAGGCTGGTCGTTTTGCCACCCCTGCTGATGCTGGTCTGGCTCGTGATGCAAATGGCCTTTTTGGAGTTATCGGCAGAGTCTTTAAAAAACAACCAGACTCGGGAAGACCTAACAGTTGTAGTGGCAACTTCCTTCGTGTTGGTGTTACGGGAAACGGTAGCCTGCCTTCTGTCTGCGGCCACCACACTGCTTCTTCCTGCCTGTTGGGGTGCTCTGCCTCCCTCCCCCTGTGTGCTGCTGTCCTTGCTCTGCATGTCCTCCTGCCAGGTTGGGTCAGTTACTATATCATCCACCACCTAGTCACCCACTTCTGCACCCTGGTACTATTCCTGACTTTCTGCCAATTGTGTCTAATCATCGTCCACCTCTTGTGACAGTTTCCCACCGTCGCCTTCATGTGACCGTGGCTGCTCAAATATTTGGGCATCGCTACACGTGATCTCCTCTTGCCCCGCTTCAAGTGGACCGGGCGAGAGGCCCGAATCTATAAATGGAAAAGTGAACAGCTCTTCAGATTGTCCAAGTGTGGGATCAGTTGTCTCTGGGTACTCAGCATGGTGGGAGGAAGGAGGATCAGGGTGAGGAATATGAGGTCCAGACTCATGGCTACTGAGACTTGACCGTGTAGAAGACAGGGTGGTGGTGGTGGTGGCTAAGTGACTGGAAGCATTATCCGCTATCCAACCAACAACCTTTTGACACTGATCTTGGTTCAATAGTGGTGTGCTGCGGTCCCCTAGAAATTGGGACAGGAAGTTCAGGCGAGAAGATGTGGGTGTTTGCTGTGGCACAATTTCGGCTTGCCCACGGCCTTGTCCTCGGCCTCTGCATGCACCATTGCCATCACGTCCAGTTCCCCGTCCCTTGCCACGTGCCTTGCCCATTTTAAATGGAGGATAGTATCTTCCACGCTCACTACAAATGACTGAGTTTGAAGCGAAGTTATATGTGATCGGTGTGATGGAGAAAACAGAGTTTTAAATACCTGGCCTGTAGGTAAGTAGTGTGAACAGCAAACTGCTGTGAATTGCTTCACTGACACACTGAAAAAATGGAGGCCAGAAATGGCAGTATTTTCTGACAACGTATATGTGATCCGTGTGACGGAGAAAACACAGTTTTAAATAGCTGGATTTCTAGCGCTCTAATATGGAAAGGACCTGGCTGTATTCTGCAGTGCCAACAAGCAAATGGCGCAGAAAAACTGTGTTCTCTGGATTGCTTTATAAGCAAATAATGAGGATTAAGATCCAAAGAAAAGTATTCCTCGCCCCTGAGACCTGGGCCTTTGTATAGAAATATCTAACAGCAGCAGAAGGCAGAATTGGAATGGAGCCTCTTGTGCTATATGCACTGCAGTCTGCTATATACCCTGCCTGCCTGCCTATATACACTGCCTGCCTGATATCTCTGCAGATGGATTAGTCCTCAGAAGGACTGTTTGTTGAGATAGATATGTGTAATGTGCGGTTTTTCTCACTACACTACCTAATGCACGATCAAATCTCTCCCTAACGCAGCAGCAGCTCTCCCTACACTGTCTGATCCAGAGTGACTGTGATGAGCATGGCGGTGCCAGGTCAGATATAGACCTGATGACGCTGTGCAGCCAGCCAATCACTGTAATGCCCACAACCAACATGGCTATGGAATTACAGTGCATGGCAGGCAATCACTGTATGTTCATTGGCTCTGTAAAGAGCGCCAAACATGCAGGGAGGGGACCCGACTTCCCGCCCGACCAACCCGGAAATACTCGGTGAGCGCAGAGCATCTCGAGCAGTGAGATACTCGGGCGAGCACCGAGCAGTAGCGAGCATGCTCGCTCATCACTAGTTGTCATTAAGATTTAAAAAGAGAAAACACAGAAATGTGACAGTAAATGGCTTCCCCCAACCAATAACCATGAGTGGAGAAAAAGTGTTTTTGTTATCATTCATTTTCTCTGAAACAAGGCCAAGAAAGGAAAAATTCTGCCGGGGTATGTAAACTTTTGAGCAGAACTGTATATGCGCCAGCCCCAGTGTCTCCTATTCTATGTACTCCAGCCCCAGTGTCTCCTATTCTATGTACTCCAGCCCCAGTGTCTCCTATTCTATGTACTCCAGCCCCAGTGTCTCCTATTCTATATACTCCAGCTTCTTCTGTGATGTATATGCTCTAGCCCCAATGTATCCTGTGATGAATATACGCCAGCCCCAGTGTCTCCTATTCTATATACTCCAGCCCCAGTGTCTCCTATTCTATATACTCCAGCTTCTTCTGTGATGTATATGCTCTAGCCCCAATGTATCCTGTGATGAATATACGCCAGCCCCAGTGTCTCCTATTCTATATACTCCAGCTCCAGTGTCTTCTGTGACGTAGCTAATGTAGCCCTAATGTCTCTTATGCAGAGGCGTCGCATGATAAAGTAGTGAGACACAAGCTCCCTGCCCTATCACTATCTCTTTCATATGCCACAGATCGCCATAGGCCTGCGGTTAACGAGATGTCAGCATACTCACGCAGGTGGCTCGGTGACATCATTGCATCGCTCTGCTCTGCTGTCCCGCCATGGAAGAGGAGACAGAGGCCGTGATGTAGGGAATCAGGATTAAGTGAGAATAAACGTTATTTTTTTTTTTAAATGATTGGGCAGTGGAGCCATCCTACTATATATCTGGAGTAGTGGGTCCATCATACTACATATGGAGTAGTGGGGCCATTATACTATATGTATGTGGGGCAGTGGGACCATCATAGTATATACAGGTGCATCTCACTAAATTAGAATATCTTCAAAAAGTTAATTGATTCCAGTTCTTCAATACTGTTTCAGTATGCTCCACAATCATGAGGAAGACTGCTGACTTGACAGATGTCCAGAAGGCAGTCATTGACACACTCCACAAGGTCCTAGAGTTCCAATTTTCATTTGGAAATCAAGGTCCCAGAGTCTGGAGGAAGAGTGGAGAGTCCACAATCCAAGCTGCTTGAGGTCTAGTGTGAAGGCTCCACAATCAGTGATGGTTTGGGGGGCCATGTCATCTGCTGGTGTAGGTCCACTGTGTTTTATCAAGACCAAAGTCAGCACAGCCGGCTACCAGGACATTTTACAGCACTTCATGCTTGCCTCTGCCCACAAGCTTTTTGGAGATGGAAATGTCATTCTCCAGCAGGACTTGGCCCCTGTCCACACGGCCAAAAGTACCAATACCTGGTTTACACACAACAGTATCACTGTGCTTGATTGGCAGCAAACTCGCCTGACCTTAACCCCATAGAGAATCTATTATAGAAAATCTATGGGGTATTGTCAAGAGGTAGATGAGAGACACCAGACCCAACAATGCAGATGAGCTGAAAGACAGCTTTTTGTATTGAAGAACTGAAATAAATTAACTTTTTGATGATATTCTAATTTAGTGAGATGCACCTGTATATGGAGCAGTGGGACCATCATGCTATATATATGGAGGAGTGGGGTCATCATACTAAATATAGAGCAGTGTGTGTGTGTCACCCCAGGCCTGGATGCCACAAACAATAATCTGTTTCTGAAAGCAGGAGGGAGGTCCCCTGGTTAGGGACTATTAGCATACAGCACCTCCTGTCCCAGGCCAGCAGGGGGAGCTGGCTGCCCCTATAAAAGCTGGAACTGGGGGCAGGGTTAGAGAGAACTGGAAGACCTAGCTCAGGAGTGAGACTAGTCCCAGAGAAGGAGGGACAGTTCAGCTGTAGCTGAGGAGTCCGTGAGGCACAGGAGAAACTGCAAGCCAGGGACAGAGGCGACGAGAGCCGGTCCTGGCAGAGAACCAATCTACCGGACATTGGGGTCCGAGGCTGTCAGGGTTACAAGCCCAGCAGCAGAGAACCAACCTGCGAGGGATTTCAGGTCCCTTGGCCTAAGAAGCCTGGAGGCTCCGCCACACAGAGGGACCAGTACATCGAGGAGCAAGCAACAGGTACCCAAGGCCTGAGTCGCAAGCCATACAGGAGAGAAGTACACGGCCAGCTCAGGGACGTGGGCTATTACACCACGAAAAGGGGGACAGTCAGAAAGAGCATAGAGAGAACGGTAGGCCTACACACTCACCCTGACCAGTGGGGCTCGCCCGAATGCTCTCAGACACCCAGGCCCATTCCTAACCGGTACTGTTGGGTCATTAATAATATCTACAATAAAGACCCTGAACTGTTTGAAGCAGACTCTGAACTATTACTATTGCGGCCTGCACTATCACCCCCAACATCCACCTACACTGCCCTGAGGCTACACTCTTCCCGTGGGGAATTATCCTACCCCTGTGCTGCACACCAACACCAGCCTCAGCGGTCTGCCTTGCAGCAGCGGTTATCTCCAATCGCAATCCACGGGTGGCGTAGTCGGACATTCAAAACACTGATAAATAGACTGCCACCATTTGGTCTGACCACCCTGAGCCACGGGATCGGGTTGCCACTACTACCCCCATCAGCACCGTACACTAGAAGGCCCGGTTCCGGGTACCCCACGGCCCAGGGGGCGAGTCAGCTTTGGCGTAGTTGGCAGAATTGTGACCAACCCGCAACAAACGGGTATTGCGTGCCTGGAAAAGACTCTATACATATCTGAGTGAAGTTTCCCTCCATTCAGGGCCATTTCCCGCCAATCGGAGCGTTTCCTGCCATCGGGCGCCATCTTCGGGACGCCACGCCTACGCTGAGACGCTGCTCAAGGTCCTGGAAGGAGATCCAGCGGATGCCGACGTCATCACCGAGCAAAGCAAGGTCCTCGCCCAGAGCATCGCGAGCGGAGCCGCGGCCTACAGAAGAGGATCGCCAGAAGGTAGGCCACAGTTAACTAGGGGGGAGGAAGATGTCGGACGCGGAGGGACCCTCTACCACCAGCGTAGCCGCTGCAGCTGTGATGCCGTTTTCCATGCCCTATATCCATAGGCGGATTATAATGAGGGCAATCCGGATTGCCCTCATTATATGTGCGGGCCGCCGCGGCACATAGCGGTAGCAGTGGCGGGAGGGGGGGGCCCGGACCGCTCCCCCAGCAGCGGCCGCCGCTACTTCTTCATCCGCCGGGCCAGCACTGCAGCAGTTAACTTCCCTGTGCTGGCCCGGCCGCATCACTGCTAGGAGACATGGCCCTGTGCGCGGCTGTGTCTCCTAGCTGTGACGTCACACAGTGCGCCCCGGCCTGCAGTGCTGCACCGGAAAAGAGAGAGAGCAGGCAGGAGGAATTGAGCCGGGGGATTGTGAGTGTGTGTGTGTGTGGGCAGATGTGTGTGTGGGCAGGTGTGTGTGTGTTTGTGGGCAGGTGTCTGTGGGGGCAGGTGTCTGTGTGGGCAGGTGTGTGTGTGTGTGTATATGTGTGTGTGTGTATATGTGTGTGTGTCTGTGTGGGCAGGTGTGTGTGTATATGTGTGTGTGTATATGTGTGTGTGTGTGGGGGGGGCAGGTGTGTGTGTGGTCAGGTGTGTGTATATGGGTGTGTGTTTGCGGGCAGGTGTCTGAGTGAGCAGATGTGTGTGTGGGCAGGTGTGTGTGTGTGTGGGCAGGTGTGTGTGTGTGTGGGCAGGTGTGTGTGTGTGTGGGCAGGTGTTTGTGTGTGTGTGGGCAGGTGTGTATGTGTGTGGGCAGGTGTGTGTGTGTGGGCAGGTGTGTTTGTGTGTGGGCAGGTATGTTTGTGTGTGGGCAGGTGTGTGTGTGGGCAGGTGTGTGTGTGTGTGTGGGCAGGTGTGTATGTGTGTGGGCAGGTGTGTGTGTGTGTGTGGGCAGGTGTGTGTGTGTCTGTGTGGGCAGGTGTGTGTGTGTGTATATGTGTGTGTGTGTGTGGGCAGGTGTGTGTGTGTGTATATGTGTGTGTGTGTGGGCAGGTGTATGTGTGTGTGTGTGTGGGCAGGTGTGTGTGTGTGTGTGTGTGGGCAGGTGTGTGTGTGTCTGTGTGGGCAGGTGTGTGTGTGTGTATATGTGTGTGTGTGTGTGGGCAGGTGTGTGTGTGTGTGTATATGTGAGTGTGTGTGGGCAGGTGTGTGTGGGCAGGTGTGTGTGTGTGTGTGTGTGTGTGTGGGCAGGTGTGTGTGTGTGTGTGTGTGGGCAGGTGTGTGTGTGTCTGTGTGGGCAGGTGTGTGTGTGTGTATATGTGTGTGTGTGTGTGGGCAGGTGTGTGTGTGTGTGTATATGTGAGTGTGTGTGGGCAGGTGTGTGTGGGCAGGTGTGTGTGTGTGTGTGTGTGTGTGTGGGCAGGTGTGTGTGTGTGTCTGTGTGGGCAGGTGTGTGTATATGTGTGTGTGTGGGGGGGGGGGCAGGTTAGAAAGTCTTGCCCTGTTGAACACTACACCTGACTTGAGGCCACCACCTCTTGGTTGTCCAATGTTCTTGCTTCTCTAGGGCTCTTCTCAGATATTCATTATACCAGCTCCCCAGAATACCAAAGTTAGGGTGGGTGACCGCGAGCCCTGGTGGTGGTCATAACTGCGGCCACCCAGGGGCAATACTCCATAACAACAATCCCCTGAGGTGGTGTAGGATGTAAGGACCTATTCACACTACATTCAGCGCTGCATTCAGGTCTTTACACAAGGCTTACAACTGAATCCCTGAAATTCAGGATTGTGCTGTCTGAAATGAGACATCTGAAAGCAGAGAAAATGGAGCCTAAAGATTCAGACTTTAGCCTCGGTTTGCCTTTGTTCAAATCAATGGCTATGTCAAGGCACATCTGAATGCCAATTTTCAGGGATTTAGATAGAAGCCTGGAAAGAGGAGATGAATGCATTGCAAAATTCAGTGTGAATAGGCCCTTATATCTGGAGTCTTGATATTGATGCCACAAGCATTTTACTTGTTTTTAACTTAAAAAAAAAATACACACACACAAATTATACACACACACACACACACACACTATACATACACACGCACTATACATACACACACATTATACACACACACACACACTATACATACACACACAGTATACATACACACACATTATACACACACACACACAATACATACACACACACAGATGTGTATGTGGGCAGGTGTGTGTGTGTGGGCAGGTGTGTGTGTGTGTGGGCAGGTGTGTGTGTGTGATGTCTGTCTGTTTGTGTGTGTGTGTGTGGGCAGATGTCATTGTGTGATGTCTGTTTGTATGTATTTTTGTGTTTCAAATGTGTTTATGCGTGTCTGTATATGTTTGTGTGTGTGTATGACTGCATGCGGCCTCCTGCTGAGTATAGTTGGCGCCGTGCGGCCTCCTGATGTCTCTGGTGGGGCTCCGTGCATTATAGACGGCGCCGTGCGGCCCCTCGCTGTGTATAGATGGCTAAGTGCGCCCCCCGCTGTGTATAGATGGCTACGTGCGGCCCCCCGCTGAGTATAGATGTCGCCGTGCAGCCTCCTGCTGTGTATAGATGGCTACGTGCGGTCTCCCGCTGAGTATAGATGGCGCTGTGCGGCCTCCTGCTGTCTCTGGGGGGAGCGCCGTGAGGCATCTATACTCAGCAGGAGGCCGCACATAGCCATCTATACACGTATACTCAGCAGGAGGCCGCACATAGCCATCTATACACGTATACTCAGCAGGAGGCCGCACGTAGCCATCTATACGGTGCCATCTATACACAGCGGGAGGCCGCACGGCGCCATCTATACACAGTGGGAGTTCGCACGGCGCCATCTATACACAGCGGGAGGCCGCACGGAGCCATCTATACACAGCGGGAGTCTCAGTGCTTTGCAAGAGCAGTCAATAAATTCTGCTTGACTAATTCTGAGCACCATAAAGTCTGGTTCGCTTCTAACCTGCTGTCTTCATTTTCAGCTTGCTGAATTCTAACTCATTTACTGTCATTCGAGACGATGCCTTTGCTGGTCTCTTTCACCTTGAATACCTGTAAGTGCTCCACTTAATGTCATATTTTTGATTCTGTTCTTCTTTATCTTTTGGCATGTGCAATTGTATGAGCAAGTATTCATATGAATTTATGACCTACTTAAACCTTTGAGGACCTTAAATTTTATTCAATCAAATTTTTTTCCAGTTTAAAACTATGGGACATATATGTGCCTTGGTCCTCAAAGGGTTTTTAAAGGGGCTGCAAACATAAATACGAAAAAAATAATTCAATTAGTGCTTTATGTGTTCATTTAATTTTCATTTGAAGTCTATTTTTTTTATATACCTTGAAATTAAACCCTACCCCATGGAATGAAGCCCTACCTACATAACATCTGAGAGCTACATGGATCCCGCTTGTGAGGTGCCTGTCCGTCACTACTATTCAGTTTTAGGGTCCACTCACTAAGCCATATATTCTCTCATGCAAGAGAATAGGGCCAATTATGCTAATGACACTGGGCTCAAACTCTGTCAGAGCTTCAACTGAGTGTGATCCGATTCTCTCGCAGCACAGATATGGAGAAGATGGAGAACTTAATTTCTCCATCTTCTCCATAGTCTCTGTGAGTGTTCATCGGACTGCACTTGGATGACATCCGAGTGCAGTCCAATGTTTTACGTGCACCCATAGACTTGTATGGGTGCACATGGTCCGAATATCGAATGAGATTATTTTCTCATGCCAATAATCGCACTGTCCCATAGTATAACATAGGGCCGAGTCCTATCCGATAAAACATCACATAGCATTCGGCCGTGTTATACGACAGTGTGAGCGAGCCCTTAGAGTCAAGGAATATTTACATGCAAATGATGATATTACTCTCCAAGTGTATATTTTTTTAGGCGAGTTCATAGTAAATGCTTTGCATTTTTGACATGTGATCAACTAAAGAACAAGAAAGATTTAGGACCTTCCCTATAGAGAAACGGAAAATAGTTTGGAGGACTTGCATGTCCTTTTTTATTTATTATGAGAAAATCATAAAAGATCCCGTTTTTTAACCATGCTGTGACTTTCTGCTGAGGGAGAGGGAGAGAGCTGCCCTATTCAGAGTCTGTAATAAGACCTGCTGACAAAAGTGTTGAAGATACAGTCTAATGTGAATTAACAATAAAAAAAAAGTTAATTTAACAAATGGCTTGTATTTTTTTTAATACAAACTTTTTTGTCTTTACAGCTCCTTTAAAGGGAATCTGTCATGAGGTTTTTGCCACCTAATCTGAGAGCAGCATAATGTAGGGTTAGAGGCACTGATTCCAGTAATGTGTCACTTACTGGGCTGCTTAGTGTTGTTTTGATAAAATCATTGATTTGTCAGAAGGTAATTATCACTAGATGACTAGTAAGTTCTGTAGGACCCCACCCCCATCACTGATCAGTAGATTTCTGTGTACACTGAGCATGGGCAGAAAGCTGCCAATCAGTGGTGTGGGTGGGGCTATACAGAGCGCAGCATTCAGAGAGCTGCTAGATCTGCAGCAGATAAAACGGTGATTTTCTCAAAATGACAACAAGCAGCTGAAAAAGTGACACATCGCTGGAATCAGGGTATCTGCCCCAATATTGTGCTGCTCTCAGATGAGGCAGCACAATTAATATTATGCCAAATAAATTTCCTGTGAACTATCACATGATCTATCACAGGGGATCATGTGACATGTCACGTGATAAATCAGGTGTGTGGAGGGGGCCCGCGCCTTCTAAACTGCCCGGGGCCCTTGCTACTCTTAATCCACCCCTGCCTATATCCCCGGAGCGGCCTGGATGCCCAGTATGCCGGCGAGTCGCATACCTTGGGCGACTTTAAAGAAAGGCTGTATAGCCTGTTCAAAGTTTATCCCCTGACAGAAGAACAGAAGGTAAGCATACTGATAGGGCAGTTAACTGGTGCGGCCCAGCGGGAGGTAAAGTCTTGGACAGCTGAGGAGAAAAGGACTGTAAGGGGGGTTCTGACCCGTCTACGGGACACCTTTGATACCCGTACCTCAGCAGAAATCAAAATGCGGTTCTATGGATGTAAGCAGCGAGCTCAAGATAGCATCCGAGATTATGCCCTAAATTTACAGGAAGCCAAGGGGCAATTAAGCAAGCTGACCCTGGCAGCGTGCAGGATACAGATAAACTATTGACTGACCAGTTCATAGAAGGTCTGCTGTCCAGCGCCCACAGAACCCAGCTGCGCCTCATGGCCCTACAGAACCCCGATTTGACTTTTGCACAGTTCAAAGATAGGGCCATCCAGGTGCTCCGAGAACCTGCACCGGGTGGCGCTGTAGCTTCCCGGCGCCCTGCCATCCCTTACCACCAGGGGGCGGCGCCCTATCCCGCAAACCTTGTGGGGGCTGATGCGCAGGCCCTAAATCCATCCCCGCCTGCAAACCTCCACCATCAGGTCCAAGAACTAACAAAGAGTGTTGCTGCATTGACCAGGACCGTACAGTCGTTACAGATGGACCTGTCAGGACCAATCAAGCTGGCTTCCAGTCCGGAGGATGTCCCGTGGCGTCGACGGAGGAGGATCCCGTCATTCAGAGGGAGGCCCGCCGATCATTACACTGAGGATGGACAGCCGATTTGCCGCCGTTGCAGCCAGCCGGGACACGTAGCCAGGTACTGTACTTTAAATGGGTCCGACCTGGGGCAAAGGGCCAATCCCCAGGCATAAGGTCATCAGGCCCATCTAATTGGCGTGATAAGTACGTAGGGGGACGCCCGGTTTTACCCGTAGTGCTGGACGGTATCCCCATGAGTGCACTGCTGGACACCGGGTCCCAAGTGACTACCATCCCCTATGTACTTTTCAAGCAGTACTGGAGTGACACTGATATAACTCGTTATCCAGACGATGACTTGAGCATCATCGCCAGCAATGGTCAACCCGTGCCGCAGGTGGGGTTCAGAGAGATGACCATTAAGATTGGTAAAGTTGAACTGCCGGCACAGGGAGTGATCATTGTGGACATTGACCATCGAGAAAGTCACCCTAAAATAACCTTGGGTACTAATGTGATTGAAAATTGTCTTTCACAAGTAATTGTAATTTTTCAGCAGGTGGCGATGAATGCGAGCTCCAGCCAACAGAGGGTCCTCCAGAAGGAGATAAGAGCCCTGATGAGATGGCAACAGGTAGAACTGTCTGGTGGTGAGATCGGTAGCGTGAGGATGAGCGACTCGTTCCCCATTGCTATGCCCCCCAAAAGTGAAATGATCTGGTGTCGGACTGCAATCGGGTTAAGAGGGAGAGACTACCAAGCCATGGTAGAACCCGTGTACTCAGACAGCAGGCCCACCATTTTGACAGCCCGGGGGGTGGTCTATGTCCGCCATGGAAGGGTGCCCGTCCGGATCTTAAACATTGGGGAAAGGGAAGTACATTTGCCCCGGTACGCTACACTAGCCAAATTGTATACTGTTGAACACAATGCTGTCAGGGCCGTGGAACCCTTGCCTCCATCTCCCCAGGCGGAGGGTAATGGTTCCCAGAAACCCAAGGAGGACTGGTGCCAGAAACTCCACGTGGGTGCTGACTCCACTCCCTTGCACCAAAAACAAGGACTCTACCGGGTGGTTCAAGAGTACGAGAGAATCTTTAGTAAGCACCCGCTAGACTTCGGCAGAGTGAAAGGAGTAGAACACCACATCCCCACGGGGAGCCACCCACCAATTGCTGAAAGATACAGACCTGTACCACCCCGCACACTATCAGAACGCAAAGGGCATTCTGAGAGAAATGAAGGAAGCCAGGGTCAATAGAGACAGTTGTAGCCCCTGGGCAGCCCCCTTGGTTCTGGTAAAAAAGAAAGACGGTACTATGACAATGTGCGTGGACTATAGAGAAGTCAATCGTATCACCCATAAAGATAAATACCCGTTGCCTAGAATAGAGGAGTCTTTGGCCGCACTAAAATCAGCTAATTTCTTCTCTACTTTGGACCTTACTAGTGGGTACTGGCAGGTTCCTGTGGCAGAGGCTGATAAGGAGAAGACCGCCTTCACCACCCTGATGGGATTAAGTGAATTCAACTATATGCCGTTCGGGCTCTGCAACGCACCCGGGACCTTCCAGAGGCTGATGGAATGCTGTCTAGGGCACCGAAACTTTGAGACGGTCCTACTTTACCTGGACGACGTGATTGTCTATTCGAAGACTTACGAGGACCATCTAAAGCACCTGGCCGAGGTGTTCGAGGCCCTGGCAGGCTTTGGCATGAAAGTGAAACCCTCCAAGTGCCATCTGTTAAAGCCGAAGGTACAGTACCTGGGACACGTGGTGAGTGCAGAAGGAGTAGCCCCCGACCCTGACAAAATCACGGCAATAAAGAACTGGCCAAGCCCCTCTAACATAAAAGAAGTGAGGCAGTTCCTCGGGTTGGTAGGCTACTACCGAAGGTTCATCCCCAGGTTCACCAAGATGGCAGCCCCTATGCAGGACCTCCTTATAGGACAATCTAAGACCAGAAGCCAAAAGCCACCCTTCAAGTGGGACAAGCCGGAAGAGGAGTCCTTCCGCCAGCTGAAGATGGCCCTCACGGGGGATGAGAACCTGGCCTACCCTGATTATGGCCAGCCTTTTATCCTCCACACAGACGCCAGTAATGTGGGGCTGGGAGCCGTACTGTCACAGAACCAACAGGGCAGAGAAAGGGTGATCGCGTACGCCATCCGGAAGCTGAGGCCCACCGAGAGAAACCCGGAGAATTACAGCTCCTTTAAGCTGGAGTCCTTGGCAGTGGTGTGGGCCGTAACAGAATGTTTCAAGCATTACGTGGCCTCTGTGAAGTTCACTGTGTACACGGACAACAATCCGTAGACACATCTGGACAATGCGAGACTTGGTGCCCTAGAGCAGCGGTGGATGGCCCGGCTAGCAAACTATGACTTCACCATCAAGTACCGGGCAGGCCGAGCCAATGCCAATGCAGATGCCCTATCGAGAATGCCCCACTTGCCCGATGAGGGAGAAGATCCAGACGAGTTGGAGGAAATAGAGCTCCCTGCATTCCACCGGTACGGGGCCACTCAGTACTCCCACCTTGTAAGAGACAAAGACTTGACCACTGTCATGTTCAATTCCTTACCTCACCACGGCTGGGCTGAAACGCAAGATAGTGACCCTGCAATTCGCCTGGTGAAAGACCTCTTGACCCAGGCAGACGCTAGCCCTGGCTCGGACGCTCCAGAGGAAGCCAAGCAGTTATGGAAGGAGAAAAGCAGGCTATTCCTCTACGAAGGTAAGCTGTGCAGAAGGCTTGTCAACCACTGGACGCACGAGCTGACCTGGCAGGTAGTGGTCCCGAGACGAGATGCAGCAATGGTACTGGAGGCCTATCATGACAGAGCGGGACACTTCGGGTGGAAGAAACTGGAGTTCCTACTGAGAGAGCGGTTCTACTGGGTCGGAATGAGAGGGGCCATAGAGAAGTGGTGCAGGGACTGTGGCCCATGTAACCTCAGAAGGAAGGCGGTACCAGCCAGAAGACGCCCTTGATGCCCATCGTCACCAGGCAGCCTCTTGAGCTGGTAGCTCTGGACCATGTGAAACTGGCTCCAAGCCGGTCGGGCTACGTCTATGCCCTGACAATAGTGGACCACTATTCCCGGTTCCTGCTGGTGGTTCCTGTTAAAGACTTGACAGCCCAAACAGCGGCCAGAGCCTTCCAACAACACTTCTGCCATCCACACGGGTATCCGGAACAGGTCTTGACAGATCAAGGTCCAGCGTTTGAGGCTGAAATCTTCCAGGAGTTCTGCAACCTCTACGGCTGTAAGAAGATTCGGACAACGTCTTACCACCCACAAACCAACGGGCTGTGTGAGAAAATGAATAATATCGTCATTGATCTCCTCAAAACGTTGCCCCTGGAAGAACGCAGCCTGTGGCCGGAGAAGCTGCCAGACCTGATAGACTTATACAACCATATCCCGGTGAATGCTACAAATTGCACCCTGGCTTACCTGATGAGGGCAAGACCAGGTAAGCTGCCGATAGACCTGGAGATGGGAGTCCTGACCCCCGAGGACACCTCCCCAGACGCGGACTGGGATACGGAACGGCAGCTACAGTACAAGAAGGTACAGGAGAGTGTGGAGAGGAGTCTGGCTCAAGCGAGAGAAAAGCAAGAGAGGCTCTTCAACCAACACGCCCCTGCTGGTCCCCTGGAACCTGGTGAGCAGGTCCTGAAGCGGAAGAGAAGGCTTCACAAGCTAGATGACCAGTGGGAGAGCGACCCGTACACAGTACTGCAGTCCAACCACAACAACCCGAAGGTATGTGTAATTACCAAGGTTGGAGGAGAAACCACTAGCACCGTCTCCAGACACCACCTAAAAAGGTGCCCCGAGCAACTACAGAGTGCAGGAGAAGATCAAGATGACCTTGAACCCGCAGAAGACAAGAAAGAAATGATCAGCACAGTTCTTGGAGAGTTCCCCCGGTCCTGGACTCGGATAAATGATGCAATAGTGGTACCCGTCCTACACTTCCTTCAACCAACCCAGCAGGAACCTACAGGAGAGCAGGAGGAATCAGAAGACCAAGCAGCCCTAGAGGCAGAAGAACCCATGCCAGCAGCCCAGGAGAGTCAACCCTCTGCTGACAGTGAGCCTGCCATACCTGCGGTAAGCCAAAGGACCCGCAGATAGCTGCCTGCACTGCCTGTAAACCCAGCTAGTAGCTGTACCCTGAATGCTAGTGGGGAAAGTCAGGTTAGACCACCACCAGACAGTGGGTTACGCAGGTCAACCCGGAGCACTAGGGGGCAAATACCAGCTCGCTGGAAGATCTAAATGCTGTATATTGTAAATGTTTTATGTTTGTTGCCTGGTTGCTAATTATGTTTTTCCAGTCTTTCTAGTTCATGGACTAACAGGTTATGGACGCTGAATAACCGGAACTATCTTGTAGATAGTTGCACTTGGTGCCCTCTTTCGAAGATGGCCACGGAAGAAAAATCTGTCTGGTGTGGCCTCCTTGTGGCCCAAAGTAGAGAGCTCAGCCTTGTCGCCACGCCCAAGGCCAGGAAATTGGGGTTTATGAAAACAGGTCCCCACACCGTGGAAAACTTCACCTTGTTGGGTGAAATGGACACCCGGTCACGGAAGCGCCGTGACCTCAAGGACAAAATATACTTGTATATATGTTATGTTGTCATTTATACCCTGTATTTGTGTTTCCTGTTTAGTCCGGAGTACTACATTTTACTAGGGGAGAATGTGTCACCCCAGGCCTGGATGCCACAAACAATAATCTGTGTCTGAGAGCAGGAGGGAGGTCCCCTGGTTAGGGACAATTAGCATACAGCACCTCCTGTCCCAGGCCAGCAGGGGGAGCTGGCTGCCCCTATAAAAGCTGGAACTGGGGGCAGGGTTAGAGAGAACTGGAAGACCTAGCTCAGGAGTGAGACTAGTCCCAGAGAAGGAGGGACAGTTCAGCTGTAGCTGAGGAGTCCGTGAGGCAGAGGAGAAACTGCAAGCCAGGGACAGAGGCGACGAGAGCCGGTCCTGGAAGAGAACCAATCTACCGGGCATTGGGGTCCGGGGCTGTCAGGGTTACAAGCCCAGCAGCAGAGAACCAACCTGCGAGGGATTTCAGGTCCCTTGGCCTAAGAAGCCTGGAGGCTCCGCCACACAGAGGGACCTGTACAGCGAGGAGCAAGCAACAGGTACCCAAGGCCCTAGTCACATGCCATACAGGCGAGAAGTACACGGCCAGCTCAGGGACGTGGGCTATTACACCACGAAAAGGGGGATAGTCAGAAAGAGCATAGAGAAAACGGTAGGCCTACACACTCACCCTGACCAGTGGGGCTCACCCGAATTCTCTCAGACACCCAGGCCCATTCCTAACCGGTACTGTTGGGTCATTAATAATATCTACAATAAAGACCCTGAACTGTTTGAAGCGGACTCTGAACTCTTACTATTGCGGCCTGCACTATCACCCCCAACATCCACCTACACTGCCCTGAGGCTACACTCTTCCCGTGGGGAGTTATCCTACACCTGTGCTGCACACCAACACCAGCCTCAGTAGTCTGCCTCGCAGCGGCGGTTATCCCTGATCGCAATCCACTGGTGGCGTAGTCGGACATTCAAAACACTGATAAATAGACTGCCACCATTTGGTCTGACCACCCTGAGCCACGGGATCGGGTTGCCACTACTACCCCCATCAGCACCGTACACTAGAAGGCCCGGTTCCGTGTACCCCACGGCCCAGGGGGCGAGTCATGTGCATCAAATTATACATACACATATGGGGCAGTGGGGCTTCATACTATATACAGGTGCTTCTCACAAAATTAGAATATCATCAAAAGTTAGTTTATTTCAGTTCTTCAATGCAAAAAGTGAAACTCCTATATTATATAGAGTCATTACACACAGAGTGATCTATTATATAGAGTCATTACACAGAGGGATCTATTATATAGAGTCATTACACACGGAGGGATCTATTATATAGAGTCATTACACACAGAGGGATCTATTATATAGAGTCATTACACACAGAGGGATCTATTATTTAGAGTCATTACACACAGAGGGATCTATTATATAGAGTCATTACACACAGAGGGATCTATTATATAGAGTCATTACACACAGAGGGATCTATTATATAGAGTCATTACACACAGAGGGATCTATTATATAGAGTCATTACACACAGAGGGATCTATTATATAGAGTCATTACACACAGAGGGATCTATTATATAGAGTCATTACACACAGAGGGATCTATTTTAAGTGTTTATTTCTGTTAATGTTGATGATTATGGCTTACAGCCAATGAAAACACAAAAGTCATTATCTCAGTAAATTAGAATACTTCATAACAACAGCTTGAAAAATGTTTTTAAAATCCGAAAAGCTGGCCTACTGAAATGTATGTTTAGTAAATGCCCTCAATACTTGGTCGGGCTCCTTGTGCATCAATTACTGCATTAATGCGGCAATGTGGCATGGAGGGATCAGCCTGTGGCACTGCTGAGGTGTTATGGAAACCCAGGTGGCTTTGATAGCAGCCTTCAGCTCATCTGTATTGTGGGGTCTGGGGTCTCATCTTCCTCTTGACAATACCCCATAGATTCTCTATAATAGATTCTCTATGGGGTTAAGGTCAGGCGAGTTTGCTGCCAATCAAGCACAGTGATACTGTTGTGTGTAAACCAGGTATTGGTACTTTTGGCAGTATGGACAGGGGCCAAGTCCTGCTGGAGAATGACATTTCCATCTCCATAAAGCTTGTGGGCAGAGGGAAGCATGAAGTGCTGTAAAATGTCCTGGTAGACGGCTGCGCTGACTTTGGTCTTGATAAAACACAGTGGACCTCCACCAGCAGATGACATGGCTCCCCAAACCATCACTGATTGTGGAGACTTCACACCAGACCTCCAGCAGCTTGGATTGTGGCCTCTCCACTCTTCCTCCAGACTCTGGGACCTTGATTTCCTAATGAAATGCAAAATTTACTTTTCATCTGAACACAACACCTTGGGCCACTGAGCATCAGTCCAGGTCTTTTTCTCTTTGGCCCAGGTAAGACGCTTCTGGCGTTGTCTATTGGTCATGAGGGGCTTGACACAAGCAATGCGACACTTGTAGCCCATGTCCTGGATACGTCTGTGTGTGGTGGCTCTTGAAGCAGTGACTCCAGCAGCAGTCCACTCCTTGTGAATCTCCCCTAAATTTTTGAATGGCCTTTTCTTAGCAATCCTTTCAAGGCTGCGGTTATCCCGGTTGCTTGTGCACCTTTTTCTACCACACTTTTTCCTTCCACGTCCATTAATATGCTCGGATACAGCACTCTGTGAACAGCTGCTTCTTTAGCAATGACCTTTTGTGGCTTACCCTCCTTGAGGAGTGTGTCAATGACTGCCTTTTGGACATCTGTCAAGTCAGCAGTCTTGCCCATGATTGTGGAGCCTACTAAAACAGACTAAGGGACCTTTTTAAATGCTTAGGAAGCCTTTGCAGGTGTTTCTTGTTAATTCTAATTTACTGAGATAGTGACTTTTGTGTTTTCATTGGCTGTAAGCCATAATCATCAACATTAGCAGAAATAAACACTTAAAACAGATCACTCTGTTTGTAATGACTCTGTATAATATATGAGTTTCACTTTTTGGATTTAAGAACTGAAATAAATTCACTTTTTGATGATATTCTAATTTTCTGAGAAGCACCTGTATGTAGCAGTGCGGCAATTATACTATATACAGTCAGGAGTATAAGTACTTGATACACTGATAATTTCGAAAGTTTTTCCACCTACAAAGAATGAAGAGGTCTGTTTTGTTCTACTTAACTGCTGCAACTTGGACCTTTAACAGGATTTATATTTCACCTATGAGAAAGCATACTATGTGTATTTGGCAGATTAACTCAGGCTTGTTTATGATAAACTGAATACCTGGATTGGAGTCCTATTTTTATACAGAATATTGACTATTAATGCTGGCAGAGTAAGTCTTAGGCTATATTCACACTAGGTGTTTTTTTCTGCAGCAAAACATAATCTCTTGGCAGGAAAGAAGTAGCGTCAAAAACGCAGGTTTTGGTGTGTTTTTTTTGCAGTGGTTCTTGGTGCATTTTTGGTGCGTTTTTCAGGATCCCAAAGTTCAGCTTTGCTTCCACCATAGACACATGAAAACAGGTCACCATTGCAAGACATATGTTCATGAAAAAGTACACATTACAAATGTAACAGGGGGCGGGTGGGGGGTGAATTGGTCTGGAATGGTTTATCTAAGACCCTGGCAGTGCATTGAATTTGTAGGACACTATTTACTTTCACATTATGGTTTGCCATTGAGTTGCTCAGGCATTGTTCATTTTCACACCTCCCTGGGCCACACGTGTTGTTCAATCTCACACCTAGCTCAACCAATGTTTACTTTGTAGGCATCACTAATTTAATTAAACTGTAATAATCCAAGCTGCTATCTCAGGTGACCAAGACAAGATGGTTTAAACTTGGGAAAATCACAAGAATAAATGTGTGTCACATACTTGCTTTTTTCACTAAAAACGCAGCAAAATGTTCACACTAGGCTTTTTTTCAGCATTTTTTTCCACCACCCTTTTTTTAATGGGTGAAAAACGCTGAAATAAGTGACATACTCTATTGCAAAAAGCCATGGAAAGCACAAAATACTGAGGACAAATAAGCAAGCTTTGTGCATGAGATTTCGGAAATCTCATAGACTTTGTTGGTACTGTAAAACGCAGCTGAAAATTTGCATAAAAAAGCCCGCTAAAAAAACGTCTAGTGTGAATATAGCCTTGTATAACGGTTCGCCAATGAGTTAGGATATATGACCACGATGCAGAAATGCTGCGGATTTTTCCTAAGCGTTTCTGCATCTCCCTGGGTTGTCAAGCGCTTTGCCAAGTGATTTTAGCATCACTTGGAAAAGTGCTTGACAACTTGGTCACACTATATAATTCCATGCAACCGTCATGGATTTATATAGTGTGACCAAGTTACAATGCTGCAAATGCAGCATCAATAATGAAAAAAAAGAATAATAATGGTGAAAAATAAAAAAAAAACATTATACTCATCTTCCGATGGTCCTCGATCTCCTTCTCCGCTGCGTCCGGTGTCTTTGGCGGATCACGGTGCTGTAAAAGGACCTTTCATGACGTCATTTAGTCATGTGACAGGTCACGCAACCGCCGATGTCAGCGGTCACGTGACCTGTCACATGACTAAATGGCATCATGGAAGGTCCTTTTACCACCGCGAGCAGCCGAAGAGCCAGCAGCACCGCCGGGAGCAGACAGGGGCCATCAGAAGGTAAGTATATGTTTATTTTTTATTTTAATTCTATTTTAACTACAGGTACTATGGTACCCGGGTCTGGAGGAGAGTCTCTTCATCTCCAGACCCGGGTACCATCCACGCATTGAGTCGCATAATATCCACATGTGTATTTGTAGTCATGCGGATGTTATGCGTTCCAATGCAAGTCAATGGCGGCTAAATCGCAGCGACTCTGCAAAATTAAAGGACGTGCTGCGGATTTTTCCGCAATGATAATCCGCAGCGGAAATCTCCGCGGCATGTGCACAGCACATGCGGATTATCATTGGGGACCATTGCAGACCTATCACCAAGCGTTTTTTAAGTGTTTCCGCAGCGAAAGTTACGCTGCAGAAACGCCTAAAAAACGCATAGTGGGCACACAGCCTTAAAAGTTCTATGGTGAAGAAAAACACGTGAGATAATAAATGCGAAATATACAATATTTCCCATAATATGACTGAGGATATCTTTAGGGTGTATTCACTGTTTTTTCTTCTGCAGCAATAAATGCTGTGTTTTACAGCACCATCTTAGTGAATGACATTTCTGAAATCTCATTCACATGCTGTTTTTTTTGCATTTTTTTAAAATCTGCAGCTTGTCAAGTCTTTCAGAGGTTTTGCAGCATTTTTCACCCATTCAAATGAATGGAAAAAAAAACACAAGTAAAAACACCTGAATTTTAAGCAGCGTTTTTCCTGCCTCCTTTGATTTTTGAGGTAGAAAAAAAATACTGCCAAAATCCAACTTGTGAACACACCTTTATCCTGGTTGTGTTCTAATTGGATATAAAATAGAACGGCCATGATAACATGGGTAGTTAATTGTATGGTGTTTTCACATTAAATATTACCAGGCCGCATTCTATTTGCGCAGAGCTGCTCCGTGAAGATTCTATCACAAGATTCCGTGATGACATCACAGGTGATGGTGACATCACTGCTCACAGTCGCTATATATGCAATGCACATAGGCTCACCCGTGCCTTTCTTGGCTCTATAGTGACTGATAGCACTTGCAGTTTTTCACTATGGCTGGAATTGTTTTGGACATTCCTCAGGTAAAAGCACTATTGATGATCCTTATGATCAATCGTCCTAACAGTGTGCTTCTACCACCCGATGGCGTCCTCAGCTTCACTCACCGGCTGGTGATGGAGCTAGTAAAGGATTGCCTGACCAAACACCGACAACGTCGTCTAACGTCAGACTATCTGACGGATTTACTTCAGAACATCAGGACATTACTACACCAGGTAAGTGGCGGACACTCTGCACAGAACATCTCAATATTAACAGATAATAATGGAGGGATAGAAGCTTTTTCTTCTAATATATCGTATTTTGCAGACCATAAGACGCACCAAAATTTTTTGGGAGGTAAATAGGAAAAACATTTATTATAATAAAATGGGGGTCTGTCTTATAGTCCGAATTTTCGGTTGCTTACTGAGGGGGGGGTGGTGGCAGTGGAGCGAGGTCACAGGAGGCAGAGTCGCTGCTGCAGGAAGTCGGCAGTAGGAGTGGGGCGCTGCTGCGGGCTCCAAGCTGGGAGGAGCGGGGTGTCCAGAAGGTACGAGGCTGCGGGCCCTGGGCTTCAAGGAAATGTTAGCGGTAATTCAGGAGGGGAGGCCCTGCTCTGCTTATTGATTTCTCTGCAGTGGGCTTCAAGAAGTAGGCTGCTGGAGATGGCCAATACGCAGTTTGAGATCTCAGCTCCTCATTGAGCCGAGATCTAAATCTGCACATGCACTGCCTCCAGCGGCCATTTGCCTGAAGCCCACCGCCAGAAATTCAATGGGCAGAGCGGGGACTCCCCTCCTAAATCACCGCTAACATTTCCTTGAAGCCCAGGGCCCGCAGCCTCGCACCTCCTGGACACCCCGCTGGCCCGCAGGAGCGCCCCACTTCTACTGCTGGCTTCCTGCAGCAGTGACCCTACTTCCTGTGACCTCACTCCACCACAGCCACCCCCCTGGTAAGCTACATTCAGACAATTATTATTATTAATAATCTGTCTGATATGCTGGGGTGGAGAGTTCCAGAGTAGGGGGGATGCACGGGAGAAATCTTGTATGCGATTGTGGGAAGAGGAGATAAGAGGGGAGTAGAGAAGAAGATCTTGTGAGGATCGGAGGTTGCGTGCAGGTAAGTACCGGGAGACTAGGTCACAGATATATGGAGGAGACAGGTTGTGGGTGGCTTTGCATGCCAAGGTTAGGGTCTTGAACTGGAGTCTCTGGGTAATGTGGAGCCAGTGAAGGGATTGGCGGAGCGAGGGGAAAAGCCAGGGAATAGCGGGGGGACAGGTGGATTAGTCAGACAGCAGAGTTTAGGATAGATTGGAGGGGTGCGAGAGTGTTAGAAGGGAGGTCAAAAATTTTGGAAAAAAAGGCATCTTATAGTCCAAAAAATACGGTAAAACACAACGAGTCCCCAAATACAGTATGTAGTCATTGTATCTGCAGACAGAGAACCGATGTCACATACAATTTCCGCCTCCATTCTGATCGCTCTCATCTCAAAATTCTCCTTTCCATTTTTCCTTCTTTATAGGCTGAAGAAAGATCTCAGACTGAAGATTTGGCTGTCTTTAAAGAACTGGCCGAAAAAGTCCTGTCTATACTAGAACGCTCATTGGAACGCCCGGTAAGGATCAATATTAATAGACGTATCTTAATCCACCGTATCTGAGGAGACTTTCTGAGAAAAGGTCTGAAGATGGCGCGGGATTTGTATCGTTACAATTGGTGCATCTGTAAATGTTGGTTTAGTCCTTCATGATTTATGTATTTGGTGATTTAGTGAAATCTTCCACATAGTAATTATATATATTATATCTATCAGGAAACAACAGGAGGCGACGCCAAATATGGGCAAAATGTGACCCCGAAAATCCCTGACCCTAATAGGAGTCAGCCGGAGCTGAACAGCAATCTGATTACAGGTGAGCGATCACCCGACCTTCTACAAGGAATGTCCAGATATTACAGAGGACGGAGGATAATGTTAGATTTACTCTCTACTCTGTGTAATGGGAACCTGGCAGCACATTGTTACATATAGAAGTAGTGGTGTGACGGTATAGGCCATTGTCCCCTAATAATAATTGTTTGTAGAAATCCAATGTGCCAGTCAGGAGAAATGTAAAGTAGACACCATATTCAAATTAGAATGGAAGTGCACTGGGGGCGTGAAAGAAGAAATCCAAGTGCAGTGACACGCCCCCAGTGCACTTCCAGGCTAATTTGCAAATCTCTCCTATGTTTCAGCTCTCTTACCATCACTCATATGTGCAGCGTGGGTGGGGGCTTCCTCATTCATGTGCTGGAGGGTCCATTCTGCAGTGCTATAGCAAGTAACATGAAATAAATTAAATTTAAATTGCATTACTGCTCTAGAAAATGGGAAAAAACTAAGATACTGAGCACATAATTTGGCCAATTCATGAATGCCCAGCAGCCAATGACAAGGCGATCTTTTTGTTGGAATCCTCTCCTAATGTGAATCCTCTCCTAGGCTGAAGCTTACATTTATATGGGTAGGTAGGATCCTGTTGTAATTAAAACCACCCCGGGCTGATGGGTGGAGATAGGTTCCCAGCAAAAAAGGTCGCCTTGCCGTGACTGCTGGGCATGCATCGAGCAAAAGAAGGTCGCCTTGCCGTGGCTGCTAGGCATGCACCCAGCAAAACAAGGTCGCCTTGTCGTGACTGCTGGGCATGCACCCAGCAAAAGAAGGTCGCCTTGTCGTGACTCCTGGGCATGCACCCAGCAAAAGAAGGTCGTCTTGCCGTGACTGCTGGGCGTGCACCCAGCAAAAAAAAAGGTCACCTTGCCGTGGCTACTTGGCATGCACCCAGAAAAAGAAGGTCGCCTTGCCGTGGCTGCTGGCCATGCATGAATTGGCCAAATTATGCGCTAAGTATCTTCCTTTTATCCTATTTTATACAGCAGTAATGCAATTCAAATTTCATTTATTTCATGTTTACATGCTATAGCGTTACAGAGTGCAACTTTGTTAGTTATGTATTTGGATGGCTACTCTTAGTATGCACCTGTTCACACCCATTTTCTTTTCGGAAGTGATGGTCAGTCTTTTGTTATTTATGAAGGGGTTCCTCCATCATTTACATTACATTTATCTATGGATTCCCCGTATATTCTCATATTTAGAATCCCCATATAACGAGTATTAATCCCATTTACAGACATCTTGTCATTTCTCCGTTTTATTGCTGTATTATCTATGTAGGAATAATATCCTCTAATACATTTCATTTCTTCATCATTATTTTAGAAACAACTGAGCTGTCGAATCCTAACAATGGAATTAGTGAGATCCCGGAGATCCAAGAATCCGTAAGTATCATAGAGGGGGATGCGTGTGTGTCATCAGATCATGGGGTGTGAATGACTCGTCCAGTATTATCCCCCATACAACCATGGGACGTCTCTATTCTAAGTGTAGATGACCCTATGGTGTTAATTACATGTGAATTACAGGGAATCTGTCACCAGGTTTATGCTATTTGGTCTGAGAGAAGCATGATGCAGGGACAGAGACCCTGATTCCATGTGTTGATTACTTTACTCGGTGGAGCAGTTGTGATAAAATCACTATTTTTTTCTGCTGCAGAGCTCTGAATGCTGAGTCTTGTATAACCCCGCCCACACCATTGATTGGCAGCTTTCTGTGTACACTGTGCATAGGCAGAAAGCTGCTAATCAGTGGTGGAGGCAGGGGTACAGAGCAATAGGACTACCTGGCTAGACAGATAGTCTTCTAGTGATAATCTACTGATTTTATTGAAACAGCCACACACAGCCTAGTAAGTAACACATCACTGGAATCAGGGTCTCTGCCCCTACATCATGGTGCTTTCAGAATACATAGCAAACACCTGGTGACAGATTACCTGTAAGTCCTCCTCTGTGTGATCTCCCACATTATCCAGAATGTTATAGTAATGTATGATGACCGTTGCAGGGCGGCTCCAGGATTTTGTGGGCCCTGGGCGAAAGAGTCTCAGTGGCCCCTTTAACACGTACCACGATTCATGATGCACAGATACCGCAGATAAATATATATATATATATATATATATATATATATATATATATAGTACAAGGCCAAAGATTTCACTTCTTACATTACATGAGCGATATCTATTGTAAATTCCACAATAACTCAGAAAGCGGCGAATCCTCACAGCTCACAGTGCAGACCGGACAGTAATGTCCTCCACACAGTATAATGGCACCACATAGTCCTCTGTACCGTATTATGAGCTCCATATATTGCTCCATATAGAATAATGGACCCCATAAAATACTCCACGCAGGCTGTGCCCCCATATAATGCCCCATGCAGGCTGTGACCCCACACATAATGCCCCATGCAGGCTGTGCCCCCCACATAATGCCCCATGCAGGCTTTGACCCCCCACATAATGCTTCATGCAGGCTGTGACCCTCACATAATGCCCCATGCAGGCTTTGACCCCCCACATAATGCCCCATGCAGGCTGTGCTCCCCCCACATAATGCCCCTTGCAGGATGTCCCCCTCCCACATAATGGCCCATGCAGGATGTCACCCCCCATATAATTCCCCATGCAGAATGTCCCTCCCACATAATGCCCCATGCAGGCTGTGCCCCCCACATAATGCCCCATGCAGGCTGTGCCCCCCCACATAATGGCCCATGCAGGATGTCACCCCCCATATAATTCCCCATGCAGGATGTCCCCTCCACATAATGCCCCATGCAGGATGTCCCACCCCACATAATGCCCCATGCAGGATGTCCCCCACACATAATGCCCCATGCAGGATATCCCCCCCACATAATACCCCATGCAGGATGTCACCCCCCATATAATTTCCCATGCAGGATGTCCCCCCCCCACATAATGCTCCATGCAGGATGTCCCACCTCACATAATGACCCATACAGGATGTCACCCCCCATATAATGCCCCATGCAGGATGTCACCCCCCCATATAATGCCCCATGTAGGATGTCACCTCTCACCCCATATATTGGCCCATGCAGGATGTCACCTCTCACCCCATATAATGCCCCATGCAGGATGTCACTTCTCCCCCCATATAATACCCCATGCAGGATGTCACTCCCCCCATATAATGCCCCATGCAGGATGTCACCCCCCATATAATGCCCCATGCAGAATGTCACCTCTCACCCCATATAAAGCCCTATGCTGGATGTCACTCCCCCCCCCCATATAATGACCCATGCAGGATGTCACTTCTCCCCCTCATATAATACCCCATGCAGGATGTCACCCCCCTATATAATGCCCCATGCAGGATGTCCCCCCCATATAATGCCTCATGTAGGATGTCACCTCTCACCCCATATAATGCCCCATGCAGGATGTCACTCCCCCCCATATAATGCCCATTGCAGGATGTCACTTCTCCCCCCCATATAATACCCCACGCAGGATGTCCCTACCTCCCCCCCATATAATGCCCCATGCAGGATGTCACTTCTCCCCCCATATAATGCCCCATACCTCCATACATAAAAAAAAAAATCAAATGCTCACCTCACTGCTCACCAGCTGTGGAGAGGTAAGTATTGTGCCGGCCGTGGTCCTGGGCAAGTATTGAGGGGGGGGGGAGCAAGGCCCGCCTACTCAGGGCCCCGGCACTTGCCTGGGTGTGCTGGGTGCTAGCGCCAGGTCTGCCCAGCGTCCGGTTTGTATCCTCCCAACATCATATCAGTGTAAATCATCTGGGACATAATATGGGGGGAGAAGTTTTTGCATCTGTAACTTTTTTCCTGCATCTTCAATAAATCAGTATTATTTCTTATTCTTTTATAGATCGTGATGGATTCATTGGTTCCGGCGAGAAAGCCGCATATGACCGACTATGAAACTTCCAAACTCATCAGCAGTGGAAATTTTGGGTGAGATTTCTGTTGCCATAATGCACATTTCTCAGGGTTCCCTATGACAATGCTTCTGCCCCTGCACTCTGCCATTCAGTGTTATCATAGGGAAATTATGTGATCTGTAGCAAATCAAACTGTAAGGAAAGCGATTTAAATAATATAATTACATATAATATAATATATAATAATATAATATTATTACATTCGCCTGTGCTAGACTCTCATCTGTTCTTATGCTGCCTCCTCCACCTGAGCTTTTCTGCTCTCCACTCTGATCTTTGTTTTGATGGGGGGGGCTCCATTATGAAGCTGATCAGAGAAGTTGGCTACACATGGTCACATGAAGGGTGACACCATATTGACGTCAATGACATCTACACCCTCCACCATGACCATGTGGGCCCAATCACTGGCCTCAGCAGCAGAAGAGAGCCCTGGAGCACATTCATTTTGGACCAATTTTATTTGCACTAAATTGTATTTGGTCAGTTATAGCGAATCTGCCCAAAGAGAATTTCAGTAGATTCTCGTATCTATAATGTGACCTGGGTGATGGCTCCGGCAGAAGTGGCATTGTGGAGACCTCCAATAGGTGATCTATGTAGTGCTATTTTATGTATTTCTAGATGTGGATTTATAGTGGCGGCCAGACTTCTAGTATTAAACATATGCAAATTGTCTCTTCTGAGAGGAAGCAAACTAGAACTCCACCTATAGGAAGTAGCAATCCTAAAAGTCAATATCGACCCTTTAACAAGCCTTGTCACATGACTTAGGATAATAGCCAAAACCAAAATCTCAATTTGCAGGAACTGTGTTCTGGGGTACTGCCCCTCTTCAGTGCAAAGTGTGAGATATGGTTTGACTGGGTGAGAGGTGTCTGACCGGTATCCAAGGGGTTGACATTTCTCCTTGCGGACATGAGGAGACTTTTAAGCCACAATGCACTTTGCACTGATGAGTGCTTGTACCCCAAAACATAGTGTCCGAAAATTGAGTTTTTGGTTATGGCTATTATTCCATGTCATATGATAAGGCTCGTTAAAGGGTCGATATTGACTTTTAGGATTACTACTTCCTATAAGGGGCACTAGTGTTCTAGTTCTCTTCCTCTCTGAAGAGACAATTTGCATATTTCCCAGAGGATCATTGAGGCTTAAAAGTCTCCTCACCTTGACAAGCTTAACATTTCACTCTCCGCAAGGAGAAATGTTACCCCTTGGATACCAGTATTAAACATATAATGATTTCTATAGATGGATTATTAATAAGGATTTATTATAACCGATGGATTCTCCTTCTCTCCAGGGCCGTCTACTTAGTGCATCATAAAGACTCACACCAGACCTTTGCTATGAAGAAAATGGCTAAGCGGAACCTAAATACTGCACAGAGATTGGAATGGGCCTTTCTGGAGAGGGACATCTTAACATTTGCTGATTGTCCCTTTGTGGTCTCCATGCTCTGCTCCTTTCCAACTAGATCTCACCTGTGTATGGTCATGGAGTATGTAGGAGGTAAGACACATCTATTGTATTATATTCAGCCCATGTCTGCTTTCATCTTATCACTGCTCATATCATTAGGACATTGTTGGTTACTTCCCCACAGAGCATTTACTATAGGTTATCTATTACCAAGATGCTCGTAAATTCATTGATCTTGGTGCAGGGGCGCTATGGGGCTCATCAGTCGGAGGGGGTCTGTCGACGCTCAGCAGTGGGCAGCATCCCTCCACCTGTCATCACAATTTCAGCGGTATTTGCTTCTTCAAGGAGGTGGGGCTGGTGGGGGCAAAAATACTGAGTAGGTGGCTAGTAGGGGCCAAAATACTGAAAGGGGGCCGTATGACTAGATATGGGGGGACTGTGAATGCTGAGTGGAGGTCATCATATTAAGTGGGGTGCTGTGGGGGTCCTCACTCTGTATGGAGGCCCCCATTCTGTGTGGGGACATCATACTGAGTGGGGAGTTATGCGGACCATTATATTGTGTGAGGGACTGTGGGAACCATTATCCTGAGTGGGAGGGTTGCTGTGGGTGCCATCACACCGAGTAGGGGGTTGTGGCTGGCCTCCTTCTAAGTGGTGGCCTCCTTAGGAGGATTCACTGTGGGGATACCATACTCATTGAGTGTGGGTGTGGGCATTTTTGGGAGCATCATACTCTAAAATGGCCATAAAAGTTGTATTGCTGGTGAGAACACCAAGCTGCTTCAACAGGGATATAAATATATTTCTTTTTTATTTTTTAGGGTGGGGGGCAATTACAACTTTTGATATGGGGTCTTGTGATTTCTATGTACGCCATTATCTGTGTGATCTCCCCAGGATGTTTCCGCTCACTGCTCATTATACATCATGGTTATCTGCTCGTGGTATATCATGGTCATCTGCTGTATAAACCCCTCACTGGTCATATTTCCTTTCTTCTATAGGTGGAGACTGTGGGACCCTTCTAAGCACCAGGGGTCCTTTCTCTGTCCCCATGGCCCGCTTGTACTTTGCAGAGGCGGTACTTGCCGTGGAATACCTGCATAGTTACGGTGTGGTGCACAGAGACCTGAAGCCGGAAAAGTAAGTGCCCCCGTAGTATAATAAAGTGGGGAAAGTTGTCATTTATTATCATTCAGTCTGTGAGGCTAAAACCATCTTCTCTTTTGCAGCCTCCTGATTACATCTACTGGACATATTAAAGTTACCGATTTTGGGATTTCAAAACTTGGTCTAATGATACCGAAAACTAACACCTACAAGGAATTAGCAGTGGACATCTCCAGAGAGTTCCAGGACCGTGAGGTCAGCATCACCTACAAGAACTTAGCTTGTTATTTGCAAATCTCATCACACTATTGTCTCTTCTCTACGTTCTTCCTTTCTAGAGAACTTTTCCACTAATATTTTATCTTCTGCATTGTGTTTTAACGATGATAACTTGTCATAATAATTGTTTCATCGATTCTCATCTCTATGTTCTGTTGGTTTCCAGTTCTGTGGCACCCCATGTTACATAGCCCCAGAGATCATCCTGAAAGAAGGCTATGGAAGACCTGTTGACTGGTGGTCATTGGGGATCATCCTGTATAAATTCCTGCTGGGATGTGTACCATTTGATGCTGATTCCCTCACTGAGCTTTATAAAAGGGTTGTCATTGGTGAGTAGAATAATCCGATCATTGCGTTGATTGGTTACATTTGTTTAGTTATTTCCTTTGCTTTATGTTACAGTCCAGTAAAGAGGTTTTATTTTCTGTAATTTTCTATGTAACAGGAGAACTAATTTGGAATTGTGATCGCGCTCCACCCCTGGATGCTCAGAATCTCATCACTGAGCTGCTCAGAAGAAATCCTGTGCGTAGACTTAGGACAGGTAACAGATATACTAGTATTAATATTCCCTTATTAGACCAAGGACATATCGCTCATGTCCATGAAGATCAGCATTTCTCTATCAGCTCATCTACTGTATTTCTAGTTCTCCACACTAAGACTTTCAGTTTATTTCCTTCATGTCGGCTCAGTTTTGTCATTAGTTCAGATTACGATAAACTGTTCAGATATGGAGCCATCCCTGACTATGTCCGCATCACTTTTGTTTTTCTTTTTCTAGGAGGAGCATTTGAGATCAAGGTTCATCCATTCCTGAGTGACTTGGACTTTGACAACATTCTGAGCCAGGAGCTGGAGTATGTTCCTCAGCTTGTTTCAGACGCAGACACCAGCTTATTTATCAGTAAGTAGAAGGAGACGTCATCTAGACTAAGCGACTGTTTGTCTCATCTTCCCTAATATGTGATCATCTGTTCCCATTAATATTAGTGATAAATAGTGACTGTGTTATACTGACAACCTCTAATAATACTTCATTACCTATTTCTTGTAGATCATTCTGATATAAACAAACATCTGGTCTCAAAGGATGAGGAAGGCACAAGTGAGAACAATGAGAGCCTTGACTTCCAAAATTTTACGTCATCTTCTGAAAAGCTTTGTAAAGTAAGTATGTGATTAATAAATCCAAAACATGTAAAAAAAATGTAAAACAACTCTAAAAGTACATAAAAAAAATATTTTATATCTTATTTTTATCCGTATTTAGCTCTGTATCATCGCTACCAGGATGGTGAACAATGAGGATCCCAATGCCCCTCCAGAGTATACACCAGAAACCAACACAAACATCTCAGAAATGTGAGTAGATTATAAAGGGTCATTACTTCATTACTGGGAGTTCCAGGCTGATCTATGTACACAACACCAAATATAGGACATAAATATCAGAATATCAAATGCAGCATTCACCGCTTCATGGTTAACGGTCATTGTACTTTTGGCTTCAGAAAATGCAGAAGATAACAGCCCATAATTGTGGCAGGTCATGCATTTTTAGCATTGCCTACTCTGTAGGAGAGCTGTAGTATTACTTGCCAGCCATTCTTGGTAGTTGTGTTCTGATCCATGGAAGGTAGTTTTGAGCAGAAAACCTTCCCCACTATGACAGTCATATGTCCTATTAGGCCTTATAGTCAGTGTTCTTATAGTGAGACAACCCATTTTATACTGTGTTTACTTACGATTTACATGTTTTTCTTCTTCAAACAGGCAGAAAGAATCTGTTCCTGTATGTAATACAGACGATGCTGTTACCATCTTGCCACCCTCGTCCCCATTGCCAGGTATGTACATGTCTACAGCACCAACAATGTGAATGTTGACTTCAAGGCTCAAATATTTCCACATGGTTTTTCTGGTCTACTATGTTATCCATGTTTCATGGATCTCAGCTATGTTGACCATGGGTTCGTACTGTATCCCTATTTCCCTAATTTTGTACAGGAGTTTTTTTTCATGTATTCTGTATATTACGTTGCATCATCTATTAACCTAGTGAGATATAGCGACTGTGTTATACTGACACCCTCTAACAATCCTTCATTACCTATGTCTTGTAGATCACTCTGATGAAAACAACCATCTGATCTCAGAGGATAAGGAGGGCACAAGTGAGGACGATGAGAACTTTATCTTCCGAATATTTGCATCATCATCTTCTGAGAGGCTTTCTAAAGTAAGTATGTGATCGATAAATCCAAAATATGTACAAAAAAAGGATCTATAAAATTAAAAAGTATGTATATTTAATAACTTATTGTTATCCACATTTAGCACTCTACCACCACTAACGGGATGGTGAACAACGAGGATCCCAAGGCCCCTCCAGAGTGTACACCAGAATCGAACACAAACATCTCAGAAATGTGAGTAGATTATGGGGTCATTACTGGGAGCTCCAGGCTGATATATGTGCACAACACCAAATATAGGACATAAATACCATAATATCAAATGTAGCATCCACCGCCCCATGGTTATGGGTCATTGTGCTTTCAGCTTTCGGAATTGTTGGAGATAACAGCCCATAATTGTGGCCGGTCATGCACTTTTAGTGCTGCCCTCACTGTAGGAGAGATGTAGTATGAAATGCCGGCCATTCTTGGTAGTTGTTTTCCTCTCAGCTATCTATAAAATGTAGTCTTGAGCAGAAGACCTTCCCCACTATGACAGTCATATGTCCTACTAGGCCTTATAGTCGGTGTTCTTCTAGTGAGACAACCCCTTTTATACGGAGTTTACTTGAGATTTACATGTTTTTCTTCTTCAAACAGGCAGAAAGTATCTGTTCCTGTATGTAATACAGACTATGCTGTTACCATCTTGCCACCCTCGTCCCCATTGCCAGGTATGTACATGTCTACAGCACCAGCAATGTGAATGTTGACTTCAAGGCTCAAATATTCCCACATGGTTTTATACAATACTATAGGTCTCTTATGTTATCCATATTATGACAAAGCAGATCCTATAAGAATATATTGTTACTGATTTTTTTTTTAATTTTTCATCAGAATTTCCATCTCATGAAGAAAGAAAATCGGCAATAAATCTGAGTATGGAGCAACAAAACTCAGAAAATGGAAAAAATGGGAAAAAGAGACGAGGTAAGTGTGAGAATCAACTCCATGTTGTGTGATGTCAGTAAGAATAATTCATGTGGAGTAGATGTCATCTGTCAGTGATGGGATTGTCACATGTATGATTGCTGACAATGACCCCTGACCTCTGTATGATAATATTCCTCTGCCGTCCGGCCACAGTGACTGCACAGCATTATCATGTAATATGGAGTCCCATCACTTACATTATATTTATTTCTCTTCTCATAGGTTCCATCTTCCGCCGGATCTTATCATCCTGCCGGCGTGGATTATCCAGGGCTGCTCGCGCATTTGCATGCTGTCACTGTTGCCCTAAAACCATCTAAAAGACGGGACACCTAAGCATCCAGCGCCCTGAAGTCCAGCAGATCCATCATCACTGCTGGAGCTGTATAGAAGGACCTTCACCATCTACCTGTGGCCTTCTGACTGGTCAACCTGGACAAGTTTCAGTAACGCCTCTGTCATCGGGCTCCGCGGTATTCATACTGCTCGTCTGACGTGTCATTTACTGATCACCTGGTATCTGACCTCGGCTATCTTCCTGACTTTGATTTATTCTATTGACAATGTTCACGATTTTATTCATCCCATTATTAATTAAAAAAAAGTAAAATCTGTTACTGTTGCTCTGATTCCTTTTTGTCTTGAATTCACAAATACTTGTAACTCACTAATTGCTCTTCTTCTCACTAAATGTATTTCTCATTATCCTTAATGCAGCAGTCAGTCTCATATTTCTGTCCAGCAATTACACTGGTGCATCCACCCTGTACCAGTCATTACACTCATCCACAAACCTCTCCACACTGCTGCACAGTCCTGCATCTCTACCATATCTACACTCCAATGAGCTAAGATTAACATCCTCCATAATCAGGACCTCCCACTCTCATGTCCAAGACATTTTCTCTGCTGCACCAGCTCTCAGGAGTGCACTACTGCAGGCAATCAGGTTCATTCCCACTATCAGAGATTTTAAGTGTGCAGTAGAAACAGATTATTTGTGGCAGGACTGTCAAATCACCTCACTATTCTAAGTTTTTCCTACAGCACTCAGTAGCACTTAATATTTGTACATATACAGATAATGGTTGGTGACTGGTTCATGCAGCCTTAATTCCACAAAGATAGAAATAAAAGGTCAACATGTTTCATACATCCAAACCATCCTTAATCATGGCAGAAAAACATAATTTTAAGTTCCCACTATGAATATTTGGTGAGATATCACAGCTGTGTATTTTCACAGCACAAAGAACGCATCTTACAGATCAGCAAATCACAGTGTGCTGACGCTTAGTGTTGTAGTTTTGAACAACACCATTCATTTTATCATATAATGTGTTGAAAAATGAGAAAAAATGCCAGGTTTGGGTTCCTTCATTTTACAGTGTGTATTGTGTTGTAAAAACAAACTGACAAAATGATTCAGAGTCAGTAGTACGATTACTGTGATACCAAACTTATAAGGTTTATATATATATATATATATATATATATATATGTATATATATATATATATATATATATATATACAGTACAGACCAAAAGTTTGGACACACCTTCTAATTTAAAGATTTTTCTGTATTTTCATGACTATGAAAATTGTACATTCACACTGAAGGCATCAAAACTATGAATTAACACATGTGGAATTATATACTTAACAAAAAAGTGTGAAACAACTGAAAATATGTCTTATATTCTAGGTTCTTCAAAGTAGCCACCTTTTGCTTTGATGACTGCTTTGCACACTCTTGACATTCTCTTGATGAGCTTCAAGAGGTAGTCACCGGAAATGGTCTTCCAACAGTCTTGAAGGAGTTCCCAGAGATGCTTAGCACTTGTTGGCCCTTTTGCCTTCACTCTGTGGTCCAGCTCACCCCAAACCATCTCGATTGGGTTCAGGTCTGGTGACTGTGGAGGCCAGGTCATCCGGCGTAGCACCCCATCACTCTCCTCCTTGGTCAAATAGCCCTTACACAGCCTGGAGGTGTGTTTGGGGTCATTGTCCTGTTGAAAAACAAATGATGGTCCAACTAAACGCAAACCGGATGAAATAGCATGCCGCTGCAAGATGCTGTGGTAGCCATGCTGGTTCAGTATGCCTTCAATTTTGAATAAATCCCCAACAGTGTCTCCAGCAAAGCACCCCCACACCATCACACCTCCTCCTCCATGCTTCATGGTGGGAACCAGGCATGTAGAGCCATCCGTTCACCTTTTCTGCATCGCACAAAGTCACGGTGGTTGAAACCAAAGATCTCAAATTTGAACTCATCAGACCAAAGCACAGATTTCCACTGGTCTAATGTCCATTCCTTGTGTTCTTTAACCCAAACAAGTGTCTTCTGCTTGTTGCCTGTCCTTAGCAGTGGTTTCCTAGCAGCTATTTTACCATGAAGGCCTGCTGCACAAAGTCTCCTCTTAACAGTTGTTGAAGAGATGTGTCTGCTGCTAGAACTCTGTGTGGCATTGACCCGGCCTCTAATCTGAGCTGCTGTTAACCTGCGATTTCTGAGGTTGGTGACTCGGATAAACTTATCCTCAGAAGCAGAGCTGACTCTTGGTCTTCCTTTCGTGGGGTGGTCCTCATGTGAGCCAGTTTCTTTGTAGCGATTGATGGTTTTTGCAACTGCACTTGGGGACACTTTCAAAGTTTTCCCAATTTTTCGCACTGACTGACCTTCATTCCTTAAAGTAATGATGGCCACTCGTTTTTCTTTACTTAGCTGCTTTTTGCTTGCAATAATACAAATTCTAACAGTCTATTCAGTAGGACTATCAGCAGAGTATTGACCAGACTTCTGCACAACACAACTGATGGTCCCAACACCATTTATAAGGCAAGAAATCCCACTTATTAAACCTGACAGGGCACACCTGTGAAGTGAAAACCTTTTTCGGTGACTACCTCTTGAAGCTCATCAAGAGAATGCCAAGAGTGTGCAAAGCAGTCATCAAAGCAAAAGGTGGCTACTTTGAAGAACCTAGAATATAAGACATATTTTCAGTTGTTTCATACTTTTTTGTTAAGTATATTATTCCACATGTGTTAATTCATAGTTTTGATGCCTTCAGTGTGAATGTACAATTTTCATAGTCTTGAAAATACAGAAAAATCTTTAACCGAGAAGGTGTGTCCAAACTTTTGGTCTGTACTGTATATATATATATATATATATATATATATATATATATATATACAGTGTTTAGCATAAATCAGTACACCCAAATAGAATTGTCAGCAAACCTGTAGTTTCCTTTCAGAATCATCATTTTATATGGGATACCATACTACAAAATACTCTCGCAAATTTGAGCCATTGAATGCAAACAAGATTTGGTATTTTGCAGACCCCAAAAAAGTAATTTTCTTAACAAACTCATTCAAGATCATGTTTCAAAAATGAGAACATCCCAGTAACAGTCTTAAGAGAAAAGCTAAGTTTAGACAACAAAATTCTAATTAACAAGAACTGAACCACAGGTAAGTGTAATTATTCATTAAACAGATGTCCAGCAGACAGGTGTCTGTAAAAGGAAGTTACTTAATAAAGAAAACTCCTTCCCATTTCATGCTATCAGCAATGGCACCACATAGAAGGGAAATGTCACAAAACCTGAGAAAGAAAATAATTTCTTTGCAATAAATGTAAAGTCTACAAGAAGATCAGCAAAACTTTACTTATCAGTCAGAATACTGTAGCAAAAGTGATGCAAAACTATAACAAAGATGGAACTGCAACCATCTTACAGAGACGTCCAGGCCGACTATGGAAGTTAACACCTAAACAAAAGCGTCCTCTGATGAGAAGGGTAAGTGGTACCACATAGAAGAGAAATGTCACAAGACATTTCTGAGAAAGAAAATAATTTCTTTACAAAAAATGTGAAGTCTACAAGAAGATCAGCAAAGCTTTTCTTATCAGTCAGATGGAAGTTAACATCTAAACAAAAGCATCTTCTGATGAGAAGAAAATCGACAGGCAAATTCATTGCTATTAGCTGAAGAAGTAGAAAGCCAAACTAGGGTGAGTGTTTTCCATGACACGACACGGTGTACACTGCAAATGAATGGCATTCATGAGTGTCCTCCACAAAGGAAGCCTCTCTCCCTTAAAGCCCATGAACAATAAAAGTCCGTCTACAATTTGCCAGGGTCCATGCTTAAAACTATGAGGACTACCGAGACTCTATACTGTGTATGTGCATCTTATGTGTATGTCCGTATTTTATGTTTGTGTGCACTATGTATATGTGACGCGCCCTGGGCCTATGTGACGTAGCGTTGCGCACGCAGGGACTACCCGGAGCCGGATCTGATAGGGGTAGTAGTCTCGTGGCGGTGACCCGGTCCGTGCCCAGGGAGTCAGACTAAGTGGCGGTATATTAGCAGTAGATGTAGGATGACTACGCCACCCGTTGAATGCAGCTATGGAGCTGCCGCTGCAGGGCAGACCGCTGAGGCCGGTGGAAGGATGGTGCAGCGTGGATGATATAACCCCCAACGGGAGGGGTATGGCCTCAGGGCAGCCGACGTGGAAGATGGGGGTAGCAGGAACCACTCAGAGACGATGCGGTGTAGTTCAGGGTCTTTACTGGTGACAAAGACAGACCCTCCCGGAGTACTTGCTAGCGATCGGGGCCTGGTCAGTCCTTGAGCAGATGGGATCTCCCCTGGCCAGGTGGAGTTGTAGGCCTTCCCAACTAACTGTACTCTTCTGGCTACCTTGCTAGAGGCGGGTAAAAGTAGCCCACGTCCCTGAGTGTACCGTGTGGTGATCACCCGTATGGCCGGTGACTCGGGGCCTTCTAGTGCCTTCCGCTCCACGACGGCAGTGCTGGTCCCACGCGTGTGACCGTGCCTTCGGGTTTCTGGGCCAGAGGACTTGAAATCCCCTGCCGGACGGTTTCTGCTGCTGGGTAAGGGTTAGTCCCCACAGCCTCGGACTCCGGGTCCGGTGATAACTTCTCAGTCAGGGCGAGCTCTGCAGCTGCCAGCCCCTGACTCCTTGTAGCACTGCTCCCACAGAGCTCCTGTTGTTTCTTCCTATGCTGCTTCTCTTCTCTGTCTCTACTTCTGGCATGGCCCGGGAGCTGGGCCCAGCCGGAGCCACAGCTCCCTGTCCGCCCTCCTGGCTCAACTCTCCCTTTGAACTCTCTAACCCTGCCTCAGCCCCAGGTTTATATAGGGGAAGTCCTTCCCCTCCCAGGACTGGGCAGGAGGTGTGGCATGCATAGGATTCCTGACCAAGAGACCTCCCACCTGCTCTCAGACATAACATTGCTGTTACTGTGGAAACCAGACCCCTGGGGTGCCACATATGCATACGTTAAAATGTGTATAGAGTATTAGCATGTGCAAATTTTATATGTGTGCCTAATATAAATATACATGGAAATGTATATGTAGGTGGTGCCTGATGGAGGGTGGGGGGCCCAGATCAGAAGTCCTGATTAAGGGCCCTTCACTGTCATTGTCTGCCCCTTATATAAACAGTAAAATCCTCTTTAATAACTGGACTTCCATTGGGGTGGACTTCTCATAGATGGCCAGTAGGCATACTATATTATGAATCTGGGCATCTCTCACAGAAAATCTGATCTGGATATGAGGGTGGTCTTCTATAAGCGGTGATGTTTTGGAGAGATTTAGGGAAAAGTCCCAATTCTTATCCATCGATCTGGTAATTTGAGTAAAATATTTGTGTTGATAACTGATCACAAAGTCACAAAATATGTAAGATTTGGCATAACCTGGTTCATTTTTCAAAAAGTTATGCTCAATTTTTTTAGCACCAAGTTTTGTTGCTTTTTGGTAGACTTACACTAACTTAGTATATTGTGTGAGAATTAAATGAATTATGAATTAGTTGGCGCATTTTACCACACTCTGGGGGTCCCTGACAGTCCTTCTTTACCGGCCCTGTAGTGATGCCAATGTAAACTTCCAAGTGACCGCGCAGTCAATCACTGTCACGAATGCAGGACAACCTATGATTAGCTAATTTTTGGGAAATCCTTATAACAAAAGGGGATTGAAAATATTTACAATTATTTTAAAAGCATTAAAAAAAAAACAGACCCAATACTTATAATTAGTTTGTTGAAAGTAGTCTAATTAAAGGGAGCTGAAAGGATTAGAGATTATGAACCCGATTCACCAGTGTTTTTGCCAGAAAACTGGCATAAAGCTCTTGAAAAGTTGCAAAGTTTTGTGACTTTTCCCATTTTCACATAATTTTAACTTCTTTAAAGCCCAAGACGTACTGATACGTATCTGCGCCCTGGGACTTGAGAGCCTGATACGTATTAGTACATCTTTGCGATCGCGCCCGCACACAGGCTGTGTGGGCGTGATCGCCGCCGGGTGTCAACTGATTGTCACAGCTGACACCCGGTGCTATGTGCTGGGAGAGGTCCCGCACATTAACCCCCGCAATGCTGGGATCGAAGTCGTTCGCAGCATTGCGGGGGCAAGGGGAGGTGATCGGGATAGTCACCTCTCCTGCCGGCGTCCAGCAATGTGTGCCGCGGCTTCCCGGATGTTGCCATGATGACCCGATTCACTGAGGGGTGCAGTTTTAAGAATGGTGTCACTTTTGGGTATTTTCAGTCATAAAGACCCCTCAAAGTGACTTCAAATGTGATGCGGTCCCTAATAAAATGGTTTTGTAAATTTTGTTGGAAAAATGAGAAATCGCTGGTCAATTTTAACCCTTATAGCTCCCTAATAAAAATAAATTTGGGTTCCAAAATTGTGCTGATGTAAAGTAGACATATGGGAAATGTTATTTATTAACTTTTTTTGTGTGACATATCTCTCCGATTTAAGGGCATAAAAATTCAAATTTTGAAAATTGCAAAATTTTCTAAATTTTCGCCAAATATCTGTTTTTTTCACAAATAAACACAAGTGATATCGAAGAAATTTTACCACAATCATAAAGTACAATATGTCATGAAAAAATATTCTCAGAACCAGGGGGATCCGTTGAAGCGTTCCAGAGTAATTACCTCATAAAGTGACAGTGGTCAGAATTGTAAAAATTGGCCTTCTCATTAACGTGCAAACCACTTTGGGTTGTAAAGGGGTTAAGGACTCTACCTGCATATACAGTCATGGAGGAAAGTGCTGGCACCCTTGAAATTGTTTCAGAAAATTACACATGTTTTATTACACGCATGTTTATTTCCTTTGTGTTTATTGGAACAACACAAAAAAACTGAGAAAAAAAAGGCAAATTGGACATAATTTCACACAAAACTCCAAAAATGGGCCGGAATACATATATATATTTTTGATGGGACAACACTGAAGATGCGACACTTTGATACAATGTACAGTAGTCAGTGTACAGCTTGTTTAACTGTAAATTTGGTGTGCCTGCAAAATAACTCAACACACAGCCATTAATGTCTAAACAGCTGGCAACAAAAGTGAGTACACCCCTAAGTGTGTTCTCAGCTGATGTTATTTGTTAGTTTTTCTTTGCATCCCGAACAATTTTCTTGGCAGTTGTGGCTGAAATTTTTGTTGGTCTACCTGACTGTGGTTTGGTTTTTACAGAGCATCTGATTTTCCATTTGTTAATCACACTTTGAACACTGCAGACTGGCATTATCAATTCCTGGGATATCTTTTTGTATCCCTTTCCTGTGTTATACTCTTTTTGCCTCCCTTTCCTGTGTTATACAGTTCAACTACCTTTTCCCGTAGATCCGTTGATAATTCTTTTGCTTTCCCCATCTCAAAATCCAGAAACGTCAGTGGCTGGATCCCAGAAACTCACTCAGCTTTATGCACACACACTGATTACAAGCAAACAGGTCATAGGTGAGGATGTTACCTTTAGTAGCCATTCAAACCCATTTGTGTCAAATTCTGTGCATGTTATCAGGCCAAAATTATCAGCGTATGTAAACTTTTTGATCAGGATTATTTGGATGTTTTTGGTTGTCATTAGTGATGAGCGAGCACTAAAATGCTCGAGTACTCGTTGCTCGGGTCGAGCAAATTGAAATACTCGGGTGCTCAACCCGAGCAATGAGCCCAATATAAGTCTAGGGGAAACTTGAGCATTTTTCAGGTGGCTCCCCACGGCGGTCTGCAGAGGGCCTAAAAATTGCCCAAATCGATGGGAACTGTGCTCAAATGACATGTGAACAGCATGGGGAAGACCCCTGGAAGCATCTCTGACTCCCAGATCACTGCTGTCAACAACGTCGTCAGAGTATTACGCCACTTTTACGGCGTAAGGAACATCCTTTCCAGGGTGATGACTTGTATATAAGGCAAAATAAATAAACAAAAACACAAATACTCCTACACACCTTGGGCTATGTTCACACGTAGCATTTTTGACACGTTTTTGCACTTTTGCATTGCTTTCAACCAAGACAAATGCATTCACCAGGAAATGTCATTTTAACATTTTACAACCTTATCTGGCCATGTGGTGTGTGACACATCATCAGACACATGCATACAGTGCTGTAAAGACATGGGAACAGCAAGGGGAAGACCTCTGTAAACATCTCTGACTCCCAGGTCACTGCCTAAATGTGTGCCCATCATAAGTGATCCTTGGCACATGCGAAGATGCCTCCCGCCATGCACCTGTCGTTGCAGACTTGCAACAATCACCGTCCACGTCCTTGTCCCACTGCAGTGTTCAGTTGTCCCTACCCCATTCCTTGGAATGCAAGCACAAGAATGCCGGCAGCCACCCACCCACAGGCTGCAATACTATACTGCCAAATTTTTGACAGCTGCTTGCACTTGAAATGTGGCCTTTTAGGCTCGTGGAGGCGGAAGCTTTTCATAACCTCATGCCGGCGGCGGCCGGGTGTCCATACTCGGTCCCCAGCCGCCACTATATTTCCCGGTATCGCCTCCGCCTTCCACAACCACGGGTCCAATAACATTACCCGTGCCCTCCCCAGTGCACTTACTGGGAAGGACCGCCTAACCACAAACACGTGGACAGGTGAATGTGGCCAGGGACGGTACGGAGCCAGTCCACAACTTTTTTTGCTAAGAGTTGTATTTAGCTCGGTGAAAGGACTGGCATAGAGGGAAACCGTATCTACCCTGCGCGTCATTTCTCCCAGAAAATCCTGTAATTGAGCTTGTTGCAGAAGCAATGGCAGCCCATCCAACATCAACTCGCACTTGTCAATGGTGCTTTGACACACACACATCTTTCTTTGCGCATTTAATTTCTTGAATACAGAGTTGGAAAATGGCCTGATCCGTAATGCGTTTTGAGAAATAACATGCATAAGCATGGCTGATCCGCATTAAAAAAGCAGCCATAGAGTGTCCAGGAACCTTCCCCCACACTTTTCTTAGCCAGGGCTGCTTTTCGGCAGGGTTGCACGGGCCCACCAGAGAACCAGAGACTCCTGGCTTCTCCTTCAGGAGAGTTCATAGTGCCGAGGTGAGGCCATGATGATGATAGAGGCCATCATCTGCTTAGTTTTCTGTTACTTGGAATGCAATTGCAAGTGACGCGCCCCCTGGGACATATTCCTTTCTTTCAGGGGAATACCCGGAGCCGGATCAGATGGGGGTTGTAGTCTCCGAGTGGCTGTGACCCGGTCCGTGCCCAGGGTGTCAAACTCAGTTGTATGTGGCAGACCTACAGATGTTATTAAGTTCTTTATTGTCGACTACGCCACCCGTTGTGTTGCGGTCACTGTGGCCGCCGCTGCAGCAGGGTCCGCTGAGGCTGATGGTGTTGGTGCAGCTTGATAGGATAACCCCCAACGGGAGGGGTATAGCCTCAGGGGGATCAGGTGCAGAGGATGGGGGTTGTGGTGGTGCAGTGTAGACGGCAATCAGAGACAGAGTCAGGTTATGCAGTTTAGGGTATTTACTCACTGCTGATGTTCCGGTCACTCCAGCTTCTAGTGACCACCCGAGCCGTGCTGCGTCCACCAGGTCCTGGACTCGGCCAACCCCCAAGTAAGTCCGGAGCGTGACCCTGAGCTCTCCTTCTGTCCTTTCCTCTGGCCGTCCCCACCAGTGATCCACCTAGGTCCAGCTCCCTCGGGCCTTCTGTTGGGAGGCCCTTGGCCTTGGGTTCCCTGACCCTCCACGTGGTATGCCTTCGGGGTGGATGTGGTGGGTGGCCGTGGCAGATGCTGCCCACGGCCTCCGGTCTCTGGCTAGGGTGTGCTTCTGCCCCCACCAGTTTGGGATCCGGTACCCTGTGCCGACTCTTCACCCGGGGATTTAATTTGGGTTCTTGGAGTCCTCTTTTCTGTTTCCCCCTCTGGGTCTTTCCTTCTCTTTCTCCTCTCTCACTCTGGGTCTCTCTTCTCCTCTGCTCGCTGACTTGTTCTCTGCAACTGACCCTGTTCTTAGTTGGTGCCCACCTTATATATCCCTCTATGTGTGAGCTCAGGTGACCAGCACCCAATGAGCTCCTAACTTTACCCAGGCTGCTCCCCCTATCTGCCCCTACACTACTTGGGATATTCCACCCCCCTCCCACTCCAGCCAAGGACAGACTCGGTCGTACCTGCACATTTCTAAGTGGGAGTACCGTTGGTCTGCCCTCCGGAAATGGGATGTGTGTAGTGCATGCAGCCTACCGAGCTCAGTTCCACACTCCTTCCTTACCCGGGAGTGGAATATCACACCTCTGGCTGAGGTGCAATACCCCTGTAGCAGCCGAATCCTCAGGGTGCTACATTCCCCCCTGGTAAATCACAGCACGTCCTCGGGCTGCAAAAGATAAAACCACAAAAACATACAATTTTTTTTTTCATAAACATCAACATATAAAACATCATATAAATTAGCAGCATCAATAGAACTTTTTATATAAAACATTCTCGTCGTCTCTCCTCCTCCTCCGGTCACTGGGCAACTGTTGACCGGGCAAAGTGCGACAGTTCCTTTTCTTAAGGTGGTTTGACAGTAAAACCAGTAGGGGGCGCTTTAGGAAGCGCAACTATGTACAAGGGTAGTTGGCCGCTCTCAGTCCTCGGCCAGGTAAAGGGAAGGGAAAGGAATGGCTGCTCACAGTCCTCAGCCTGTGGGATTAAAGGTAAAACGGGTGAACAGTTCACATCAGCTGGTCCCAACGGGGACTATATTTGCAGTAACAGTTTCTTTGTACCCCTACGGGTAACTATATACAGTCTCCTTCACTACCGTCCTCAACGACGGCGTCCTCCTGCTCTTTTCTTGTAGTCAGCTGTTGCTTTAGACCCGTCCGGGTCTTCTTGCTCCTCCTCCTCACACCGCAACTCCTCCTCCGTCAGGCGATGCACGTGGAGGGCGTAGGGTCCTTTGGCACACTTGTGCCGGGTAAAGGTGACCTCGTCCCCGATATAAAGGTCACGACCTCTGTGCCCCTCCGGCAGATGGGACTCCACGTCTCTGCGCGTGACAAAGACGTCGCCGGGGGTGTTGTGGTCTCGGATGAAGCCCCACCCGTGCTGCATGTTGAACTTGATTACAGTCCCGGTGGTGCGGGGACTGTGCGCTGCACGGGGGTCCCTCCTGGTCCGGCTCTTCTGCTCGGCGCTCCTTATTTGGGCCTGTTGTTCCCGGACCCGCCTCTCTCTCCGCTCCCTCGCAAACTCCTCGAGCTGCTGCCAGCAGTACTCAGCACGCTTCGCTGCAGCTGCCCGGGTTTCTTGAGTGAACCCCATTAGATCTTCTCCGGTGGGGTCCCACTCAAATTGGGTCTCTTCAAGCGGGGGCGAGATCCTTATCACGGGCTTCGGAGCCGGAATCAGGGGTGCACACATGGCCCCAACCCTCCTCTGGTGCTCCAGTTCATAATATTCCTGGGGCCAGATGAAAGGCTGCCCGTCCGGCCACGTGTGCTGGGCAAACAAGTCCTCTCCCAGACGCGGCACCCTTGGTTTTACGGGCGCGGGCGCGGTGATGGTGGCGCCCGGGTTGCCCAGGCCTTGCGGCCAGGCCTGGGGCACCTGGAAGGTGAAGGGCACCGTTAGGACGGCGGCGCCCTGGGCTACCTGGCCTTGCGGCCAGGCCGGAGGCTCCGCGGAGGTAGGGGGCGCTGTTGGTGATGCGACGCCCGGGAATTCTAGGCCCTGCGACCAGGCTGGTGTTGCTTCCTGTTTTGCCACGCTCGGGGTCGTTGCGCATGGCGTCACAGGGGTCGCGGCGGCGGCTTCCGGTTGGGGCCTAGTCTGCGTCGGTGACATGGCGTTTTCGGGCACAGCAGGGGGACTTTCGGGCTCTGCGACGGGGAGCTGGGGCAGGTAAGCGGTTTCCCGGTTTGGGGTATAGACGTCCCCTTTACCTGCCTCCATGCGTTCGGCTCCCTTCTCGACGCCGTCTCCGGCCTTGGGTCCTCCCGCGCCATCCTCAGAGGCGGTCTGTCTCCTCATCTTGGCTGGCGTGCTCCGGGTCTTGGTTTGCTGGGCCATCTCTCGGCTCCACTCCGCCAATGTCTCTCGCTGTACCCGGGCCATCCTCCGTGCGAGGCCCTCCAGGGCAGTCTGTGCACACTCCCGGTCTCGGGGGAGCTGTGCGAGGACCTCCACTAGGCCTAGTGGGGTCGTAGTTTCCAGCAGGCTCCTGACCAACGGGTCGGTGCTGCTCTGCTCTTCTTCCAGCAGGCTCCTGGCCAGCGGGCCGGTGCTGCTCTGCTCTCCTTCCTCAGTCTCTAGCAGGCTCCTGGCCAGTGGGCCGGTGCTGCTCTGCTTTCTCGCCATCTCCGGGTAAGCTCCTCCGCTACTCTTCTCCAGGCTTCTTGCCTCCGGGTGCGCTCGCTCCAGACTGCTCCAGGCGGCACCCATCTTCGTTCTTTTCTTTCGTCTCCTCCCACTTCGAGGGCGGTCCCGGGGCAACTCGGTGACCATCAGCTCCAGGGGCAGTTCTTTCACGCTGACAGACACCTCTAGCATCACAGTCTCTGTTGGTGGGGGCGGTTTCCACTTTTGGCGCCATTTTCGGTCCCGGCCCACGATGGGAGGTGGCCTCTTACCATCTTCTGGCACGCCCATAATGGCGTCCGCTCTTCCAAGGCGGGAAATTTTCGGAAATGGCGGGAATCGCTTCCCAGTGGCGGGAAACTCTGCAGATGGCGGGAAAAAGCTGGAAATGGCGGACAACCGGCGGGAATCGACTGGTGATGGGGTCCGATGGCGGGGACCCTCCGGAACCGGCAGGAGACTTCTTTCTGAGGTAAACTTGTACTTTTCTTCAGGCACGCAGTACCCGGTTGTTGCGGGCACGTAATCCTGCCGACTACGCCAAAGTTGACGCGCCCCCTGGGACATATTCCTTTCTTTCAGGGGAATACCCGGAGCCGGATCAGATGGGGGTTGTAGTCTCCGAGTGGCTGTGACCCGGTCCGTGCCCAGGGTGTCAAACTCAGTTGTATGTGGCAGTCCTACAGATGTTATTAAGTTCTTTATTGTCGACTACGCCACCCGTTGTGTTGCGGTCACTGTGGCCGCCGCTGCAGCAGGGTCCGCTGAGGCTGATGGTGTTGGTGCAGCTTGATAGGATAACCCCCAACGGGAGGGGTATAGCCTCAGGGGGATCAGGTGCAGAGGATGGGGGTTGTGGTGGTGCAGTGTAGACGGCAATCAGAGACAGAGTCGGGTTATGCAGTTTAGGGTATTTACTCACTGCTGATGTTCCGGTCACTCCAGCTTCTAGTGACCACCCGAGCCGTGCTGCGTCCACCAGGTCCTGGACTCGGCCAACCCCCAAGTAAGTCCGGAGCGTGACCCTGAGCTCTCCTTCTGTCCTTTCCTCTGGCCATCCCCACCAGTGATCCACCTAGGTCCAGCTCCCTCGGGCCTTCTGTTGGGAGGCCCTTGGCCTTGGGTTCCCTGACCCTCCACGTGGTATGCCTTCGGGGTGGATGTGGTGGGTGGCCGTGGCAGATGCTGCCCACGGCCTCCGGTCTCTGGCTAGGGTGTGCTTCTGCCCCCACCAGTTTGGGATCCGGTACCCTGTGCCGACTCTTCACCCGGGGATTTAATTTGGGTTCTTGGAGTCCTCTTTTCTGTTTCCCCCTCTGGGTCTTTCCTTCTCTTTCTCCTCTCTCACTCTGGGTCTCTCTTCTCCTCTGCTCGCTGACTTGTTCTCTGCAACTGACCCTGTTCTTAGTTGGTGCCCACCTTATATATCCCTCTATGTGTGAGCTCAGGTGACCAGCACCCAATGAGCTCCTAACTTTACCCAGGCTGCTCCCCCTATCTGCCCCTACACTACTTGGGATATTCCACCCCCCTCCCACTCCAGCCAAGGACAGACTCGGTCGTACCTGCACATTTCTAAGTGGGAGTACCGTTGGTCTGCCCTCCGGAAATGGGATGTGTGTAGTGCATGCAGCCTACCGAGCTCAGTTCCACACTCCTTCCTTACCCGGGAGTGGAATATCACACCTCTGGCTGAGGTGCAATACCCCTGTAGCAGCCGAATCCTCAGGGTGCTACACAAGTATGCAGCCAGCCACCCACCCACCCACAGGCCGCAACACTAAACTGACAGATTTCTGGGCAGCTCTTTGCACTTGAAATATGGCCTTTTAAGCTTGTGGAGGTGGAAGCTTTTCACAACCTCATGCAGGCGGCGGCCGGGTGTCCATACTCGGTCCCCAGCCGCCAGTATTTTTCCCGGTATCGCCTTCGCCTTCCACAAGCACGGGTCCCACAACATTACCCATGCCCTACCCAGTGCACTTACTAAGAAGGACTGCCTAACCACAAACACGTGGACAGGTGAATGTGGCCAGGGACGGTACGGAGCCAGTCCACAACTTTTTTTGATAAGAGTTGTATTTAGCTCAGTGAAAGGACTGGCATAGAGGGAAACCGTATCTACCCTGAGTGTCATTTCTCCCAGGAAGCCCTCTAAAGCTGCTTGCACTTGAAATGTGGCCTGAACATTACTGCTGGTACTTTTCTGTGGCAATTTTCTTGCCTCCTACCAGCCTGGAATATTTCCAGCAAACTATGGTACAACACCATGGTATTAGCACTGCCCCCAGTACCAGTAGCGAAGCCATCCTCAATTTCCTTCTCTGGAATTTTATTTGGTAGACTGAGTGGCTGCCAAAATAAATTTTCTCACAAAGGAGCTGATGATAGAGTGGCAGTAGGTTCAAGTTTCTCCAGCCTGTTAGATATTAGAGGGTGAACGGCAGCACATTGGATCAGTGGTTAGCACTGAAGTCTTGCAGCACTGGGATCCTGGGTTCAAATCCCAGCAAGGACAACATCTGCAAGAAATTTGTATGTTCTCCCACAGGGTTGGACAGTCCCACCAGAGAATTCTCTGGTGTGCCTTGGCTTCTACCTCAGGAGAGTTCATGATAGCGCTAACTTTGCAGCTGCTATGGGGCTCTTGAGCGGGTGAGAAAGGTTAGCCCTCAGAAACAAATCCTCTGGTGGGCAGAATGTTTTTCAATCTGAAACAGCTTCTCAGTGGGAGTTGTATTTCACAGCATGCCATATTCTTTAGCTCTGTGAAAGGACTGGCATATAGGGAAACCTTATTTACCCCGGTTGTCATTTCTCCGTCACCAGGTTCCGCCCATTGTAACACACGACCATGCCTGGCTGTATGTTCAGCGGTGAGAGCCACAGATCAAGCTGCTGTGTTACAGCTTTCAACAACTATGCAGCGCTGGGCGGTTTGTTAATTAAGCATTAAGCATGTTATCTTCAGCACAGCCTGCTGCTGTTTGGCCAAGGCAGTGCAGCAGTGCTGTCAGCTTGTGACTGATGTGGTCATTTCGGAGATGGAGGAGGAGGTGCATGAGCTGAACAATGTGATTACATTGAGGTTAAATTGGTGATGCTATTTTTTATACTAAAGAAAGATCCTATTGTTATGTTTTTTTATGTTATTTTTTATGACAAATGCATTCACCGGGAAAAGTCATTTTAACATTTTACAACCTAATCTGGCAATGTGGTGTCATCAGACACATCCTGTTTTATTTATGATGGAGGGACTCTGAAAGTCATAAAGCCTATTTTTATAGGAACATCAGACGGCCCTTACTATTCTTAAAAGGCCAGCAGTCGGCCCTAGCTATTGTTAGAGAGCCATCAGAGGGCTATGCTTTGTTGTTCCCATTATTAACAAGTGGGTCTCCTATACTGTTATTGCGCATCCAGTGACTGCAAGGGTTGTCAAAAATTTGGACGCAACCTAATACCCCTTTGAAGAGACATAGAGGAGGGTCTCAGTAAAAAAAATGTTCCCATTATAAAGGAGCGGGTCTTCTATAGTGGTAATGCCCATGCTGTGACTGCAAGGGTGGCCAAAATTTTTGAATAAAACACTAACAATTTAAAGACACAAAGAGCATGGCCACAGTAACAAGGTACGACATGTTCCCGTTAGAAAGGAGAGGGTCTGCTATACAGTTATAGGGTATGCAGTGAATCCAACGGCTGACAAATTTTAGGAAAAACCCCACTAAGAATTTAAGGACACACAGAGCAGGGCCACATTAACAAGGTACGACATGTTCCCATTAGAAAGGAGAGGGTCTGCTATACAGTTATAGGGTATGCAGTGAGTCCACCGGCTGATCAAGTTTAGGAAAAAACCCACTAAGAATTTAAAGACACATAGACCAGGCCACAGTAATGACAAATTCCCATTAGAAAGGAGAGAGTCTCCCATAGTGTTGGACTATGCAGTGACTGCAAGAGCTGCCAAAAATTTGGAGGCACTTCAATGGCCCTTGGAAGAGACGTGGAGGAGCGCATCATAAAAAATTGTTACCATTAGAAAGGAGTGGGCCTCCTATACTTGTAATGCCATGCACTAAGTGTATGGGCTGACAAACATTTACTCCTGGGGGGTATACATGAACATACTGTATAAAAAAATTTTTTTACGGGCATCATAAAAATGTAGCGCCCCGAGGGCTCGACCGCTACAGGGGTATTGCACCTCTGCCAGAGGTGTGATATTCCACTCCTGGGTAAGGATGGAGTATGGACCAGGGTTCAGTTAGCTGCATACAGCACACTCACCCCATTTCCGAGGGACAGCTCAACGGTGCTCCCATTAGACAGAAATGCAGGCACGACAGACCATGTCCCTGGCTGGAGTGGGGAGGGGGTAGGAATACCCAGTGATGTAGGAGCAGATAGGGGTTGGTTCCTGAGCGTAGATAGGAGCCCATTGTTTGCTGGTCACCTGGGCTCATGTTCTAGAGGGAGGTATAAAAGGTAGGCACCATCTTAGAACAGTGTTCAGTCAGAGAGAAGAAGTGACAGAGTGGGGGCCTCTGCAAGGGGCTCTTCTCCGTAGGCGGGCCTAGCCTCTGAGGCCCAGCCAGCACAGAGAGAAGAGAAGAAGAGAAGTTCAGTGAGTGGAGTAAGAGAAGGAGTTCAGCCAGAGAGGGCTGACAGGGAGCTGTGGCTCAGTCTGGGCCCAGCTCCACGAGGCAGGCCTAGGGTGAAGGCCAGGAACAGAAAGGAACAAGAACAGAAAGGAACAAGAACAGAAAGGAACAGAAGAGAAAGAGAAAGAGAGAAACAGAAGGGCTCAGGAACAAGACGGCAGAAGGGACCCTAAGAACCAACGAGAATACAGGGTGAAGGGTCAGGCAGATTAAGGGTACCGGATCCCAAGTTGGTGGAGGAGAAACAGCCCTCAGCCAAAGACCGGAGGTCGTGATCATTTATTGGTGCGACACCTCATCAAACCTGCTAGGAAGGCACCATATAGGACAGCGGGGAACGGGAACCACATTTACCAGCACAAGTCTGCGGCAGCTGGACAAAAGTGGGTCACTGGTGAGGCAGGCCAGAGAAAGGATTGAAGGGGTCCTGTGTCATGCTCCTGAACTGCCTGGGGTTGACCGAGCCCCTCACCTGGTGGACGCAGCACGGCTCGGGCGGTCATTGCTGACAGAAGTGACCCGGAGTACATGAACTGTGAGTAAAAGACATTGGACTGCAGTACGTTGTCTGTGTACTCTTTCGCTCCTCCAGCACTAACGGCACTGGGACTCTCTGCACCATCACCCCCACCATCCACTACACTGCCCTGGGGCTGCACTCTTCCCGTGGGGAGTCACACTACCTCAGCTGCATACATCATCAGCCCCAGCGATCTGCCTTGCAGCGGCGGTTCATAATAACCGCAATCCACGGGTGGCGCAGTCGGACATCACTTAGGACGGCTAAAGGACTACCACTGGTCTGACCACCCTGAGCCACGGAAGCGGGTCGCCACTACTACCCCCACCGTCTCCCTATTGCCCGGCTCCGAGTGCCCCACGGCCCAGGGGCGAGTCAAACACCCTTAAAAAAAATTATGTGGGTGTTGCATCATGGACCACGGTCACCCTGGTGATATGGTGGTGGAGGATGAGGAGAAGGAGGAGGACAAGAGCAAATAGCCAAAATCAGGAAGCGTATACCCATGTGTGGGTGTGAAAAGGTGCATGGGAATACACCTCCCAAGAAAAGACACTGGATTTGAGTTTATGTTACGCTGCTATCATTCGGTGGTGTTGAGAAGTCTGGCCCAATCCAGCCCTTGTTCATTTTTATAAGAGTCAGCCTGTCAGCATTTTCAGTTGACAGGAGGATGCGCTTATCAGTTATAATTCCACCAGCGGCACTAAAAACCCGATCTGATAAAACGCTGGCGGCAGGGTAGGCCAGGACCTCCAAGGCATAGAGAGCCAGTTCATTCCACATATCTAGCTTGGATACCCAATATTTATAAGGCACAGAGGAATCACGGAGGACGTTGGTACGGTACGGCAAGGTACTCCCTCAGCATCTTCCCAAACTTTGCACTCCTTGTGAGAGTACCCTGCGCCTCAGGGCCTGTGCGATGGGAGGGTCTGAGAAAACTCTCCCAGAACTTTGACAGTGTTCCCCTGCCTCTGCTGGATTGAAGTTGTGTCTCTCTCGCCTGTACTCCTTGGTTGTCGAACGAAGTGTGCCCTCTGCCTCCAGCGTTTTCAGATGGGAATTTTTTTAATAGGTCCGCAACAAGGGCCTTCTGGTACTGCCTCATTTTTGTACACCTGTCCGCCTCAGGAATAAGAGATATAAAGTTCTCCTTGTAGAGTGGGTCTAGAAGTGTCACCAACCAGTAATGACCTAAAATTTTGAGAATGCGAGGGTCATGGGAAAGGCAGCATAACATAAACTCAGCCATGCGTGCCAGACTACTAACAGGCAAGACTTCCGTGTCCTCACCAAGAGGATGACTGACCATGCTCTCCTCCTCCTCCTCTCTGTCCTCTGGCCATCCACGCTGAACAGACGGTATGACAGCTGTGCAGATAGCACCGTCTATAGTGCATGAAACTAGTTCCTGTCCTTCCTCCTCCTCCTCTTCCTCATTGTCACCCAATCCACGTTGGGATGAGATGAGGCTTGGCTGTGTGTAATCACCCTGTATGGTTAATTGCTCCATCTTATCATGCTTCGCCTGCAATGCATCATCTTTGATTGTGAGCAGAGAGCGTTTCAGAAGACAGAGAAGCGGGATGGTGACGCTAATTATGGCGTCATCGCCGCTCACCATCTTGGTGGAGTCCTCAAAGTTTTGGAGGATGGTACATATGTCTGACATCCACGTCCACTACTGAGGTCTTATGTGTGGAGTCTGAACTGAATACCGATAGCCTTTTTGATGCTGGTACTCAACAACTGCCCTCTTCTGCTCACAAATCCTTCCCAACATCTGCAATGTAGAGTTCCAACGTGTGGGGACATCACACACCAGTCTGTGAGCCAGAAGCTGCAAACGCTGCTGAAACACTGCAAGGGCAGCGGAAGCTGTAGCTGACTTTCTAAAATGGGCACACAGGCGGCATACTTTAACAAGCAGATCCGGCAGCTCCGGGTAGGATTTGAGTAACCGCTGAACCACGAGGTTAAGCACATGGGCCAGGCATGGTACGTGTGTGAGCTCGCCTCGCCTCTGAGCCGCCACCAGGTTCCAGCCATTGTCACACGCGACCATGCCTGGCTGTAGGTTCAGCGGTTTGAGCCACAGATCTGCCTGCTCTTTCAGAGCTGTCCATAACTCTTCAGCATTGTGTGTTTTTTCACCTAAGCATATTAGCTTCAGCACAGCCTGTTGCCGCTTGGCCGAGGCAGTGCTGCAGTGCTTCCAGCTTGTGACTGATGTGGTCATTTCGGAGATGGAGGCTGAGGAGGAGGAGCAGGCTGAGGAGCATGAGGTTCAGGAGCTGTAGACCGTGGGGGCAACCCTGATTGACCTAGGGCCTGCAATCCTTGGCGTCGGGAGGACGTGTTCCGTCCCAAGGTCCGACTGGGTCCCGGCTTCCACTATGTTAACCCAGTGTGCCATCAGCGAGATGTACCGTCCCTGCCCACAAGCACTTGTCCACGTGTCCGTGTTTAGGTGGACTTTACCGGTAACTGCGTTGTTGAGGGCACGGCTAATGTTTTGGGACACTTGCTTGTGTAATGTGGGGACGGCACACTGGGAGAAATAGTGGCGGCTGGGGACAGAGTACCGAGGGACGGCCGCCGCCATCAGGTTGCGGAATGCTTCTGTTTCCACAAGCCTAAAAGGCAACATTTCGAGCCAAGCAGTCGTGAATTGTGAGAATTTAGTAGTGTGGCCTGTGGGACGTTGGCTGCATATTTGCGCTTGCATTCCAAGGACTGGAGTATGAACAACTGAACGCTGCGCTGGGACAAGGACATGGACGTGCTTCCTGATGCTGCTACTTGAGAGTGTGCAATGACAGGAGCAGGGCAGGAGGCATCTTTGTACTATGGACAGGGGATTGACTTGCATGCACAACAGCAGAAGAAGCAATGGTGCCACCTGTAGACACTGTTCCTGGACCCTGGTGTTCGGCCCACAAAGTCGAGTGCTTTGCTGCCATGTGCCTCATCATGCTGGTGGTGGTCAGGCTGGTCGTTTTGCCACCCCTGCTGATGCTGGTCTGGCTCGTGATGCAAATGGCCTTTTTGGAGTTATCGGCAGAGTCTTTAAAAAACAACCAGACTCGGGAAGACCTAACAGTTGTAGTGGCAACTTCCTTCATGTTGGTGTTACGGGAAATGGTAGCCTGCCTTCTGTCTGCGGCCACCACACTGCTTCTTCCTGCCTGTTGGGGTGCTCTGCCTCCCTCCCCCTGTGTGCTGCTGTCCTTGCTCTGCATGTCCTCCTGCCAGGTTGGGTCAGTTACTATATCATCCACCACCTCGTCTCCCACTTCTGCACCCTGGTACTATTCCTGACTTTCTGTCAATTGTGTCTCATCATCGTCCACCTCTTATGACAGTTTCCCACCGTCGCCTTCGTGTGACCGTGGCTGCTCAAATATTTGGGCATCGCTACACGTGATCTCCTCTTGCCCCGCTTCAAGTGGACCGGGCGAGAGGCCCGAATCTATAAATGGAAAAGTGAACAGCTCTTCAGATTGTCCAAGTGTGGGATCAATTGTCTCTGGGTACTCGGCATGGTGGGAGGAAGGAGGATCAGGGTGAGGAATATGAGGTCCAGACTCATGGCTACTGAGACTTGACCGTGTGGAAGACAGGGTGGTGGTGGTGGTGGTGGCTAAGTGACTGGAAGCATTATCCGCTATCCAACCAACAACCTTTTGACACTGATCTGGGTTCAATAGTGGTGTGCTGCGGTCCCCTAGAAATTGGGACAGGAAGGTCAGGCGAGAAGATGTGGGTGTTTGTTGTGGCACAATTTCGGCTTGCCCACGGCCTTGTACTCGGCCTCTGCATGCACCATTACCATCACGTCCAGTTCCCCGTCCCTTGCCACGTGCCTTGCCCATTTTAAATGGAGGATAGTATCTTCCACGCTCACTACAAATGATTGAGTTTGAAGCGAAGTTATATGTGATCGGTGTGATGGAGAAAACAGAGTTTTAAATACCTGGCCTGTAGGTAAGTAGTGTGAACAGCAAACTGCTGTGAATTGCTTCACTGACACACTGAAAAAATGGAGGCCAGAAATGGCAGTATTTTCTGACAACGTATATGTGATCTGTGTGACGGAGAAAACACAGTTTTAAATAGCTGGATTTCTAGCGCTCTAATATGGAAAGGACCTGGCTGTATTCTGCAGTGCCAACAAGCAAATGGTGCAGAAAAACGTTGTTCTCTGGATTGCTTTATAAGCAAATAATGAGGATTAAGATCCAAAGAAAAGTATTCCTCGCCCCTGAGACCTGGGCCTTTGTATAGAAATATCTAACAGCAGCAGAAGGCAGATTTGGAATGGAGCCTCTTGTGCTATATGCACTGCAGTCTGCTATATACACTGCCTGCCTGCCTATTTACACTGCCTGCCTGATATATCTGCAGATGGATTAGTCCTCAGAAGGACTGTTTGTTGAGATGTATATGTGTAATGTGCGGTTTTTCTCACTACACTACCTAATGCACGATCAAATCTCTCCCTAACGCAGCATCAGCTCTCCCTACACTGTCTGATCCAGAGTGACTGTGATGAGCATGGCGGCGCCAGGTCAGATATAGACCTGATGACGCTGTGCGGCCAGCCAATCACTGTAATGCCCACAACCAACATGGCTATGGCATTACAGTGCATGGCAGGCAATCCCTGCATGTTCATTGGCTCTGTAAAGAGCACCAAACATGCAGGGATGGGTCCCGACTTCCCGCCCGACCAACCCGGAAATACTCGGTGAGCGCAGAGCATCTCGAGCAGTGAGATACTCGGGCGAGCACCGAGCAGTAGCGAGCATGCTCGCTCATCACTAGTTGTCATTAAGATTTAAAAAGAGAAAACACAGAAATATGACAGTAAATGGCTTCACCCAACCAATAACCATGAGTGGAGAAAAAGTGTTTTTGTTATCATTCATTTTTTCTGAAACAAGGCCAAGAAAGGAAAAATTCTGCCGGGGTATGTAAACTTTTGAGCAGAACTGTATATGCGCCAGCCCCAGTGTCTCCTATTCTATATACTCCAGCCCCAGTGTCTCCTATTCTATATACTCCAGCTTCTTCTGTGATGTATATGCTCTAGCCCCAATGTATCCTGTGATGAATATACGCCAGCCCCAGTGTCTCCTATTCTATATACTCCAGCCCCAGTGTCTCCTATTCTATATACTCCAGCGTCTTCTGTGATGTATATGCTCTAGCCCCAATGTATCCTGTGATGAATATACGCCAGCCCCAGTGTCTCCTATTCTATATACTCCAGCCCCAGTGTCTCCTATTCTATATACTCCAGCTTCTTCTGTGATGTATATGCTCTAGCCCCAATGTATCCTGTGATGAATATACGCCAGCCCCAGTGTCTCCTATTCTATATACTCCAGCCCCAGTGTCTCCTATTCTATATACTCCAGCTTCTTCTGTGATGTATATGCTCTAGCCCCAATGTATCCTGTGATGAATATACGCCAGCCCCAGTGTCTCCTATTCTATATACTCCAGCTCCAGTGTCTTCTGTGACGTAGCTAATGTAGCCCTAATATCTCTTATGCAGAGGCGTCGCATGATAAAGCAGTGGGACACAAGCTCCCTGCCCTATCACTATCTCTTTCATATGCCACAGATCGCCATAGGCCTGCGGTTAACGAGATGTCAGCATCCTCACGCAGGTGGCTCGGTGACATCATTGCATCGCTCTGCTCTGCTGTCCCGCCATGGAAGAGGAGACAGAGGCCGTGATGTAGGGAATCAGGATTAAGTGAGATATTTTTTTAAATGATCGGGCAGTGGAGCCATCCTACTATATATCTGGAGTAGTGGGTCCATCATACTACATATGGAGTAGTGGGGCCATTATACTATATGTATGTGGGGCAGTGGGACCATCATAGTATATACAGGCGCATCTCACTAAATTAGAATATCTTCAAAAAGTTAATTTATTCCATTTCTTCAATATTGTTTCAGTATGCTCCACAATCATGAGGAAGACTGCTGACTTGACAGATGTCCAGAAGGCAGTCATTGACACACTCCACAAGGTCCTAGAGTTCCAATTTTCATTTGGAAATCAAAGTCCCAGAGTCTGGAGGAAGAGTGGAGAGTCCACAATCCAAGCTGCTTGAGGTCTAGTGTGAAGGCTCCACAATCAGTGATGGTTTGGGAGGCCATGTCATCTGCTGGTGTAGGTCCACTGTGTTTTATCAAGACCAAAGTCAGCACAGCCGGCTACCAGGACATTTTACAGCACTTCATGCTTCCCTCTGCCGACAAGCTTTTTGGAGATAGAAATGTCATTCTCCAGCAGGACTTGGCCCCTGTCCACACGGCCAAAAGTACCAATACCTGGTTTACACACAACAGTATCACTGTGCTTGATTGGCAGCAAACTCGCCTGACCTTAACCCCATAGAGAATCTATTATAGAGAATCTATGGGGTATTGTCAAGAGGAAGATGAGAGACACCAGACCCAACAATGCAGATGAGCTGAAAGACAGCTTTTTGTATTGAAGAACTGAAATAAATTAACTTTTTGATGATATTCTAATTTAGTGAGATGCACCTATATATGGAGCAGTGGGACTATCATGCTATATATATGGAGGAGTGGGGGCATCATACTAAATATAGAGCAGTGTGTGTGTGTCACCCCAGGCCTGGATGCCACAAACAATAATCTGTTTCTGAAAGCAGGAGGGAGGTCCCCTGGTTAGGGACAATTAGCATACAGCACCTCCTGTCCCAGGCCAGCAGGGGGAGCTGGCTGCCCCTATAAAAGCTGGAACTGGGGGCAGGGTTAGAGAGAACTGGAAGACCTAGCTCAGGAGTGAGACTAGTCCCAGAGAAGGAGGGACAGTTCAGCTGTAGCTGAGGAGTCCGTGAGGCAGAGGAGAAACTGCAAGCCAGGGACAGAGGCGACGAGAGCCGGTCCTGGCAGAGAACCAATCTACTGGACATTGGGGTCCGAGGCTGTCAGGGTTACAAGCCCAGCAGCAGAGAATCAAGCTGCGAGGGATTTCAGGTCCCTTGGCCTAAGAAGCCTGGAGGCTCCGCCACACAGAGGGACCAGTACATCGAGGAGCAAGCAACAGGTACTCAAGGCCTGAATCGCAAGCCATACAGGAGAGAAGTACACGGCCAGCTCAGGGACGTGGGCTATTACACCACGAAAAGGGGGATAGTCAGAAAGAGCATAGAGAGAACGGTAGGCCTACACACTCACCCTGACCAGTGGGGCTCGCCCGATTGCTCTCAGACACCCAGGCCCATTCCTAACCGGTACTGTTGGGCCATTAATAATATCTACAATAAAGACCCTGAACTGTTTGAAGCGGACTCTGAACTCTTACTATTGCGGCCTGCACTATCACCCCCAACATCCACCTACACTGCCCTGAGGCTACACTCTTCCCATGGGGAGTTATCCTACCCCTGTGCTGCACACCAACACCAGCCTCAGCGGTCTGCCTTGCAGCGGCGGTTATCTCCAACCGCAATCCACGGGTGGCGTAGTCGGACATTCAAAACACTGATAAATAGACTGCCACCATTTGGTCTGACCACCCTGAGCCACGGGATCGGGTTGCCACTACTACCCCCATCAGCACCGTACACTAGAAGGCCCGGTTCCGGGTACCCCACGGCCCAGGGGGGGAGTCAGCTTTGGCGTAGTCGGCAGAATTGTGACCAACCCGCCACAAACGGGTATTGCGTGCCTGGAAAAGACTCTATACATATCTGAGTGAAGTTTCCCGCCATTTGGGGCCATTTCCCGCCAATCGGAGCCGTTTCCCGCCATCGGGCGCCATCTTCGGGACGACGCGCGGGAAGAAGAGGGGCGTGGACGTCCAAAAACGCGTGAGACCTGAAGCCCCGCCCTACGCTGAGACGCTGCTCAAGGTCCTGGATGGAGATCCAGCGGATGCCGACGTCATCACCGAGCAACGCAAGGTCCTCTCCCAGAGCATCGCGAGGGAAGCCGCGGCCTACAGAAGAGGATCGCCAGAAGGTAGGCCACGGTTAATTAGGAGGGAGGAAGATGTCGGACGCGGAGGGACCCTCTACCACCAGCGTAGCCGCTGCAGCTGTGATGCCGTTTTCCATGCCCTATATCCATAGGCGGATTATAATGAGGGCAATCCGGGCGACCGCCCAGGGCCCCGAGCCTGCAGGGGGTCCGCGGCTCCAGGCGGGGTGTCTAATGCCGGATTGCCCTCATTATATGTGCGGGCCGCCGCGGCACATAGCGGTAGCAGTGGCGGGAGGGGGGGGCCTGGACTGCTCCCCCAGCAGCGGCCACCGCTACTTCTTCATCGGCCGGGCCAGCACTGCAGCAGTTAACTTCCCTGTGCTGGCCCGGCCGCGTCACTGCTAGGAGACATGGCCCTGTGCGCGGCTGTGTCTCCTAGCTGTGACGTCACACAGTGCGCCCCGGCCTGCAGTGCTGCACCGGAAAAGAGAGAGAGCAGGCAGGAGGAATTGAGCCGGGGGATGGTGAGTGTGTGTGAGCAGATGTGTGTGTGGGCAGGTGTGTGTGTGTTTGTGGGCAGGTGTCTGTGGGGGCAGGTGTCTGTGTGGGCAGGTGTGTGTGTGTGTGTATATGTGTGTGTGTGTATATGTGTGTGTGTCTGTGTGGGCAGGTGTGTGTGTGTGTGTGTGGGCAGGTGTCTGTGTGGGCAGGTGTGTGTGTGTGTGTGGGCAGGTGTGTGTGTGTGTGGGCAGGTGTGTGTGTGGGCAGGTGTGTGTATATAGGTGTGTGTGTGTGTGTTTGCGGGCAGGTGTCTGTGTGGGCAGATGTGTGTGTGGGCAGGTGTGTGTGTGTGTGTGGGCAGGTGTGTGTGTGTGTGGGCAGGTGTGTGTGTGTGGGCAGGTGTGTGTGTGTGTGGGCAGGTGTTGGTGTGTGTGTGTGGACAGGTGTGTATGTGTGGGCAGGTGTGTGTGTGGGGGCAGGTGTGTTTGTGTGTGGGCAGGTGTGTTTGTGTGTGGGCAGGTGTGTGTGTGTGTGGGCAGGTGTGTGTGTGTGTCTGTGTGGGCAGATGTGTGTGTGGGCAGGTGTGTGTGTGTGGGCAGGTGTGTGTGTGTCTGTGTGGGCAGGTGTGTGTGTGTGTCTGTGTGGGCAGGTGTGTGTGTGTATATGTGTGTGTGTGTGTGTGTGTGGGCAGGTTAGAAATTCTTGCCCTGTTGAACACTACACCTGACTTGAGCCCACCACCTCTTGGTTGTCCAATGTTCTTGCTTCTCTAGGGCTCTTCTCAGATATTCATTATACCAGCTCCCCAGAATACCAAAGTTAGGGTGGGTGACCGCGAGCCCTGGTGGTGGTCATAACTGCGGCCACCCAGGGGCAATACTCCATAACAACAATCCCCTGAGGTGGTGTAGGATGTAAGGACCTATTCACACTACATTCAGCGCTGCATTCAGGTCTTTACACAAGGCTTACAACTGAATCCCTGAAATTCAGGATTGTGCTGTCTGAAATGAGACATCTGAAAGCAGAGAAAATGGAGCCTAAAGATTCAGACTTTAGCCTCGGTTTGCCTTTGTTCAAATCAATGGCTATGTCAAGGCACATCTGAATGCCATTTTTCAGGGATTTAGATAGAAGCCTGGAAAGAGGAGATGAATGCATTGCAAAATTCAGTGTGAATAGGCCCTTATATCTGGAGTCTTGATATTGATGCCACAAGCATTTTACTTGTTTTTAACTTAAAAAAAAAATACACACACACAAATTATATACACACACACACACACACTATACATACACACACAGTATACATACACACACATTATACACACACACACACACACTATACATACACACACACAGATGTGTATGTGGGCAGGTGTGTGTGTGTGGGCAGGTGTGTGTGTGGGCAGGTGTGTGTGTGTGTGATGTCTGTCTGTTTGTGTGTGTGTGTGTGTGTGTGTGTGGGCAGATGTCATTGTGTGATGCCTGTTTGTATGTATTTTTGTGTTTCAAATGTGTTTATGCGTGTCTGTATATGTTTGTGTGTGTGTATGACTGCATGCGGCCTCCTGCTGAGTATAGTTGGCGCCGTGCGGCCTCCTGATGTCTCTGGGGGGGCTCCGTGCAGCCTCCCGCTGTGTATAGATGGCTACGTGCGGCCCCTCGCTGTTTATAGACGGCGCCGTGCGCCCCCCCGCTGTGTATAGATGGCTACGTGCGCCCCCCGCTGTGTATAGATGGCTACGTGCGGCCCCCCGCTGAGTAATGATGTCGCCGTGCGGCCTCCTGCTGTGTATAGATCGCTACGTGCGGTCTCCCGCTGAGTATAGATGGCGCTGTGCGGCCTCCTGCTGTCTCTGGGGGGAGCGCCGTGCGGCATCTATACTCAGCAGGAGGCCGACCGTAGCCAGCTATACACGTATACTCAGCAGGAGGCCGCACGTAGCCATCTATACGGTGCCATCTATACACAGCGGGAGGCCGCACGGCGCCATCTATACACAGTGGGAGGTCGCACGGCGCCATCTATACACAGCGGGAGGCCGCACGGAGCCATCTATACACAGCGGGAGTCTCAGTGTTTTGCAAGAGCAGTCAATAAATTCTGCTTGACTAATTCTGAGCACCATAAAGTCTGGTTCGCTTCTAACCTGCTGTCTTCATTTTCAGCTTGCTGAATTCTAACTCATTTACTGTCATTCGAGACGATGCCTTTGCTGGTCTCTTTCACCTTGAATACCTGTAAGTGTTCCACTTAATGTCATATTTTTGATTCTGTTCTTCTTCATCTTTTGGCATGTGCAATTGTATGAGCAAGTATTCATATGAATTTATGACCTACTTAAACCTTGGAGGACCTTAAATTTTATTCAATCAAGTTTTTTTCCAGTTTAAAACTATGGGACATATATGTGCCTTGGTCCTCAAAGGGTTTTTAAAGGGGCTGCAAACATAAATATGAAAAAAATAATTCAATTAGTGCTTTTTGTGTTTATTTAATTTTTATTTGAAGTCCATTTTTTTATATACCTTGAAATTAAGCTCTACCCCATGGAATGAAGCCCTACCTACATGACATCTGAGAGCTACATGGATCCCGCTTGTGAGGTGCCTGTCCGTCACTACTATTCAGTTTTAGGGTCCACTCACTAAGCCATATATTCTCTCATGCAAGAGAATAGGGCCAATTAAGCTAATGACACTCGGCTCAAACTCTGTCAGAGCTTCAACTGAGTGTGATCCGATTCTCTCGCAGCACAGATATGGAGAAGATGGAGAACTTACTTTCTCCATAGTCTCTGTGAGTGTTCATCGGACTGCACTTGGATGACATCCGAGTGCAGTCCAATGTTTTACGTGCACCCATAGACTTGTATGGGTGCACATGGTCCGAATATCGAATGAGATTATTTTCTCATGCCAATAATCGCACTGTCCCATAGTATAACATAGAGCCGAGTCCTATCCGATAAAACATCACATAGCATTCGGCCGTGTTATACGACAGTGTGAGCGAGCCCTTAGAGTCAAGGAATATTTACATGCAGATGATGATATTACTCTCCAAGTGTATATTTTTTTAGGCGAGTTCATAGTAAATGCTTTGCATTTTTGACATGTGATCAACTAAAGAGCAAGAAAGATTTAGGACCTCCCCTATAGAGAAACGAAAAATAGTTTGGAGGACTTGCATGTCCTTTTTATTTATTATGAGAAAATCATAAAAGATCCAGTTTTTTAACCATGCTGTGACTTTCTGCTGAGGGAGAGGGAGAGAGCTGCCCTATTCAGAGTCTGTAATAAGACCTGCTGACAAAAGTGTTGAAGATACAGTCTAATGTGAATTAACAATGAAAAAAAGTTAATTTAACAAATGGCTTGTATTTTTTTAATACAAACTTTTTTGTCTTTACAGCTCTTTTAAAGGGAATCTGTCATCAGGTTTTTGCCACCTAATCTGAGAGCAGCATAATGTAGGGTTAGAGGCACTGATTCCAGTAATGTGTCACTTACTGGGCTGTTTAGTGTTGTTTTGATAAAATCATTGATTTGTCAGAAGGTAATTATCACTAGATGACTAGTAAGTTCTGTAGGACCCCACCCCCATCACTGATCAGTAGATTTCTGTGTACAATGAGCATGGGCAGAAAGCTGCCAATCAGTGGTGTGGGTGGGGCTATACAGAGCGCAGCATTCAGAGAGCTGCTAGATCTGCAGCAGATAAAACTGTGATTTTCTCAAAATGGCAACAAGCAGCTGAAAAAGTGACACATCGCTGGAATCAGGGTATCTGCCCCAATATTGTGCTGCTCTCAGATGAGGTAGCACAATTAATATTATGCCAAATTAATTTCCCATGAACTATCACATGATCTATCACAGGGGATCATGTGACATGTCACGTGATAAATCAGGTGTGTGGAGGGGGCCCGCGCCTTCTAAACTGCCCGGGGCCCTTGCTACTCTTAATCCACCCCTGCCTATATCCCCGGAGCGGCCTGGCTGCCCCTGTATGCCGGCGAGTCGCATACCTTGGGCGACTTTAAAGAAAGGCTGTATAGCCTGTTCAAAGTTTATCCCCTGACAGAAGAACAGAAAGTAAGCATACTGATAGGGCAGTTAACTGGTGCGGCCCAGCGGGAGGTAAAGTCTTGGACAGCTGAGGAGAAAAGGACTGTAAGGGGGGTTCTGACCCGTCTACGGGACACCTTTGATACCCGTACCTCAGCAGAAATCAAAATGCGGTTCTATGGATGTAAGCAGCGAGCTCAAGATAGCATCCGAGATTATGCCCTAAATTTACAGGAAGCCTTGGGGGCAATTAAGCAAGCTGACCCTGGCAGCGTGCAGGATACAGATAAACTATTGACTGACCAGTTCATAGAAGGTCTGCTGTCCAGCGCCCACAGAACCCAGCTGCGCCTCATGGCCCTACAGAACCCCGATTTGACTTTTGCACAGTTCAACGATAGGGCCATCCGGGTGCTCCGAGAACCTGCACCGGGTGGCGCTGTAGCTTCCCGGCGCCCTGCCATCCCTTACCACCAGGGGGCGGCACCCTATCCCGCAGACCTTGTGGGGGCTGATGCGCAGGCCCTAAATCCATCCCCGCCTGCAAACCTGCACCATCAGGTCCAAGAACTAACAAAGAGTGTTGCTGCATTGTCCAGGACCGTACAGTCGTTACAGATGGACCCGTCAGGACCAATCAAGCTGGCTTCCAGTCCGGAGGATGTCCCGTGGCGTCGACGGAGGAGGATCCCGTCGTTCAGAGGGAGGCCCGCCGATCATTACACTGAGGATGGACAGCCGATTTGCCGCCGTTGCAGCCAGCCGGGACACGTAGCCAGGTACTGTACTTTAAATGGGTCCGACCTGGGGCAAAGGGCCAACCCCCAGGTATAAGGTCATCAGGCCCATCTAATTGGCGTGGTAAGTAGGTAGGGGAACGCCCGGTTTTACCCGTAGTGCTGGACGGTATCCCCATGAGTGCACTGCTGGACACCGGGTCCCAAGTGACTACCATCCAATATGTACTTTTCAAGCAGTACTGGAGTGACACTGATATAACTCGTTATCCAGATGATGACTTGAGCATCATCGCCAGCAATGGTCAACCCGTGCCGCAGGTGGGGTTCAGAGAGATGACCATTAAGATTGGTAAAGTTGAACTGCCGGCACAGGGAGTGATCATTGTGGACATTGACCGTCGAGAAAGTCACCCTAAAATAACCTTGGGTACTAATGTGATTGAAAATTGTCTTTCAGAAGCAATTGTAATTTTGCAGCAGGTGGCGATGAATGTGAGCTCCAGCCAGCAGAGGGTCCTCCAGAAGGAGATAAGAGCCCTGATGAGATGGCAACAGGTAGAACTGTCTGGTGGTGAGATCGGTAGCGTGAGGAATGGATGAGCGACCCGTTCCCCATTGCCATGCCCCCCAAAAGTGAAATGATCTGGTGTCGGAATGCAATCGGGTTAAGAGGGAGAGACTACCAAGCCATGGTAGAACCCGTGTACTCAGACAGCAGGCCCACCATTTTGACAGCCCAGGGGGTGGTCGATGTTCGCCATGGAAGGGTGCCCGTCTGGATCTTAAACATTGGGGAAAGGGAAGTACACTTGCCTTGGTACGCTACACTAGCCAAATTGTATACTGTTGAACACAATGCTGTCAGGGCCATGGAACCCTTGCCTCCATCTCCCCAAGCAGAGGGTAATGGTTCCCAGAAACCCAAGGAGGACTGGTGCCAGAAACTCCACGTGGGTGCTGACTCCACTCCCTTGCACCAAAAACAAGGAGTCTACCGGGTGGTTCAAGAGTACGAGAGAATCTTTAGTAAGCACCCGCTAGACTTCGGCAGAGTGAAAGGGGTAGAACACCACATCCCCATGGGGAGCCACCCACCAATAAAAGAAAGATACAGATCTGTACCACCCCGCACACTATCAGAACGCAAAGGGCATGCTGAGAGAAATGAAGGAAGCCGGGGTCATTAGAGACAGTTGTAGCCCCTGGGCAGCCCCCTTGGTTCTGGTTAAAAAGAAAGACTGTACTATGAGAATGTGCGTGGACTATAGAGAAGTCAATCGTATCACCCATAAAGACGCATACCCGTTGCCTAGAATAGAGGAGTCTTTGGTCGCACTAAAATCAGCTAATTTCTTCTCTACTTTGGACCTTACTAGTGGGTACTGGCAGGTTCCTGTGGCAGAGGCTGATAAGGAGAAGACCGCCTTCACCACCCCGATGGGATTAAGTGAATTCAACTATATGCCGTTCGGGCTCTGCAACGCACCCGGGACCTTCCAGAGGCTGATGGAATGCTGTCTAGGGCACCGAAACTTTGAGACGGTCCTACTTTACCTGGACGACGTGATTGTCTATTCGAAGACTTACGAGGACCATCTAAAGCACCTGGCCGAGGTGTTCGATGCCCTGGCAGGCTTTGGCATGAAAGTGAAACCCTCCAAGTGCCATCTGTTAAAGCCGAAGGTACAGTACCTGGGACATGTGGTGAGTGTAGAAGGAGTAGCCCCCGACCCTGACAAAATCACGGCAATAAAGAACTGGCCAAGCCCCTCTAACATAAAAGAAGTGAGGCAGTTCCTCGGGTTGGTAGGCTACTACCAAAGGTTCATCCCCAGGTTCACCAAGATGGCAGCCCCTATGCAGGACCTCCTTATAGGACAATCTAAGACCAGAAGCCAAAAGCCACCCTTCAAGTGAGACAAGCCGGAAGAGGAGTCCTTCCGCCAGCTGAAGATGGCCCTCACGGGGGATGAGATCCTGGCCTACCCTGATTATGGCCAGCCTTTTATCCTCCACACAGACGCCAGTAATGTGGGGCTGGGAGCCGTACTGTCACAGAACCAACAGGGCAGAGAAAGGGTGATCGCGTACGCCAGCCGGAAGCTGAGGCCCACCGAGAGAAACCCGGAGAATTACAGCTCCTTTAAGCTGGAGTCCTTGGCAGTGGTGTGGGACGTAACAGAACGTTTCAAGCATTACCTGGCCTCTGTGAAGTTCACTGTGTACACGGACAACAATCCGTAGACACATCTGGACAATGCGAGACTTGGTGCCCTAGAGCAGCGGTGGATGGCCCGGCTAGCAAACTATGACTTCACCATCAAGTACCGGGCAGGCCGAGACAATGCCAATGCAGATGCCCTATCGAGAATTCCCCACTTGCCTGATGAGGGAGAAGATCCAGACGAGTTGGAGGAAATAGAGCTCCCTGCATTCCACCGGTACGGGGCCACTCAGTACTCCCACCGTGTAAGAGACAAAGACTTGACCACTGTCATGTTCAATCCCTTACCTCACCACGGCTGGGCTGAAACGCAAGATAGTGACCCTGCAATTCGCCTGGTGAAAGACCTGTTGACCCAGGCAGACGCTAGCCCTGGCTCGGATGCTCCAGAGGAAGCCAAGCAGTTATGGAAGGAGAAAAGCAGGCTATTCCTCTACGAAGGTAAGCTGTGCAGAAGGCTTGTCAACCACCGGACGCACGAGCTGACCTGGCAGGTAGTGGTCCCGAGACGAGATGCAGCAATGGTCCTGGAGGCCTACCATGACAGAGCGGAACACTTCGGGTGGAAGAAACTGGAGTTCCTACTGAGAGAGCGGTTCTACTGGGTCGGAATGAGAGGGGCCATAGAGAAGTGGTGCAGGGACTGCGGCCCATGTAACCTCAGAAGGAAGGACGGTACCAGCCAGAAGATGCCCTTGATGCCCATCATCACCAGGCAGCCTCTTGAGCTGGTAGCTCTGGACCATGTGAAACTGGCTCCAAGCCGGTTGGGCTACGTCTATGCCCTGACAATAGTGGACCACTATTCCCGGTTCCTGGTGGTGGTTCCTGTTAAAGACTTGACAGCCCAAACAGCGGCCAGAGCCTTCCAACAACACTTCTGCCGTCCACACGGGTATCCGGAACAGGTCTTGACAGATCAAGGTCCAGGGTTTGAGGCTGAAATCTTCCAGGAGTTCTGCAACCTCTACGGCTGTAAGAAGATTCGGACAACGTCTTACCACCCACAAACCAACGGGCTATGTGAGAAAATGAATAATATCGTCATTGATCTCCTCAAAACGTTGCCCCTGGAAGAACGCAGCCTGTGGCCGGAGAAGCTGCCAGACCTGATAGACTTATACAACCATATCCTGGTGAATGCTACAAATTGCACCCCGGCTTACCTGATGAGGGCAAGACCAGGTAAGCTGCCGATAGACCTGGAGATGGGAGTCCTGACCCCCAAGGACACCTCCCCAGACGCGGACTGGGATACGGAACGGCGGCTACAGTACAAGAAGGTACAGGAGAGTGTGGAGAGGAGTCTGGCTCAAGCGAGAGAAAAGCAAGAGAGGCTCTTCAACCAACACGCCCCTGCTGGTCCCCTGGAACCTGGTGAGCAGGTCCTGAAGCGGAAGAGAAGGCTTCACAAGCTAGATGACCAGTGGGAGAGCGACCCGTACACAGTACTGCAGTATAACCACAACAACCCGAAGGTATGTGTAATTACCAAGGATGGAGGAGAAACCACTAGCACCGTCTCCAGAGACCACCTAAAAAGGTGCCCCAAGCAACTACAGAGTGCAGGAGAAGATCAAGATGACCTTGAACCCGCAGAAGACAAGAAAGAAATGATCAGCACAGTTCTTGGAGAGTTCCCCCGGTCCTGGACTCGGATAAATGATGCAATAGTGGTACCCGTCCTACACTTCCTTCAACCAACCCAGCAGGAACCTACAGGAGAGCAGGAGGAATTAGAAGACCAAGCAGCCCTAGAGGCAGAAGAACCCATGCCAGCAGCCCAAGAGAGTCAACCCTCTGCTGACAGTGAGCCTGCCATACCTGCGGTAAGCCAAAGGACCCGCAGATAGCTGCCTGCACTGCCTGTAAACCCAGCTAGAAGCTGTACCCTGAATGCTAGTGGGGAAAGTCAGGTTAGACCACCACCAGACAGTGGGTTACGCAGGTCAACCCGGAGCACTAGGGGGCAAATACCAGCTCGCTGGAAGATCTAAATGCTGTATATTGTAAATGTTTTATGTTTGTTGCCTGGTTGCTAATTATGTTTTTCCAGTCTTTCTAGTTCATGGACTAACAGGTTATGGACGCTGAATAACCGGAACTGTCTTGTAGATAGTTGCACTTGGTGCCCTCTTTCGAAGATGGCCACGGAAGAAAAATCTGTCCGGTGTGGCCTCCTTGTGGCCCAAAGTAGAGAGCTCAGCCTTGTCGCCACGCCCAAGGCCAGGAACTTGGGGTTTATGGAAACAGGTCCCCACACCGTGGAAAACTTCACCTTGTTGGGTGACATGGACACCCGGTCACGGAAGCGCTGTGACCTCAAGGACAAAATATACTTGTGTATATGTTATGTTGTCATTTATACCCTGTATTTGTGGTTCCTGTTTAGTCCGAAGTACTAAATTTTACTAGGGGAGAATGTGTCACCCCAGGCCTGGATGCCACAAACAATAATCTGTGTCTGAGAGCAGGAGGGAGGTCCACTGGTTAGGGACAATTAGCATACAGCACCTCCTGTCCCAGGCCAGCAGGGGGAGCTGGCTGCCCCTATAAAAGCTGGAACTGGGGGCAGGGTTAGAGAGAACTGGAAGACCTAGCTCAGGAGTGAGACTAGTCCCAGAGAAGGAGGGACAGTTCAGCTGTAGCTGAGGAGTCCGTGAGGCAGAGGAGAAACTGCAAGCCAGGGACAGAGGCGACGAGAGCCGGTCCTGGAAGAGAACCAATCTACCGGGCATTGGGGTCCGGGGCTGTCAGGGTTACAAGCCCAGCAGCAGAGAACCAACCTGCGAGGGATTTCAGGTCCCTTGGCCTAAGAATCCTGGAGGCTCCGCCACACAGAGGGACCAGTACAGCGAGGAGCAAGCAACAGGTACCCAAGGCCCTAGTCGCATGCCATACAGGCGAGAAGTACACGGCCAGTTCAGGGACGTGGGCTATTACACCACGAAAAGGGGGATAGTCAGAAAGAGCATAGAGAGAACGGTAGGCCTACACACTCACCCTGACCAGTGGGGCTCGCCCGAATGCTCTCAGACACCCAGGCCCATTCCTAACCGGTACTGTTGGGTCATTAATAATATCTACAATAAAGACCCTGAACTGTTTGAAGCGGACTCTGAACTCTTACTATTGCGGCCTGCACTATCACCCCCAACATCCACCTACACTGCCCTGAGGCTACACTCTTCCCGTGGGGAGTTATCCTACACCTGTGCTGCACACCAACACCAGCCTCAGCAGTCTGCCTCGCAGCGGCGGTTATCCCTGACCGCAATCCACGGGTGGCGTAGTCGGACATTCAAAACACTGATAAATAGACTGCCACCATTTGGTCTGACCACCCTGAGCCACGGGATCGGGTTACCACTACTACCCCCATCAGCACCGTACACTAGAAGGCCCGGTTCCGTGTACCCCACGGCCCAGGGGGCGAGTCATGTGCATCAAATTATACATACAGATATGGGGCAGTGGGGCTTCATACTATATACAGGTGCTTCTCACAAAATTAGAATATCATCAAAAGTTAGTTTATTTCATTTCTTCAATGCAAAAAGTGAAACTCCTATATTATATAGAGTCATTACACACAGAGTGATCTATTATATAGAGTCATTACACAGAGGGATCTATTATATAGAGTCATTACACACAGAGGGATCTATTATATAGAGTCATTACACAGAGGGATCTATTATATAGAGTAATTACACACAGAGGGATCTATTATATAGAGTCATTACACAAAGAGGGATCTATTATACAGAGTCATTACACACAGAGTGATCTATTATATAGAGTCATTACACACAGAGGGATCTATTATATACAGTCATTACACACAGAGGGATCTATTATATAGAGTCATTACACACAGAGGGATCTATTATATAGAGTCATTACACACAGAGGGATCTATTATATAGAGTCATTACACACAGAGGGATCTATTATATAGAGTCATTACACACAGAGGGATCTATTATATAGAGTCATTACACACAGAGGGATCTATTTTAAGTGTTTATTTCTGTTAATGTTGATGATTATAGCTTACAGCCAATGAAAACACAAACGTCATTATCTCAGTAAATTAGAATACTTCATAACAACAGCTTGAAAAATGTTTTTAAAATCCGAAAAGGTGGCCTACTGAAATGTATGTTTAGTAAATGCCCTCAATAGTTGTTCGGGCTCCTTGTGCATCAATTACTGCATCAATGCGGCAATGTGGCATGGAGGGATCAGCCTGTGGCACTGCTGAGGTGTTATGGAAGCCCAGGTGGCTTTGATAGCAGCCTTCAGCTCATCTGTATTGTGGGGTCTGGGGTCTCATCTTCCTCTTGACAATACCCCATAGATTCTCTATAATAGATTCTCTATGGGGTAAAGGTCAGGCGAGTTTGCTGCCAATCAAGCACAGTGATACTGTTGTGTGTAAACCAGGTATTGGTACTTTTGGCAGTGTGGACAGGGGCCAAGTCCTGCTGGAGAATGACATTTCCATCTCCATAAAGCTTGTGGGCAGAGGGAAGCATGAAGTGCTGTAAAATGTCCTGGTAGACGGCTGCGCTGACTTTGGTCTTGATAAAACACAGTGGACCTCCACCAGCAGATGACATAGCTCCCCAAACCATCACTGATTGTGGAGACTTCACACTAGACCTCCAGCAGCTTGGATTGTGGCCTCTCCACTCTTCCTCCAGACTCTGGGACCTTGATTTCCAAATGAAAGCCAAAATTTACTTTTCATCTGAAAACAACACCTTGGGCCACTGAGCATCAGTCCAGGTCTTTTTCTCTTTGGCCCAGGTAAGACGCTTCTGGCGTTGTCTATTGGTCATGAGGGGCTTGACACAAGCAATGCGACACTTGTAGCTCATGTCCTGGATACGTCTGTGTGTGGTGGCTCTTGAAGCAGTGACTCCAGCAGCAGTCCACTCCTTGTGAATCTCCCCCAAATTTTTGAATGGCCTTTTCTTAGCAATCCTTTCAAGGCTGCGGTTATCCCAGTTGCTTGTGCACCTTTTTCTACCACACTTTTTCCTTCCACGTCCATTAATATGCTCAGATACAGCACTCTGTGAACAGCTGCTTCTTTAGCAATGACCTTTTGTGGCTTACCCTCCTTGAGGAGTGTGTCAATGACTGCCTTCTGGACATCTGTCAAGTCAGCAGTCTTGCCCATGATTGTGGAGCCTACTGAAACTGACTAAGGGACCTTTTTAAATGCTTAGGAAGCCTTTGCAGGTGTTTCTTGTTAATTCTAATTTACTGAGATAATGACTTTTGTGTTTTCATTGGCTGTAAGCCATAATCATCAACATTAGCAGAAATAAACACTTAAAACAGATCACTCTGTTTGTAATGACTCTGTATAATATATGAGTTTCATTTTTTAGGATTGAAGAACTGAAATAAATTCACTTTTTGATGATATTCTAATTTTCTGAGAAGCACCTGTATGTAGCAGTGCGGCAATTATACTATATACAGTCAGGAGTATAAGTACTTGATACACTGAAAATTTCGAAAGTTTTTCCACCTACAAAGAATGAAGAGGTCTGTTTTGTTCTACTTAACTGCTGCAACTTGGACCTTTAACAGGATTTATATTTCACCTATGAGAAAGCATACTATGTGTATTTGGCAGATTAACTCAGGCTTGTTTATGATAAACTGAATACATGGATTGGAGTCCTATTTGTATACAGAATATTGACTATTAATGCTGGCAGAGTAAGTCTTAGGCTATATTCACACTAGGTGTTTTTTTTCTGCAGCAAAACATAATCTCTTGGCAGGAAAGAAGTAGCGTCAAAAACGCAGGTTTTGGTGTGTTTTTTTGCAGTGGTTCTTGGTGCATTTTTGGTGCGTTTTTCAGGATCCCAAAGTTCAGCTTTGCTTCCACCATAGACACATGAAAACAGGTCACCATTGCAAGACATATGTTCATGAAAAAGTACACATTACAAATGTAATAGGGGGGGTGAATTGGTCTGGAATAGTTTATCTAAGACCCTGGCAGTGCATTGAATTTGTAGGACACTATTTACTTTCACATTATGGTTTGCCATTGAGTTGCTCAGGCATTGTTCATTTTCACACCTCCCTGGGCCACACGTGTTGTTCAATCTCACACCTAGCTCAACCAATGTTTACTTTGTAGGCATCACTAATTTAATTAAACTGTAATAATCCAAGCTGCTATATCAGGTGACCAAGACAAGATGGTTTAAACTTGGGAAAATCACAAAAGTAAATGTGTGTCACATACTTGCTTTTTTCACTAAAAACGCAGCAAAATGTTCACACTAGGCTTTTTTTCAGCATTTTTTTCCACCACCCTTTTTTTTAATGGGTGAAAAACGCTGAAACAAGTGACATACTCTATTGCAAAAAGCCATGGAAAGCACAAAATACTGAGGACAAATAAGCAAGCTTTGTGCATGAGATTTCGGAAATCTCATAGACTTTGTTGGTACTGTAAAACGCAGCTGAAAATTTGCATAAAAAAGCCCGCTAAAAAAACGTCTAGTGTGAATATAGCCTTGTATAACAGTTCGCCAATGAGTTAGGATATATGACCACGATGCAGAAATGCTGCGGATTTTTCCTAAGCGTTTCTGCATCTCCCTGGATTGTCAAGCGCTTTGCCAAGTGATTTTAGCATCACTTGGAAAAGTGCTTGACAACTTGGTCACACTATATAATTCCATGCAACCGGCATGGATTTATATAGTGTGACCAAGTTACAATGCTGCAAATGCAGCATCAATAATAAAAAAAAGAATAATAATGGTGAAAAATAAAAAAACCCCATTATACTCATCTTCCGATGGTCCTCGATCTTCTTCTCCGGTGCGTCCGGTGTCTTCGGCGGATCACGGTGCTGTAAAAGGACCTTCCATGACGTCATTTAGTCATGTGACAGGTCACGCGACCGCCGATGTCAGCGGTCGCGTGACCTGTCACATGACTAAATGGCATCATGGAAGGTCATTTTACCACCGCGAGCAGCCGAAGAGCCAGCAGCACCGCCGGGAGCAGACAGGGGCCATCAGAAGGTAAGTATATGTTTATTTTTTATTTTAATTCTATTTTAACTACAGGTACTATGGTACCCGGGTCTGGAGGAGAGTCTCTTCATCTCCTGACCCGGGTACCATCCATGCATTGAGTCGTATAGTATCCACATGTGTATTTTTAGTCATTCGGATGTTATGCGTTCCAATGCAAGTCAATGGCGGCTAAATTGCAGCGACTCTGCAAAATTAAAGGACGTGCTGCGGATTTTTCCGCAATGATAATCCGCAGCGGAAATCTCTGCAGCATGTGCACAGCACATGCGGATTATCATTGGGAACCATTGCAGACCTATCACCAAGCGTTTTTTAAGTGTTTCCGCGGCAGAAACGCCTAAGAAACGCATAGTGGGCACACAGCCTTAAAAGTTCTATGGTGAAGAAAAACACGTGAGATAATAAATGCGAAATATACAATATTTCCCATAATATGACTGAGGATATCTTTAGGGTGTATTCACTGTTTTTTCTTCTGCAGCAAAAATGCTGTGTTTTACAGCACCATCTTAGTGAATGACATTTCTGAAATCTCATTCACATGCTGTTTTTTTGCATTTTTTTTAAATCTGCAGCTTGTCAAGTCTTTCAGAGGTTTTGCAGCATTTTTCACCCATTCAAATGAATGGAAAAATAAACACAAGTAAAAACACCTGAATTTTAAGCAGCGTTTTTCCTGCCTCCTTTGATTTTTGAGGTAGAAAAAAAATGCTGCCAAAATCCAACTTGTGAACACACCTTTATCCTGGTTGTGTTCTAATTGGATATAAAATAGAACGGCCATGATAACATGGGTAGTTAATTGTATGGTGTTTTCACTTTATATATTACCAGGCCGCATTCTATTTGCGCAGAGCTGCTCCGTGAAGATTCTATCACAAGATTCCGTGATGACATCACAGGTGATGGTGACATCACTGCTCACAGTCGCTATATATACAATGCACATAGGCTCACCCGTGCCTTTCTTGGCTCTATAGTGACTGATAGCACTTGCAGTTTTTCACTATGGCTGGAATTGTTTTGGACATTTCTCAGGTAAAAGCACTATTGTTGATCCTTATGATCAATCGTCCTAACAGTGTGCTTCTACCACCCGATGGCGTCCTCAGCTTCACTCACCGGCTGGTGATGGAGCTAGTAAAGGATTGCGTGACCAAACACCGACAACGTCGTCTAACGTCAGACTATCTGACGGATTTACTTCAGAACATCAGGACATTACTACACCAGGTAAGTGGCGGACACTCTGCACAGAACATCTCAATATTAATAGATAATAATGGAGGGATAGAAGCTTTTTCTTCTAATATATCGTATTTTGCAGACCATAAGACGTACCAAAAATTTTTGGGAGGTAAATAGGAAAAACATTTATTATAATAAAATGGGGGTCTGTCTTATAGTCCTGTCTTATAGTCCGAATTTTCGGTTTCTTACTGAGGGGGGTGGTGGCAGTGGAGCGAGGTCACAGGAGGCAGAGTCGCTGCTGCAGGAAGTCGGCAGTAGGAGTGGGGCGCTGCTGTGGGCCCCAAGCTGGGAGGAGCGGGGTGTCCAGAAGGTGCGAGGCTGCGGGCCCTGGGCTTCAAGGAAATGTTAGCGGTAATTCAGGAGGGGAGGCCCTGCTCTGCTTATTGATTTCTCTGCAGTGGGCTTCAAGAAGTAGGCTGCTGGAGATGGCCAATACACAAATTGAGATCTCAGCTCGTCATTGAGCCGAGATCTAAATCTGCACATGCACTGCCTCCAGCGGCCATTTGCCTGAAGCCCACCGCCAGAAAATCAATGGGCAGAGCGGGGACTCCCCTCCTAAATCACCGCTAACATTTCCTTGAAGCCCAGGGCCCGCAGCCTCGCACGTCCTGGACACCCCGCTGGCCCGCAGGAGCGCCCCATTTCTACTGCCGGCTTCCTGCAGCAGTGACCCCACCTCCTGTGACCTCACTCCACCACAGCCACCCCCCTGGTAAGCTACATTCAGACAATTATTATTATTAATAATCTGTCTGATATGCTGGGGTGGAGAGCTCCAGAGTAGGGGGGATGCACGGGAGAAATCTTGTATGCGATTGTGGGAAGAGGAGATAAGAGGGGAGTAGAGAAGAAGATCTTGTGAGGATCGGAGGTTGCGTGCAGGTAAGTACCGGGAGACTAGGTCACAGATATATGGAGGAGACAGGTTGTGGGTGGCTTTGCATGCCAAGGTTAGGGTCTTGAACTGGAGTCTCTGGGTAATGTGGAGCCAGTGAAGGGATTGGCGGAGCGAGGGGAAAAGCCAGGGAATAGCGGGGGGACAGGTGGATTAGTCAGACAGCAGAGTTTAGGATAGATTGGAGGGGTGCGAGAGTGTTAGAAGGGAGGTCAAAAATTTTGGAAAAAAAAGGATCTTATAGTCCATAAAATACGGTAAAACACAACGAGTCCCCAAATACAGTATGTAGTCATTGTATCTGCAGACAGAGAACCGATGTCACATACAATTTCCGCCTCCATTCTGACCGCTTTCATCTGAAAATTCTCTTTTCCATTTTTCCTTCTTTATAGGCTGAAGAAAGATCTCAGACTGAAGATTTGGCTGTCTTTAAAGAACTGGCCGAAAAAGTCCTGTCTATACTAGAACGCTCATTGGAACGCCCGGTAAGGATCAATATTAATAGACGTATCTTAATCCACCGTATCTGAGGAGACTTTCTGAGAAAAGGTCTGAAGATGGCGCGGGATTTGTATCGTTACAATTGGTGCATCTGTAAATGTTGGTTTAGTCCTTCATGATTTATGTATTTGGTGATTTAGTAAAATCTTCCACATATTAATTATATATATTATATCTATCAGGAAACAACAGGAGGCGACGCCAAATATGGGCAAAATGTGAGCCCGAAAATCCCTGACCCTAATAGGAGTCAGCCGGAGCTGAACAGCGATCTGATTACAGGTGAGCGATCACCCGACCTTCTACAAGGAATGTCCAGATATTACAGAGGACGGAGGATAATGTTAGATTTACTCTCTACTCTGTGTAATGGGAACCTGGCAGCACATTGTTACATATAGAAGTAGTGGTGTGACGGTATAGGCCATTGTCCCCTAATAATAATTGTTTGTAGAAATCCAATGTGCCAGTCAGGAGAAATGTAAAGTAGACACCATATACAAATCAGAATGGAAGTGCGCTGGGGGCGTGAAAGAAGAAATCCAAGTGCAGTGACACGCCCCCAGTGCACTTCCAGGCTAATTTGCAAATCTCTCCTATGTTTCAGCTCTCTTACCATCACTCGTATGTGCAGCGTGGGTGGGGGCTTCCTCATTCATGTGATGGAGGGTCCATTCTGCAGTGCTATAGCAAGTAACATGAAATAAATTAAATTTAAATTGCATTACTGCTCTAGAAAATGGGAAAAAACTAAGATACTGAGCACATAATTTGGCCAATTCATGAATGCCCAGCAGCCAATGACAAGGCGATCTTTTTGTTGGAATCCTCTCCTAATGTGAATCCTCTCCTAGGCTGAAGCCTACATTTATATGGGTAGGTAGGATCCTGTTGTAATTAAAACCACCCCGGGCTGATGTGTGGAGATAGGTTCCCAGCAAAAAAGGTCGCCTTGCCGTGACTGCTAGGCATGCACCCAGCAAAAGAAGGTCGTCTTGCCGTGACTGCTGGGCATGCACCCAGCAAAAAAAAGGGTCACCTTGCCGTGGCTACTTGGCATGCACCCAGAAAAAGAAGGTCGCCTTGCCGTGGCTGCTGGCCATGCATGAATTGGCCAAATTATGTGCTAAGTATCTTCCTTTTATCCTATTTTCTACAGCAGTAATGCAATTCAAATTTAATTTATTTCATGTTTACATGCTATAGCGTTACAGAGTGCAACTTTGTTAGTTATATATTTGGATGGCTACTCTTAGTATGCACCTGTTCACACCCATTTTCTTTTCGGAAGTGATGGTCAGTCTTTTGTTATTTATGAAGGGGTTCCTCCATCATTTACATTACATTTATCTATGGATTCCCCGTATATTCTCATATTTAGAATCCCCATATAACGAGTATTAATCCCATTTACAGACATATTGTCATTTCTCCGTTATATTGCTGTATTATCTATGTAGGAATAATATCCTCTAATACATTTCATTTCTTCATCATTATTTTAGAAACAACTGAGCTGTCGAATCCTAACAATGGAATTAGTGAGATCCCGGAGATCCAAGAATCCGTAAGTATCATAGAGGGGGATGCGTGTGTGTCATCAGATCATGGGGTGTGAATGACTCGTCCAGTATTATCCCCCATACAACCATGGGACGTCTCTATTCTAAGTGTAGATGACCCTATGGTGTTAATTACATTTGAATTACAGGGAATCTGTCACCAGGTTTATGCTATTTGGTCTGAGAGAAGCATGATGCAGGGACAGAGACCCTGATTCCATGTGTTGATTACTTTACTCGGTGGAGTAGTTGTGATAAAATCACTATTTTTTTCTGCTGCAGAGCTCTGAATGCTGAGTCTTGTATAACCCCGCCCACACCATTGATTGGCAGCTTTCTGTGTACACTGTGCATAGGCAGAAAGCTGCTAATCAGTGGTGGAGGCAGGGGTACAGAGCAATAGGACTACCTGGCTAGACAGATAGTCTTCTAGTGATAATCTACTGATTTTATTGAAACAGCCACACACAGCCTAGTAAGTAACACATCACTGGAATCAGGGTCTCTGCCCCTACATCATGGTGCTTTCAGAATACATAGCAAACACCTGGTGACAGATTACCTGTAAGTCCTCCTCTGTGTGATCTCCCACATTATCCAGAATGTTATAGTAATGTATGATGACCGTTGCAGGGCGGCTCCAGGATTTCGTGGGCCCTGGGCGAAAGAGTCTCAGTGGCCCCTTTAACACATACCACGATTCATGATGCACAGATACCGCAGATAAATATATATATATATATATATATATATATATATATATATATAGTACAAGGCCGAAGATTTCACTTCTTACATTACATGAGCGATATCTATTGTAAATTCCACAATAACTCAGAAAGCGGCGAATCCTCACAGCTCACAGTGCAGACCGGACAGTAATGTCCTCCACACAGTATAATGGCACCACATAGTCCTCTATACCGTATTATGAGCTCCATATATTGCTCCATATAGAATAATGGACCCCATAAAATGCTCCACGCAGGCTGTGCCCCCATATAATGCCCCATGCAGGCTGTGACCCCACACATAATGCCCCATGCAGGCTGGCCCCCCACATAATGCCCCATGCAGGCTTTGACCCCCCACATAATGCTCCATGCAGGCTGTGACCCCCACATAATGCCCCATGCAGGCTTTGACCCCCACATAATGCCCCATGCAGGCTGTGCCCCCCCCCACATAATGCCCCATGCAGGATGTCCCCCTCCCACATAATGGCCCATGCAGGATGTCACCCCCCATATAATTCCCCATGCAGAATGTCCCTCCCACATAATGTCCCATGCAGGCTATGCCCACCACATAATGCCCCATGTAGGCTGTGCCCCCCCCACATAATGGCCCATGCAGGATGTCACCCCCCATATAATTCCCCATGCAGGATGTCCCCTCCACATAATGCCCCATGCAGGATGTCCCACCCCACATAATGCCCCATGCAGGATGTCCCCCACACATAATGCCCCATGCAGTATATCCCCCCCACATAATGCCCCATGCAGGATGTCACCCCCCATATAATTCCCCATGCAGGATGTCCCCCCCACATAATGCTCCATGCAGGATGTCCCACCCCACATAATGGCCCATACAGGATGTCACCCCCCATATAATGCCCATGAAGAATATCACCCCCCCATATAATGCCCCATGCAGGATGTCCCCCCAACACATACTGCCCCATGTAGGATGTCACCTCTCACCCCATATATTGCCCCATGCAGGATGTCACCTCTCACCCCATATAATGCCCCATGCAGGATGTCACTTCTCCCCCCATATAATACCCCATGCAGAATGTCACTCCCCCCATATAATGCCCCATGCAGGATGTCACCCCCCATATAATGCCCCATGCAGAATGTCACCTCTCACCCCATATAAAGCCCTATGCTGGATGTCACTTCCCCCCCCCATATAATGACCCATGCAGGATGTCACTTCTCCCCCTCATATAATACCCCATGCAGGATGTCACCCCCCTATATAATGCCCCATGCAGGATGTCCCCCCCATATAATGCCTCATGTAGGATGTCACCTCTCACCCCATATAATGCCCCATGCAGGATGTCACTCCCCCCATATAATGCCCCATGCAGGATGTCACTTCCCCCCCCCCATATAATACCCCACGCAGGATGTCCCTACCTCCCCCCCATACAATGCCCCATGCAGGATGTCACTTCTCCCCCCATATAATGCCCCATACCTCCATACATAAAAAAAAAAAATCAAATGCTCACCTCACTGCTCACCAGCTGTGGAGAGGTAAGTATTGTGCCGGCCGTGGTCCTGAGCAAGCATTGGGGGGGGGAGCAAGGCCCACTAGCTGGCGCTGGCACCACTCTCCTCTGCTCACCGGTCCCATACCGCGCCAGGGTGCCTGACAGCAAGTGGGCCCCTCGCCTACTCAGGGCCCCGGCACTTGCCTGAGTGTGCTGGGTGCTAGCGCCAGGTCTGCCCAGCGTCCGGTTTGTATCCTCCCAACATCATATCAGTGTAAATCATCTAGGACATAATATGGGGGGAGAAGTTTTTGCATCTGTAACTTTTTTCCTGCATCTTCAATAAATCAGTATTATTTCTTATTCTTTTATAGAGCGTGATCGATTCATTGGTTCCGGCGAGAAAGCCGCATATGAGCGACTATGAAACTTCCAAACTCATCAGCAGTGGAAATTTTGGGTGAGATTTCTGTTGCCATAATCCACATTTCTCAGGGTTCCCTATGACAATGCTTCTGCCCCTGCACTCTGCCATTCAGTGTTATCATAGGGAAATTATGTGATCTGTAGCAAATCAAACTGTAAGGAAAGCGATTTAAATAATATAATTACATATAATATAATATATAATAATATAATATTATTACATTCGCCTGTGCTAGACTCTCATCTGTTCTTATGCTGCCTCCTCCACCTGAGCTTTTCTGCTCTCCACTCTGATCTTTGTTTTGATGGGGGGGCTCCATTATGAAGCTGATCAGAGAAGTTGGCTACACATGGTCACATGAAGGGTGACACCATATTGACGTCAATGACATCTACACCCTCCACCATGACCATGTGGGCCCAATCACTGGCCTCAGCAGCAGAAGAGAGCCCTGGAGCACATTCATTTTGGACCAATTTTATTTGCACTAAATTGTATTTGGTCAGTTATAGCGAATCTGCCCAAAGAGAATTTCGATAGATTCTCGTATCTATAATGTGACCTGGGTGATGGCTCCGGCAGAAGTGGCATTGTGGAGACCTCCAATAGGTGATCTATGTAGTGCTATTTTATGTATTTCTAGATGTGCATTTATAGTGGCGGCCAGACTTTTAGTATTATACATATGCAAATTGTCTCTTCAGAGAGGAAGCAAACTAGAACTCCACCTATAGGAAGTAGCAATCCTAAAAGTCAATATCGACCCTTTAACAAGCCTTGTCACATGACTTAGGATAATAGCCAAAACCAAAATCTCAATTTGCAGGAACTGCGTTCTGGGGTACTGCCCCTCTTCAGTGCAAAGTGTGAGATATGGTTTGACTGGGTGAGAGGTGTCTGACCGGTATCCAAGGGGTTGACGTTTCTCCTTGCGGACATGAGGAGACTTTTAAGCCACAATGCTCCTCTGGGAAATAGGATTGCTACTTCCTATAGGTGGCACTAGGGTGCTAGTTCTCTTCCTCTCTGAAAAGAGACAATTTGCATATTTCCCAGAAGAGCATTGCAGCTTAAAAGTCTCCTCACCTTGACATGCTTAACATGGCTTTTTCCGCAAGGAGAAACGTTACCGCTTGGATCCCGGTCAGATGCCTCTCACAGAGCCAAACCATATCTCACACTTTGCACTGATGAGTGCTTGTACCCCAAAACATAGTGTCCGAAAATTGAGTTTTTGGTTATGGCTATTATTCCATGTCATATGATAAGGCTCGTTAAAGGGTCGATATTGACTTTTAGGATTACTACTTCCTATAAGGGGCACTAGTGTTCTAGTTCTCTTCCTCTCTGAAGAGACAATTTGCATATTTCCCAGAGGATCATTGAGGCTTAAAAGTCTCCTCACCTTGACAAGCTTAACATTTCACTCTCCGCAAGGAGAAATGTTACCCCTTGGATACCAGTATTAAACATATAATGATTTCTATAGATGGATTATTAATAAGGATTTATTATAACCGATGGATTCTCCTTCTCTCCAGGGCCGTCTACTTAGTGCATCATAAAGACTCACACCAGACCTTTGCTATGAAGAAAATGGCTAAGCGGAACCTAAATACTGCACAGAGATTGGAATGGGCCTTTCTGGAGAGGGACATCTTAACATTTGCTGATTGTCCCTTTGTGGTCTCCATGCTCTGCTCCTTTCCAACTAGATCTCACCTGTGTATGGTCATGGAGTATGTAGGAGGTAAGACACATCTATTGTATTATATTCAGCCCATGTCTGCTTTCATCTTATCACTGCTCATATCATTAGGACATTGTTGGTTACATCCCCACAGAGCATTTACTATAGGTTATCTATTACCAAGATGCTCGTAAATTCATTGATCTTGGTGCAGGGGCGCTATGGGGCTCATCAGTCGGAGGGGGTCTGTCGACGCTCGGCAGTGGGCAGCATCCCTCCACCTGTCAACACAATTTCAGCGGTATTTGCTTCTTCAAGGAGGTGGGGTTGGTGGGGGCAAAAATACTGAGTAGGTGGCTAGTAGGGGCCAAAATACTGAAAGGGGGCCGTATGACTAGATATGGGGGGACTGTGAATGATGAGTGGAGGTCATCATATTAAGTGGGGTGCTGTGGGGGTCCTCACTCTATATGGAGGCCCCCATTCTGTGTGGGGACATCATACTGAGTGGGGAGTTATGCGGACCATTATATTGTGTGAGGGACTGTGGGAACCATTATCCTGAGTGGGAGGGTTGCTGTGGGTGCCATCACACCGAGTAGGGGGTTGTGGCTGGCCTCCTTCTAAGTGGTGGCCTCCTTAGGAGGATTCACTGTGGGGATACCATACTCATTGAGTGTGGGTGTGGGCATTTTTGGGAGCATCATACTCTAAAATGGCCATAAAAGTTGTATTGCTGGTGAGAACACCAAGCTGCTTCAACAGGGATATAAATATATTTCTTTTTTATTTTTTAGGGTTGGGGGCAATTACAACTTTTGATATGGGGTCTTGTGATTTCTATGTACGCCACTATCTGTGTGATCTCCCCAGGATGTTTCCGCTCACTGCTCATTATACATCATGGTTATCTGCTCGTGGTATATCATGGTCATCTGCTGTATAAACCCCTCACCGGTCATATTTCCTTTCTTCTATAGGTGGAGACTGTGGGACCCTTCTAAGCACCAGGGGTCCTTTCTCTGTCCCCATGGCCCGCTTGTACTTTGCAGAGGCGGTACTTGCCGTGGAATACCTGCATAGTTACGGTGTGGTGCACAGAGACCTGAAGCCGGAAAAGTAAGTGCCCCCGAAGTATAATAAAGTGGGGAAAGTTGTCATTTATTATCATTCAGTCTGTGAGGCTAAAACCATCTTCTCTTTTGCAGCCTCCTGATTACATCTACTGGACATATTAAAGTTACCGATTTTGGGATTTCAAAACTTGGTCTAATGATACCGAAAACCAACACCTACAAGGAATTAGCAGTGGACATCTCCAGAGAGTTCCAGGACCGTGAGGTCAGCATCACCTACAAGAACTTAGCTTGTTATTTGCAAATCTCATCACACTATTGTCTCTTCTCTACGTTCTTCCTTTCTAGAGAACTTTTCCACTAATATTTTATCTTCTGCATTGTGTTTTAACGATGATATCTTGTCATAATAATTGTTTCATCGATTCTCATCTCTATGTTCTGTTGGTTTCCAGTTCTGTGGCACCCCATGTTACATAGCCCCAGAGATCATCCTGAAAGAAGGCTATGGAAGACCTGTTGACTGGTGGTCATTGGGGATCATCCTGTATAAATTCCTGCTGGGATGTGTACCATTTGATTCTGATTCCCTCACTGAGCTTTATAAAAGGGTTGTCATTGGTGAGTAGAATAATCCGATCATTGGTTTGATTGGTTACATTTGTTTAGTTATTTCCTTTGCTCTAAGTTACAGTCCAGTAAAGAGGTTTTATTTTCTGTAATTTTCTATGTAACAGGAGAACTAATTTGGAATTGTGATCGCGCTCCACCCCTGGATGCTCAGAATCTCATCACTGAGCTGCTCAGAAGAAATCCTGTGCGTAGACTTGGGACAGGTAACAGATATACTAGTATTAATATTCCCTTATTAGACCAAGGACATATCGCTCATGTCCATGAAGATCAGCATTTCTCTATCAGCTCATCTACTGTATTTCTAGTTCTCCACACTAAGACTTCCAGTTTATTTCCTTCATGTCGGCTCAGTTTTGTCATTAGTTCAGATTACGATAAACTGTTCAGATATGGAGCCATCCCTGACTATGTCCGCATCACTTTTGTTTTTCTTTTTCTAGGAGGAGCATTTGAGATCAAGGTTCATCCATTCCTGAGTGACTTGGACTTTGACAACATTCTGAGCCAGGAGCTGGAGTATGTTCCTCAGCTTGTTTCAGACGCAGACACCAGCTTATTTATCAGTAAGTAGAAGGAGACGTCATCTAGACTAAGCGACTGTTTGTCTCATCTTCCCTAATATGTGATCATCTGTTCCCATTAATATTAGTGATAAATAGTGACTGTGTTATACTGACAACCTCTAATAATACTTCATTACCTATTTCTTGTAGATCATTCTGATATAAACAAACATCTGGTCTCAAAGGATGAGGAAGGCACAAGTGAGAACAATGAGAGCCTTGACTTCCAAAATTTTACGTCATCTTCTGAAAAGCTTTGTAAAGTAAGTATGTGATTAATAAATCCAAAATATGTAAAAAAAAAGAAAAAAAACTCTAAAAGTACATAAAAAAATATTTTATATCTTATTTTTATCCGTATTTAGCTCTGTACCATCGCTACCAGGATGGTGAACAATGAGGATCCCAATGCCCCTCCAGAGTATACACAAGAAACCAACACAAACATCTCAGAAATGTGAGTAGATTAGAAAGGGTCATTACTTCATTACTGGGAGTTCCAGGCTGATCTATGTACACAACACCAAATATAGGACATAAATAACAGAATATCAAATGCAGCATTCACCGTTTCATGGTTAACGGTCATTGTACTTTTGGCTTCAGAAAATGCAGAAGATAACAGCCCATAATTGTGGCATGTCATGCATTTTTAGCACTGCCTACTCTGTAGGAGAGCTGTAGTATTACTTGCCAGACATTCTTGGTAGTTGTGTTCTGATCCATGGAAGGTAGTTTGGAGCAGAAAACCTTCCCCACTATGACAGTCATATGTCCTATTAGGCCTTATAGTCAGTGTTCTTATAGTGAGACAACCCATTTTATACTGTGTTTACTTACGATTTACATGTTTTTCTTCTTCAAACAGGCAGAAAGAATCTGTTCCTGTATGTAATACAGACTATGCTGTTACCATCTTGCCACCCTCGTCTCCATTGCTAGGTATGTACATGTCTACAGCACCAACAATGTGAATGTTGACTTCAAGGCTCAAATATTTCCACATGGTTTTTCTGGTCTACTATGTTATCCATGTTTCATGGATCTCAGCTATGTTGACCATGGGTTCGTACTGTATCCCTATTTCCCTAATTTTGTACAGGAGTTTTTTGTCATGTATTCTGTTTATTACGTTGCATCATCTTTTAACCTAGTGAGATATAGCGACTGTGTTATACTGACACCCTCTAACAATCCTTCCTTACCTATGTCTTGTAGATCACTCTGATGAAAACAACCATCTGATCTCAGAGGATAAGGAGGGCACAAGTGAGGACGATGAGAACTTTATCTTCCGAATATTTGCATCATCATCTTCTGAGAGGCTTTCTAAAGTAAGTATGTGATCGATAAATCCAAAATATGTACAAAAAAGGATCTATAAAATTAAAAAGTATATATATTTAATAACTTATTGTTATCCACATTTAGCACTCTACCACCACTAACGGGATGGTGAACAACGAGGATCCCAAGGCCCCTCCAGAGTGTACACCAGAATCGAACACAAACATCTCAGAAATGTGAGTAGATTATGGGGTCATTACTGGGAGCTCCAGGCTGATATATGTGCACAACATCAAATATAGGACATAAATACCATAATATCAAATGCAGCATCCACCGCCCCATGGTTATGGGTCATTGTGCTTTCAGCTTTCGGAATTGTTGGAGATAACAGCCCATAATTGTGGCCGGTCATGCACTTTTAGTGCTGCCCTCACTGTAGGAGAGATGTAGTATGAAATGCCGGCCATTCTTGGTAGTTGTTTTCCTCTCAGCTCTCTATAAAAGGTAGTCTTGAGCAGAAGACCTTCCCCACTATGACAGTCATGTGTCCTACTAGTCCTTATAGTCGGTGTTCTTCTAGTGAGACAACCCCTTTTATATGGAGTTTACTTGAGATTTACATGTTTTTCTTCTTCAAACAGGCAGAAAGAATCTGTTCCTGTATGTAATACAGACGATGCTGTTACCATCTTGCCACCCTCGTCCCCATTGCCAGGTATGTACATGTCTACAGCACCAGCAATGTGAATGGTGACTTCAAGGCTCAAATATTCCCACATGGTTTTTATACAATACTATAGGTCTCTTATGTTATCCATATTATGACAAAGCAGATCCTATAAGAAGATATTGTTATTGATTTTTTTTTTTAATTTTTCATCAGAATTTCCATCTCATGAAGAAAGAAAATCGGCAATAAATCTGAGTATGGAGCAACAAAACTCAGAAAATGGAAAAAATGGGAAAAAGAGACGAGGTAAGTGTGAGAATCAACTCCATGTTGTGTGATGTCAGTGAGAATAATTCATGTGGAGTAGATGTCATCTGTCAGTGATGGGATTGTCACATGTATGATTGCTGACAATGACCCCTGACCTCTGTATGATAATATTCCTCTGCCGTCCGGCCACAGTGACTGCACAGCATTATCATGTAATATGGAGTCCTATCACTTACATTATATTTATTTCTCTTGTCATAGGTTCCATCTTCCGCCGGATCTTATCATCCTGCCGGCGTGGATTATCCAGGGCTGCTCGCGCATTTGCATGCTGTCACTGTTGCCCTAAAACCATCTAAAAGACGGGACACCTAAGCATCTAGCGCCCTGAAGTCCAGCAGATCCATCATCACTGCTGGAGCTGTATAGAAGGACCTTCACCATCTACCTGTGGCCTTCTGACTGGTCAACCTGGACAAGTTTCAGTAACGCCTCTGTCATCGGGCTCCGCGGTATTCATACTGCTCGTCTGACTTGTCATTTACTGATCACCTGGTATCTGACCTCGGCTATCTTCCTGACTTTGATTTAGTCTTTTGATAATGTTCACGATTTTATTCATCCCATTATTAATTAAAAAAAAGTAAAATCTGTTACTGTTGCTCTGATTCCTTTTTGTCTTGAATTCACAAATACTTGTAACTCACTAATTGCTCTTCTTCTCACTAAATGTATTTCTCATTATCCTTAATGCAGCAGTCAGTCTCATATTTCTGTCCAGCAGTTACACTGGTGCCTCCACCCTGTACCAGTCATTACACTCATCCACAAACCTCTGAACCCTGCTGCACAGTCCTGCATCTCTACCATATCTACACTCCAATGAGCTAAGATTAACATCCTCCATAATCAGGAACTCCCACTCTCATGTCCAAGACATTTTCTCTGCTGCACCAGCTCTCAGGAGTGCACTACTGCAGGCAATCATGTTCATTCCCACTATCAGAGATTTTAAGTGTGCAGTAGAAACAGATTATTTGTGGCAGGACTATCAAATCACCTCACTATTCTAAGTTTTTCCTACAGCACTCAGTAGCACTTAATATTTGTACATATACAGATAATGGTTGGTGACTGGTTCATGCAGCCTTAATTCCACAAAGATAGAAATAAAAGGTCAACATGTTTCATACATCCAAACCATCCTTAATCATGGCAGAAAAACATAATTTTAAGTTCCCACTATGAATATTTGGTGAGATATCACAGCTGTGTATTTTCACAGCACAAAGAACGCATCTTACAGATCAGCAAATCACAGTGTGCTGACGCTTAATGTTGTAGTTTTGAACAACACCATTCATTTTATCATATAATGTGTTGAAAAATGAGAAAAAATGCCAGGTTTGGGCTCCTTCATTTTACAGTGTGTATTGTGTTGTAAAAACAAACTGGCAAAATGATTCAGAGTCAGTAGTACGATTACTGTGATACCAAACTTATAAGGTTTATATATATATATATATATATATATATATATATATATATATATATATATATATATATATACAGTGTTTAGCATAAATCAGTACACCCAAATAGATTTGTCAGCAAACCTGTAGTTTCCTTTCAGAATCATCATTTTATATGGGATACCATACTACAAAATACTCTCGCAAATTTGAGCCATTGAATGCAAACAAGATTTGGTATTTTGCAGACCCCAAAAAAGTAATTTTCTTAACAAACTCATTCAAGATCATGTTTCAAAAATGAGAACATCCCAGTAACAGTCTTAAGAGAAAAGCTAAGTTTAGACAACAAAATTCTAATTAACAAGAACTGAACCACAAGTAAGTGTAATTATTCATTAAACAGATGTCCAGCAGACAGGTGTCTGTAAAAGGAAGTTACTTAATAAAGAAAACTCCTTCCCATTTCATGCTATCAGCAATGGCACCACATAGAAGGGAAATGTCACAAAACCTGAGAAAGAAAATAATTTCTTTGCAATAAATGTAAAGTCTACAAGAAGATCAGCAAAACTTTACTTATCAGTCAGAATACTGTAGCAAAAGTGATGCAAAACTATAACAAAGATGGAACTGCAACCATCTTACAGAGACGTCCAGGCCGACTATGGAAGTTAACACCTAAACAAAAGCGTCCTCTGATGAGAAGGGTAAGTGGCACCACATAGAAGAGAAATGTCACAAGACATTTCTGAGAAAGAAAATAATTTCTTTACAAAAAATGTGAAGTCTACAAGAAGATCAGCAAAGCTTTTCTTATCAGTCAGATGGAAGCTAACATCTAAACAAAAGCATCTTCTGATGAGAAGAAAATCGACAGGCAAATTCATTGCTATTAGCTGAAGAAGTAGAAAGCCAAACTAGGGTGAGTGTTTTCCATAACACGACACGGTGTACACTGCAAATGAATGGCATTCATGAGTGTCCTCCACAAAGGAAGCCTCTCTCCCTTAAAGCCCATGAACAATAAAAGTCCGTCTACAATTTGCCAGGGTCCATGCTTAAAACTATGAGGACTACCGGGACTCTATACTGTGTATGTGCATCTTATGTGTATGTCTGTATTTTATGTTTGTGTGCACTATGTATATGCATACGTTAAAATGTGTATAGAGTATTAGCATGTGCAAATTTTATATGTGTGCCTAATATAAATATACATGGAAATGTATATGTAGGTGGTGCCTGATGGAGGGTGGGGGACCCAGATCAGAAGTCCTGATTAAGGGCCCTTCACTGTCATTGTCTGCCCCTTATATAAACAGTAAAATCTCCTTTAATAACTGGACTTCCATTGGGGTGGACTTCTCATAGATGGCCAGTATGCATACTATATTATGAATCTGGGCATCTCTCACAGAAAATCTGATCTGGATATGAGGGTGGTCTTCTATAAGCGGTGATGTTTTGGAGAGATTTAGGGAAAAGTCCCAATTCTTATCCATCGATCTGGTAATTTGAGTAAAATATTTGTGTTGATAACTGATCACAAAGTCACAAAATATGTAAGATTTGGCATAACCTGGTTCATTTTTCAAAAAGTTATGCTCAATTTTTTTAGCACCAAGTTTTGTTGCTTTTTTGTAGACTTACACTAACTTAGTATATTGTGTGAGAATTAAATGAATTATGAATTAGTTGGCGCATTTTACCACACTCTGGGGGTCCCTGACAGTCCTTCTTTACCGGCCCTGTAGTGATGCCAATGTAAACTTCCAAGTGACCGCGCAGTCAATCACTGTCACGAATGCAGGACAACCTATGATTAGCTAATTTTTGGGAAATCCTTATAACAAAAGGGGATTGAAAATATTTACAATTATTTTAAAAGCATTAAAAAAAAAACAGACCCAATACTTATAATTAGTTTGTTGAAAGTAGTCTAATTAAAGGGAGCTGAAAGGATTAGAGATTATGAACCCGATTCACCAGTGTTTTTGCCAGAAAACTGGCATAAAGCTCTTGAAAAGTTGCAAAGTTTTGTGACTTTTCCCATTTTCACATAATTTTAACTTCTTTAACCCCTTAAGCCCCGCGGGTGGTTTGCACGTTAATGACCGGGCCAATTTTTACAATTCTGACCACTGTCACTTTATGAGGTAATTACTCTGGAACGCTTCAACGGATCCCCCTGATTCTGAGATTGTTTTTTCGTGACATATTGTACTTCATGATTGTGGAAAAATTTCTTCGATATCACTTGCGTTTATTTGTGAAAAAAACGGAAATTTGGCGAAAATTTGGAAAATTTTGCAATTTTCAAACTTTGAATTTTTAAGCCCTGAAATCAGAGCGATATGTCACACAAAAGAGTTAATAAATAACATTTCCCACATGTCTACTTTACATGGTATCCGCTAACAATTTGAGCCGATTTTCCATTCAATTTGTTAGCGGATACCATGTTGCATTTAGAGAGTCCCTGCGTGCCCAAACATTGGAGCTCCCCCACAAGTGACCCCATTTTGGAAACTAGACCCCCCAAGGCACCTATCTAGATTCATAGTGAGCACTTGGAACCCCAGGTGCTTCACAAATTGATTCATAAAAATGAAAAAGTGTTTTTTTTTTTCACTTTTTCATTTTTACGAATCAATTTGTGAAGCACCTGGGGATTCCAAGTGCTCACTATGCATCTAGATAGGTGCCTTCGGGGGTCTAGTTTCCAAAATGGGGTCACTTGTGGGGGAGCTCCAATGTTTGGGCACACAGGGGCTCTCCAAACGCAACATTGCGTCCGCTAACAATTTGAGCCGATTTTCCATTCAATTTGTTAGCGGACACCATGTCGCGTTTGGAGAGCCCGTGATGTGCCTAAACAGTGGAGCTCCCCCACAAGTGTCCTCATTTTGGAAACTATACCCCTCAAGGATTTTATTAAGGTGTATAGTGAACATTTTGAACCCAGAGGTACGGCACAGAATTTGTTTACATTAGGTCATCATATTGAATAAGTTGTCATTATTCTTGAGCGCAAGTGCTCGCTACTTGAGTTTGCATCGGGTACTCAGGTATGCACCATGTACAGCGTGTGCTCGAGTGACATGCTCGAGTCCCTGCTCCGCATGTTTCACGGTTATTAGACACCCCAAAAAAAACATGTGGGGATCGCTCGTGCATGGCAGGCAATCCCCGTAAAGTTTTTTGGCCGCGAAGCATATGGGGCAGAGACTCGAGCATGTCACTCAAATACCCACGATACTCAATGCATACCAGAGCACCCGATGCAAACTCAAGTAGCGAGCACTTGCTCTCAACACTAGTCGCCATATCGTCATCTTTTTTTCTTACTTTTGAAAAAAATCCCAACCCCAGCCCTAACCCTAGCACAACCCTAGCCCCAGCACAACCCTAGCCCCAGCACAACCCTAGCCCCAGCACAACCCTAGCCCCAAACCCAGCCCTAACCCTAGCCCAATCCTAACCCAAGAGTTTATTTTTGACGCCGTTCCTTGTGCGGTATAAGTGATTAGACGACTTTATTCTTCGGGTCGGTGTGATTACAGCAATGCCAGAATCATATGGGGTTTTTATGACTGACAGCTGTCACACACTAAAAGACGCATTTTTTTTTAAATCTAGTTTTTGCATCGCCATATTTTGAGAGCTATAATTTTTCCAGATTTTGGCAGACAGTCATGTGACGGCTCGTTTTTTGCGGGATGACTTGACGTTGTTATTGGTGCCATTTTCAGGCACGTGACATTTTTTGATCGCTTTCTATTCCGATTTTTGGGAGGCAGAATAAACAAAAACCAACAATTCAGGAATTGTTTTTTTTTTTTTTTTATTCTGTTCCGCGTGTGGTAAAATTGATGAGGTAGCTTTATTCTTCGGGTCAGTACGTTTACAGCGGTACCACATTTGTATCATTTTTCTATGTTTTGGCGCTTATACACAATAAAAGCTATTTTATAGAAAAAAATATTTTTTAGTATCGCTTTATTCTGAGAGCTATAACTTTTTTATTTTTCGGCTGATGGAGCTGTATGGCGGCTTGTTTTTTGCGGGACGAGATGATGTTTTCAGCGGTATCATTTTTATTTATATGCGTCTTTTTGATCGCGTGTTATTCCACTTTTTGTTTGGCGGTATGGTGATAAAGCATTGCTTTTTGCTTCGTTTTTTTTTTTTTTTTTTTACCGTGTTCACTGAAGGGGTTAACTAGTGGGACAGTTTTATAGGTCAGGTTTTTCCGGACGCGGCGATACCAAATATTTTTTTTATAATAATATTTATTGATGGGTACATTATATTTTTATTTTTGGTGTATTATTTTTTTTATTTTTTTATAATATTTTTGCACATTTTTTTTTTTTTTTCCACTTTCACACAGTTTATACACTTTATTACTTTGTCCCACTCTGGGACTTTCACTTTTTTTTTTTCTGATCGCCTGCATGGCACAGGAATGGAGCACCATCCCTATGCCATGAAGGCTGTCAGAAATGCACAGTGTGAAGATTGCTTGGAGATGCACTGCGCATGTCCAAGCAATCTTCCTGCTCTCTGGTGACCCGGATGTTGTCATGACGACATCGGGTCGTCATGGCAACACCCGGGAAGCCTTTGCAGACTGCGCTGGAAGCCGGAAGAGGAGGTGAGTATCGCCGATCACCTCCCCTTGCCCCCGCAATGCCGCGATCGACTTCGATCGCAGCATCGCGGGGGTTAATGTGCTGGGAGCGGTGCAGGACCGCTCCCTGCACATAGTACCGGGTGTCAGCTGTGACAATCAGCTGACACCCGGCGGCGATCGCGCCCGCACAGCCTATGTGAGCGCGCGATCGCGATGACGTACTAATACGAGTCTGGCTCTTAAGTCCCAGGGCACAGACGCGTATTAGTACGTCAGATGTTATTAAGGGGTTAAAGCCCAAGACGTACTGATACGTATCTGCGCCCTGGGACTTAAGAGCCTGATACGTATTAGTACATCTTTGCGATCGCGCCCGCACACAGGCTGTGCGGGCGTGATCGCCGCCGGGTGTCAACTGATTGTCACAGCTGACACCCGGTGCTATGTGCTGGGAGAGGTCCCGCACATTAACCCCCGCAATGCTGCGATCGAAGTCGTTCGCAGCATTGCGGGGGCAAGGGGAGGTGATCGGGATAGTCACCTCTCCTGCCGGTTTCCAGCAATGTGTGCCGCGGCTTCCCGGATGTTGCCATGATGACCCGATTCACTGAGGGGTGCAGTTTTAAAAATAGTGTCACTTTTGGGTATTTTCAGTCATAAAGACCCCTCAAAGTGACTTCAAATGTGATGCGGTCCCTAATAAAATGGTTTTGTAAATTTTGTTGGAAAAATGAGAAATCGCTGGTCAATTTTAACCCTTATAGCTCCCTAATAAAAATAAATTTGGGTTCCAAAATTGTGCTGATGTAAAGTAGACATATGGGAAATGTTATTTATTAACTTTTTTTGTGTGACATATCTCTCCGATTTAAGGGCATAAAAATTCAAATTTTGAAAATTGCAAAATTTTCAACATTTTCGCCAAATATCTGTTTTTTCACAAATAAACACAAGTGATATCGAAGAAATTCTACCACAATCATAAAGTACAATATGTCATGAAAAAATATTCTCAGAACCAGGGGGATCCGTTGAAGCGTTCCAGAGTAATTACCTCATAAAGTGACAGTGGTCAGAATTGTAAAAATTGGCCTTCTCATTAACGTGCAAACCACTTTGGGTTGTAAAGGGGTTAAGGACTCTACTTGCATATACAGTCATGGCGGAAAGTGCTGGCACCCTTGAAATTGTTTCAGAAAATTACACATGTTTTATTACACGCATGTTTATTTCCTTTGTGTTTATTGGAACAACACAAAAAAACTGAGAAAAAAAAGGCAAATTGGACATAATTTCACACAAAACTCCAAAAATGGGCCGGAATACATATATATATTTTTGATGGGACAACACTGAAGATGCGACACTTTGATACAATGTACAGTAGTCAGTGTACAGCTTGTTTAACTGTAAATTTGGTGTGCCTGCAAAATAACTCAACACACAGCCATTAATGTCTAAACCGCTGGCAACAAAAGTGAGTACACCCCTAAGTGTGTTCTCAGCTGATGTTATTTGTTGGTTTTTCTTTGCATCCCGAACAATTTTCTTGGCAGTTGTGGCTGAAATTTTTGTTGGTCTACCTGACTGTGGTTTGGTTTTTACAGAGCATCTGATTTTCCATTTGTTAATCACAGTTTGAACACTGCAGACTGGCATTATCAATTCCTGGGATATCTTTTTGTATCCCTTGCCTGTGTTATACTCTTTTTGCCTCCCTTTCCTGTGTTATACAGTTCAACTACCTTTTCCCGTAGATCCATTGATAATTCTTTTGCTTTCCCCATCTCAAAATCCAGAAAAGTCAGTGGCTGGATCCCAGAAACTCACTCAGCTTTATGCACACACACTGATTACAAGCAAACAGGTCATAGGTGAGGATGTTACCTTTAGTAGCCATTCAAACCCATTTGTGTCAAATTCTGTGCATGTTATCAGGCCAAAATCACCAGGGTATGTGAACTTTTTGATCAGGATTATTTGGATGTTTTTGGTTGTCATTAGTGATGAGCGAGCACTAAAATGCTCGAGTACTCGTTGCTCGGGTCGAGCAAATTGAAATACTCGGGTGCTCAACCCGAGCAATGAGCCCAATATAAGTCTAGGGGAAACTTGAGCATTTTTCAGGTGGCTCCCCACGGCGGTCTGCAGAGGGCCTAAAAATTACCCAAATTGATGGGAACTGTGCTCAAATGACATGGGAACAACATGGGGAAGACCCCTGGAAGCATCTCTGACTCCCAGAACACTGCTGTCAACAACGTCGTCAGAGTATTACGCCACTTTTACGGCGTAAGGAACATCCTTTCCAGGGTGATGACTTGTATATAAGGCAAAATAAATAAACAAAAACAAAAATACTCCTACACACGTAGCATTTTTGACACGTTTTTGCACTTTTGCATTGCTTTCAACCAAGACAAATGCATTCACCAGGAAATGTCATTTTAACATTTTACAACCTTATCTGGCCATGTGGTGTGTGACACATCATCAGACACATGCATACAGTGCTGAAAAGACATGGGAACAGCAAGGGGAAGACCTCTGGAAACATCTCTGACTCCCAGGTCACTGCCTAAATGTGTGCCCATCATAAGTGATCCTTAGCACATGCGAAGATGCCTCCCGCCATGCACCTGTCGTTGCAGACTTGAAACAATCACCGTCCACGTCCTTGTCCCACTGCAGTGTTCAGTTGTCCCTACCCCATTCCTTGGAATGCAAGCACAAGAATGCCGGCAGCCACCCACCCACAGGCTGCAATACTATACTGCCAAATTTTTGACAGCTGCTTGCACTTGAAATGTGGCCTTTTAGGCTCGTGGAGGCGGAAGCTTTTCATAACCTCATGCCAGCGGCGGCCGGGTGTCCATACTCGGTCCCCAGCCGCCACTATATTTCCCGGTATCGCCTCCGCCTTCCACAATCACGGGTCCCATAACATTACCCGTGCCCGCCCCAGTGCACTTACTGGGAAGGACCGCCTAACCACAAACACGTGGACAGGTGAATGTGGCCAGGGACGGTACGGAGGCAGTCCACAACTTTTTTTGCTAAGAGTTGTATTTAGCTCGGTGAAAGGACTGGCATAGAGGGAAACCGTATCTACCCTGCGTGTCATTTCTCCCAGAAAATCCTGTAAATGAGCTTGTTGCAGAAGCAATGGCAGCCCATCCAACATCAACTTGCACTTGTCAATGGTGCTTTGACACACACACATCTTTCTTTGCGCATTTAATTTCTTGAATACAGAGTTGGAAAATGGCCTGATCCGTAATGCGTTTTGAGAAATAACATGCATAAGCATGGCCGATCCGCATTAAAAAAGCAGCCATAGAGTGTCCGGGAACCTTCCCCCACACTTTTCTTAGCCAGGGCTGCTTTTCGGCAGGGTTGAACGGGCCCACCAGAGAACCGGAGACTCCTCCGGCGGGCCCTGGCTTCTCCTTCAGGAGAGTTCATAGTGCCGAGGTGAGGCCATGATGATGATAGAGGCCATCATCTGCTTAGTTTTCTTTTACTTGGAATGCAATTGCAAGTATGCAGCCAGCCACCCACCCACCCACAGACCGCAACACTAAACTGGCAGATTTCTGGGCAGCTCTTTGCACTTGAAATATGGCCTTTTAAGCTTGTGGAGATGGAAGCTTTTCACAACCTCATGCAGGCGGCGGCCGGGTGTCCATACTCGGTCCCCAGCCGCCAGTATTTTTCCCGGTATCGCCTTCGCCTTCCACAAGCACGGTCCCACAACAGTACCCATGCCCTACCCAGTGCACTTACTAAGAAGGACTGCCTAACCACAAACACGTGGACAGGTGAATGTGGCCAGGGACGGTACGGAGCCAGTCCACAACTTTTTTTGATAAGAGTTGCATTTAGCTCAGTGAAAGGACTGGCATAGAGGGAAACCGTATCTACCCTGCGTGTCATTTCTCCCAGGAAGTCCTCTAAAGCTGCTTGCACTTGAAATGTGGTCTGAACATTACTGCTGGTACTTTTCTGTGGGAATTTTCTTGCCTCCTACCAGCCTGGAATATTTCCAGCAAACTATGGTACAACACCATGGTATTAGCACTGCCCCCAGTACCAGTAGCGAAGCCATACTCAATTTCCTTCTCTGGAATTTTATTTGGTAGACTGAGTGGCTGCCCAAATAAATTTTCTCACAAAGGAGCTGATGATAGAGTGGCAGCAGGTTCAAGTTTCTCCAGCCTGTTAGATATTAGAGGGTGAACGGCAGCACATTGGATCAGTGGTTAGCACTGAAGTCTTGCAGCACTGGGATCCTGGGTTCAAATCCCAGCAAGGACAACATCTGCAAGAAATTTGTATGTTCTCCCCATGTTTGCATGTGTTTCCTCCTCAGTAAAAATAGAGTGTCCTGGAATCTTCCCACACACTTTTCTTAGCCAGGACTGCTTCTCAGCAGGGTTGGACAGTCCCACCAGAGAATTCTCTGGTGTGCCTTGGCTTCTACCTCAGGAGAGTTCATGATAGCGCTAACTTTGCAGCTGCTATGGGGCTCTTGAGCGGGTGAGAAAGGTTAGCTCTCAGAAACAAATCCTCTGGTGGGCACAATGTTTTTCAATCTGAAACAGCTTCTCAGTGGGGGTTGTATATCACCACAGCCATATTCTTTAGCTCTGTGAAAGGACTGGCATAGAGGGAAACCTTATCTACCCCGGTTGTCATTTCTCTGTCACCAGGTTCCGCCCATTGTAACACATGACCATGCCTGGCTGTATGTTCAGCGGTGAGAGCCACAGATCAAGCTGCTGTGTTACAGCTTTCAACAACTATGCAGCGCTGGGCGGTTTGTCAATTAAGCATTAAGCATGTTATCTTCAGCACAGCCTGTTGCTGTTTGGCCAAGGCAGTGCTGCAGTGCTGTCAGCTTGTGACTGATGTGGTCATTTCGGAGATGGAGGAGGAGGTACATGAGCTGAACAATGTGATTACATTGAGGTTAAATTGGTGATGCTGTTTTTTATACTAAAGAAAGATCCTATTGTTATGTTTTTTTATGTTATTTTTTATGAAAAATGCATTCACCGGGAAATGTCACTTTAACATTTTACAACCTCATCTGGCAATGTTGTGTCATCAGACACATCCTGTTTTATTTATGATGGAGGGACTCTGAAAGTCATAAAGCCTATTTTTATAGGGACATCAGACGGCCCTTACTATTCTTAAAAGGCCAGCAGTCGGCCCTAGCTATTGTTAGAGAGCCATCAGAGGGCTATGCTTTGTTGTTCCCATTATTAACAAGTGGGTTTCCTATACTGTTATTGCGCATCCAGTGACTGCAAGGGTTGTCAAAAATTTGGACGCAACCTAATACCCCTTTGAAGAGACATAGAGGAGGGTCTCAGTAAAAAAAATGTTCCCATTATAAAGGAGCGGGTCTTCTATAGTGGTAATGCCCATGCTGTGACTGCAAGGGTGGGCAAAATTTTTGAAAAAAAACACTAACAATTTAAAGACACAAAGAGCATGGCCACAGTAACAAGGTACGACATGTTCCCGTTAGAAAGGAGAGGGTCTGCTATACAGTTATAGGGTATGCAGTGAATCCAACGGCTGACAAATTTTAGGAAAAACCCCACTAAGAATTTAAGGACACACAGAGCAGGGCCACAGTAACAAGGTACGACATGTTCCCATTAGAAAGTAGAGGGTCTGCTATACAGTTATAGGGTATGCAGTGAATCCAACGGCTGACAAATTTTAATGAAAAACCTCAATAAGAATTTAAAGACACACAGAGCAGGGCCACAGTAACAAGGTACGACATGCTCCCATTAGAAAGGACAGGATCTGCTATACAGTTATAGGGTATGCAGTGAGTCCAACGGCTGACCAATTTTAGGAAAAAAACGACTAAGAATTTAAAGACACATAGAGCAGGGTCACAGTAACGACAAATTCCCATTAGAAATTCTAGGGTCGGCTATACTGTTATAGGGTATGCAGTGAGTCCAACGGCTGACAGATTTTAGGAAAATCCCCACTAAGAATTTAAAGACACACAGAGCAGGGCCACAGTAACAAGATATGACATGTTCCCATTAGAAAGGAGAGGGTCTGCTATACAGTAATAGGGTATGCAGTGAGTCCAACGGCTGACCAAGTTTAGGAAAAACCCACTAAGAATTTAAAGACACATAGACCAGGCCACAGTAATGACAAATTCCCATTAGAAAGGAGAGAGTCTCCCATAGTGTTGGACTATGCAGTGACTGCAAGGGCTGCCAAAAATTTGGAGGCACTTCAATGGCCCTTGGAAGAGACGTGGAGGAGCGCATCATAAATTTTTTTTACCATTAGAAAGGAGCGGGCCTCCTATACTTGTAATGCCATGCACTAAGTGTATGGGCTGACAAACATTTACTCCTGGGGGGTATACATGAACATACTGTATAAAAATTTTTTTTTTCGGGCATCATAAAAATGTAGCGCCCCGAGGGCTCGGCCGCTACAGGGGTATTGCACCTCTGCCAGAGGTGTGATATTCCACTCCCGGGTAAGGATGGAGTATGGACCAGGGTTCAGTTAGCTGCATACAGCACACTCACCCCATTTCCGAGGGACAGCTCAACGGTGCTCCCATTAGACAGAAATGCAGGCACGACAGACCATGTCCCTGGCTGGAGTGGGGAGGGGGTAGGAATACCCAGTGATGTAGGAGCAGATAGGGGTTGGTTCCTGAGCGTAGATAGGAGCCCATTGTTTGCTGGTCACCTGGGCTCATGTTCTAGAGGGCACCATCTTAGAACAGTGTTCAGTCAGAGAGAAGAAGTGACAGAGTGGGGGCCTTGGTTGTCGAACGAAGTGTGCCCTCTGCCTCCAGCGTTTTTAGATGGGAATTTTTTTAATAGTTCCGCAACAAGGGCCTTCTGGTACTGCCTCATTTTTGTACACCTGTCCGCCTCAGGAATAAGAGATATAAAGTTCTCCTTGTAGAGTGGGTCTAGAAGTGTCACCAACCAGTAATGACCTAAAATTTTGAGAATGCGAGGGTCATGGGAAAGGCAGCATAACATAAACTCAGCCATGCGTGCCAGACTACTAACAGGCAAGACTTCCGTGTCCTCACCAAGAGGATGACTGACCATGCTCTCCTCCTCCTCCTCTCTGTCCTCTGGCCATCCACGCTGAACAGACGGTATGACAGCTGTGCAGATAGCACCGTCTATAGTGCATGAAACTAGTTCCAGTCCTTCCTCCTCCTCCTCTTCCTCATTGTCACCCAATCCACGTTGGGATGAGATGAGGCTTGGCTGTGTGTAATCACCCTGTATGGTTAATTGCTCCATCTTATCGTGCTGAGCCTGCAATGCATCATCATTGATTGTGAGCAAAGAGCTTTTCAGAAGACAGAGAAGCGGGATGGTGACGCTAATTATGGCGTCATCGCCGCTCACCATCTTGGTGGAGTCCGCAAAGTTTTGGAGGATGGTACATATGTCTGACATCCACGTCCACTACTGAGGTCTTATGTGTGGAGTCTGAACTGAATACCGATAGCCTTTTTGATGCTGGTACTCAACAACTGCCCTCTTCTGCTCACAAATCCTTCCCAACATCTGCAATGTAGAGTTCCAACGTGTGGTGACATCACACACCAGTCTGTGAGCCAGAAGCTGCAAACGCTGCTGAAACACTGCAAGGGCGGCGGAAGCTGTAGCTGACTTTCTAAAATGGGCACACAGGCGGCATACTTTAACAAGCAGATCCGGCAGCTCCGGGTAGGATTTGAGTAACCGCTGAACCACGAGGTTAAGCACATGGGCCAGGCATGGTACGTGTGTGAGCTCGCCTCGCCTCAGAGCCGCCACCAGGTTCCGGCCATTGTCACACACGACCATGCCTGGCTGTAGGTTCAGCGGTTTGAGCCACAGATCTGCCTGCTCTTTCAGAGCTGGCCATAACTCTTCAGCATTGTGTGTTTTTTCACCTAAGCATATTAGCTTCAGCACAGCCTGTTGCCGCTTGGCCGAGGCAGTGCTGCAGTGCTTCCAGCTTGTGACTGATGTGGTCATTTCGGAGATAGAGGCCGAGGAGGAGGAGGAGGCTGAGGAGCATGAGGTTCAGGAGCTGTAGACCGTGGGGACAACCCTGATTGACCTAGGGCCTGCAATCTTTGGCGTCGGGAGGACGTGTTCCGTCCCAAGGTCCGACTGGGTCCCGGCTTCCACTATGTTAACCCAGTGTGCCATCAGCGAGATGTACCGTCCCTGCCCACAAGCACTTGTCCACGTGTCCGTGGTTAGGTGGACTTTACCGGTAACTGCGTTGTTGAGGGCACGGCTAATGTTTTGGGACACGTGCTTGTGTAATGTGGGGACGGCACACTGGGAGAAATAGTGGCGGCTGGGGACAGAGTACCGAGGGACGGCCGCCACCATCAGGTTGCGGAATGCTTCTGTCTCCACAAGCCTAAAAGGCAACATTTCGAGCCAAGCAGTCGTGAATTGTGAGAATTTAGTAGTGTGGCCTGTGGGACGTTGGCTGCATATTTGCGCTTGCATTCCAAGGACTGGAGTATGAACAACTGAACGCTGTGCTGGGAGAAGGACATGGACGTGCTTCCTGATGCTGCTACTTGAGAGTGTGCAATGACAGGTGCAGGGCAGGAGGCATCTTTGCATGCACTATGGACAGGGGATTGACTTGCATGCACAACAGCAGAAGAAGCAATGGTGCCACCTGTAGACACTGTTCCTGGACCCTGGTGTTCGGCCCACAAAGTCGAGTGATTTGCTGCCATGTGCCTGATCATGCTGGTGGTGGTCAGGCTGGTCGTTTTGCCACCCCTGCTGATGCTGGTCTGGCTCGTGATGCAAATGACCTTTTTGGAGTTATCGGCAGAGTCTTTAAAAAACAACCAGACTTGGGAAGACCTAACAGTTGTACTGGCAACTTCCTTCGTGTTGGTGTTACGGGAAACGGTAGCCTGCCTTCTGTCTGCGGCCACCACACTGCTTCTTCCTGCCTGTTGGGGTGCTCTGCCTCCCTCCCCCTGTGTGCTGCTGTCCTTGCTCTGCATGTCCTCCTGCCAGGTTGGGTCAGTTACTATATCATCCACCACCTAGTCACCCACTTCTGCACCCTGGTACTATTCCTGACTTTCTGCCAATTGTGTCTAATCATCGTCCACCTCTTGTGACAGTTTCCCACCGTCGCCTTCATGTGACCGTGGCTGCTCAAATATTTGGGCATCGCTACACGTGATCTCCTCTTGCCCCGCTTCAAGTGGACCGGGCGAGAGGCCCGAATCTATAAATGGAAAAGTGAACAGCTCTTCAGATTGTCCAAGTGTGGGATCAGTTGTCTCTGGGTACTCAGCATGGTGGGAGGAAGGAGGATCAGGGTGAGGAATATGAGGTCCAGACTCATGGCTACTGAGACTTGACATTGTAGAAGACAGGGTGGTGGTGGTGGTGGCTAAGTGACTGGAAGCATTATCCGCTATCCAACCAACAACCTTTTGACACTGATCTGGGTTCAATAGTGGTGTGCTGCGGTCCCCTAGAAATTGGGACAGGAAGGTCAGGCGAGAAGATGTGGGTGTTTGCTGTGGCACAATTTCGGCTTGCCCACGGCCTTGTCCTCGGCCTCTGCATGCACCATTACCATCACGTCCAGTTCCCCGTCCCTTGCCACGTGCCTTGCCCATTTTAAATGGAGGATAGTATCTTCCACGCTCACTACAAATGACTGAGTTTGAAGCGAAGTTATATGTGATCGGTGTGATGGAGAAAACAGAGTTTTAAATTCCTGGCCTGTAGGTAAGTAGTGTGAACAGCAAACTGCTGTGAATTGCTTCACTGACACACTGAAAAAATGGAGGCCAGAAATGGCAGTATTTTCTGACAACGTATATGTGATCCGTGTGACGGAGAAAACACAGTTTTAAATAGCTGGATTTCTAGCGCTCTAATATGGAAAGGACCTGGCTGTATTCTGCAGTGCCAACAAGCAAATGGCGCAGAAAAACGGTGTTCTCTGGATTGCTTTATAAGCAAATAATGAGGATTAAGATCCAAAGAAAAGTATTCCTCGCCCCTGAGACCTGGGCCTTTGTATAGAAATATCTAACAGCAGCAGAAGGCAGAATTGGAATGGAGCCTCTTGTGCTATATGCACTGCAGTCTGCTATATACCCTGCCTGCCTGCCTATTTACACTGCCTGCCTGATATCTCTGCAGATGGATTAGTCCTCAGAAGGACTGTTTGTTGAGATAGATATGTGTAATGTGCGGTTTTTCTCACTACACTACCTAATGCACGATCAAATCTCTCCCTAACGCAGCAGCAGCTCTCCCTACACTGTCTGATCCAGAGTGACTGTGATGAGCATGGCGGTGCCAGGTCAGATATAGACCTGATGACGCTGTGCAGCCAGCCAATCACTGTAATGCCCACAACCAACATGGCTATGGCATTACAGTGCATGGCAGGCAATCACTGTATGTTCATTGGCTCTGTAAAGAGCGCCAAACATGCAGGGAGGGGACCCGACTTCCCGCCCGACCAACCCGGAAATACTCAGTGAGCGCAGAGCATCTCGAGCAGTGAGATACTCGGGCAAGCACCGAGCAGTAGCGAGCATGCTCGCTCATCACTAGTTGTCATTAAGATTTAAAAAGAGAAAACACAGAAATGTGACAGTAAATGGCTTCCCCCAACCAATAACCATGAGTGGAGAAAAAGTGTTTTTGTTATCATTCATTTTCTCTGAAACAAGGCCAAGAAAGGAAAAATTCTGCCGGGGTATGTAAACTTTTGAGCAGAACTGTATATGCGCCAGCCCCAGTGTCTCCTATTCTATGTACTCCAGCCCCAGTGTCTCCTATTCTATATACTCCAGCTTCTTCTGTGATGTATATGCTCTAGCCCCAATGTATCCTGTGATGAATATACGCCAGCCCCAGTGTCTCCTATTCTATATACTCCAGCCCCAGTGTCTCCTATTCTATATACTCCAGCTTCTTCTGTGATGTATATGCTCTAGCCCCAATGTATCCTGTGATGAATATACGCCAGCCCCAGTGTCTCCTATTCTATATACTCCAGCTTCTTCTGTGATGTATATGCTCTAGCCCCAATGTATCCTGTGATGAATATATGCCAGCCCCAGTGTCTCCTATTCTATATACTCCAGCTCCAGTGTCTTCTGTGACGTAGCTAATGTAGCCCTAATGTCTCTTATGCAGAGGCGTCGCATGATAAAGTAGTGAGACACAAGCTCCCTGCCCTATCACTATCTCTTTCATATGCCACAGATCGCCATAGGCCTGCGGTTAACGAGATGTCAGCATACTCACGCAGGTGGCTCGGTGACATCATTGCATCGCTCTGCTCTGCTGTCCCGCCATGGAAGAGGAGACAGAGGCCGTGATGTAGGGAATCAGGATTAAGTGAGAATAAACGTTATTTTTTTTTTTAAATGATTGGGCAGTGGAGCCATCCTACTATATATCTGGAGTAGTGGGTCCATCATACTACATATGGAGTAGTGGGGCCATTATACTATATGTATGTGGGGCAGTGGGACCATCATAGTATATACAGGTGCATCTCACTAAATTAGAATATCTTCAAAAAGTTAATTGATTCCAGTTCTTCAATACTGTTTCAGTATGCTCCACAATCATGAGGAAGACTGCTGACTTGACAGATGTCCAGAAGGCAGTCATTGACACACTCCACAAGGTCCTAGAGTTCCAATTTTCATTTGGAAATCAAGGTCCCAGAGTCTGGAGGAAGAGTGGAGAGTCCACAATCCAAGCTGCTTGAGGTCTAGTGTGAAGGCTCCACAATCAGTGATGGTTTGGGGGGCCATGTCATCTGCTGGTGTAGGTCCACTGTGTTTTATCAAGACCAAAGTCAGCACAGTCGGCTACCAGGACATTTTACAGCACTTCATGCTTGCCTCTGCCCACAAGCTTTTTGGAGATGGAAATGTCATTCTCCAGCAGGACTTGGCCCCTGTCCACACGGCCAAAAGTACCAATACCTGGTTTACACACAACAGTATCACTGTGCTTGATTGGCAGCAAACTCGCCTGACCTTAACCCCATAGAGAATCTATTATAGAGAATCTATGGGGTATTGTCAAGAGGTAGATGAGAGACACCAGACCCAACAATGCAGATGAGCTGAAAGACAGCTTTTTGTATTGAAGAACTGAAATAAATTAACTTTTTGATGATATTCTAATTTAGTGAGATGCACCTGTATATGGAGCAGTGGGACTATCATGCTATATATATGGAGGAGTGGGGGCATCATACTAAATATAGAGCAGTGTGTGTGAGCCACCCCAGGCCTGGATGCCACAAACAATAATCTGTTTCTGAAAGCAGGAGGGAGGTCCCCTGGTTAGGGACTATTAGCATACAGCACCTCCTGTCCCAGGCCAGCAGGGGGAGCTGGCTGCCCCTATAAAAGCTGGAACTGGGGGCAGGGTTAGAGAAAACTGGACGACCTAGCTCAGGAGTGAGACTAGTCCCAGAGAAGGAGGGACAGTTCAGCTGTAGCTGAGGAGTCCGTGAGGCACAGGAGAAACTGCAAGCCAGGGACAGAGGCGACGAGAGCCGGTCCTGGCAGAGAACCAATCTACCGGACATTGGGGTCCGAGGCTGTCAGGGTTACAAGCCCAGCAGCAGAGAACCAACCTGCGAGGGATTTCAGGTCCCTTGGCCTAAGAAGCCTGGAGGCTCCGCCACACAGAGGGACCAGTACATCGAGGAGCAAGCAACAGGTACCCAAGGCCTGAGTCGCAAGCCATACAGGAGAGAAGTACACGGCCAGCTCAGGGACGTGGGCTATTACACCACGAAAAGGGGGATAGTCAGAAAGAGCATAGAGAGAACGGTAGGCCTACACACTCACCCTGACCAGTGGGGCTCGCCCGAATGCTCTCAGACACCCAGGCCCATTCCTAACCGGTACTGTTGGGTCATTAATAATATCTACAATAAAGACCCTGAACTGTTTGAAGCAGACTCAGAACTATTACTATTGCGGCCTGCACTATCACCCCCAACATCCACCTACACTGCCCTGAGGCTACACTCTTCCCGTGGGGAATTATCCTACCCCTGTGCTGCACACCAACACCAGCCTCAGCGGTCTGCCTTGCAGCAGCGGTTATCTCCAATCGCAATCCACGGGTGGCGTAGTCGGACATTCAAAACACTGATAAATAGACTGCCACCATTTGGTCTGACCACCCTGAGCCACGGGATCGGGTTGCCACTACTACCCCCATCAGCACCGTACACTAGAAGGCCCGGTTCCGGGTACCCCACGGCCCAGGGGGCGAGTCAGCTTTGGCGTAGTCGGCAGAATTGTGACCAACCCGCAACAAACGGGTATTGCGTGCCTGGAAAAGACTCTATACATATCTGAGTGAAGTTTCCCTCCATTCAGGGCCATTTCCCGCCAATCGGAGCGTTTCCTGCCATCGGGCGCCATCTTCGGGACGCCACGCTGAGACGCTGCTCAAGGTCCTGGAAGGAGATCCAGCGGATGCCGACGTCATCACCGAGCAAAGCAAGGTCCTCGCCCAGAGCATCGCGAGCGGAGCCGCGGCCTCCAGAAGAGGATCGCCAGAAGGTAGGCCACAGTTAACTAGGGGGGAGGAAGATGTCGGACGCGGAGGGACCCTCTACCACCAGCGTAGCCGCTGCAGCTGTGATGCCGTTTTCCATGCCCTATATCCATAGGCGGATTATAATGAGGGCAATCCGGATTGCCCTCATTATATGTGCGGGCCGCCGCGGCACATAGCGGTAGCAGTGGCGGGAGGGGGGGCCCGGACCGCTCCCCCAGCAGCGGCCGCCGCTACTTCTTCATCCGCCGGGCCAGCACTGCAGCAGTTAACTTCCCTGTGCTGGCCCGGCCGCATCACTGCTAGGAGACATGGCCCTGTGCGCGGCTGTGTCTCCTAGCTGTGACGTCACACAGTGCGCCCCGGCCTGCAGTGCTGCACCGGAAAAGAGAGAGAGCAGGCAGGAGGAATTGAGCCGGGGGATTGTGAGTGTGTGTGTGTGTGGGCAGATGTGTGTGTGGGCAGGTGTGTGTGTGTTTGTGGGCAGGTGTCTGTGGGGGCAGGTGTCTGTGTGGGCAGGTGTGTGTGTGTGTGTATATGTGTGTGTGTCTGTGTGGGCAGGTGTGTGTGTATATGTGTGTGTGTATATGTGTGTGTGTGTGGGGGGGGCAGGTGTGTGTGTGGTCAGGTGTGTGTATATGGGTGTGTGTGTGTGTTTGCGGGCAGGTGTCTGAGTGAGCAGATGTGTGTGTGGGCAGGTGTGTGTGTGTGTGGGCAGGTGTGTGTGTGTGTGGGCAGGTGTTTGTGTGTGTGTGGGCAGGTGTGTATGTGTGTGGGCAGGTGTGTGTGTGTGTGTGGGCAGGTGTGTGTGTGTGGGCAGGTGTGTTTGTGTGTGGGCAGGTATGTTTGTGTGTGGGCAGGTGTGTGTGTGTGTGTGGGCAGGTGTGTGTGTGTGTGTGGGCAGGTGTGTATGTGTGTGGGCAGGTGTGTGTGTGTGTGTGGGCAGGTGTGTGTGTGTCTGTGTGGGCAGGTGTGTGTGTGTCTGTGTGGGCAGGTGTGTGTGTGTGTATATGTGTGTGTGTGTGTGGGCAGGTGTGTGTGTGTGTATATGTGTGTGTGTGTGGGCAGGTGTATGTGTGTGTGTGTGTGGGCAGGTGTGTGTGTGTGTGTGTGTGTGGGCAGGTGTGTGTGTGTCTGTGTGGGCAGGTGTGTGTGTGTATATGTGTGTGTGTGTGTGGGCAGGTGTGTGTGTGTGTGTATATGTGAGTGTGTGTGGGCAGGTGTGTGTGTGTGGGCAGGTGTGTGTGTGTGTGTGTGTGTGTGGGCAGGTGTGTGTGTGTGTCTGTGTGGGCAGGTGTGTGTATATGTGTGTGTGTGTGTGGGGGGGGCAGGTTAGAAAGTCTTGCCCTTTTGAACACTACACCTGACTTGAGGCCACCACCTCTTGGTTGTCCAATGTTCTTGCTTCTCTAGGGCTCTTCTCAGATATTCATTATACCAGCTCCCCAGAATACCAAAGTTAGGGTGGGTGACCGCGAGCCCTGGTGGTGGTCATAACTGCGGCCACCCAGGGGCAATACTCCATAACAACAATCCCCTGAGGTGGTGTAGGATGTAAGGACCTATTCACACTACATTCAGCGCTGCATTCAGGTCTTTACACAAGGCTTACAACTGAATCCCTGAAATTCAGGATTGTGCTGTCTGAAATGAGACATCTGAAAGCAGAGAAAATGGAGCCTAAAGATTCAGACTTTAGCCTTGGTTTGCCTTTGTTCAAATCAATGGCTATGTCAAGGCACATCTGAATGCCAATTTTCAGGGATTTAGATAGAAGCCTGGAAAGAGGAGATGAATGCATTGCAAAATTCAGTGTGAATAGGCCCTTATATCTGGAGTCTTGATATTGATGCCACAAGCATTTTACTTGTTTTTAACTTAAAAAAAAAATACACACACACAAATTATACACACACACACACACTATACATACACACGCACTATACATACACACACATTATACACACACACACACACTATACATACACACACAGTATACATACACACACATTATACACACACACACACAATACATACACACACACAGATGTGTATGTGGGCAGGAGTGTGTGTGTGGGCAGGTGTGTGTGTGTGTGGGCAGGTGTGTGTGTGTGATGTCTGTCTGTTTGTGTGTGTGTGGGCAGATGTCATTGTGTGATGTCTGTTTGTATGTATTTTTGTGTTTCAAATGTGTTTATGCGTGTCTGTATATGTTTGTGTGTGTGTATGACTGCATGCGGCCTCCTGCTGAGTATAGTTGGCGCCGTGCGGCCTCCTGATGTCTCTGGTGGGGCTCCGTGCATTATAGACGGCGCCGTGCGGCCCCCCGCTGTGTATAGATGGCTAAGTGCGCCCCCCGCTGTGTATAGATGGCTACGTGCGGCCCCCCGCTGAGTATAGATGTTGCCGTGCGGCCTCCTGCTGTGTATAGATGGCTACGTGCGGTCTCCCGCTGAGTATAGATGGCGCTGTGCGGCCTCCTGCTGTCTCTGGGGGGAGCGCCGTGAGGCATCTATACTCAGCAGGAGGCCGCACATAGCCATCTATACACGTATACTCAGCAGGAGGCCGCAAGTAGCCATCTATACGGTGCCATCTATACACAGCGGGAGGCCGCACGGCGCCATCTACACACAGCGGGAGGCCGCACGGCGCCATCTATACACAGCGGAAGGCCGCACGGCGCCATCTATACACAGCGGGAGTCTCAGTGCTTTGCAAGAGCAGTCAATAAATTCTGCTTGACTAATTCTGAGCACCATAAAGTCTGGTTCGCTTCTAACCTGCTGTCTTCATTTTCAGCTTGCTGAATTCTAACTCATTTATTGTCATTCGAGACGATGCCTTTGCTGGTCTCTTTCACCTTGAATACCTGTAAGTGTTCCACTTAATGTCATATTTTTGATTCTGTTCTTCTTCATCTTTTGGCATGTGCAATTGTATGAGCAAGTATTCATATGAATTTATGACCTACTTAAACCTTTGAGGACCTTAAATTTTATTCAATCAAATTTTTTTCCAGTTTAAAACTATGGGACATATATGTGCCTTGGTCCTCAAAGGGTTTTTAAAGGGGCTGCAAACATAAATACGAAAAAAATAATTCAATTAGTGCTTTATGTGTTCATTTAATTTTCATTTGAAGTCCATTTTTTTTATATACCTTGAAATTAAACCCTACCCCATGGAATGAAGCCCTACCTACATAACATCTGAGAGCTACATGGATCCCGCTTGTGTGGTGCCTGTCCGTCACTACTACTCAGTTTTAGGGTCCACTCACTAAGCCATATATTCTCTCATGCAAGAGAATAGGGCCAATTATGCTAATGATACTGGGCTCAAACTCTGTCAGAGCTTCAACTGAGTGTGATCCGATTCTCTCGCAGCACAGATATGGAGAAGATGGAGAACTTAATTTCTCCATCTTCTCCATAGTCTCTGTGAGTGTTCATCGGACTGCACTTGGATGACATCCGAGTGCAGTCCAATGTTTTACGTGCACCCATAGACTTGTATGGGTGCACATGGTCCGAATATCGAATGAGATTATTTTCTCATGCCAATAATTGCACTGTCCCATAGTATAACATAGGGCCGAGTCCTATCCGATAAAACATCACATAGCATTCGGCCGTGTTATACGACAGTGTGAGCGAGCCCTTAGAGTCAAGGAATATTTACATGCAAATGATGATATTACTCTCCAAGTGTATATTTTTTTAGGCGAGTTCATAGTAAATGCTTTGCATTTTTGACATGTGATCAACTAAAGAACAAGAAAGATTTAGGACCTTCCCTATAGAGAAACGGAAAATAGTTTGGAGGACTTGCATGTCCTTTTTTATTTATTATGAGAAAATCATAAAAGATCCCGTTTTTTAACCATGCTGTGACTTTCTGCTGAGGGAGAGGGAGAGAGCTGCCCTATTCAGAGTCTGTAATAAGACCTGCTGACAAAAGTGTTGAAGATACAGTCTAATGTGAATTAACAATAAAAAAAAAGTTAATTTAACAAATGGCTTGTATTTTTTTTAATACAAACTTTTTTGTCTTTACAGCTCCTTTAAAGGGAATCTGTCATGAGGTTTTTGCCACCTAATCTGAGAGCAGCATAATGTAGGGTTAGAGGCACTGATTCCAGTAATGTGTCACTTACTGGGCTGCTTAGTGTTGTTTTGATAAAATCATTGATTTGTCAGAAGGTAATTATCACTAGATGACTAGTAAGTTCTGTAGGACCCCACCCCCATCACTGATCAGTAGATTTCTGTGTACACTGAGCATGGGCAGAAAGCTGCCAATCAGTGGTGTGGGTGGGGCTATACAGAGCGCAGCATTCAGAGAGCTGCTAGATCTGCAGCAGATAAAACGGTGATTTTCTCAAAATGACAACAAGCAGCTGAAAAAGTGACACATCGCTGGAATCAGGGTATCTGCCCCAATATTGTGCTGCTCTCAGATGAGGCAGCACAATTAATATTATGCCAAATAAATTTCCTGTGAACTATCACATGATCTATCACAAGGGATCATGTGACATGTCACGTGATAAATCAGGTGTGTGGAGGGGGCCCGCGCCTTCTAAACTGCCCGGGGCCCTTGCTACTCTTAATCCACCCCTGCCTATATCCCCGGAGCGGCCTGGATGCCCAGTATGCTGGCGAGTCGCATACCTTGGGCGACTTTAAAGAAAGGCTGTATAGACTGTTCAAAGTTTATCCCCTGACAGAAGAACAGAAGGTAAGCATACTGATAGGGCAGTTAACTGGTGCGGCCCAGCGGGAGGTAAAGTCTTGGACAGCTGAGGAGAAAAGGACTGTAAGGGGGGTTCTGACCCGTCTACGGGACACCTTTGATACCCGTACCTCAGCAGAAATCAAAATGCGGTTCTATGGATGTAAGCAGCGAGCTCAAGATAGCATCCGAGATTATGCCCTAAATTTACAGGAAGCCTTAGGGGCAATTAAGCAAGCTGACCCTGGCAGCGTGCAGGATACAGATAAACTATTGACTGACCAGTTCATAGAAGGTCTGCTGTCCAGCGCCCACAGAACCCAGCTGCGCCTCATGGCCCTACAGAACCCCGATTTGACTTTTGCACAGTTCAAAGATAGGGCCATCCAGGTGCTCCGAGAACCTGCACCGGGTGGCGCTGTAGCTTCCCGGCGCCCTGCCATCCCTTACCACCAGGGGGCGGCGCCCTATCCCGCAAACCTTGTGGGGGCTGATGCGCAGGCCCTAAATCCATCCCCGCCTGCAAACCTCCACCATCAGGTCCAAGAACTAACAAAGAGTGTTGCTGCATTGACCAGGACCGTACAGTCGTTACAGATGGACCTGTCAGGACCAATCAAGCTGGCTTCCAGTCCGGAGGATGTCCCGTGGCGTCGACGGAGGAGGATCCCGTCATTCAGAGGGAGGCCCGCCGATCATTACACTGAGGATGGACAGCCGATTTGCCGCCGTTGCAGCCAGCCGGGACACGTAGCCAGGTACTGTACTTTAAATGGGTCCGACCTGGGGCAAAGGGCCAACCCCCAGGCATAAGGTCATCAGGCCCATCTAATTGGCGTGATAAGTACGTAGGGGGACGCCCGGTTTTACCCGTAGTGCTGGACGGTATCCCCATGAGTGCACTGCTGGACACCGGGTCCCAAGTGACTACCATCCCCTATGTACTTTTCAAGCAGTACTGGAGTGACACTGATATAACTCGTTATCCAGACGATGACTTGAGCATCATCGCCAGCAATGGTCAACCCGTGCCGCAGGTGGGGTTCAGAGAGATGACCATTAAGATTGGTAAAGTTGAACTGCCGGCACAGGGAGTGATCATTGTGGACATTGACCATCGAGAAAGTCACCCTAAAATAACCTTGGGTACTAATGTGATTGAAAATTGTCTTTCAGAAGTAATTGTAATTTTTCAGCAGGTGGCGATGAATGCGAGCTCCAGCCAACAGAGGGTCCTCCAGAAGGAGATAAGAGCCCTGATGAGATGGCAACAGGTAGAACTGTCTGGTGGTGAGATCGGTAGCGTGAGGATGAGCGACTCGTTCCCCATTGCTATGCCCCCCAAAAGTGAAATGATCTGGTGTCGGACTGCAATCGGGTTAAGAGGGAGAGACTACCAAGCCATGGTAGAACCCGTGTACTCAGACAGCAGGCCCACCATTTTGACAGCCCGGGGGGTGGTCTATGTCCGCCATGGAAGGGTGCCCGTCCGGATCTTAAACATTGGGGAAAGGGAAGTACATTTGCCCCGGTACGCTACACTAGCCAAATTGTATACTGTTGAACACAATGCTGTCAGGGCCGTGGAACCCTTGCCTCCATCTCCCCAGGCGGAGGGTAATGGTTCCCAGAAACCCAAGGAGGACTGGTGCCAGAAACTCCACGTGGGTGCTGACTCCACTCCCTTGCACCAAAAACAAGGACTCTACCGGGTGGTTCAAGAGTACGAGAGAATCTTTAGTAAGCACCCGCTAGACTTCGGCAGAGTGAAAGGAGTAGAACACCACATCCCCACGGGGAGCCACCCACCAATTGCTGAAAGATACAGACCTGTACCACCCCGCACACTATCAGAATGCAAAGGGCATTCTGAGAGAAATGAAGGAAGCCAGGGTCAATAGAGACAGTTGTAGCCCCTGGGCAGCCCCCTTGGTTCTGGTAAAAAAGAAAGACGGTACTATGAGAATGTGCGTGGACTATAGAGAAGTCAATCGTATCACCCATAAAGATAAATACCCGTTGCCTAGAATAGAGGAGTCTTTGGCCGCACTAAAATCAGCTAATTTCTTCTCTACTTTGGACCTTACTAGTGGGTACTGGCAGGTTCCTGTGGCAGAGGCTGATAAGGAGAAGACCGCCTTCACCACCCTGATGGGATTAAGTGAATTCAACTATATGCCGTTCGGGCTCTGCAACGCACCCGGGACCTTCCAGAGGCTGATGGAATGCTGTCTAGGGCACCGAAACTTTGAGACGGTCCTACTTTACCTGGACGACGTGATTGTCTATTCGAAGACTTACGAGGACCATCTAAAGCACCTGGCCGAGGTGTTCGAGGCCCTGGCAGGCTTTGGCATGAAAGTGAAACCCTCCAAGTGCCATCTGTTAAAGCCGAAGGTACAGTACCTGGGACACGTGGTGAGTGCAGAAGGAGTAGCCCCCGACCCTGACAAAATCACGGCAATAAAGAACTGGCCAAGCCCCTCTAACATAAAAGAAGTGAGGCAGTTCCTCGGGTTGGTAGGCTACTACCGAAGGTTCATCCCCAGGTTCACCAAGATGGCAGCCCCTATGCAGGACCTCCTTATAGGACAATCTAAGACCAGAAGCCAAAAGCCACCCTTCAAGTGGGACAAGCCGGAAGAGGAGTCCTTCCGCCAGCTGAAGATGGCCCTCACGGGGGATGAGAACCTGGCCTACCCTGATTATGGCCAGCCTTTTATCCTCCACACAGACGCCAGTAATGTGGGGCTGGGAGCCGTACTGTCACAGAACCAACAGGGCAGAGAAAGGGTGATCGCGTACGCCATCCGGAAGCTGAAGCCCACCGAGAGAAACCCGGAGAATTACAGCTCCTTTAAGCTGGAGTCCTTGGCAGTGGTGTGGGCCGTAACAGAACGTTTCAAGCATTACGTGGCCTCTGTGAAGTTCACTGTGTACACGGACAACAATCCGTAGACACATCTGGACAATGCGAGACTTGGTGCCCTAGAGCAGCGGTGGATGGCCCGGCTAGCAAACTATGACTTCACCATCAAGTACCGGGCAGGCCGAGCCAATGCCAATGCAGATGCCCTATCGAGAATGCCCCACTTGCCCGATGAGGGAGAAGATCCAGACGAGTTGGAGGAAATAGAGCTCCCTGCATTCCACCGGTACGGGGCCACTCAGTACTCCCACCTTGTAAGAGACAAAGACTTGACCACTGTCATGTTCAATTCCTTACCTCACCACGGCTGGGCTGAAACGCAAGATAGTGACCCTGCAATTCGCCTGGTGAAAGACCTCTTGACCCAGGCAGACGCTAGCCCTGGCTCGGACGCTCCAGAGGAAGCCAAGCAGTTATGGAAGGAGAAAAGCAGGCTATTCCTCTACGAAGGTAAGCTGTGCAGAAGGCTTGTCAACCACCGGACGCACGAGCTGACCTGGCAGGTAGTGGTCCCGAGACGAGATGCAGCAATGGTACTGGAGGCCTACCATGACAGAGCGGGACACTTCGGGTGGAAGAAACTGGAGTTCCTACTGAGAGAGCGGTTCTACTGGGTCGGAATGAGAGGGGCCATAGAGAAGTGGTGCAGGGACTGTGGCCCATGTAACCTCAGAAGGAAGGCGGTACCAGCCAGAAGACGCCCTTGATGCCCATCGTCACCAGGCAGCCTCTTGAGCTGGTAGCTCTGGACCATGTGAAACTGGCTCCAAGCCGGTCGGGCTACGTCTATGCCCTGACAATAGTGGACCACTATTCCCGGTTCCTGCTGGTGGTTCCTGTTAAAGACTTGACAGCCCAAACAGCGGCCAGAGCCTTCCAACAACACTTCTGCCATCCACACGGGTATCCGGAACAGGTCTTGACAGATCAAGGTCCAGCGTTTGAGGCTCAAATCTTCCAGGAGTTCTGCAACCTCTACGGCTGTAAGAAGATTCGGACAACGTCTTACCACCCACAAACCAACGGGCTGTGTGAGAAAATGAATAATATCGTCATTGATCTCCTCAAAACGTTGCCCCTGGAAGAACGCAGCCTGTGGCCGGAGAAGCTGCCAGACCTGATAGACTTATACAACCATATCCCGGTGAATGCTACAAATTGCACCCCGGCTTACCTGATGAGGGCAAGACCAGGTAAGCTGCCGATAGACCTGGAGATGGGAGTCCTGACCCCCGAGGACACCTCCCCAGACGCGGACTGGGATACGGAACGGCAGCTACAGTACAAGAAGGTACAGGAGAGTGTGGAGAGGAGTCTGGCTCAAGCGAGAGAAAAGCAAGAGAGGCTCTTCAACCAACACGCCCCTGCTGGTCCCCTGGAACCTGATGAGCAGGTCCTGAAGCGGAAGAGAAGGCTTCACAAGCTAGATGACCAGTGGGAGAGCGACCCGTACACAGTACTGCAGTCCAACCACAACAACCCGAAGGTATGTGTAATTACCAAGGTTGGAGGAGAAACCACTAGCACCGTCTCCAGACACCACCTAAAAAGGTGCCCCGAGCAACTACAGAGTGCAGGAGAAGATCAAGATGACCTTGAACCCGCAGAAGACAAGAAAGAAATGATCAGCACAGTTCTTGGAGAGTTCCCCCGGTCCTGGACTCGGATAAATGATGCAATAGTGGTACCCGTCCTACACTTCCTTCAACCAACCCAGCAGGAACCTACAGGAGAGCAGGAGGAATCAGAAGACCAAGCAGCCCTAGAGGCAGAAGAACCCATGCCAGCAGCCCAGGAGAGTCAACCCTCTGCTGACAGTGAGCCTGCCATACCTGCGGTAAGCCAAAGGACCCGCAGATAGCTGCCTGCACTGCCTGTAAACCCAGCTAGTAGCTGTACCCTGAATGCTAGTGGGGAAAGTCAGGTTAGACCACCACCAGACAGTGGGTTACGCAGGTCAACCCGGAGCACTAGGGGGCAAATACCAGCTCGCTGGAAGATCTAAATGCTGTATATTGTAAATGTTTTATGTTTGTTGCCTGGTTGCTAATTATGTTTTTCCAGTCTTTCTAGTTCATGGACTAACAGGTTATGGACGCTGAATAACCGGAACTATCTTGTAGATAGTTGCACTTGGTGCCCTCTTTCGAAGCTGGCCACGGAAGAAAAATCTGTCTGGTGTGGCCTCCTTGTGGCCCAAAGTAGAGAGCTCAGCCTTGTCGCCACGCCAAAGGCCAGGAAATTGGGGTTTATGAAAACAGGTCCCCACACCGTGGAAAACTTCACCTTGTTGGGTGAAATGGACACCCGGTCACGGAAGCGCCGTGACCTCAAGGACAAAGTATACTTGTATATATGTTATGTTGTCATTTATACCCTGTATTTGTGTTTCCTGTTTAGTCCGGAGTACTACATTTTACTAGGGGAGAATGTGTCACCCCAGGCCTGGATGCCACAAACAATAATCTGTGTCTGAGAGCAGGAGGGTGGTCCCCTGGTTAGGGACAATTAGCATACAGCACCTCCTGTCCCAGGCCAGCAGGGGGAGCTGGCTGCCCCTATAAAAGCTGGAACTGGGGGCAGGGTTAGAGAGAACTGGAAGACCTAGCTCAGGAGTGAGACTAGTCCCAGAGAAGGAGGGACAGTTCAGCTGTAGCTGAGGAGTCCGTGAGGCAGAGGAGAAACTGCAAGCCAGGGACAGAGGCGACGAGAGCCGGTCCTGGAAGAGAACCAATCTACCGGGCATTGGGGTCCGGGGCTGTCAGGGTTACAAGCCCAGCAGCAGAGAACCAACCTGCGAGGGATTTCAGGTCCCTTGGCCTAAGAAGCCTGGAGGCTCCGCCACACAGAGGGACCTGTACAGCGAGGAGCAAGCAACAGGTACCCAAGGCCCTAGTCGCATGCCATACAGGCGAGAAGTACACGGCCAGCTCAGGGACGTGGGCTATTACACCACGAAAAGGGGGATAGTCAGAAAGAGCATAGAGAGAACGGTAGGCCTACACACTCACCCTGACCAGTGGGGCTCACCCGAATTCTCTCAGACACCCAGGCCCATTCCTAACCGGTACTGTTGGGTCATTAATAATATCTACAATAAAGACCCTGAACTGTTTGAAGCGGACTCTGAACTCTTACTATTGCGGCCTGCACTATCACCCCCAACATCCACCTACACTGCCCTGAGGCTACACTCTTCCCGTGGGGAGTTATCCTACACCTGTGCTGCACACCAACACCAGCCTCAGTAGTCTGCCTCGCAGCGGCGGTTATCCCTGATCGCAATCCACTGGTGGCGTAGTCGGACATTCAAAACACTGATAAATAGACTGCCACCATTTGGTCTGACCACCCTGAGCCACGGGATCGGGTTGCCACTACTACCCCCATCAGCACCGTACACTAGAAGGCCCGGTTCCGTGTACCCCACGGCCCAGGGGGCGAGTCATGTGCATCAAATTATACATACACATATGGGGCAGTGGGACTTCATACTATATACAGGTGCTTCTCACAAAATTAGAATATCATCAAAAGTTAGTTTATTTCAGTTCTTCAATGCAAAAAGTGAAACTCCTATATTATATAGAGTCATTACACACAGAGTGATCTATTATATAGAGTCATTACACAGAGGGATCTATTATATAGAGTCATTACACACGGAGGGATCTATTATATAGAGTCATTACACACAGAGGGATCTATTATATAGAGTCATTACACACAGAGGGATCTATTATATAGAGTCATTACACACAGAGGGATCTATTATATAGAGTCATTACACACAGAGGGATCTATTATATAGAGTCATTACACACAGAGGGATCTATTATATAGAGTCATTACACACAGAGGGATCTATTATATAGAGTCATTACACACAGAGGGATCTATTATATAGAGTCATTACACACAGAGGGATCTATTTTAAGTGTTTATTTCTGTTAATGTTGATGATTATGGCTTACAGCCAATGAAAACACAAAAGTCATTATCTCAGTAAATTAGAATACTTCATAACAACAGCTTGAAAAATGTTTTTAAAATCCGAAAAGTTGGCCTACTGAAATGTATGTTTAGTAAATGCCCTCAATACTTGGTCGGGCTCCTTGTGCATCAATTACTGCATTAATGCGGCAATGTGGCATGGAGGCGATGAGCCTGTGGCGCTGCTGAGGTGTTATGGAAGCCCAGGTGGCTTTGATAGCAGCCTTCAGCTCATCTGTATTGTGGGGTCTGGGGTCTCATCTTCCTCTTGACAATACCCCATAGATTCTCTATAATAGATTCTCTATGGGGTTAAGGTCAGGCGAGTTTGCTGCCAATCAAGCACAGTGATACTGTTGTGTGTAAACCAGGTATTGGTACTTTTGGCAGTATGGACAGGGGCCAAGTCCTGCTGGAGAATGACATTTCCATCTCCATAAAGCTTGTGGGCAGAGGGAAGCATGAAGTGCTGTAAAATGTCCTGGTAGACGGCTGCGCTGACTTTGGTCTTGATAAAACACAGTGGACCTCCACCAGCAGATGACATGGCTCCCCAAACCATCACTGATTGTGGAGACTTCACACCAGACCTCCAGCAGCTTGGATTGTGGCCTCTCCACTCTTCCTCCAGACTCTGGGACCTTGATTTCCTAATGAAATGCAAAATTTACTTTTCATCTGAACACAACACCTTGGGCCACTGAGCATCAGTCCAGGTCTTTTTCTCTTTGGCCCAGGTAAGACGCTTCTGGCGTTGTCTATTGGTCATGAGGGGCTTGACACAAGCAATGCGACACTTGTAGCCCATGTCCTGGATACGTCTGTGTGTGGTGGCTCTTGAAGCAGTGACTCCAGCAGCAGTCCACTCCTTGTGAATCTCCCCCAAATTTTTGAATGGCCTTTTCTTAGCAATCCTTTCAAGGCTGCGGTTATCCCGGTTGCTTGTGCACCTTTTTCTACCACACTTTTTCCTTCCACGTCCATTAATATGCTCGGATACAGCACTCTGTGAACAGCTGCTTCTTTAGCAATGACCTTTTGTGGCTTACCCTCCTTGAGGAGTGTGTCAATGACTGCCTTTTGGACATCTGTCAAGTCAGCAGTCTTGCCCATGATTGTGGAGCCTACTAAAACAGACTAAGGGACCTTTTTAAATGCTTAGGAAGCCTTTGCAGGTGTTTCTTGTTAATTCTAATTTACTGAGATAGTGACTTTTGTGTTTTCATTGGCTGTAAGCCATAATCATCAACATTAGCAGAAATAAACACTTAAAACAGATCACTCTGTTTGTAATGACTCTGTATAATATATGAGTTTCACTTTTTGGATTTAAGAACTGAAATAAATTCACTTTTTGATGATATTCTAATTTTCTGAGAAGCACCTGTATGTAGCAGTGCGGCAATTATACTATATACAGTCAGGAGTATAAGTACTTGATACACTGATAATTTCGAAAGTTTTTCCACCTACAAAGAATGAAGAGGTCTGTTTTGTTCTACTTAACTGCTGCAACTTGGACCTTTAACAGGATTTATATTTCACCTATGAGAAAGCATACTATGTGTATTTGGCAGATTAACTCAGGCTTGTTTATGATAAACTGAATACCTGGATTGGAGTCCTATTTTTATACAGAATATTGACTATTAATGCTGGCAGAGTAAGTCTTAGGCTATATTCACACTAGGTGTTTTTTTCTGCAGCAAAACATAATCTCTTGGCAGGAAAGAAGTAGCGTCAAAAACGCAGGTTTTGGTGTGTTTTTTTGCAGTGGTTCTTGGTGCATTTTTGGTGCGTTTTTCAGGATCCCAAAGTTCAGCTTTGCTTCCACCATAGACACATGAAAACAGGTCACCATTGCAAGACATATGTTCATGAAAAAGTACACATTACAAATGTAACAGGGGGCGGGTGGGGGGTGAATTGGTCTGGAATGGTTTATCTAAGACCCTGGCAGTGCATTGAATTTGTAGGACACTATTTACTTTCACATTATGGTTTGCCATTGAGTTGCTCAGGCATTGTTCATTTTCACACCTCCCTGGGCCACACGTGTTGTTCAATCTCACACCTAGCTCAACCAATGTTTACTTTGTAGGCATCACTAATTTAATTAAACTGTAATAATCCAAGCTGCTATCTCAGGTGACCAAGACAAGATGGTTTAAACTTGGGAAAATCACAAGAATAAATGTGTGTCACATACTTGCTTTTTTCACTAAAAACGCAGCAAAATGTTCACACTAGGCTTTTTTTCAGCATTTTTTTCCACCACCCTTTTTTTTAATGGGTGAAAAACGCTGAAACAAGTGACATACTCTATTGCAAAAAGCCATGGAAAGCACAAAATACTGAGGACAAATAAGCAAGCTTTGTGCATGAGATTTCGGAAATCTCATAGACTTTGTTGGTACTGTAAAACGCAGCTGAAAATTTGCATAAAAAAGCCCGCTAAAAAAACGTCTAGTGTGAATATAGCCTTGTATAACGGTTCGCCAATGAGTTAGGATATATGACCACGATGCAGAAATGCTGCGGATTTTTCCTAAGCGTTTCTGCATCTCCCTGGGTTGTCAAGCGCTTTGCCAAGTGATTTTAGCATCACTTGGAAAAGTGCTTGACAACTTGGTCACACTATATAATTCCATGCAACCGTCATGGATTTATATAGTGTGACCAAGTTACAATGCTGCAAATGCAGCATCAATAATGAAAAAAAAGAATAATAATGGTGAAAAATAAAAAAAAAACATTATACTCATCTTCCGATGGTCCTCGATCTCCTTCTCCGGTGCGTCCGGTGTCTTTGGCGGATCACGGTGCTGTAAAAGGACCTTTCATGACGTCATTTAGTCATGTGACAGGTCACGCAACCGCCGATGTCAGCGGTCACGTGACCTGTCACATGACTAAATGGCATCATGGAAGGTCCTTTTACCACCGCGAGCAGCCGAAGAGCCAGCAGCACCGCCGGGAGCAGACAGGGGCCATCAGAAGGTAAGTATATGTTTATTTTTTATTTTAATTCTATTTTAACTACAGGTACTATGGTACCCGGGTCTGGAGGAGAGTCTCTTCATCTCCAGACCCGGGTACCATCCACGCATTGAGTCGCATAATATCCACATGTGTATTTGTAGTCATGCGGATGTTATGCGTTCCAATGCAAGTCAATGGCGGCTAAATCGCAGCGACTCTGCAAAATTAAAGGACGTGCTGCGGATTTTTCCGCAATGATAATCCGCAGCGGAAATCTCCGCGGCATGTGCACAGCACATGCGGATTATCATTGGGGACCATTGCAGACCTATCACCAAGCGTTTTTTAAGTGTTTCCGCAGCGAAAGTTACGCTGCAGAAACGCCTAAAAAACGCATAGTGGGCACACAGCCTTAAAAGTTCTATGGTGAAGAAAAACACGTGAGATAATAAATGCGAAATATACAATATTTCCCATAATATGACTGAGGATATCTTTAGGGTGTATTCACTGTTTTTTCTTCTGCAGCAATAAATGCTGTGTTTTACAGCACCATCTTAGTGAATGACATTTCTGAAATCTCATTCACATGCTGTTTTTTTTGCATTTTTTTTAAAATCTGCAGCTTGTCAAGTCTTTCAGAGGTTTTGCAGCATTTTTCACCCATTCAAATGAATGGAAAAAAAAACACAAGTAAAAACACCTGAATTTTAAGCAGCGTTTTTCCTGCCTCCTTTGATTTTTGAGGTAGAAAAAAAATACTGCCAAAATCCAACTTGTGAACACACCTTTATCCTGGTTGTGTTCTAATTGGATATAAAATAGAACGGCCATGATAACATGGGTAGTTAATTGTATGGTGTTTTCACATTAAATATTACCAGGCCGCATTCTATTTGCGCAGAGCTGCTCCGTGAAGATTCTATCACAAGATTCCGTGATGACATCACAGGTGATGGTGACATCACTGCTCACAGTCGCTATATATGCAATGCACATAGGCTCACCCGTGCCTTTCTTGGCTCTATAGTGACTGATAGCACTTGCAGTTTTTCACTATGGCTGGAATTGTTTTGGACATTCCTCAGGTAAAAGCACTATTGATGATCCTTATGATCAATCGTCCTAACAGTGTGCTTCTACCACCCGATGGCGTCCTCAGCTTCACTCACCGGCTGGTGATGGAGCTAGTAAAGGATTGCCTGACCAAACACCGACAACGTCGTCTAACGTCAGACTATCTGACGGATTTACTTCAGAACATCAGGACATTACTACACCAGGTAAGTGGCGGACACTCTGCACAGAACATCTCAATATTAACAGATAATAATGGAGGGATAGAAGCTTTTTCTTCTAATATATCGTATTTTGCAGACCATAAGACGCACCAAAATTTTTTGGGAGGTAAATAGGAAAAACATTTATTATAATAAAATGGGGGTCTGTCTTATAGTCCGAATTTTCGGTTGCTTACTGAGGGGGGGTGGTGGCAGTGGAGCGAGGTCACAGGAGGCAGAGTCGCTGCTGCAGGAAGTCGGCAGTAGGAGTGGGGCGCTGCTGCGGGCTCCAAGCTGGGAGGAGCGGGGTGTCCAGAAGGTACGAGGCTGCGGGCCCTGGGCTTCAAGGAAATGTTAGCGGTAATTCAGGAGGGGAGGCCCTGCTCTGCTTATTGATTTCTCTGCAGTGGGCTTCAAGAAGTAGGCTGCTGGAGATGGCCAATACGCAGTTTGAGATCTCAGCTCCTCATTGAGCCGAGATCTAAATCTGCACATGCACTGCCTCCAGCGGCCATTTGCCTGAAGCCCACCGCCAGAAATTCAATGGGCAGAGCGGGGACTCCCCTCCTAAATCACCGCTAACATTTCCTTGAAGCCCAGGGCCCGCAGCCTCGCACCTCCTGGACACCCCGCTGGCCCGCAGGAGCGCCCCACTTCTACTGCTGGCTTCCTGCAGCAGTGACCCTACTTCCTGTGACCTCACTCCACCACAGCCACCCCCCTGGTAAGCTACATTCAGACAATTATTATTATTAATAATCTGTCTGATATGCTGGGGTGGAGAGTTCCAGAGTAGGGGGGATGCACGGGAGAAATCTTGTATGCGATTGTGGGAAGAGGAGATAAGAGGGGAGTAGAGAAGAAGATCTTGTGAGGATCGGAGGTTGCGTGCAGGTAAGTACCGGGAGACTAGGTCACAGATATATGGAGGAGACAGGTTGTGGGTGGCTTTGCATGCCAAGGTTAGGGTCTTGAACTGGAGTCTCTGGGTAATGTGGAGCCAGTGAAGGGATTGGCGGAGCGAGGGGAAAAGCCAGGGAATAGCGGGGGGACAGGTGGATTAGTCAGACAGCAGAGTTTAGGATAGATTGGAGGGGTGCGAGAGTGTTAGAAGGGAGGTCAAAAATTTTGGAAAAAAAGGCATCTTATAGTCCAAAAAATACGGTAAAACACAACGAGTCCCCAAATACAGTATGTAGTCATTGTATCTGCAGACAGAGAACCGATGTCACATACAATTTCCGCCTCCATTCTGATCGCTCTCATCTCAAAATTCTCCTTTCCATTTTTCCTTCTTTATAGGCTGAAGAAAGATCTCAGACTGAAGATTTGGCTGTCTTTAAAGAACTGGCCGAAAAAGTCCTGTCTATACTAGAACGCTCATTGGAACGCCCGGTAAGGATCAATATTAATAGACGTATCTTAATCCACCGTATCTGAGGAGACTTTCTGAGAAAAGGTCTGAAGATGGCGCGGGATTTGTATCGTTACAATTGGTGCATCTGTAAATGTTGGTTTAGTCCTTCATGATTTATGTATTTGGTGATTTAGTGAAATCTTCCACATAGTAATTATATATATTATATCTATCAGGAAACAACAGGAGGCGACGCCAAATATGGGCAAAATGTGACCCCGAAAATCCCTCACCCTAATAGGAGTCAGCCGGAGCTGAACAGCGATCTGATTACAGGTGAGCGATCACCCGACCTTCTACAAGGAATATCCAGATATTACAGAGGATGGAGGATAATGTTAGATTTACTCTCTACTCTGTGTAATGGGAACCTGGCAGCACATTGTTACATATAGAAGTAGTGGTGTGACGGTATAGGCCATTGTCCCCTAATAATAATTGTTTGTAGAAATCCAATGTGCCAGTCAGGAGAAATGTAAAGTAGACACCATATTCAAATTAGAATGGAAGTGCACTGGGGGCGTGAAAGAAGAAATCCAAGTGCAGTGACACGCCCCCAGTGCACTTCCAGGCTAATTTGCAAATCTCTCCTATGTTTCAGCTCTCTTACCATCACTCATATGTGCAGCGTGGGTGGGGGCTTCCTCATTCATGTGCTGGAGGGTCCATTCTGCAGTGCTATAGCAAGTAACATGAAATAAATTAAATTTAAATTGCATTACTGCTCTAGAAAATGGGAAAAAACTAAGATACTGAGCACATAATTTGGCCAATTCATGAATGCCCAGCAGCCAATGACAAGGCGATCTTTTTGTTGGAATCCTCTCCTAATGTGAATCCTCTCCTAGGCTGAAGCCTACATTTATATGGGTAGGTAGGATCCTGTTGTAATTAAAACCACCCCGGGCTGATGGGTGGAGATAGGTTCCCAGCAAAAAAAGGTCGCCTTGCCGTGACTGCTGGGCATGCATCGAGCAAAAGAAGGTCGCCTTGCCGTGGCTGCTAGGCATGCACCCAGCAAAACAAGGTCGCCTTGTCGTGACTGCTGGGCATGCACCCAGCAAAAGAAGGTTGCCTTGTCGTGACTCCTGGGCATGCACCCAGCAAAAGAAGGTCGTCTTGCCGTGACTGCTGGGCGTGCACCCAGCAAAAAAAAAGGTCACCTTGCCGTGGCTACTTGGCATGCACCCAGAAAAAGAAGGTCGCCTTGCCGTGGCTGCTGGCCATGCATGAATTGGCCAAATTATGCGCTAAGTATCTTCCTTTTATCCTATTTTATACAGCAGTAATGCAATTCAAATTTCATTTATTTCATGTTTACATGCTATAGCGTTACAGAGTGCAACTTTGTTAGTTATGTATTTGGATGGCTACTCTTAGTATGCACCTGTTCACACCCATTTTCTTTTCGGAAGTGATGGTCAGTCTTTTGTTATTTATGAAGGGGTTCCTCCATCATTTACATTACATTTATCTATGGATTCCCCGTATATTCTCATATTTAGAATCCCCATATAACGAGTATTAATCCCATTTACAGACATCTTGTCATTTCTCCGTTTTATTGCTGTATTATCTATGTAGGAATAATATCCTCTAATACATTTCATTTCTTCATCATTATTTTAGAAACAACTGAGCTGTCGAATCCTAACAATGGAATTAGTGAGATCCCGGAGATCCAAGAATCCGTAAGTATCATAGAGGGGGATGCATGTGTGTCATCAGATCATGGGGTGTGAATGACTCGTCCAGTATTATCCCCCATACAACCATGGTACGTCTCTATTCTAAGTGTAGATGACCCTATGGTGTTAATTACATGTGAATTACAGGGAATCTGTCACCAGGTTTATGCTATTTGGTCTGAGAGAAGCATGATGCAGGGACAGAGACCCTGATTCCATGTGTTGATTACTTTACTCGGTGGAGCAGTTGTGATAAAATCACTATTTTTTTCTGCTGCAGAGCTCTGAATGCTGAGTCTTGTATAACCCCGCCCACACCATTGATTGGCAGCTTTCTGTGTACACTGTGCATAGGCAGAAAGCTGCTAATCAGTGGTGGAGGCAGGGGTACAGAGCAATAGGACTACCTGGCTAGACAGATAGTCTTCTAGTGATAATCTACTGATTTTATTGAAACAGCCACACACAGCCTAGTAAGTAACACATCACTGGAATCAGGGTCTCTGCCCCTACATCATGGTGCTTTCAGAATACATAGCAAACACCTGGTGACAGATTACCTGTAAGTCCTCCTCTGTGTGATCTCCCACATTATCCAGAATGTTATAGTAATGTATGATGACCGTTGCAGGGCGGCTCCAGGATTTCGTGGGCCCTGGGCGAAAGAGTCTCAGTGGCCCCTTTAACACATACCACGATTCATGATGCACAGATACCGCAGATAAATATATATATATATATATATATATATATATATATATATATATATATAGTACAAGGCCGAAGATTTCACTTCTTACATTACATGAGCGATATCTATTGTAAATTCCACAATAACTCAGAAAGCGGCGAATCCTCACAGCTCACAGTGCAGACCGGACAGTAATGTCCTCCACACAGTATAATGGCACCACATAGTCCTCTATACCGTATTATGAGCTCCATATATTGCTCCATATAGAATAATGGACCCCATAAAATGCTCCACGCAGGCTGTGCCCCCATATAATGCCCCATGCAGGCTGTGACCCCACACATAATGCCCCATGCAGGCTGTGCCCCCCACATAATGCCCCATGCAGGCTTTGACCCCCCACATAATGCTCCATGCAGGCTGTGACCCTCACATAATGCCCCATGCAGGCTTTGACCCCCCACATAATGCCCCATGCAGGCTGTGCCCCCCCCACATAATGCCCCTTGCAGGATGTCCCCCTCCCACATAATGGCCCATGCAGGATGTCACCCCCCATATAATTCCCCATGCAGAATGTCCCTCCCACATAATGCCCCATGCAGGCTGTGCCCCCCACATAATGCCCCATGCAGGCTGTGCCCCCCCACATAATGGCCCATGCAGGATGTCACCCCCCATATAATTCCCCATGCAGGATGTCCCCTCCACATAATGCCCCATGCAGGATGTCCCACCCCACATAATGCCCCATGCAGGATGTCCCCCACACATAATGCCCCATGCAGGATATCCCCCCCACATAATGCCCCATGCAGGATGTCACCCCCCATATAATTTCCCATGCAGGATGTCCCCCCCCCACATAATGCTCCATGCAGGATGTCCCACCTCACATAATGACCCATACAGGATGTCACCCCCCATATAATGCCCCATGCAGGATGTCACCCCCCCATATAATGCCCCATGTAGGATGTCACCTCTCACCCCATATATTGGCCCATGCAGGATGTCACCTCTCACCCCATATAATGCCCCATGCAGGATGTCACTTCTCCCCCCATATAATACCCCATGCAGGATGTCACTCCCCCCATATAATGCCCCATGCAGGATGTCACCCCCCATATAATGCCCCATGCAGAATGTCACCTCTCACCCCATATAAAGCCCTATGCTGGATGTCACTCCCCCCCCCATATAATGACCCATGCAGGATGTCACTTCTCCCCCTCATATAATACCCCATGCAGGATGTCACCCCCCTATATAATGCCCCATGCAGGATGTCCCCCCCATATAATGCCTCATGTAGGATGTCACCTCTCACCCCATATAATGCCCCATGCAGGATGTCACTCCCCCCCATATAATGCCCATTGCAGGATGTCACTTCTCCCCCCCATATAATACCCCACGCAGGATGTCCCTACCTCCCCCCCATATAATGCCCCATGCAGGATGTCACTTCTCCCCCCATATAATGCCCCATACCTCCATACATAAAAAAAAATCAAATGCTCACCTCACTGCTCACCAGCTGTGGAGAGGTAAGTATTGTGCCGGCCGTGGTCCTGGGCAAGCATTGAGGGGGGGGGGAGCAAGGCCCGCCTACTCAGGGCCCCGGCACTTGCCTGGGTGTGCAGGGTGCTAGCGCCAGGTCTGCCCAGCGTCCGGTTTGTATCCTCCCAACATCATATCAGTGTAAATCATCTGGGACATAATATGGGGGGAGAAGTTTTTGCATCTGTAACTTTTTTCCTGCATCTTCAATAAATCAGTATTATTTCTTATTCTTTTATAGAGCGTGATGGATTCATTGGTTCCGGCGAGAAAGCCGCATATGACCGACTATGAAACTTCCAAACTCATCAGCAGTGGAAATTTTGGGTGAGATTTCTGTTGCCATAATCCACATTTCTCAGGGTTCCCTATGACAATGCTTCTGCCCCTGCACTCTGCCATTCAGTGTTATCATAGGGAAATTATGTGATCTGTAGCAAATCAAACTGTAAGGAAAGCGATTTAAATAATATAATTACATATAATATAATATATAATAATATAATATTATTACATTCGCCTGTGCTAGACTCTCATCTGTTCTTATGCTGCCTCCTCCACCTGAGCTTTTCTGCTCTCCACTCTGATCTTTGTTTTGATGGGGGGGGCTCCATTATGAAGCTGATCAGAGAAGTTGGCTACACATGGTCACATGAAGGGTGACACCATATTGACGTCAATGACATCTACACCCTCCACCATGACCATGTGGGCCCAATCACTGGCCTCAGCAGCAGAAGAGAGCCCTGGAGCACATTCATTTTGGACCAATTTTATTTGCACTAAATTGTATTTGGTCAGTTATAGCGAATCTGCCCAAAGAGAATTTCAGTAGATTCTCGTATCTATAATGTGACCTGGGTGATGGCTCCGGCAGAAGTGGCATTGTGGAGACCTCCAATAGGTGATCTATGTAGTGCTATTTTATGTATTTCTAGATGTGGATTTATAGTGTCGGCCAGACTTCTAGTATTAAACATATGCAAATTGTCTCTTCTGAGAGGAAGCAAACTAGAACTCCACCTATAGGAAGTAGCAATCCTAAAAGTCAATATCGACCCTTTAACAAGCCTTGTCACATGACTTAGGATAATAGCCAAAACCAAAATCTCAATTTGCAGGAACTGTGTTCTGGGGTACTGCCCCTCTTCAGTGCAAAGTGTGAGATATGGTTTGACTGGGTGAGAGGTGTCTGACCGGTATCCAAGGGGTTGACATTTCTCCTTGCGGACATGAGGAGACTTTTAAGCCACAATGCTCCTCTGGGAAAGAGGATTGCTACTTCCCATAGGTGGCACTAGGGTGCTAGTTCTCTTCCTCTCTGAAAAGAGACAATTTGCATATTTCCCAGAAGAGCATTGCAGCTTAAAAGTCTCCTCACCTTGACATGCTTAACATGGCTTTTTCCGCAAGGAGAAACGTTACCGCTTGGATCCCGGTCAGATGCCTCTTACCCAGCCAAACCATATCTCACACTTTGCACTGATGAGTGCTTGTACCCCAAAACATAGTGTCCGAAAATTGAGATTTTGGTTATGGCTATTATTCCATGTCATGTGATAAGGCTCGTTAAAGGGTCGATATTGACTTTTAGGATTACTACTTCCTATAGGTGGCACTAGAGTTCTAGTTCTCTTCCTCTCTGAAGAGACAATTTGCATATTTCCCAGAGGATCATTGAGGCTTAAAAGTCTCCTCACCTTGACAAGCTTAACATGTCACTCTCCGCAAGGAGAAATGTTACCAGGATACCAGTATTAAACATATAATGATTTCTATATATGGATTATTAATAAGGATTTATTATAACCGATGGATTCTCCTTCTCTCCAGGGCCGTCTACTTAGTGCATCATAAAGACTCACACCAGACCTTTGCTATGAAGAAAATGGCTAAGCGGAACCTAAATACTGCACAGAGATTGGAATGGGCCTTTCTGGAGAGGGACATCTTAACATTTGCTGATTGTCCCTTTGTGGTCTCCATGCTCTGCTCCTTTCCAACTAGATCTCACCTGTGTATGGTCATGGAGTATGTAGGAGGTAAGACACATCTATTGTATTATATTCAGCCCATGTCTGCTTTCATCTTATCACTGCTCATATCATTAGGACATTGTTGGTTACTTCCCCACAGAGCATTTACTATAGGTTATCTATTACCAAGATGCTCGTAAATTCATTGATCTTGGTGCAGGGGCGCTATGGGGCTCATCAGTCGGAGGGGGTCTGTCGACGCTCAGCAGTGGGCAGCATCCCTCCACCTGTCATCACAATTTCAGCGGTATTTGCTTCTTCAAGGAGGTGGGGCTGGTGGGGGCAAAAATACTGAGTAGGTGGCTAGTAGGGGCCAAAATACTGAAAGGGGGCCGTATGACTAGATATGGGGGGACTGTGAATGCTGAGTGGAGGTCATCATATTAAGTGGGGTGCTGTGGGGGTCCTCACTCTGTATGGAGGCCCCCATTCTGTGTGGGGACATCATACTGAGTGGGGAGTTATGCGGACCATTATATTGTGTGAGGGACTGTGGGAACCATTATCCTGAGTGGGAGGGTTGCTGTGGGTGCCATCACACCGAGTAGGGGGTTGTGGCTGGCCTCCTTCTAAGTGGTGGCCTCCTTAGGAGGATTCACTGTGGGGATACCATACTCATTGAGTGTGGGTGTGGGCATTTTTGGGAGCATCATACTCTAAAATGGCCATAAAAGTTGTATTGCTGGTGAGAACACCAAGCTGCTTCAACAGGGATATAAATATATTTCTTTTTTATTTTTTAGGGTGGGGGGCAATTACAACTTTTGATATGGGGTCTTGTGATTTCTATGTACGCCACTATCTGTGTGATCTCCCCAGGATGTTTCCGCTCACTGCTCATTATACATCATGGTTATCTGCTCGTGGTATATCATGGTCATCTGCTGTATAAACCCCTCACTGGTCATATTTCCTTTCTTCTATAGGTGGAGACTGTGGGACCCTTCTAAGCACCAGGGGTCCTTTCTCTGTCCCCATGGCCCGCTTGTACTTTGCAGAGGCGGTACTTGCCGTGGAATACCTGCATAGTTACGGTGTGGTGCACAGAGACCTGAAGCCGGAAAAGTAAGTGCCCCCGTAGTATAATAAAGTGGGGAAAGTTGTCATTTATTATCATTCAGTCTGTGAGGCTAAAACCATCTTCTCTTTTGCAGCCTCCTGATTACATCTACTGGACATATTAAAGTTACCGATTTTGGGATTTCAAAACTTGGTCTAATGATACCGAAAACTAACACCTACAAGGAATTAGCAGTGGACATCTCCAGAGAGTTCCAGGACCGTGAGGTCAGCATCACCTACAAGAACTTAGCTTGTTATTTGCAAATCTCATCACACTATTGTCTCTTCTCTACGTTCTTCCTTTCTAGAGAACTTTTCCACTAATATTTTATCTTCTGCATTGTGTTTTAACGATGATAACTTGTCATAATAATTGTTTCATCGATTCTCATCTCTATGTTCTGTTGGTTTCCAGTTCTGTGGCACCCCATGTTACATAGCCCCAGAGATCATCCTGAAAGAAGGCTATGGAAGACCTGTTGACTGGTGGTCATTGGGGATCATCCTGTATAAATTCCTGCTGGGATGTGTACCATTTGATGCTGATTCCCTCACTGAGCTTTATAAAAGGGTTGTCATTGGTGAGTAGAATAATCCGATCATTGCGTTGATTGGTTACATTTGTTTAGTTATTTCCTTTGCTTTATGTTACAGTCCAGTAAAGAGGTTTTATTTTCTGTAATTTTCTATGTAACAGGAGAACTAATTTGGAATTGTGATCGCGCTCCACCCCTGGATGCTCAGAATCTCATCACTGAGCTGCTCAGAAGAAATCCTGTGCGTAGACTTGGGACAGGTAACAGATATACTAGTATTAATATTCCCTTATTAGACCAAGGACATATCGCTCATGTCCATGAAGATCAGCATTTCTCTATCAGCTCATCTACTGTATTTCTAGTTCTCCACACTAAGACTTTCAGTTTATTTCCTTCATGTCGGCTCAGTTTTGTCATTAGTTCAGATTACGATAAACTGTTCAGATATGGAGCCATCCCTGACTATGTCCGCATCACTTTTGTTTTTCTTTTTCTAGGAGGAGCATTTGAGATCAAGGTTCATCCATTCCTGAGTGACTTGGACTTTGACAACATTCTGAGCCAGGAGCTGGAGTATGTTCCTCAGCTTGTTTCAGACGCAGACACCAGCTTATTTATCAGTAAGTAGAAGGAGACGTCATCTAGACTAAGCGACTGTTTGTCTCATCTTCCCTAATATGTGATCATCTGTTCCCATTAATATTAGTGATAAATAGTGACTGTGTTATACTGACAACCTCTAATAATACTTCATTACCTATTTCTTGTAGATCATTCTGATATAAACAAACATCTGGTCTCAAAGGATGAGGAAGGCACAAGTGAGAACAATGAGAGCCTTGACTTCCAAAATTTTACGTCATCTTCTGAAAAGCTTTGTAAAGTAAGTATGTGATTAATAAATCCAAAACATGTAAAAAAAATGTAAAACAACTCTAAAAGTACATAAAAAAAATATTTTATATCTTATTTTTATCCGTATTTAGCTCTGTATCATCGCTACCAGGATGGTGAACAATGAGGATCCCAATGCCCCTCCAGAGTATACACCAGAAACCAACACAAACATCTCAGAAATGTGAGTAGATTATAAAGGGTCATTACTTCATTACTGGGAGTTCCAGGCTGATCTATGTACACAACACCAAATATAGGACATAAATATCAGAATATCAAATGCAGCATTCACCGCTTCATGGTTAACGGTCATTGTACTTTTGGCTTCAGAAAATGCAGAAGATAACAGCCCATAATTGTGGCAGGTCATGCATTTTTAGCACTGCCTACTCTGTAGGAGAGCTGCAGTATTACTTGCCAGCCATTCTTGGTAGTTGTGTTCTGATCCATGGAAGGTAGTTTTGAGCAGAAAACCTTCCCCACTATGACAGTCATATGTCCTATTAGGCCTTATAGTCAGTGTTCTTATAGTGAGACAACCCATTTTATACTGTGTTTACTTACGATTTACATGTTTTTCTTCTTCAAACAGGCAGAAAGAATCTGTTCCTGTATGTAATACAGACGATGCTGTTACCATCTTGCCACCCTCGTCCCCATTGCCAGGTATGTACATGTCTACAGCACCAACAATGTGAATGTTGACTTCAAGGCTCAAATATTTCCACATGGTTTTTCTGGTCTACTATGTTATCCATGTTTCATGGATCTCAGCTATGTTGACCATGGGTTCGTACTGTATCCCTATTTCCCTAATTTTGTACAGGAGTTTTTTTTCATGTATTCTGTATATTACGTTGCATCATCTATTAACCTAGTGAGATATAGCGACTGTGTTATACTGACACCCTCTAACAATCCTTCATTACCTATGTCTTGTAGATCACTCTGATGAAAACAACCATCTGATCTCAGAGGATAAGGAGGGCACAAGTGAGGACGATGAGAACTTTATCTTCCGAATATTTGCATCATCATCTTCTGAGAGGCTTTCTAAAGTAAGTATGTGATCGATAAATCCAAAATATGTACAAAAAAAGGATCTATAAAATTAAAAAGTATGTATATTTAATAACTTATTGTTATCCACATTTAGCACTCTACCACCACTAACGGGATGGTGAACAACGAGGATCCCAAGGCCCCTCCAGAGTGTACACCAGAATCCAACACAAACATCTCAGAAATGTGAGTAGATTATGGGGTCATTACTGGGAGCTCCAGGCTGATATATGTGCACAACACCAAATATAGGACATAAATACCATAATATCAAATGTAGCATCCACCGCCCCATGGTTATGGGTCATTGTGCTTTCAGCTTTCGGAATTGTTGGAGATAACAGCCCATAATTGTGGCCGGTCATGCACTTTTAGTGCTGCCCTCACTGTAGGAGAGATGTAGTATGAAATGCCGGCCATTCTTGGTAGTTGTTTTCCTCTCAGCTCTCTATAAAAGGTAGTCTTGAGCAGAAGACCTTCCCCACTATGACAGTCATATGTCCTACTAGGCCTTATAGTCGGTGTTCTTCTAGTGAGACAACCCCTTTTATACGGAGTTTACTTGAGATTTACATGTTTTTCTTCTTCAAACAGGCAGAAAGTATCTGTTCCTGTATGTAATACAGACGATGCTGTTACCATCTTGCCACCCTCGTCCCCATTGCCAGGTATGTACATGTCTACAGCACCAGCAATGTGAATGTTGACTTCAAGGCTCAAATATTCCCACATGGTTTTATACAATACTATAGGTCTCTTATGTTATCCATATTATGACAAAGCAGATCCTATAAGAATATATTGTTACTGATTTTTTTTTTAATTTTTCATCAGAATTTCCATCTCATGAAGAAAGAAAATCGGCAATAAATCTGAGTATGGAGCAACAAAACTCAGAAAATGGAAAAAATGGGAAAAAGAGACGAGGTAAGTGTGAGAATCAACTCCATGTTGTGTGATGTCAGTGAGAATAATTCATGTGGAGTAGATGTCATCTGTCAGTGATGGGATTGTCACATGTATGATTGCTGACAATGACCCCTGACCTCTGTATGATAATATTCCTCTGCCGTCCGGCCACAGTGACTGCACAGCATTATCATGTAATATGGAGTCCCATCACTTACATTATATTTATTTCTCTTCTCATAGGTTCCATCTTCCGCCGGATCTTATCATCCTGCCGGCGTGGATTATCCAGGGCTGCTCGCGCATTTGCATGCTGTCACTGTTGCCCTAAAACCATCTAAAAGACGGGACACCTAAGCATCCAGCGCCCTGAAGTCCAGCAGATCCATCATCACTGCTGGAGCTGTATAGAAGGACCTTCACCATCTACCTGTGGCCTTCTGACTGGTCAACCTGGACAAGTTTCAGTAACGCCTCTGTCATCGGGCTCCGCGGTATTCATACTGCTCGTCTGACGTGTCATTTACTGATCACCTGGTATCTGACCTCGGCTATCTTCCTGACTTTGATTTATTCTATTGACAATGTTCACGATTTTATTCATCCCATTATTAATTAAAAAAAAGTAAAATCTGTTACTGTTGCTCTGATTCCTTTTTGTCTTGAATTCACAAATACTTGTAACTCACTAATTGCTCTTCTTCTCACTAAATGTATTTCTCATTATCCTTAATGCAGCAGTCAGTCTCATATTTCTGTCCAGCAATTACACTGGTGCATCCACCCTGTACCAGTCATTACACTCATCCACAAACCTCTCCACACTGCTGCACAGTCCTGCATCTCTACCATATCTACACTCCAATGAGCTAAGATTAACATCCTCCATAATCAGGACCTCCCACTCTCATGTCCAAGACATTTTCTCTGCTGCACCAGCTCTCAGGAGTGCACTACTGCAGGCAATCAGGTTCATTCCCACTATCAGAGATTTTAAGTGTGCAGTAGAAACAGATTATTTGTGGCAGGACTGTCAAATCACCTCACTATTCTAAGTTTTTCCTACAGCACTCAGTAGCACTTAATATTTGTACATATACAGATAATGGTTGGTGACTGGTTCATGCAGCCTTAATTCCACAAAGATAGAAATAAAAGGTCAACATGTTTCATACATCCAAACCATCCTTAATCATGGCAGAAAAACATAATTTTAAGTTCCCACTATGAATATTTGGTGAGATATCACAGCTGTGTATTTTCACAGCACAAAGAACGCATCTTACAGATCAGCAAATCACAGTGTGCTGACGCTTAGTGTTGTAGTTTTGAACAACACCATTCATTTTATCATATAATGTGTTGAAAAATGAGAAAAAATGCCAGGTTTGGGTTCCTTCATTTTACAGTGTGTATTGTGTTGTAAAAACAAACTGACAAAATGATTCAGAGTCAGTAGTACGATTACTGTGATACCAAACTTATAAGGTTTATATATATATATATATATATATATATATGTATATATATATATATATATATATATACAGTACAGACCAAAAGTTTGGACACACCTTCTAATTTAAAGATTTTTCTGTATTTTCATGACTATGAAAATTGTACATTCACACTGAAGGCATCAAAACTATGAATTAACACATGTGGAATTATATACTTAACAAAAAAGTGTGAAACAACTGAAAATATGTCTTATATTCTAGGTTCTTCAAAGTAGCCACCTTTTGCTTTGATGACTGCTTTGCACACTCTTGACATTCTCTTGATGAGCTTCAAGAGGTAGTCACCGGAAATGGTCTTCCAACAATCTTGAAGGAGTTCCCAGAGATGCTTAGCACTTGTTGGCCCTTTTGCCTTCACTCTGTGGTCCAGCTCACCCCAAACCATCTCGATTGGGTTCAGGTCTGGTGACTGTGGAGGCCAGGTCATCCGGCGTAGCACCCCATCACTCTCCTCCTTGGTCAAATAGCCCTTACACAGCCTGGAGGTGTGTTTGGGGTCATTGTCCTGTTGAAAAACAAATGATGGTCCAACTAAACGCAAACCGGATGAAATAGCATGCCGCTGCAAGATGCTGTGGTAGCCATGCTGGTTCAGTATGCCTTCAATTTTGAATAAATCCCCAACAGTGTCTCCAGCAAAGCACCCCCACACCATCACACCTCCTCCTCCATGCTTCATGGTGGGAACCAGGCATGTAGAGCCATCCGTTCACCTTTTCTGCATCGCACAAAGTCACGGTGGTTGAAACCAAAGATCTCAAATTTGAACTCATCAGACCAAAGCACAGATTTCCACTGGTCTAATGTCCATTCCTTGTGTTCTTTAACCCAAACAAGTGTCTTCTGCTTGTTGCCTATCCTTAGCAGTGGTTTCCTAGCAGCTATTTTACCATGAAGGCCTGCTGCACAAAGTCTCCTCTTAACAGTTGTTGAAGAGATGTGTCTGCTGCTAGAACTCTGTGTGGCATTGACCCGGCCTCTAATCTGAGCTGCTGTTAACCTGCGATTTCTGAGGTTGGTGACTCGGATAAACTTATCCTAAGAAGCAGAGCTGACTCTTGGTCTTCCTTTCGTGGGGTGGTCCTCATGTGAGCCAGTTTCTTTGTAGCGATTGATGGTTTTTGCAACTGCACTTGGGGACACTTTCAAAGTTTTCCCAATTTTTCGCACTGACTGACCTTCATTCCTTAAAGTAATGATGGCCACTCGTTTTTCTTTACTTAGCTGCTTTTTGCTTGCAATAATACAAATTCTAACAGTCTATTCAGTAGGACTATCAGCAGAGTATCGACCAGACTTCTGCACAACACAACTGATGGTCCCAACACCATTTATAAGGCAAGAAATCCCACTTATTAAACCTGACAGGGCACACCTGTGAAGTGAAAACCTTTTTCGGTGACTACCTCTTGAAGCTCATCAAGAGAATGCCAAGAGTGTGCAAAGCAGTCATCAAAGCAAAAGGTGGCTACTTTGAAGAACCTAGAATATAAGACATATTTTCAGTTGTTTCATACTTTTTTGTTAAGTATATTATTCCACATGTGTTAATTCATAGTTTTGATGCCTTCAGTGTGAATGTACAATTTTCATAGTCTTGAAAATACAGAAAAATCTTTAACCGAGAAGGTGTGTCCAAACTTTTGGTCTGTACTGTATATATATATATATATATATATATATATATATATATATATATATACAGTGTTTAGCATAAATCAGTACACCCAAATAGATTTGTCAGCAAACCTGTAGTTTCCTTTCAGAATCATCATTTTATATGGGATACCATACTACAAAATACTCTCGCAAATTTGAGCCATTGAATGCAAACAAGATTTGGTATTTTGCAGACCCCAAAAAAGTAATTTTCTTAACAAACTCATTCAAGATCATGTTTCAAAAATGAGAACATCCCAGTAACAGTCTTAAGAGAAAAGCTAAGTTTAGACAACAAAATTATAATTAACAAGAACTGAACCACAGGTAAGTGTAATTATTCATTAAACAGATGTCCAGCAGACAGGTGTCTGTAAAAGGAAGTTACTTAATAAAGAAAACTCCTTCCCATTTCATGCTATCAGCAATGGCACCACATAGAAGGGAAATGTCACAAAACCTGAGAAAGAAAATAATTTCTTTGCAATAAATGTAAAGTCTACAAGAAGATCAGCAAAACTTTACTTATCAGTCAGAATACTGTAGCAAAAGTGATGCAAAACTATAACAAAGATGGAACTGCAACCATCTTACAGAGACGTCCAGGCCGACTATGGAAGTTAACACCTAAACAAAAGCGTCCTCTGATGAGAAGGGTAAGTGGCACCACATAGAAGAGAAATGTCACAAGACATTTCTGAGAAAGAAAATAATTTCTTTACAAAAAATGTGAAGTCTACAAGAAGATCAGCAAAGCTTTTCTTATCAGTCAGATGGAAGTTAACATCTAAACAAAAGCATCTTCTGATGAGAAGAAAATCGACAGGCAAATTCATTGCTATTAGCTGAAGAAGTAGAAAGCCAAACTAGGGTGAGTGTTTTCCATGACACGACACGGTGTACACTGCAAATGAATGGCATTCATGAGTGTCCTCCACAAAGGAAGCCTCTCTCCCTTAAAGCCCATGAACAATAAAAGTCCGTCTACAATTTGCCAGGGTCCATGCTTAAAACTATGAGGACTACCGGGACTCTATACTGTGTATGTGCATCTTATGTGTATGTCCGTATTTTATGTTTGTGTGCACTATGTATATGTGACGCGCCCTGGGCCTATGTGAGGTAGCGTTGCGCACGCAGGGACTACCCGGAGCCGGATCTGATAGGGGTAGTAGTCTCGTGGCGGTGACCCGGTCCGTGCCCAGGGAGTCAGACTAAGTGGCGGTATATTAGCAGTAGATGTAGGATGACTACGCCACCCGTTGAATGCAGCTATGGAGCTGCCGCTGCAGGGCAGACCGCTGAGGCCGGTGGAAGGATGGTGCAGCGTGGATGGTATAACCCCCAACGGGAGGGGTATGGCCTCAGGGCAGCCGACGTGGAAGATGGGGGTAGCAGGAACCACTCAGAGACGATGCGGTGTAGTTCAGGGTCTTTACTGGTGACAAAGACAGACCCTCCCGGAGTACTTGCTAGCGATCGGGGCCTGGTCAGTCCTTGAGCAGATGGGATCTCCCCTGGCCAGGTGGAGTTGTAGGCCTTCCCAACTAACTGTACTCTTGTGGCTACCTTGCTAGAGGCGGGTAAAAGTAGCCCACGTCCCTGAGTGTACCGTGTGGTGCTCACCCGTATGGCCGGTGACTCGGGGCCTTCTAGTGCCTTCCGCTCCACGACGGCGGTGCTGGTCCCACGCGTGTGACCGTGCCTTCGGGTTTCTGGGCCAGAGGACTTGAAATCCCCTGCCGGACGGTTTCTGCTGCTGGGTAAGGGTTAGTCCCCACAGCCTCAGACTCCGGGTCCGGTGATAACTTCTCAGTCAGGGCGAGCTCTGCAGCTGCCAGCCCCTGACTCCTTGTAGCACTGCTCCCACAGAGCTCCTGTTGTTTCTTCCTATGCTGCTTCTCTTCTCTGTCTCTACTTCTGGCATGGCCCGGGAGCTGGGCCCAGCCGGAGCCACAGCTCCCTGTCCGCCCTCCTGGCTCAACTCTCCCTTTGAACTCTCTAACCCTGCCTCAGCCCCAGGTTTATATAGGGGAAGTCCTTCCCCTCCCAGGACTGGGCAGGAGGTGTGGCATGCATAGGATTCCTGACCAAGAGACCTCCCACCTGCTCTCAGACATAACATTGCTGTTACTGTGGAAACCAGACCCCTGGGGTGCCACATATGCATACGTTAAAATGTGTATAGAGTATTAGCATGTGCAAATTTTATATGTGTGCCTAATATAAATATACATGGAAATGTATATGTAGGTGGTGCCTGATGGAGGGTGGGGGGCCCAGATCAGAAGTCCTGATTAAGGGCCCTTCACTGTCATTGTCTGCCCCTTATATAAACAGTAAAATCCTCTTTAATAACTGGACTTCCATTGGGGTGGACTTCTCATAGATGGCCAGTATGCATACTATATTGTGAATCTGGGCATCTCTCACAGAAAATCTGATCTGGATATGAGGGTGGTCTTCTATAAGCGGTGATGTTTTGGAGAGATTTAGGGAAAAGTCCCAATTCTTATCCATCGATCTGGTAATTTGAGTAAAATATTTGTGTTGATAACTGATCACAAAGTCACAAAATATGTAAGATTTGGCATAACCTGGTTCATTTTTCAAAAAGTTATGCTCAATTTTTTTAGCACCAAGTTTTGTTGCTTTTTGGTAGACTTACACTAACTTAGTATATTGTGTGAGAATTAAATGAATTATGAATTAGTTGGCGCATTTTACCACACTCTGGGGGTCCCTGACAGTCCTTCTTTACCGGCCCTGTAGTGATGCCAATGTAAACTTCCAAGTGACCGCGCAGTCAATCACTGTCACGAATGCAGGACAACCTATGATTAGCTAATTTTTGGGAAATCCTTATAACAAAAGGGGATTGAAAATATTTACAATTATTTTAAAAGCATTAAAAAAAAAACAGACCCAATACTTATAATTAGTTTGTTGAAAGTAGTCTAATTAAAGGGAGCTGAAAGGATTAGAGATTATGAACCCGATTCACCAGTGTTTTTGCCAGAAAACTGGCATAAAGCTCTTGAAAAGTTGCAAAGTTTTGTGACTTTTCCCATTTTCACATAATTTTAACTTCTTTAAAGCCCAAGACGTACTGATACGTATCTGCGCCCTGGGACTTAAGAGCCTGATATGTATTAGTACATCTTTGCGATCGCGCCCGCACACAGGCTGTGCGGGCGTGATCGCCGCCGGGTGTCAACTGATTGTCACAGCTGACACCCGGTGCTATGTGCTGGGAGAGGTCCCGCACATTAACCCCCGCAATGCTGGGATCGAAGTCGTTCGCAGCATTGCGGGGGCAAGGGGAGGTGATCGGGATAGTCACCTCTCCTGCCGGTTTCCAGCAATGTGTGCCGCGGCTTCCCGGATGTTGCCATGATGACCCGATTCACTGAGGGGTGCAGTTTTAAAAATGGTGTCACTTTTGGGTATTTTCAGTCATAAAGACCCCTCAAAGTGACTTCAAATGTGATGCGGTCCCTAATAAAATGGTTTTGTAAATTTTGTTGGAAAAATGAGAAATCGCTGGTCAATTTTAACCCTTATAGCTCCCTAATAAAAATAAATTTGGGTTCCAAAATTGTGCTGATGTAAAGTAGACATATGGGAAATGTTATTTATTAACTTTTTTTGTGTGACATATCTCTCCGATTTAAGGGCATAAAAATTCAAATTTTGAAAATTGCAAAATTTTCAACATTTTCGCCAAATATCTGTTTTTTCACAAATAAACACAAGTGATATCGAAGAAATTCTACCACAATCATAAAGTACAATATGTCATGAAAAAATATTCTCAGAACCAGGGGGATCCGTTGAAGCGTTCCAGAGTAATTACCTCATAAAGTGACAGTGGTCAGAATTGTAAAAATTGGCCTTCTCATTAACGTGCAAACCACTTTGGGTTGTAAAGGGGTTAAGGACTCTACCTGCATATACAGTCATGGCGGAAAGTGCTGGCACCCTTGAAATTGTTTCAGAAAATTACACATGTTTTATTACACGCATGTTTATTTCCTTTGTGTTTATTGGAACAACACAAAAAAACTGAGAAAAAAAAGGCAAATTGGACATAATTTCACACAAAACTCCAAAAATGGGCCGGAATACATATATATATTTTTGATGGGACAACACTGAAGATGCGACACTTTGATACAATGTACAGTAGTCAGTGTACAGCTTGTTTAACTGTAAATTTGGTGTGCCTGCAAAATAACTCAACACACAGCCATTAATGTCTAAACCGCTGGCAACAAAAGTGAGTACACCCCTAAGTGTGTTCTCAGCTGATGTTATTTGTTGGTTTTTCTTTGCATCCCGAACAATTTTCTTGGCAGTTGTGGCTGAAATTTTTGTTGGTCTACCTGACTGTGGTTTGGTTTTTACAGAGCATCTGATTTTCCATTTGTTAATCACAGTTTGAACACTGCAGACTGGCATTATCAATTCCTGGGATATCTTTTTGTATCCCTTTCCTGTGTTATACTCTTTTTGCCTCCCTTTCCTGTGTTATACAGTTCAACTACCTTTTCCCGTAGATCCGTTGATAATTCTTTTGCTTTCCCCATCTCAAAATCCAGAAAAGTCAGTGGCTGGATCCCAGAAACTCACTCAGCTTTATGCACACACACTGATTACAAGCAAACAGGTCATAGGTGAGGATGTTACCTTTAGTAGCCATTCAAACCCATTTGTGTCAAATTCTGTGCATGTTATCAGGCCAAAATCACCAGGGTATGTGAACTTTTTGATCAGGATTATTTGGATGTTTTTGGTTGTCATTAGTGATGAGCGAGCACTAAAATGCTCGAGTACTCGTTGCTCGGGTCGAGCAAATTGAAATACTCGGGTGCTCAACCCGAGCAATGAGCCCAATATAAGTCTAGGGGAAACTTGAGCATTTTTCAGGTGGCTCCCCACGGCGGTCTGCAGAGGGCCTAAAAATTACCCAAATCGATGGGAACTGTGCTCAAATGACATGGGAACAACATGGGGAAGACCCCTGGAAGCATCTCTGACTCCCAGAACACTGCTGTCAACAACGTCGTCAGAGTATTACGCCACTTTTACGGCGTAAGGAACATCCTTTCCAGGGTGATGACTTGTATATAAGGCAAAATAAATAAACAAAAACAAAAATACTCCTACACACGTAGCATTTTTGACACGTTTTTGCACTTTTGCATTGCTTTCAACCAAGACAAATGCATTCACCAGGAAATGTCATTTTAACATTTTACAACCTTATCTGGCCATGTGGTGTGTGACACATCATCAGACACATGCATACAGTGCTGAAAAGACATGGGAGCAGCAAGGGGAAGACCTCTGGAAACATCTCTGACTCCCAGGTCACTGCCTAAATGTGTGCCCATCATAAGTGATCCTTGACACATGCGAAGATGCCTCCCGCCATGCACCTGTCGTTGCAGACTTGAAACAATCACCGTCCACGTCCTTGTCCCACTGCAGTGTTCAGTTGTCCCTACCCCATTCCTTGGAATGCAAGCACAAGAATGCCGGCAGCCACCCACCCACAGGCTGCAATACTATACTGCCAAATTTCTGACAGCTGCTTGCACTTGAAATGTGGCCTTTTAGGCTCGTGGAGGCAGAAGCTTTTCATAACCTCATGCCGGCGGCGGCCGGGTGTCCATACTCGGTCCCCAGCCGCCACTATATTTCCCGGTATCGCCTCCGCCTTCCACAATCACGGGTCCCATAACATTACCCGTGCCCGCCCCAGTGCACTTACTGGGAAGGACCGCCTAACCACAAACACGTGGACAGGTGAATGTGGCCAGGGACGGTACGGAGCCAGTCCACAACTTTTTTTGCTAAGAGTTGTATTTAGCTCGGTGAAAGGACTGGCATAGAGGGAAACCGTATCTACCCTGCGTGTCATTTCTCCCAGAAAATCCTGTAAATGAGCTTGTTGCAGAAGCAATGGCAGCCCATCCAACATCAACTTGCACTTGTCAATGGTGCTTTGACACACACACATCTTTCTTTGCGCATTTAATTTCTTGAATACAGAGTTGGAAAATGGCCTGATCCGTAATGCGTTTTGAGAAATAACATGCATAAGCATGGCCGATCCGCATTAAAAAAGCAGCCATAGAGTGTCCGGGAACCTTCCCCCACACTTTTCTTAGCCAGGGCTGCTTTTCGGCAGGGTTGGACGGGCCCACCAGAGAACCGGAGACTCCTCCGGCGGGCCCTGGCTTCTCCTTCAGGAGAGTTCATAGTGCCGAGGTGAGGCCATGATGATGATAGAGGCCATCATCTGCTTAGTTTTCTTTTACTTGGAATGCAATTGCAAGTATGCAGCCAGCCACCCACCCACCCACAGACCGCAACACTAAACTGACAGATTTCTGGGCAGCTCTTTGCACTTGAAATATGGCCTTTTAAGCTTGTGGAGGTGGAAGCTTTTCACAACCTCATGCAGGCGGCGGCCGGGTGTCCATACTCGGTCCCCAGCCGCCAGTAATTTTCCCGGTATCGCCTTCGCCTTCCACAAGCACGGGTCCCACAACAGTACCCATGCCCTACCCAGTGCACTTACTAAGAAGGACTGCCTAACCACAAACACGTGGACAGGTGAATGTGGCCAGGGACGGTACGGAGCCAGTCCACAACTTTTTTTGATAAGAGTTGTATTTAGCTCAGTGAAAGGACTGGCATAGAGGGAAACCGTATCTACCCTGCGTGTCATTTCTCCCAGGAAGTCCTCTAAAGCTGCTTGCACTTGAAATGTGGTCTGAACATTACTGCTGGTACTTTTCTGTGGGAATTTTCTTGCCTCCTACCAGCCTGGAATATTTCCAGCAAACTATGGTACAACACCATGGTATTAGCACTGCCCCCAGTACCAGTAGCGAAGCCATCCTCAATTTCCTTCTCTGGAATTTTATTTGGTAGACTGAGTGGCTGCCCAAATAAATTTTCTCACAAAGGAGCTGATGATAGAGTGGCAGTAGGTTCAAGTTTCTCCAGCTTGTTAGATATTAGAGGGTGAACGGCAGCACATTGGATCAGTGGTTAGCACTGAAGTCTTGCAGCACTGGGATCCTGGGTTCAAATCCCAGCAAGGACAACATCTGCAAGAAATTTGTATGTTCTCCCCATGTTTGCATGTGTTTCCTCCTCAGTAAAAATAGAGTGTCCTGGAATCTTCCCACACACTTTTCTTAGCCAGGACTGCTTCTCAGCAGGGTTGGACAGTCCCACCAGAGAATTCTCTGGTGTGCCTTGGCTTCTACCTCAGGAGAGTTCATGATAGCGCTAACTTTGCAGCTGCTATGGGGCTCTTGAGCGGGTGAGAAAGGTTAGCTCTCAGAAACAAATCCTCTGTTGGGCACAATGTTTTTCAATCTGAAACAGCTTCTTAGTGGGAGTTGTATTTCACCACAGCCATATTCTTTAGCTCTGTGAAAGGACTGGCATAGAGGGAAACCTTATCTACCCCGGTTGTCATTTCTCTGTCACCAGGTTCCGCCCATTGTAACACATGACCATGCCTGGCTGTATGTTCAGCGGTGAGAGCCACAGATCAAGCTGCTGTGTTACAGCTTTCAACAACTATGCAGCGCTGGGCGGTTTGTCAATTAAGCATTAAGCATGTTATCTTCAGCACAGCCTGTTGCTGTTTGGCCAAGGCAGTGCTGCAGTGCTGTCAGCTTGTGACTGATGTGGTCATTTCGGAGATGGAGGAGGAGGTACATAAGCTGAACAATGTGATTACATTGAGGTTAAATTGGTGATGCTGTTTTTTATACTAAAGAAAGATCCTATTGTTATGTTTTTTTATGTTATTTTTTATGAAAAATGCATTCACCGGGAAATGTCACTTCAACATTTTACAACCTCATCTGGCAATGTGGTGTCATCAGACACATCCTGTTTTATTTATGATGGAGGGACTCTGAAAGTCATAAAGCCTATTTTTATAGGGACATCAGACGGCCCTTACTATTCTTAAAAGGCCAGCAGTCGGCCCTAGCTATTGTTAGAGAGCCATCAGAGGGCTATGCTTTGTTGTTCCCATTATTAACAAGTGGGTTTCCTATACTGTTATTGCGCATCCAGTGACTGCAAGGGTTGTCAAAAATTTGGACGCAACCTAATACCCCTTTGAAGAGACATAGAGGAGGGTCTCAGTAAAAAAAATGTTCCCATTATAAAGGAGCGGGTCTTCTATAGTGGTAATGCCCATGCTGTGACTGCAAGGGTGGCCAAAATTTTTGAAAAAAAACACTAACAATTTAAAGACACAAAGAGCATGGCCACAGTAACAAGGTACGACATGTTCCCGTTAGAAAGGAGAGGGTCTGCTATACAGTTATAGGGTATGCAGTGAATCCAACGGCTGACAAATTTTAGGAAAAACCCCACTAAGAATTTAAGGACACACAGAGCAGGGCCACAGTAACAAGGTACGACATGTTCCCATTAGAAAGTAGAGGGTCTGCTATACAGTTATAGGGTATGCAGTGAATCCAACGGCTGACAAATTTTAATGAAAAACCTCAATAAGAATTTAAAGACACACAGAGCAGGGCCACAGTAACAAGGTACGACATGCTCCCATTAGAAAGGACAGGATCTGCTATACAGTTATAGGGTATGCAGTGAGTCCAACGGCTGACCAATTTTAGGAAAAAAACGACTAAGAATTTAAAGACACATAGAGCAGGGTCACAGTAACGACAAATTCCCATTAGAAATTCTAGGGTCGGCTATACTGTTATAGGGTATGCAGTGAGTCCAACGACTGACAGATTTTAGGAAAATCCCCACTAAGAATTTAAAGACACACAGAGCAGGGCCACAGTAACAAGATATGACATGTTCCCATTAGAAAGGAGAGGGTCTGCTATACAGTTATAGGGTATGCAGTGAGTCCAACGGCTGACCAAGTTTAGGAAAAACCCACTAAGAATTTAAAGACACATAGACCAGGCCACAGTAATGACAAATTCCCATTAGAAAGGAGAGAGTCTCCCATAGTGTTGGACTATGCAGTGACTGCAAGGGCTGCCAAAAATTTGGAGGCACTTCAATGGCCCTTGGAAGAGACGTGGAGGAGCGCATCATAAATTTTTTTTACCATTAGAAAGGAGCGGGCCTCCTATACTTGTAATGCCATGCACTAAGTGTATGGGCTGACAAACATTTACTCCTGGGGGGTATACATGAACATACTGTATAAAAATTTTTTTTTTCGGGCATCATAAAAATGTAGCGCCCCGAGGGCTCGGCCGCTACAGGGGTATTGCACCTCTGCCAGAGGTGTGATATTCCACTCCCGGGTAAGGATGGAGTATGGACCAGGGTTCAGTTAGCTGCATACAGCACACTCACCCCATTTCCGAGGGACAGCTCAACGGTGCTCCCATTAGACAGAAATGCAGGCACGACAGACCATGTCCCTGGCTGGAGTGGGGAGGGGGTAGGAATACCCAGTGATGTAGGAGCAGATAGGGGTTGGTTCCTGAGCGTAGATAGGAGCCCATTGTTTGCTGGTCACCTGGGCTCATGTTCTAGAGGGCACCATCTTAGAACAGTGTTCAGTCAGAGAGAAGAAGTGACAGAGTGGGGGCCTTGGTTGTCGAACGAAGTGTGCCCTCTGCCTCCAGCGTTTTCAGATGGGAATTTTTTTAATAGTTCCGCAACAAGGGCCTTCTGGTACTGCCTCATTTTTGTACACCTGTCCGCCTCAGGAATAAGAGATATAAAGTTCTCCTTGTAGAGTGGGTCTAAAAGTGTCACCAACCAGTAATGACCTAAAATTTTGAGAATGCGAGGGTCATGGGAAAGGCAGCATAACATAAACTCAGCCATGCGTGCCAGACTACTAACAGGCAAGACTTCCGTGTCCTCACCAAGAGGATGACTGACCATGCTCTCCTCCTCCTCCTCTCTGTCCTCTGCCATCCACGCTGAACAGACGGTATGACAGCTGTGCAGATAGCACCGTCTATAGTGCATGAAACTAGTTCCTGTCCTTCCTCCTCCTCCTCTTCCTTATTGTCACCCAATCCACGTTGGGATGAGATGAGGCTTGGCTGTGTGTAATCACCCTGTATGGTTAATTGCTCCATCTTATCGTGCTCCGCCTCGCCTCAGAGCCGCCACCAGGTTCCGGCCATTGTCACACACGACCATGCCTGGCTGTAGGTTCAGCGGTTTGAGCCACAGATCTGCCTGCTCTTTCAGAGCTGTCCATAACTCTTCAGCATTGTGTGTTTTTTCACCTAAGCATATTAGCTTCAGCACAGCCTGTTGCCTCTTGGCCGAGGCAGTGCTGCAGTGCTTCCAGCTTGTGACTGATGCGGAGATGGAGGCTGAGGAGGAGGAGGAGGCTGAGGAGCATGAGGTGCAGGAGCTGTAGACCGTGGGGGCAACCCTGATTGACCTAGGGCCTGCAATCCTTGGCGTCGGGAGGACGTGTTCCGTCCCAAGGTCCGACTGGGTCCCGGTTTCCACTATTTTAACCCAGTGTGCTATCAGCGAGATGTACCGTCCCTGCCCACAAGCACTTGTCCACGTGTCCGTGGTTAGGTGGACTTTACCGGTAACTGCGTTGTTGAGGTCACGGCTAATGTCTTGGGACACGTGCTTGTGTAATGTGGGGACGGCACACTGGGAGAAATAGTGGCGGCTGGGGACAGAGTACCGAGGGACGGCCGCCACCATCAGGTTGCGGAATGCTTCTGTCTCCACAAGCCTAAAAGGCAACATTTCGAGCCAAGCAGTCGTGAATTGTGAGAATTTAGTAGTGTGGCCTGTGGGACGTTGGCTGCATATTTGCGCTTGCATTCCAAGGACTGGAGTATGAACAACTGAACGCTGCGCTGGGACAAGGACATGGACGTGCTTCCTGATGCTGCTACTTGAGAGTGTGCAATGACAGGTGCAGGGCAGGAGGTATCTTTGCATGCACTATGGACAGGGGATTGGCTTGCATGCACAACAGCAGAAGAAGCAATGGTGCCACCTGTAGACACTGTTCCTGGACCCTGGTGTTCGGCCCACAAAGTCGAGTGCTTTGCTGCCATGTGCCTGATCATGCTGGTGGTGGTCAGGCTGGTCGTTTTGACACCCCTGCTGATGCTGGTCTGGCTCGTGATGCAAATGGCCTTTTTGGAGCTATCGGCAGAGTCTTTAAAAAACAACCAGACTCGGGAAGACCTAACAGTTGTAGTGGCAACTTCCTTCGTGTTGGTGTTACGGGAAACGGTAGCCTGCCTTCTGTCTGCGGCCACCACACTGCTTCTTCCTGCCTGTTGGGGTGCTCTGCCTCCCTCCCCCTGTGTGCTGCTGTCCTTGCTCTGCATGTCCTCCTGCCAGGTTGGGTCAGTTACTATATCATCCACCACCTCGTCTCCCACTTCTGCACCCTGGTACTATTCCTGACTTTCTGCCAATTGTGTCTCACATCGTCCACCTCTTGTCACAGTTTCCCACCGGCGCCTTCGTGTGACCGTGGCTGCTCAAATATTTGGGCATCGCTACACGTGATCTCCTCTTGCCCCGCTTCAAGTGGACCGGGCGAGAGGCCCGAATCCATAAATGGAAAAGTGAACAGCTCTTCAGATTGTCCAAGTGTGGGATAAGTTGTCTCTGGGTACTCGGCATGGTGGGAGGAAGGAGGATCAGGGTGAGGAATATGCGGTCCAGACTCACGGCTACTGAGACTTGACCGTGTGGAAGACAGGGTGGTGCTGGTGGTGGCTAAGTGACTGGAAGCATTATCCGCTATCCAACCAACAACCTTTTGACACTGATCTGGGTTCAATAGTGGTGTGCTGCAGTCCCCTAGAAATTGGGACAGGCAGGTCAGGCGAGAAGATGTGGGTGTTTGTTGTGGCACAATTTCGGCTTGCCCACGGCCTTGTCCTCGGCCTCTGCATGCACCATTACCATCACGTCCAGTTCCCCGTCCCTTGCCACGTGCCTTGCCCATTTTAAATGGAGGATAGTATCTTCCACGCTCACTACAAATGACTGAGTTAGAAGCGAAGTTATATGTGATCGGGGTGATGGAGAAAACAGAGTTTTAAAAACCTGGCCTGTAAGTAAGTAGTGTGAACAGCAAACTGCTGTGAATTGCTTCACTGACACACTGAAAAAATGGAGGCCAGAAATGGCAGTATTTTCTGACAACGTATATGTGATCCGTGTGACGGAGAAAACACAGTTTTAAATAGCTGGATTTCTAGCGCTCTAATATGGAAAGGACCTGGCTATATTCTGCAGTGCCAACAAGCAAATGGCGCAGAAAAACGGTGTTCTCTGGATTGCTTTATAAGCAAATAATGAGGATTAAGATCCAAAGAAAAGTATTCCTCGCCCCTGAGACCTGGGCCTTTGTATAGAAATATCTAACAGCAGCAGAAGGCAGAATTGGAATGGAACCTCTTGTGCTATATGCACTGCAGTCTGCTATATACCCTGCCTGCCTGCCTATATACACTGCCTGCCTGATATCTCTGCAGATGGATTAGTCCTCAAAAGGACTGTTTGTTGAGATGGATATGTGTAATATGCGGTTTTTCTCCCTACACTACCTAATACACAATCAAATCTCTTCCTAACGCAGCATCAGCTCTCCCTACACTGTCTGATCCGGAGTGACTGTGATGAGCATGGCGGCGCCAGGTCTGATATACACCTGATGAAGCTGTGCGGCCAGCCAATCACTGTAATGCCCACAACCAACATGGCTATGGCATTACAGTGCATGGCAGGCAATCCCTGCATGTTCATTGGCTCTGTAAAGAGCGCCAAACATGCAGGGAGGGGACCCGACTTCCCGCCCGACCAACCCGGAAATACTCGGTGAGCGCAGAGCATCTCGAGCAGTGAGATACTCGGGCGAGCACCGAGCAGTAGCGAGCATGCTCGCTCATCACTAGTTGTCATTAAGATTTAAAAAGAGAAAACACAGAAATGTGACAGTAAATGGCTTCACCCAACCAATAACCATGAGTGGAGAAAAAGTGTTTTTGCTATCATTCATTTTCTCTGAAACAAGGCCAAGAAAGCAAAAATTCTGCCGGGGTATGTAAACTTTTGAGCAGAACTGTATATGCGCCAGCCCCAGTGTCTCCTATTCTATGTACTCCAGCCCCAGTGTCTCCTATTCTATGTACTCCAGCCCCAGTGTCTCCTATTCTATGTACTCCAGCCCCAGTGTCTCCTATTCTATATACTCCAGCTTCTTCTGTGATGTATATGCTCTAGCCCCAATGTATCCTGTGATGAATATACGCCAGCCCCAGTGTCTCCTATTCTATTTACTCCAGCCCCAGTGTCTCCTATTCTATATACTCCAGCTTCTTCTGTAATGTATATGCTCTAGCCCTAATGTATCCTGTGATGAATATATGCCAGCCCCAGTGTCTCCTATTCTATATACTCCAGCTCCAGTGTCTTCTGTGACGTAGCTAATGTAGCCCTAATGTCTCTTATGCAGAGGCGTCGCATGATAAAGCAGTGAGACACAAGCTCCCTGCCCTATCACTATCTCTTTCATATGCCACAGATCGCCATAGGCCTGCGGTTAACGAGATGTCAGCATACTCACGCAGGTGGCTCGGTGACATCATTGCATCGCTCTGCTCTGCAGTCCCGCCATGGAAGAGGAGACAGAGGCCGTGATGTAGGGAATCAGGATTAAGTGAGAATAAACGTTATTTTTTTAAATGATCGGGCAGTGGAGCCATCCTACTATATATCTGGAGTAGTGGGTCCATCATACTACATATGGAGTAGTGGGGCCATTATACTATATGTATGTGGGGCAGTGGGACCATCATAGTATATACAGGTGCATCTCACTAAATTAGAATATCTTCAAAAAGTTAATTTATTCCAGTTCTTCAATACTGTTTCAGTATGCTCCACAATCATGAGGAAGACTGCTGACTTGACAGATGTCCAGAAGGCAGTCATTGATACACTCCACAAGGTCCTAGAGTTCCAATTTTCATTTGGAAATCAAGGTCCCAGAGTCTGGAGGAAGAGTGGAGAGTCCACAATCCAAGCTGCTTGAGGTCTAGTGTGAAGGCTCCACAATCAGTGATGGTTTGGGGGGCCATGTCATCTGCTGGTGTAGGTCCACTGTGTTTTATCAAGACCAAAGTCAGCACAGCCGTCTACCAGGACATTTTACAGCACTTCATGCTTCCCTCTGCCCACAAGCTTTTTGGAGATGGAAATGTCATTCTCCAGCAGGACTTGGCCCCTGTCCACACGGCCAAAAGTACCAATACCTGGTTTACACACAACAGTATCACTGTGCTTGATTGGCAGCAAACTCGCCTGACCTTAACCCCATAGAGCAGGGGTCTCAAACTCGGCTGGGTATATGGGCCGCAAATGGAAAAAATTTGAATTTGGGGGGCCGCATTTTTTGTTCAATGTGACATTTTTAGTGATACCATTTTTTTTTCTATACACCTTTTGAACATTTTTGCCCTGTTTATTTTTTTATAGCTTGGGTCCTTATGGATGTGGCGATAATAAACGTGTACTTTTTTGTGTTTACTTTAGTTTACATATAAAACAGCATTTTTAGCGCCCAATATTTTTTCATGCTTTATTTTTATTTTTTTGATTTTTACAATTTTGTTTCCCCCAATTGGCCACATACAGTAAAATTGTCTTACAATTAGCATCATATAGTAATAATGGCAAACATCTTGTAGTAATGTCCCCATCTTGTACTAATGTGCCCCAACCAGGTCCCCATCCTGTGGCTATGTGCCCCATCCAGGTTCCCATCCTGTGGCTATGTGCCCCATCCAGATCCCCATCCTGTGGCAATGTTCCCGATCCAGGTCCCCATCTAGTGGCTCTGTGTCCCATCCAGGTCTCCATCTTGTGGCTATGTGCCCCATCCAGGTCCCCATCCTGTGGCTATGTTCCCCCCATCCAGGTCCCCATCTTGTGGCTATGTGCCCCATTCAGGTCCCCATCTTTTGGCTATGTGCCCCATCCAGGTCCCCATCTTGTGGCTATGTGCCACATCCAGGTCCCCATCTAGTGGCTATGTGCCCCATCCAGGTCCCCATCTTGTGGCTCTGTGTCCCATCCAGGTCTCCATCTTGTGGCTATGTGCCCCATCCAGGTCCCCATCCTGTGGCTATGTTCCCCATCCAGGTCTCCATCTTGTGGCTATGTGCCACATCCAGGTCCCCATCTAGTGGCTCTGTGCCCCATCCAGGTCCCCATCTTGTGGCTATGTGCCACATCCAGGTCCCCATCTAGTGGCTCTGTGCCCCATCCAGGTCCCCATCTTGTGGCTATGTGCCCCATCCAGGTCCCCATCTTGTGGCTATGTGCCACATCCAGGTCCCCATCTAGTGGCTCTGTGTCCCATCCAGGTCTCCATCTTGTGGCTATGTGCCCCATCCAGGTCCCCATCCTGTGGCTATGTTCCCCATCCAGGTCTCCATCTTGTGGCTATGTGCCCCATCCAGGTCCCCATCTTTTGGCTATGTGCCCCATCCAGGTCCCCATCTTGTGGCTATGTGCCACATCCAGGTCCCCATCTAGTGGCTCTGTGCCCCATCCAGGTCCACATCTTGAGGCTATGTGCCCCATCCAGGTCCCCATCTTGTGGCTATGTGCCCCATCCAGGTCCCCATCTTTTGGCTATGTGCCCCATCCAGGTCCCCTCTTGTGGCTATGTGCCCCCTGTGCTGTTCTTCACACACGTAAAAAAAAAAGAAGATGATTCTCACCTGTCCTCCGTTCCCTCGGCGTCCTTCCTGCAGATGTGGCCGCAGGCACCACAGAGTCAGACCCCTTGACGATCCCGACCTGGTCCAGGAGGAGCCGCCAACAGCAGCGCTGCATTGCCGCACACAGACTGTCTCCCAGCACAGCATTTCCAATGCCAGCCGCCGGCCAATCAGAGGCCAGCAGCTGACATCAGCGTACGGCAATGACGTCATACTCACTGCGCCGACACGCAGATATCAGCTGCTGGCCTCTGATTGGTCAGCGGCTGTCATTGGAAATGCTGTGCTGGGAAACAGTCTCTGTGTGGCAATTCAGCGCTGCTGTCGGCGGCTCCTCCTGGACCTGGTCAGGATCATCAAGGGGTCTGTGCCTGCGGGCCGCATAAAGCAGCCTCAGGGGCCGCATGCGGCCCGCGGGCCGCGTGTTTGAGACCCCTGCCATAGAGAATCTATTATAGAGAATCTATGGGGTATTGTCAAGAGAAAGATGAGAGACACCAGACCCAACAATGCAGATGAGCTGAAAGACAGCTTTTTGTATTGAAGAACTGAAATAAATTAACTTTTTGATGCTATTCTAATTTAGTGAGATGCACCTGTATATGGAGCAGTGGGACCATCATGCTATATATATGGAGGAGTGGGGGCATCATACTAAATATAGAGCAGTGTGTGTGTGTCACCCCAGGCCTGGATGCCACAAACAATAATCTGTTTCTGAAAGCAGGAGGGAGGTCCCCTGGTTAGGAACAATTACAATACAGCACCTCCTGTTCCAGGCCAGCAGGGGGAGCTGGCTGCCCCTATAAAAGCTGGAACTGGGGGCAGGGTTAGAGAGAACTGGAAGACCTAGCTCAGGAGTGAGACTAGTCCCAGAGAAGGAGGGACAGTTCAGCTGTAGCTGAGGAGTCCGTGAGGCAGAGGAGAAACTGCAAGCCAGGGACAGAGGCGACGAGAGCCGGTCCTGGCAGAGAACCAATCTACCGGACATTGGGGTCCGAGGCTGTCAGGGTTACAAGCCCAGCAGCAGAGAACCAACCTGCGAGGGATTTCAGGTCCCTTGGCCTAAGAAGCCTGGAGGCTCCGCCACACAGAGGGACCAGTACATCGAGGAGCAAGCAACAGGTACCCAAGGCCTGAGTCGCAAGCCATACAGGAGAGAAGTACACGGCCAGCTCAGGGACGTGGGCTATTACACCACAAAAAGGGGGATAGTCAGAAAGAGCATAGAGAGAACGGTAGGCCTACACACTCACCCTGACCAGTGGGGCTCGCCCGAATGCTCTCAGACACCCAGGCCCATTCCTAACCGGTACTGTTGGGTCATTAATAATATCTACAATAAAGACCCTGAACTGTTTGAAGCGGACTCTGAACTCTTACTATTGCGGCCTGCACTATCACCCCCAACATCCACCTACACTGCCCTGAGGATACACTCTTCCCGTGGGGAGTTATCCTACCCCTGTGCTGCACACCAACACCAGCCTCAGCGGTCTGCCTTGCAGCGGCGGTTATCTCCAACCG